>NW_026988503.1:5925909-6574545 GCF_030222135.1 Aotus nancymaae
TTCCCATCCCCTCAACAGCAAACAGTTTTATTTTGTTTGAACACATATTCATTACTTAAAACTTTTCTTCTCACATACATCCAATGATTACTTACTTCCTTGGATATTTAATTTAAACTTCTCTATGAGGCTTTCTTTGCCCTCTACAATCTGGCCACATTTTAAAAGTTCAAACTAATTTCTCACTTCTAGGCTCCCTTAGGTGTACTCAGTGACTCTGCATCCACAAAGCTAACACATTTTGCTTAAACCAATCCATGCTCCCTGCATTAGGATCACAGACCTAGAAGATTTTTTTTTGCTGGGCCTGTTTTCATTTAATTACTGACTTCTTCAAGGGTCAGCTTATGTCCCACACACCAAAACCAAGCTTCCATAACTCTACCAATTCATGCTTCATATGCACCTTGATTTCCACAGAGCTTTCTTTATTGATGAATAACAAATTTCCTAATTGAGCTTCCTCAACTCTTAATTCCATTTTTGTCTTTTGGACGGGGTTCTGTACATTTGCAAGTCTTAATTTTTATTTTCTCTCAACTAAATTGAAAATTCATTGATGGGAAAAAATGGACCATAAGTCTTCTGATTTCTCATAGTGCTAAACAATAGTGGTGATCTACGAACAATGTTAATTATTAATTAAACTTTTATGAGGTTGCAAATGTTCTGAGGATTATTAAAGATACCTCCTGCTTAAAGGCAGACCTAAAGGAATTATAATAGAAGACGCTGATTTCACAAATCTGAGACTAAAGCTTCTTCAACAGGAAATTCCTTTGCCTAGCAATACTTTGTGACAGTTTATAAATGAATAATTTAACTTCTCTGTTAAATAGAAATATATTCACTCCTTTCTAGGCATCAGTGGAGTTAATCACCAATTTGATGGGTAACATATCTTGAAGCCTATGAGCAAACTCTGAATTTCCAGCATCATTAATAAGTTTTTTATTGTTAAAATCTCAAAGGTAAAAAATCTACAAGCTACCTCAGAAATGTCATTAGTATCAGGTTTTTATTGAGCTCATCAAAAAAGAGAGGATGTGCAAGGCTATTTTAAAATTAGTCTTATGCAACATACCCTGCCATTTTATTAATTTAAGACATATTACTCAAGAATTGAGAATGTGTTTGTGTGCATATCATAAGAATATGTAGACCTTAGATTTTCAGCATTGAGTGACACATTTTAACAAATAGAATTTATCCTTTTTAAAAATATTTACAACTGATAACATTTATTTATTCCACAAACATTTACTGAGCATGTACTATGTGCTGGTGCTATATGATAGGCACCAGAAACACAGGAATTCCCTCTCAGTCCCATGATAGCTCACAGCTCTATGAGGATAGTGTTGACATCTGTTTTGTTCACGGCTATATTTCTGGTGCTTTTAAAAAGGAGAAAAACATTGTTTTAAAATGTTTTTAGATATTGATATTTTCCAAAATATGATTGAATGTAATCTATAATTACATTCAATTGAATGTAAAATATAGTTACTATATACAATAAATAACATTTTAAATCTCAGATGTTTCCTAATGCTGCAAAAATTATATGCACTAAGATATAATCCTTTTTCTTTGATATAATTTTATTATTACTAAAGGTAATTATCTTAGTTGATGAATAATATTTGTTTTTCATTCATACAGTCTCTGAAATATTTATTGAAACCTAACATGCATCATACGTATTATTGTACTGAATTCTTATTAAATGTTTTGAGATTTTTGTTTTTGTGTGAGTGTGGTGTGTTTGTGCATGTGTAATCATATGCATGTGTGTTTTTTCTGTTTCTCTATTTTTTTCATAAATTTTATAATGTACTATTTGTGTTACATCATAAAATATATGTGTAGAATTCTGATCATGATTCCAAACTACTTATAAATAATTTCTATATTATCATTACACCAGTTTATTTCCTTTATTTTAAAAGTAATTAAAATCATCTATCATAATTTTTTTTAAACACTGAAACATTTATTGATTATTTTTAACTCAAATCCTTTTTACTTTACACAATCTTCAATGTCTGAGTTTGGTTATCCTTGGTTTTGGTATATATAAAATCCCAAGTGCAAATAACATGGTGCAAGCCATCTGTCTCTGCATTTAAATTTTGAAAGCCGAAATAAAAGCACATAATAAAAACTTCTGGAAAGCTGTCTCAGCTAATATTAATATCAGGTCTTTTTTTTATATACAATAAAGCACATTTAATACAGTAAGTAAGATGGGATCTTATAACAAATTTTCTCTGTATTAATGCATGAGACTCATTGCAAGGCAGTGTTCTGCAAAAGCAAATTCTACTTTATCCATTTTAAATTTCATGTTAGGTCTTTGAGGAATTGTCACACTGTCTTCCACAATGGTTGAGCTAATTTACACTCCTACCGACTATGTAAAAGCATTCCTTTTTCTCTGCAACCTCATCAGCATCTGTTTTTTTTTTTAATTGTATTTTAGGTTTTGGGGTACATGTGAAGAACATGCAAGATTGTTGCATAGGTACACATGTGGCAGTGTGATTTGCTGCCTTCCTCCCCTTCACCTATATCTGGCATTTCTCCCCATGATATCTCTCCCCAACTCCCCACCCCCCACTGTCCCTCCCCTATTTCCCCTCAACAGACCCCAGTGTGTAGTGCTCCCCTCCCTGTGTCCATGTGTTCTCATTGTTCAACACCCGCCTATAAGTGAGAACATGCGGTGTTTGATTTTCTGTTTTTGTGTCAGTTTGCTGAGAATGATGGTTTCCAGGTTCATCCATGTCCCTACAAAGGACACAAACTCATCATTTTTGATGGCGGCATAATATTCCATGGTGTATATGTGCCACATTTTCCCTGTCCAGTCTATCATCGATGGGCATTTAGGTTGGTTCCAGGTCTTTGCTATAAAGACTTAAACATAAGACCTAACACCATAAAAACCCTAGAAGAAAATCTAGGCAAAACCATTCAGGACATAGGCGTAGGCAAGGACTTCATGACCAAAACACCAAAAGCATTGGCAACAAAAGCCAAAATAGACAAATGGGACCTAATCAAACTCCACAGCTTCTGCACGGCAAAAGAAACTGTCATTAGAGTGAATCGGCAACCAACAGAATGGGAAAAAACTTTTGCAGTTTATCCATCTGACAAAGGGCTGATATCCAAAATTTAATATCAGGTCTTAAAGTTCATCTTCACACAACTCACCTTCTTGTTCAAAACCAAGTAAAATATTTTTCAAAGTTTTAGGCATTAACAGCTCTCAGAAAGCTGCCTGAATTACTGACTTTTAAAGACGCAAGTTTAAAACGTAAAGCAATCCAGGTTAATAGAATTTCACCTATACTTAAGTAGTAGGATACTTGAGTGGTTCTTGATGTCATTTTACTATACCCAGAAGTAGAACTGTTACTTCATTGATTAATTCACTGCTGTCATTAAGAAATAGCTTCTGGCCTGTTGACCACATACTTTTCAATCTGACTATTTGAAATCCTTTAGTACCAAAGCTAGAAACTGGTATTTTAAAAAACTATGAGACTTTTCACATTCGTGGTTAGTTTTCACACTGTATGAAGTTACGGTCTTTTCTACAAATGAATTTTTTTTTTTTTAGAATTTATACTGTTAGGTAAAATAAGTTTAAACAGAGTGCCAAAATTGATTTGTAAAACAAATAAGTCATTTTCATATTATTTAGGATCAAATTCATCACATATCACTCATTTCTCATTTTGTTTAATTTTTTTTTTTTTTTTTTTTTTTTTTTTATTGCATTTTAGGTTTTGGGGTACATGTGAAAAACATGCAAGGTTGTTGCTTAGGTGCATACGTGGCAGTGTGATTTGCTGCCTTCCTCCCCTTCACCCATATCTGGCATTTCTCCCCATGCTATCCCTCCCCAATTCCCCACCCCCCCCGCTGTCCCCCCCACTCCCCCACAACAGACCCCCATGTATAGTGCTCCCCTCCCTGTGTCCATGTGTTCTCCTTGTTCAACACCCGCCTATGAGTGAGAACATGTGGTGTTTGATTTTGTGTTCTTGTGTCAGTTTGCTGAGAATGATGGTTTCCAGGTTCATCCATGTCCCTACAAAGGACGCGAACTCCTCGTTTTTAATGGCTGCATAATATTCCATGGTGTATATGTGCCACATTTTTCCTGTCCAGTCTATCATCGATGGGCATTTGGGTTGGTTCCAGGTCTTTGCTATTGTAAACTGTGCTGCTATGAACATTCGTGTGCATGTGTCCTTATAGTAGAACGATTTATAATCCTTTGGATATATGCCCAGTAATGGGATTGCTGGGTCAAATGGAATTTCTATTTCTAGGTCCTTGAGGAATCGCCACACTGTTTTCCACAGTGGTTGAACTAATTTACACTCCCACCAACAGTGTAAAAGTGTTCCTATTTCTCCACATCCTCTCCAGCATCTGTTGTCTCCAGATTTTTTAATGATTGCCATTCTAACTGGTGTGAGATGGTATCTCAATGTAGTTTTGATTTGCATTTCTCTAATGGCCAGTGATGATGAGCATTTTTTCATATGCTTGTTGGCCTCATGTATGTCTTCTTTTGTTGATAAGGTCCTCTTGGATGCAATACACATCTGTCATGTTATAATATTATTTTTGTAGTAATAACATATATCACTATTTTTATGCAAAACATTTGTTCCTGAGTTACAATTTTGCTGTATTTCTCCAAGACTTTACACTATCATGAGTGTATATTAAGCAAAGACTTGTTCACCCCTAAACACCTTAAAATGAAAGATGCATTCTACTGATTTGGCTTTGCTAAAGAAGTTTCCCTGACCTTTAGGTATAGTCATGTTTTCAAGAAATTTCCTTTTTGTGTAGACTTTTACTCTGTAATTTTGCTTTACACTTTCAGCTATTAATATGCTGAGCAAAACCTTAATCTTTATATTTGCTCCTTGTTTTAACCAATCTTTCTATAATAAAATTTCAGGGAGGCTGGGCGCAGTGGCTCACACCTGTAATCCCAGCACTTTGGGAGGCCGAGGCAGGTGGATCACGAGGTCAAGAGATCGAGACCATCCTGGTCAACATAGTGAAACCTCGTCTCTACTAAAAATACAAAAAATTAGCTGGGCATGGTGTCACGTGCCTGTAATCCCAGCTACTCAGGAGGCTGAGGCAGGAGAATTGCCTGAACTCAGGAGGCGGAGGTTGCAGTGAGCCGAGATCGCACCATTGCTCTCCAGCCTGGGTAACAAGAGTGAAACTCCGTCTCAAAAAAAAAAAAAAAAATTCAGGGAAACATGTATTCCCATCCATTCATTTGCAGTTAATTTTAGTATCTCCAGAATACAAGCACAACAAAATGTAGTATTTTTACTAGCTCATTTTAACCCTCAATTTATTTCTTAATGTCTGTGTGTGTGTGTGTGTGTGTGTGTGTTTTATTTATTTATTTTTCTGAAACAGTGTGTACTAATGTAAATTTTTTTGTGGATTATACGGAATGGAAAGCTAAAACTATAGGTTTATGTAAATCTGGAGGGACCTGATAGAAACGTCAGAGGCAAATTTACTTGATAGATACCCTAATATCCACTATTCCACCCTGTGTTCTATATTTATTGAACAGTTGCTTTTAAAAATAAAATCCATTAATTTGCCTCAAATCTGAACACGGTTAAATTAATTTCAAATCTGAAAGTTGGCATGAAACACAGGAAATAGTTCAGCATTGCCCTTGTGCCCTTTGGAGACTTCATTATTATTTCAGACCACTTATTCTATGCCCTATCAATGCTTTTAAATGAATATCACACAATAATAAATAGTTATTTAGTTATTACTCTGCTCTTATTATACAGGAAAACAACCAGAGGGTATGGACCTCATTGCCATTGTAATTCAGATTTTATAGAAATCGTATAGAACAGTTATGCAGACAGTCCAAATTCAAAGATAAATATGGCAAATTTTTGTGTACTTTGGGGAGGAATGCTTTCCATTCATTCATTCATTCAATAATTTCTGATTTAACTCATGTTAAATTCAAAAGACTATTGTATAGAATATCTAAAATCAGAATCAATGGGGAAATCTCCAGACACAAGATCATTATGGATAGGCAAAGAAAAAAATAGATTCCAGCCCTAGTAGAATGATGAATTGGTATGGACTTTGAGAAAGTTAACTTAGTTAGACTCCCTAGCTCCCAGTCTCTTATCTATAAATTGAGAGGATAAAAAGGCTAGGTTTTGATGCATATCCTCTATACATTCTTTTATTCCTTAATTAAATATCATTGTGGTTTTTCACTGATATAACCTGATAATCAAACTTTTCGATGCTACTTCTTTTCAGTAAAGAAAAGCCCAAGATAGAACAAAGAAATGATATATCTATTTTTAAGATAAATTAGGTAAGGCATGGTGGCTTATGCTTGTAATCCCAGTACTTTGAGAAAAGCATGGACAACATGATAAAACCCTGTCTCTACAAAAAAATATAAATATTAGGCAGGTGTGGTGGCATGAGCCTGTGGTCCCAGCTACTCAGGGGAACTGAGGTGGAAGGATTGCTTGAGCTGGGAGGTTGAGGCTGCAGGGAGGGTGATTGCACCACTGCATTCTAGCCTGGAAGACAGAACAAGATCCTGTTTCAAATGAAAAAAAAATTACTCTATCCTTGAGGTCACATTTAGATTTTTGAGTGTGAAATTATATTTTGAATAAATACATTTTTAAATCTAAATAAAAATCTAGTGGCTTTATCAGAGTTTTAGATCTGCATTTGTGAATGCTTCTACAGTAACCTTGGGAAACAAACACACAAAAATGCACTCCACCAGGATTTGACAAAACTTTGGTTAACAAGTAAACAAGGATTAAATGTTTTACACGTTTCTCATACAGATTTCTTCCTTGGTCACAGATGAAAAGTCAACATTTGCAGATGGAGACAGTCCAAATACAATAACACATGGCCACGCCGTGCAGCAGATTCGCTGCCAGAGAGGATATTGCTATTTGAGCAGACTTTATAGCTCACAAAGAATGAAGAGCACTTCCTCGTACATCTTCAGCTTTCTTCTGCATGGCGTGAATATCAGCTGTCTTTTTCTCATCTGCTAAAGCTAATTGCTATAAAGAAAAGTTCCTCTGATGATCTGATGTGTTCTCTCTATTAGTATTTTACATTGCAATCCAGTGAATGACAATAGTCCAAAGAGACAGACCTTCATTATTCAAACTAACTTTCAAGTTTTAACCAAATTGCTTGATGTAAAACATTGTATTTACATTATTGCAGATCATATTTACTTTCTTCTATAGTTCAACATTTATTGCAATAGTATTTCATGTTTTTCACTTCAAAAATTCATTCATATACTGATATCTCCTGAATGACTCTCTATTTCTTGCAATTTGCATTGTTTCTCAGACAAACTTGGTAAATCCTTTTTGATGTGAAACACATTTTAAAGTGCAGATCTAAGGTGTAAAGCAGTAAAGTAATACTTTAGAGATTAATTTTCAGGCTGAAGTCCAAGTAAAAAAATAAGCCACTTATATAATATTTTGTCCCCTTTAAAAAATGTTGCAATTGCTGGCCTAAATCTCGGTAATACACAATGGTAGTATCCAATGTTATGAAGCAATTTGCCTTTACACAATTCCACTGTTTCCTATATTCCAGGGATATTCAATCAGATGAGAGCAGGAAAAACTGATGACATTCATTTTCATGCCTGTGGTTTCTGACAATTTTCACCCAGGACACTAATAAGATAGCTTCAGCCTTGTTTTGCTCCTAGCCTCTGGGTTAGAGTTTCTACTTCTCACAATCATCAGAGGTGATAGAGACTTGTCCCAAGTGATTTTAAGCATTGGACAAATGGGGGAAAATACTTTGCTAAATTAATAAGGATTTAAAGACATACTAATTTATATACTTTAAAAGATGTCTGGGCTAGGTGTGGTGGCTCAGGCCTGTAATCCCAGCACTTTGGGGGGCCAATGTGGGTGGATCACGAGGTCATGAGATGGAGACCATCCTGGCCAACATGGTGAAACCCTGTCTCTACTAAAAACACGAAAATTAGCGGGCATAGTGGTGCGTGCCTATAGTCCCAGCTACTCAGTAGACTGAGGCAGGAGAATTCCTTGAACCAGGGAGTCAAAGGTTTCAGTGAGCCGAGATTGAGCCGAGATTGCGCCACTGTGCTCCAACCTAGCGACAGAGTGAGGCTCCATCTCCAAAAATAAAAATAACAATAAAAAATAAAAAAGGTGTCTGAAGGATTATATATTAAATGGAATAAAACATCAGATACAGTCCATGTGATCTGTAGGTGTATGTGTGCGTATGCACCTGGATTGTCTTACCATCACTTTGAATTAATATATCACAGCTCAGTGCTTCTCAAATGTTAATATGTTTATGAGTCACCTAGGAAAATTATTAAAATGCAGATTCTGATTCAGTAAATCTGATTGGGTCCTGAGTTCCTGCATTTCTAACAGTTCCTTAAGTGATTCTGCTGATGGTGTTCAAGAATCAGACTTTGAGACGGAAGACATTTAGGACTTACCTGTCTGCATTCACTCCTTTGCCAGTGTTTCTAAACTACTATTGTTTCAGGCTTCATCTTGTATTAGAGTTCACTGGAGAGTTTTAAGCATATAAATTGTTTGTTCTCATCAACAAATTCTGAATCAGTATGTTTGGGGGATGAGTCCAAGAATTTTCAATTCCACCAAGCCACATTCTCCCGTTTTTCCTAGTCCATCACTCACCTTCCTGCTTCAGTTTCTTGATGGTACCACACCTTTGCAAGATCCCTAAATATTAGAATGCTCAGAGCTCTTTATCTGCACTTCACCTATGTGAGCACACACAATCACTTCGTCTTACACAACATAAATATGTGGATTCACTTATTTATATTTCTAGCCCTTAATCTTTCTCCTAGGGACCATATCAGTACATATGACTATCTACTTATTAGGATTATTGGCATTTTCAAGTTACAGAATTCTTGCATTTTTTTTTTCTGTTTCCCCTGAATTTACCATTCTTGTATATGGCACACTGATCACTGAGTGGCTCAATGCAGGAAAAAAGGTATTTGGAGTTCCCTTGACCCTTGTTATGTAAAAATCTAAAATGCCCCTCCCATCAATATTTTCACCTTAATCTCTGGGACTATGAATATGACAAGATTGAACCAGTAATTGTGTTGAATTATATGACTAACATCAGTCCTTTATAAGCAGAGTGTTTTCTCCAGCTGGTAGCAGGTAGGAGTTCAGATTCCAAGGATGGGAAGGATTCAGTGTGCCATTCCTGGCTTTGAAGATAAAGGGACTGAATAAAAATGATGTGAGAGCAGCCTCTAATAGTTGAGAGCAGCCCCCCACTGAGCAGCTGGCACAACAAGCATCTCTGCCCTACAACTACAAGCAACTGGATTTTGGCCACAATCTGAATGAACTAGAAGCCAATTCTTCTTCAGAGCCTCCACATAAGAGTCTAGCTCAGCTGGCAGCTTGATTTCAGCCTTCTGAGACCCTAAGCACCTCAAGCCCACCTAGATTCATGAGATACTGAATGCATGACAGCTGAGATGATAAACTTGTGTTGCTTTAAGTCTCTAAATCTGTGGTAATTTTTTTCATCTATTCTTTATTCAGATCACATAACCAAGCAGGTAACAAGTCCTTTTGCCTATCAGTTTCCCTGCAAACTCAATGGCCCAAGCCACTCTCATTTCTGAACAGGACTCTTTTCTTCTCCATTCTTTCAACATTCTATTCACCAATTTCCAGCTAGAGGCAGCATATTTACATTTGTTTCCTGTTGCCACGATGACAAATTACTACAAACTTAGTGGCTTAAAACAACCTACATTTATTTTTTTACATTTCTAGACTTTAAAAGTCTGAAATCAATTTCCCTGAGCTAAAGTCAAGGTGTTGACAGGGCTGGTTCCTTCTAGAAATTCTGAGGGGAGAATTCATTTCCTTTCCTTTATTCAGCTTCCTGGGGCCATCAGTGTTCCTTGACATATGACTCCTCCCTCTATCTTCAAAATACACCCTTCTAATCTCTACCTCCATCATCACATCCCCATCTCCTCTGACTCCTCCTTCATCCTCTTAATAGAATCTCTCTGATTACACTGAGCCACCTGGATCAGTCAGGATAATCTTCCCATCTCAAATCAGATCCTAAATTTAATCATGTCTTTAGGTCCTTTCTGTCATGTCCGGTAAACACATTCACACGTTCTGGGGACTAAGACATGGAGCTCTTTGGAGCACTACTATTCAGACTAACACAGTATTTAAAGCAGAATGTCTCACTCCTCTGCTTCCAATCGCATCTGGCTGAAAGCCATACTCCTTTCCATGGCCTAGAGAGCCTCTCATGATCTGGTTCCTGCACATCTTCCTAATCTCATACCTCACTTCCTTCCCTGTACTCCCCTGCTCTCCCACACTGAATTTCTTGCTGTGCCTTAAACAAGTTTAATGTGGTCGAGGGTCCGTGGATTTGGTATTATGTATGCCTGGAATATTCTGTTGGGACTTAAATTCATACCTTCTCTTCATTTAGGTGTCCTCTCAAACATCAATTCTTCATAGAGGCATTTCCTTACCACCTTTAAAAATAATAATATCCTCTCCTCAGTCAATTTCTATCCTCTTAGCTAACTTTGTTTTTCTTTCTTTTTAGATGAAGACTTATTCCGTTGCCCAGATTGCAGTGCAATGATGTGATCTTGGCTCACTGCAACCTCCAACTCATGGGTTCAAGCGATTCTCCTGCCTCAGCTTCCCAAGTAGCTGGGATCACAGGCATATGCCACCATGCCTGGTTAATTTTTGTATTTTTAGTAGAGATGGGGTTTTGCCATGTTGACCAGACTGACCTGGAACTCCTGACCTCAATTGAGCCAACCACCTCAGCCTTCCAAAGTGCTGAGATTACAGGTGTCAGCCACTGCCTCTAGCCCTCTAACTTTGATATTCTTGATAGTGCTCATCACTACCTCTCACAATATACTTACTTGTTAATGGTCTATCTCTCACACTAGAATGTAAGCACTATGACGTCACACTTTGCTTTTTCATACATCTATGTAGCTGTGAAACAACATCTCTTACCATGACCTAGTACATTGCAGATAATTACTAGATATATTTGAGAAAAAAAAAGTTTGTGCTGAGCCTCAGAGTTGTGAGCCAACAGAGAAACTGCAAGTAAAACATTATGTGGCAAATAATTTTGATCAAGAAAACAGTGAATAACAGGGACACTTCTAACCTGTACATGAGAAACTATAGAAGAATTTATAGCATAATATTTTTAATAAGATTTGGAATGTCCAAATGATATTAACAAGGGCAAAAGAGCTGCATTCAAATCACTTATATTTCAGCTTAATTTGGAGTTAAAGGAACTGGGATTGTCCCAAAGTAAAATATAATTAGGTTGTTTCTTATATTCCACCTAACCATTTAATCATAATTCCTTTAACCAAGAGAGTTTTAGATGTCTTCAGACATCCAGATTTACAGCATACATAACAAAACATTTCCTTAAAGGCTAAATAATTATTAGCAATTATTCTGAGACAGAGCTCTAATGAGATGCAGATAACAGTGCAGGATTTAGTTCTTTGGTACAGGTATATTCAAGTAAGTGGGAGAATATTTAAAAAAAGATGATTAGCAAATTTATTGAAAACTTAAAAGTAGTTTATATTTTCTATAAATATATTGGCTTACAAAGATAAGAGATGCAATTACTTTTCGCAAAGTTTAGGGGAAAAGGTGACTTTTTAAAAGGCTAATATGTCATTTTAGTGTATATATAGAATACCATTGTGAAATACATTGCTTAAACTCAGCTGTACATAAAGAAAAACTACTCTAAAATGGGAAGAAATAAAATGTTATATTTTGAAAGAATCTCCTAAGGGAACTGTTGAAAATGCCATTACTCCATTACTGAAAATGGCCTGTATAATAGAGTTTGTAGAGAGAAATCTTGCCCTCTCAGGGTGATACATAGGAGGATTACCTATTTCAATCTAAAATGTATGTTTATCTCTGAACACACCTTGCGAATCCAGGGAAATTACTTCATTAACATGGGTTCTTGAAAGGTAAATTTCTCTCTTAAAATAATAAATATTGCATGTATTTATATGTAAATATTTTATAACATCTATATAAATTTGGGAGAGATTTTTCTGCAATCGTTTCTTCTCTGTTTATTTCCAGTCATCAACTGCTATTTTTGACAGAGAAGAGAAACTGAATCTCTTATACATTAGTTACTATATTAGTAGTTTGACAATCAGTCCCAGATATTCAATAGATATGATGTTGCCATATTTATCACAGACAAACCATTGCCATCACACTTTTATACAAGGTAGAAAACATTTATCATGTTTCTGAAATGTAAAAATTTTGTTGGCCACATCAATATGTTTTTCAAAAATCCTTAAAAATCTCTCAAGATGAAGATAAAATTTGCATGCAAAAATTTAGAAAAGGCTGAATTATCCTCAGAATAAAGTTTCTTAGTGAATATAAAAAACAAAGTGGAGGCAGGGGAGAAACGCCATGAAGTCCTGTATCTAGAAGAAAACATTCGTGGTACACA
The DNA here is from genome assembly GCF_030222135.1 of Aotus nancymaae. NCBI lineage: Eukaryota > Metazoa > Chordata > Mammalia > Primates > Aotidae > Aotus > Aotus nancymaae. The sequence continues at coordinate 5,938,591 of NW_026988503.1, forward strand.
GATAGACCTTGTCCTCTGAAGGGTTATCTTTTTACATTTTCTGGGTTATTTCCAATAAGTTCTTCTGAAAAGTTATGGCTAATCACATTTCCTTTCCATCTAGATTTGCTTTCCCTTAACAATTAAATATTTTTTATTATTTTCCAACCTGTCTTATTAAAATTACCCATCTTGTTAGTAATAACTAGTGGTGACTTCTCTGATAAGCTTATTAATATTACAATGTTATTGACCAAAATGCTGTTATTCTCTGGAAGAATGTCTACACATTAGTAAGAGTGTATTAGTCTGTTTTCACACTGATATAAAGAACTGCCCAGGACTGGGTAATTTATAAAGGAAAGAGGTTTAATTGACTCACAGTTCCACATGACTGGGGAGACCTGAGGAAACTTACAATCATGGTGGAAGTCAAGGAGAAGCAAAGACCTTTTTCACAAGGCGACAGGAGAGAGAGTGTGTGTAGGAGGAAATGTCAAACACTTATGAAACCATCAAATATGGTGAAAATTCACTATCATGGGAACAGCATGGGGAAAACTGGTCCCTGATCCAATCACTTCCTTTACTGGACACATGAGGATTACAATTTGAGATGAGATTTGGGTAGAAACTCAGCACCAAACCATATCAAAGAGCCTTATAAAGTTACTTTAATCCAAATACAGGGATTCTTGAAGCACAATAGCAGATGATTTTTGATTTTGTTGTAGAAAAGGCTTTGAGGCATTTATCAAATCACAATGTGAAAGCATGACTCCTCCCTGTGAGGTGCCATGGCTTGGGCATCTTTCAGTGTGCTGGCGTAAAAGAAATGGCACTCAAAGGTATTACTTGAAAAAAGTTTAATGGAGAACATTTGATGGCATATGGGATGGTGAAATTGAACTAATAGGATTTAGTAATGGAGGCAAGGACCTAAAAAGTAGGAAACTATCATTACCCCTAGGCCTGAAGGGGCAAGAGGAGGATGAGATGTGCCTAGAACCTAGAAAAAGCTATGGATGATTCAAAAGAATCTATCCAGGACACCAGCGAGTGAAGAAACAAAATAACTTACAATGTAGTCAAAAGCAAATGTGGAAAATTTTTTTATTTTGAGAATCATCTGATATAAAATCATTACATGTTCTTTAAGATAACCTTCCAATTAGAATTCAAACTGTGAAGATCTAAATGATCTAAACATAATTTCAAAATCCTTTGTCATTAGCCACCATTAATGCTTTGTCATTGATATGACAAATTAATGACACAACCCACTTGGAAACAATGCTGTCTATTACCTATAGGTAATATGCAAGCCAATTATTAGGAGAATAAGTGAGAATAAAAACTATAAAACAGTATCCTTGTAGGGTGATGAAAAGTGAGCTAGTAAAAAGGAAATACTCTATTGTCTTTTATTTTAAAAGTTGTTGTTTTAATTTAAAGTTGTTGAAATGTGCTTTATGTATTCAACAAACACTGGGGCATTTTGCAGCATGGAACATTGCAAAATAACTAAGCTAGGTTTGTATTCATTGGAAATAAAAATTATGCTGAATTTATAAATCAAGTCTCTGTGTCCTTTTGGTTTCATGCAGTAAAGTATGTTAAGGTGCTTAATTCCTTTTTTGAGTTGTTGACTTGGTCTCTGTGCCTCAGTCTACCACATTAATAAAATCATAAGACTGCTGGTCTTTGCCAAATATTACCCCTACTGCTTAGGATGTCAGTCTGTTTCTCTCTAATAGAAGTGAACTGCACAGTGAACCCTTATTTTTTAATCTAGATGACAGTCAAAGGTTCCAAGATCTGTGAACCTTTGGCAAGATTTATAAAGTTAAGCTGTTGTCCAGAACAATTGGCTTCGGTTCAAAATCAATCATTAAGAGTATTTTTTATCTGTCTGAAATACTCCCAAATGTTCTCCCTTTCAGCATGAAATGTAAATGGAACACTAACAAACAGCATATTCCATAACCACTTTATAACTAATGAATTACTTGGGATACGTACATTGGGAGAATCTATATCTATATGTATCTACCAATTTATTCATAAATAAACTTTTTTAGGGCTACCTTGTTGGCAGTAGTATCATTTTAGTTAATATAACTATATTATGGGGGTCTTAATTATAGTTTCCAGACCTCATTGGTTAAAATGTGACACAGGTGATAGAAGATGAAATGGTGTTATTTGATTAAGTAGATGATTTTAAATCACCATATATAGCTCGAGTGTTCTCCCTTTAAGCAATGCTACTGAACCAACTTTCTTTCCCTTTCAGAGTGTTTTCACTAAGTCAAAAGCATGGCTTCTTGGTAATCACTGTTATAGCCACTGCAATGTATTCTCTTTTCAATTGGATATGCTACAAACACCTCAGGCAGAGCTTAAGACATATACTAGGCCTTGCTACACTGTCTTAGCTTATTGGGCTCCTGAAGCAAACTGTAGTTATATACCAATGATTAAAAACTACTCTTCAAATTCTGTGGCACTGAGGAAATGTGTTCTCTTTCCAGGTTCATGAGGGGCCATAGTTTTAAGGGCAAGAATTTCCCAGCGCCATGCCCCCTCCCATCTCTCTCCGTCTGGGAGATTTAACGGTTTATGTTTGAATTTCACAGGCGTGGGAAGAAACTAAGAGTCAATCACTCCAGCAGAAGTTTAAAGGAACTCCTTTCATTGGCCAGAGGAACTTGGGAAGCTGGGAATTTCTCCCAGGATAAATTCCCCTGGACCTTCACCCACGCCGGATTTCCAGCTCTCTGGAATCCCCTCCCATACGGTAGGAGCTCCCTCCGGGATTTCTCCTCGGAATCCCCTTCCACACTCTTCGTGGAAGTCTTTCTCTTCTCCTTTCCTTCTCTTTTCTCTACCTAAATAAAATCAGCTTTCTGCAATACTTCTTGGGTCCGATATTTACTTTTACGAGCATACAGTGCACCTGCAGTGATCCCACTGCTTATTCTTTAAGAAGTTGGAGGCCAAGAACCCACAGGAGCTGTGCCTCACTGGCACTCAAGAAAAAAACCTGATTACAGAATTAAGGTGAAGAAAGCCAAAGTCATGAAACAGGAAACATACCCAAGGTTTTCCTCAGAAGCTGGATGTTAATTTGCCATTAGATCACTCTACTTGTTATAAAATAAAGATTTAATGATTTTTAAAATATGCTTGTTTGCAGGGGATGAGCAGATTATATCCTAACTCAGTTTAAAATATGAACTAAAAATCACAACCATGAATTACATTTTCCTTATATAAAGGTCAGATTTTTGAAGATGGAATCCAGATGAATGAACATGGATGATCAGTGTGATGCCAACAGCAGATTTGAACTGATATAAACTACATATTTTGGTTAATGGTCATCACTACTATCTTAGGAGCTAGTGCTCTTCGAAAGTGTGCTGTTTGGCTCTGCCTATCTCAGAGCCTTTTGAATCCCTAAGATGGCCTGTTAAATACATTCAAATTCAAACCTTTTTCATTGGTTTTCATTGGTTTGTTTAATTAAAATGGTCACTATAGATAAATAGGTCTTGTTTGTAAACATACAGAGCATTTACTTAAAAATAAAACAAACACAAATTTTAATTGCTCATGCCAGAAGATGAGCAAACCCTGTGTTTTCTAAATGCCTATACGATTTAAAATTACTTTTCAGTGTTTTATCTTTCAAGGCTGTTTGAAGTGTCTTCTTTGTAGCTCACTGTGGAGTAGATATTTTCTTTCTTGTCATCCATTCTTTGTTTCTTCCCTTGCTCGACACCTCGGGGTCCATTGCACTTAGTGTCAGTGCCACTGGACTAGAATATTCTAAGCCTGTGATGTGACTTCCTCATCAACTTTATTAAATTTACATTATATGTGAAAAGGATAAAATGATATAAATGACATTAACAGAGCCGTACATTGTATATTTGGGAGCATGGGGGGTGTGATTATTATTATTATTTGAAATTGATGCTAAATTGGTTTCCCATTATTGTTTGATGTTTTCTTGAAGGATATGGTAGATTTTTACTTTTAAAAATTTATTTCTATGAGAATACCTTCTGAGTTCAGAGTGTTCAAGTCCCTAACAAAATGTGCCAAGTGAATGGAGAAAAGCCAAGCCATTCCATTCCCTCTGGTTACCTCAATGACAGGTGTAAATTAATCCATGATCATTGTGGCTGGAATGATCAGTATTGATTGTGAAAATGGCCACAGCTCAGTTTCTCATACATTGTCTATACTGCCTATATCAATTAAAGATATCAATCAAAAATCTGACACGGTTAAGTTCAAGTTGAGTGGTAGCACTAAGGGATCTTTAGGGACTGGAGAGCAGGCTGGATTTAAGGTATGCTGGCAGTATATGCCTGTTTATGATTTACCATCTTGCACTGACACATCTTTTCTCAAGCCATCTGCTTCCTTCATATCATTAGAGAATCAGGCACAGGCCACATTTCCTCTGTTTATTTAACAGCATGCTTGTTGGTGACTACATGATAGAATCCTTATTAATTTAAGAACTTGTATTTTCAGATAGAAAAGTACATTATACAGACATTGGAAATTATATACTCTAAGAATCAATGACATGGAATTTTCTGAAGTAGCTTCAGTGATTTCATAATTAGTATTTACTGGACATTGTGATTTCATTTATGAATGCACATATATTCACTCTCAGCTTTCCTAACAAAACTAGATGTATAAAAAATGTCTTTATATATTTCATGTTCAAATGGATTACAAAAAACTATGGTAAAACTCCCTGACTGTTTTTTTTTTTTTTTTTAATTCTTCCAATCATACTTAACAGAAATATTATTTCACTGTGAACTGTGATATGTTATATGTTTCCGTTTTTAAAAGCAAAAATATAGTTTTAACAGAACTATTAAGATAAGGAGGAAAAATATTACTGCATTTCCAAGTGTTAATATATTCAGTGTTTTCCTTTCTTGACAAGATTAGCAGTGCAGATGTTAATTATGATATATAACATGACTTGTCAAGATACCTAAAATCCTTGGTCTCTGTGCCCTCTGGTTCTCTTTTGGGTTTGATGACCGGCTTATAGAGAAGAATAAGGAAATGGACCTCTAAGAACAATTTTAAATGAGTCTTCACATCCTCCCAAACATTTTTCGAGAACATTTGGCATTACTTCAAAAATTAACTTTAGGAAAGGAACTATTGTAACATTTTCTTTAAGAGGAAAATTACAGGCCGGGCACGGTGGCTCATACCTGTAATCCCAGCACTTTGGGAGGCCAAGGTGGGTGGATCACAAGGTCAGGAGTTCGAGACCAGTCTGGCCAGTATAGTGAAAACTTGTCTCTACTAAAAGTACAAAAAATTAGCCAGGCGTGGTGGTGGGCACCTGTAATCCCAGTGACTCAGGAGGCTGAGATGGGAGAATAGCTTGAACCTGGGAGGCAGAGGTTGCAGTGAGCCGAGATCACGCCATTGTACTCCAGCCCAGGCAACAATTCGAGACTTACTCTCAAAATAACAAAACAAAACAACAACAACAAAAAAACACAGTGGGGAATTGCAGTTGTACTTAAACTAGATTCCACTTCTACTTGGTGAATTGAATTAAAGGAAATAATTGCAGAAGAAAGAGTAAGTCGTTTACAGGCAATAAAACACAATAGAAATATATGTATATGTGCATGCAAAAACAATAATATTTTAAAAAATCATTGTGTTACTGAAGAAACAAAGAACTTCTTGGTTTTCTTCTAAGGAATCAAAGAGTTTTCTTTCTTGTAATTTGTACTATTTCTTTTAAAGCAAAGATTTTATGGGCAGTGTTTTATGGAAATTATTTTATGGTAAACAGATTTTTATTTTTGTTTTCCTTTTATTGATTTTGTTTTGCTTTGGAACTTTTCTTTCTTTTTTTGAAATCTATGGTGGCATCACATCTTAAGTAGGTTTTAAAGTGAGTGATGAAGACAAAATTCAAGTATAGTCAAAACTATCCAGAAGTATATTCAGCATGTCAAGATGCTCAAATTTTAAGAAGCATGTGATCTGAGGGAACACATACACTTGTCACCCCCAACAGTTTACTCAGGGGCATCTGTTTAGTATCCTCTGAAGGAATGACCAGCAGAATCATGTGGACTATGGAAACTGTCTCTCCTCTCTGTGTAACTTTCTTGGCTCAGCAAAGAGTTGAAGCTGGGTCACTGAAATGCGCATTGCCTACGTGTACTGTGACTTCACTCTGTAAGATAAGAACTCCTTTCGGGCCACAATTCTGCTCTTACTCCACCCTCTTCCTCTTTTACTTTTTCTAAAGGAGGACTATTAGGAAGGGAGATACTGAGCTGTGAGCAGAGTACTGTAGACCAAGAGGGCAAACTGTGGAAGACCATGGGGAACCTCCTGAGGCTCAAGCTTCCTTTGGGGTCCTGTTATGTAACAGTCCTATCTCGCCATCTTCTCCCCTTCACAAGATAAAAAAGGTAGATCTGTTGGTGAATATTGTAGATAAAACTAGGTGTTTTAGAACTGTTCAGGAGAAATATTAGAGAGCATTCCCCTTCACCCCAACGTTTCCATTAGGAAAAATGGTTTAGAGAGATAAAGTGACTTGCTAAAGGTCACAAGCTACTTCAAGCTGGGCTGTATTTAGAGCTTCTAATTCCAAAAACAAGGCCACATGCTGCTGCATATCTGTTATTGATAGAGGATATCAATTTTAAATGAATAATGGTAATTAAAACAAGTCTACAACCAAAATAAAATAAAACTATATGTGCCAATTACAATAACCTCAAGTGAAAGTGCAGCCGTTGGTCATTCTATGTAATAAAACATTCAAAAAGGTAGAATAGGCAGGTTAAGACTGGCACAGAAAAGCTAATTGCAAGGCGAAGTGTAGCAGAAAGTTAAATTTCCTAATCGAGCAGAGCAATTAATTTCATAAACACAGAAAAGTATCATCTATAATCTGGAAATATTCAGAACACATAGATTAATACAATTCACCAAGTTTTACCACTGTAGGTTTCTGTCACCAATATTTCCGTGTTGGTCATCAGAACCTTAAAAGTTTTACTCATGCTAAAATTAAATAAACTTAAACACACTGTCATCTCTCACTTCAATTGTGGGATACCAGATGTCAGTATCTAGTTACCTATATCTAAAATTTGACTAAGTTACAAATATTGTACCCATTATAACTCAGAAGAATATCATTTATTGTAGTAATAAGACAGTAACAACATTTTTAACCAGAAATCTGTTACACTGCTCAAATTCTGGGCAACAAAATAGGTGGGGTCTCTGTAACACAAACTTGATGTGTATTTTTATAATGCATTCCATAGCTACTTTTAGTTTTATATGAAACATATTTGCCTTTTCATTCCAGATGGATGTTTGGTCTTTGCTGAGGGAGAGTAGTTATTCAGAAAACTATTCTATTAAGATGAGAAGGATAAGCGCTGGTCTTCAGGTCTGTAACAGATTGCTTCCCAGTTTCATGAGTTAAGGTTAAAAGGCACTCATGATGTCTCTGGGACTCACGATGAGTTTTCTTTAGCTTATGAGATGGGAAAAACGTTTCCAGAAGCCAAAATAATTTTAAAGGCAGAGATAACATTTGTGTAGAGTTAAACTATGTCAGCCTATTCCACAATTAGAGCTGACAAGGTTAAATTTCTGATTTTATTTTACCAAGTAAGCCAGCCTTCAGAGAGATAAAGAATGCCTTCCTGTACCTCATTTCAGAATTTAGACTAATGGTACTTAAGAATGATCATGTACACTTGCATTTACATATCATGCATATTTTCTACAGGGTTGCCGTTCCTTGTACATATATTTAATCCAAGAATACATCAATGGGAGGTCACTCTTATTTTATTCACAATTGTTAAAGCTAAGGTTTCTGGTTGCTATTAGTGAATACAAGTACTTTCAAATGATACTGAGAAAAATATTCACCGAATTAGATCTAACTATGTGATCTCATGTCTATGGAGTTTGACTGAATAAGAATTAAATAGCTTTGAAGCAGAGGTTCATTACAATTGTAATGAAGCAAAATTGACAGGAAGTGTGGTTTATTTTTTCCTTGTAATATGTCTCAGGTACATTATTCCTCTCATCACTCTATCACACCTCCGTCCAGTTTCGGGTTGCTTCATATCCAGAAAACTCTTACTGCCTTGTTTTTACCAGCCTCTGGCTTCTCACATTTTTAGTAGTCTGCTCTAAATATGAGGACAAAAAAATTATTTTCCTCCTGTAGATTACATCTTTATATGGTTGAAACCAGGACACCGGTGGATAAAACTTGATTATCAATCCTTTCTCATTTACATATATGTAACCCCAGCAGTGTTCTTTTGACTGCACTGCCCCAGTATTCCATGTTTCCCCATTATAAATCTTTTGAGATTGAGTTATGTGCTCTACGTTGTGTTTTAAAATACACTTTGACAGCAGAGCAATTTCATAGATGTGTAATGTGTTTTTTTTTCTTTTTTTGTGAAACAGAGTCTCGCTCTGTCTCTCAGGCTGGAGTGCAATGTCTCATTGCAACCTCCCTGTCCCAGGTTCAAGCGATTCTCCTGTCTCAGCCTCCCAACTACCTGGAACTACAGGTGTGCACCACGATGCCCAGCTAATTTTTGTATTTTTAGTATAGACAGGGTTTCACCATGTTGGCCAGGCTGGTCTCTCGAACTCCTCACCTCATGATCCACCTGCTTCAGCCTCCCAAAATGTTGCAATTACTGGTGTGAGCCACTGCTCCTAGCTGTGTAATGCATTTTCTTTTTGAGAAGGAGTCTCACTCTGTGATCTCCACTCACTGCAAACCATCCCCCCGCCGGCCCACCTGGGTTCAAGCAACTCTCCTGCCTCAGCCTCCCAAGTGGCTGGGACTAAAGGTGCGTGCCACCACACCCAGCTGATTTTTATATTTTTAGTAAAGACGGGGGTTTCACCATGTTGTCCAGGATGGTATTGATCTCTTGACCTTGTGATCCACCCGCCTCTGTCTCCTAAAGTGCTGGAATTACAGGTCTGAGCCACCGCACCTGGCCAATGCATTTTAATTCATTATAATTATATTCCTGTGAGTGAATAAGTGAAAAAAGGTCAAAGACATTTTGAAATTTTATCCAATTTTTAAACTTTATACTAAAAATAAATGTATGAATTTAAGTTTAAAAAACTATTAAAAATATAAAACAAAATGCCTCCTCTTCCCACCCAATTTAAGCACAGTGGCTTAGTTTCAGATCTGCTGCTTATCACTCAGACAAGCACAATACTTATAAGCTGGGCTCCTTGGCTACAAAAGATGAGTTTTTTGTTGTCGTTGTTGTTGTTTTCTGTATTTTGTTTTCTCTCCCAGGCAATCCAAATTGTCTTTCTTAATACAATTATCTTTCCAAAGATTGAATTATGCTTTTGTATACAAAACCTTAGAAATAGCCTTATCAAACTCTGAAGTAAATACACCAAGTCACATTACTAAGAATGTAATGTGCCTTAGTTTGCTTTGGATGCTAAGGGAAAACCACAGTAACCCTGTTGCCAGATCAACACATGCTAAAGTTTTGATATCAGGGATGCTTTTGGTGCTTTGGCTAACCTAAATCCCCCATGCTGTACCATAAAGCCACAGTATCTAGTTCCATATTTGGTGGAAAGAAGGGTAACAATCTACTACTCTCTCAAAATGTACTTTTATTTACTTTCGTTTGAGGATCTCACCTCCATAAATAGGAGAATGGGAGACCACCCGGTGCAGAAATTTGAGAAGCAAAAGAAATTATTTTGTTTGGAACCATGTCCTTCCCTTTTTCCTACATGTACCATATTAATCAGTCTTTTAAAAATATTAACCTAGGAGTAGCAAAAATAAGAACTACGTAAGTATGTAAAACATATCCTTATGATAGGCAGTGAGTGTGGGCTAGAACTCTACTCAATTTTGAGCACTGAAATTCAAATTTGGAGGTCTTATCTATTTTCTCTGTACTTTAAATTCTTTATCTATATAATTATGAAGTATAATACCTGATGCATCATGAGGCTATTCTGAGCATCAAAAATCAAGTGGATAAATGTACTAGGCGAAAATTGTATGTAATCATTATAAAGTAAAATGAAGGATGTATAACCAATACATCTCAATTCTTATACTCCATTTCTCCAGCTGTGAAACCTACAATGAACTTATTTTTTTTATTCCTGCCTGTCTTTAATCTCTCTAAAAATATATTTCTCTGCAATTGTTGGGATTGATTTGGTATCATCTGACATCTAATTAATAAGCCGTTAGTTACTTATTAAAAATCAATGTTGAAAACATAAATAAAATATCACTAACCTTTCAAAGATCCCATTAAGTATCCAAAATGGATGTAGGGTAATCTATAATTAGTTATTGCATAAAATTCATCAGTCAGTTTTTAATCTTCATAGATTTACTCTCATCAAGGCCAGAAACGTTTTATTCCTTCAAAATAATCTTGAAGCATTAAACAAAATGCTTTACTAAATTATTATAATTTATTACTTTTGTTCTTTTTTTAATTATAGAAATCAAACTAGGAATATTTTTCAGACACAAATCATACTGGCTCAGCTCTGATTCAAAAGACTCATGTCATTTAAACTCACGAGTACTTTGACAGCACCAGAAGAAAAAGATGAAAGTAAGAAATACCTTAGAGGTATGATATTATCATTTATTGCAAATGACACCATAGTTAAGTTAAGGTGGGGTATTAGTATATTGTCTTTTCATTATTTTATTCTTAAGTAAAAAACAGAAAATTTACAAGATGGTATTATGATCTAGCCTTCTTGTGTAGCAGAACCCTCCCAGATCGCCCTCATTTCTACTGAGCACTCAAGCAACCTGTGTGAGAGTTGACATCAGTATGTCTTAAGGGCAGTGGAGTGGTTTATATTCATTCCAATTGATCCATGTTAACTGAGAATGGGTTTTCTGCCTGGATTGAGGACAGTCACCAAGTGTGACATGTGTGACTGACAGCAGCAGCACGAGTAAGCACTTTAGTGTTTCAATATGATTTCTCCAGTCAAGAAGTGGTTTTTTTCCCTTAGACAAAGATATTGAATTGAGCTTCAAAGAAATATCATAGCATATTTTCTTGGAGACTGGCCCTATGAGCGAAACATTCATTTTTTTTAAACTGGATTTTACCTTAAGGAAGGAATTCTTAAACCTTGTTTTTGTCCCTGAACTATAAAAGATGAGTTAATATTTTAATTGTTCAGGTTTCAGTTAACTGTTCAAAGATGTCATTTTCTAAAAGTGTTCCAGTTACCTTTTCTTTTCTTATTTTCAAGAAAATAAGTTAAAAAGTATTTCCACTTTAAAGAAAATGCTGTATTTTTGCTTTATGTTAACTATAGGAATTTGTAAAGTTGTAATAGAAGAAGACAGAAAATAGTAAGTCACATCATACAGCATATATCATTTAACCAAGGTGGGTTTTGCTACAGACTAAACTGTAATTTCAGTGCTTTTATAACTATAACTTTGAGTCAAAGCCCTCAGCCATAGTTGCCTATGTGACTGTGTGATTGGCAGAAACTGAATGCTTGACAATTATTCTGACTTTTACTGAGTTGTAGGAAAACTAGGGGATTCAACAGTCTGAAAATAAATGTTTTTAAAAGTTAGCATTAACTGATTCTGGGAGCTGCTCAGTCACTGAAGGTGCAGATTCAATTCAAGTATATAATTTCAACTAATTATCCCACCTCCCCTTACCTTCCCTCCCCATTTCCAAGCCCTGTTACCCTAAGGAATCTATGCTCAGTAGTATTTTCCACGTTCCTTTTTCCTTGAGAGAGTATAGCACTGTGAAGAGAATGTCCCCAGTTGATGAAGAGCAATATGATTCATCATGCTCTCTCACATCTTTCCCTGTGGCTAAAACATGAAATAGGCTTTTAATAAAATGTCCAGGGATCACTTTTTAACCCTTGTCAACCAAAGACAGCCTTACTGTTTCTCAGCTCTTAATAGAGTAGTGTGGGCCTGTGTGTCTGCATGTGTGTGTTGTGAAGTTTGTGTGTAGATGTAATTGTACACAAGTAGGCTGAATGGAAGCAATACACATAGGCCTTTCTAAAATGATACAGATAGCACTGTCTACATGAATTTTCTTTTCTAGCTTAGCCAGAATCTACTGAAGCAAAAGAGGTCTTTCTTATTATAAGAAAGTACTGCATTTCTAGAAAAAAATGCATAACTTTGCAATAGCTACAATAAAAAACATCTGGTAGCTGTTCTGAATATAAACGTTGTATTAAGCACTTAAACTGCATCTTTTCAGTGCTAATTAAATGAATTTAACCCAATTAGAGGATTAGAAACACTTTGTAAGTGCTCAATAGCAAGACCGGCTGAGAAACATTGCACTCCATCACTTCATTCCCATACACACCACTTGCGCATGGCATGAATCATATAGAAGTCTGTTCAGTACTTATTTTGACAGTCTCTTCCTGTTTTTCTTCGCTCTTTAAAATCCTCTGGTCCACTAGCTTGGCACTGGCTGCTTATTCAGGATGCTTGCTAATTCACCAAGTAATTGCTCATAGGGTCCCATTTTCAGAATTGAAAGTAGAAGTGGGGAGATCTTCTGTTTCCTGCTGATGGTGACATATTTAGAAGCAGTTGTCTATACAAGTGTCTGCTTCAGCATGTCCTGCGGCAAAATGCAGCACCCACCATAAGCACTTGCCCATGCTGCATATTTACCATGTTTCAGACTCTCATCCTTTCTGCCAACACCTACTGTGCTTTAACTATAGCCCACCGGACAGATTTGTTGCCAGTGCCGGGTTTATTTTCCACCCTACTGTCTGCTAAGGTAAAAGGAGGAAAATGTGATTTTTGTGGGGGGAAAAAAGCTCAGCCTTAAAAGAAAAGATCAAGGACAAAATAACTTACAGAAAAAAATTCTTTAAATTTTTCTGGTATAGTAGAGTTAAAATATAGATCTTACAGGCTTTCAAGCCTTATTTTTCTTTACTTGAGAGAAAAAAGAAACCCTGCACATAATCATACAATTCTGCATAAAACAAATGCCTGCAGTATGCTATGTGTTCAAGTACAAATGGCCTCTATTCATCACATCCAGCCTTAGCACAAGATCGTTCCTGAACTGGCTACTATATTTTAAGCAAACAGGATATTGTTTGGAAAAAATTAGGCTCACATCTGACAGGCTATGAAATTTGTTGAGAATAAATGTATGTTGTGAGATACTTTATTTATGTCTGAGATAATATCTCACAAATTTACTTCTCCATTTTAAGAGAAAATTATAGTTGGAAGGATCCTGATTAGGAGTCAGTGGAATCAGTCTCAGAAAATCATGGACACATTTTAAAACTGTGCTGTGAAGAGAAAGTTTGTGTGTCTGTGTGTACGTGCATGTGTTCATGTGTGTGTACATCCATGTGTGTTGCATATCCTGGAACATATTCAGTTATTTAAAACAAGAATTTATATTGCATAAAAATGTAAAACAAACAAGACTCCATGATTTGCATACCACTGGTGAGACTTTTCAAATTACAGTCATGTCTCATTGTCACTCGGAAAAAATCCAGCCTTGGCAAATCCATCAATGAAAGAGATGAAGGTTGGTGAACACATATTGAAATATTATTATGGGAGCCCTCTGGCCCTAAACTTCATGAGCACCAGAGGAGAAGTAAATGATTACAAACATCTCTTTATTTGGATTAACACTTGCTGGAATTTCTCATTGGACCTATCTATGTGCATTAAGGAACTATCATATAAGTGATCCAAAATTCTCTGATGATTTGATAAATAAGTTTTTTAAATAGTATTAAATGGCCTAAAAAGTTTTATGACTTAATGAGAAAATTTATTGAAACTGGTGATCAACCCAAATGAATTAGCGGAAGGCTTATTTTTCTGCAAATCTTTATTGATCCTCTGGTTGGTTCGGTTACTCTGCTAGGTATAGGGAATACAACTAAGAACAAGACAGAATATCCCCGTGAGGGTTACAGCTTAGTGACAATAAATGAGTAAACCATTCAGATTTGCTCTATCTGGGAACTTAGGAACAACAAATTTCTTGGCAAGAAAACTGAGACATTACCTACAGCACGATGTATTTATTTAACTTCTATGTTTATTTAGGAGATAGGCTACAGAATGATTAAATGAAAATGGAGAGGGGGTAAAGAAGGGAGGATTCTGTATATTGCCTCCTTGGTAGTCCTGCAGAGAAATAACCAGGTGCTCACTTAAAGTAATTGCAGATTGTGATAAATGTTATAAAGCACAGGAAGAGTGTGCAGTCAGGGAGATGGCAGAGACTCAAGGTTGCCAGCAGGTGTTTGCTAAAAAACAGAGAAGGTTGCTGCCAGTGATCCCACCAAAAAGAGGATTCGAAGGCTCTCCACACGCCTTGACTTACCTAGGAAAGAATTTCCTTCCAAACTTCTGAGGCATTTAGAAGTGCTAATTAGCTTTCCATTATGAAGCGATGCTGCTATGCCCATTCAAAGGAGATGGAGGAAACCAGAAACAGGACGTAAGGTATATGACAGAAAGCATGCACCATGTTAGAATGAGGCCTTCGATCAGCTCTGAACAAGCCACTGTTGTTCATGATAATCTTCATTTTGTCGAAGGAGAATGTTCTCCAGCCCTTTCATTCATACAATCTACACAGTTCTAATTCTTGAATCAATGGAGCTCACCAGTTGTTCACTGATTTATTACTTTTTGTTAGTTCACTTGCTCAACAAATAAATACTGATTCTACAGACTCCAATGCTGGTCTCAAGGGAAACAAAGACCTTTAAGGAACACTTAACTCTTATGGACAAGGCATACAAGTCAACAGGGAAGGTGGAAATGCTGTGAAAGGGAGATACTCATGTGCTATAAATGCACTGAGATCTAGCCTCTCAGAGGAGGGGTGATCAGAGAAAGCTTCCTAGGAGAGATGGCTCCTGGGATCTTTCCACAGGAAGGACATTTTGGGCAAAAGGAACCAGAGGAGAAGGGGACAGAGCAGTGTGCGTTAGAAAAATCACGTTGTTCAGCACAACTCTAAAGAAAGGTATATTATGCAGCCATTAAAAACGAGGAGTTCACATCCTTCATAGGGACATGGATGAACCTGGAAAACATCATTCTCAGCAAACTGACACAAGAACACAAAATCAAACACCACATGTTCTCACTCATAGGCGGGTGTTGAACAAGGAGAACACATGGACACAGGGAGGGGAGCACTATACATGGGGGTCTGTTGGGGGGGCATAGCGGGGGGGTGGGGAGTTGGGGAGGGATAGCATGGGGAGAAATGCCAGATATAGGTGAAGGGGAGGGAGGCAGCAAATCATACTGCCACGTATGCACCTATGCAACAACCTTGCAGGTTTTTCACATGTACCCCAAAACCTAAAATGCAATAAAAAAAAAAAAGAAAAAAAAAAAGAAAAGAAAGGTATATATAAAGAGTAGAATTAATAAGTACATACATTTTCACATAGTGATAGTATATATATGTACTATATATATGTACATGGTGATGTATATATATATATCACTATGTGAAAATATATGTACTTATTAATTCTACTCTTTCACAGAACTAAACAGGGATGTGTTTATGAGTGTTCATTGAGATGACAAGCTCATCTCAATGCAGCTCGAGTTTTACTCTTTTAGCATTTAAGGCTTTATTTGCTCTCTTACATTGATGCTGACAGATGCTTGGTTTATATTTAACCTAAAGGTGGCATTTACAACCGCAAAGACTTAATTATGATAGAACTGAAAACATACAGAATTCCCATTGCAAGGAAGACTTTCTTACTAGCACATGTCAAATGCAAGGTAAAATGTAAAAAGACAAGAATAAGGAACTTTTATCTTAGGTAAGAGAAATAAGCAGGTAGTATGTGTAGATTTGCAGGAACAAGAATAATGTAGTAGTCTCAGAATAGTTGTCAAAGGATATGACGGAGATTTTATTTTTAACCTGCTCCCAGACATTAACTGCATGAGACATCAGTAATCTGAAATTCCCTTTGCTACACCAGTATAGCACTAAGATAGAAACGACAGACTAGGCACCCTCTATGAAGGCCAGACCAGCAGGGGTGCCATGTTGTGCACAATACAGCCTCAAGCCTCTGTCCCTTGGCAAAGTGCTTTCTCCTCTGTTTTGTAGTAAGCAGTGGGGTCCCCAAGGACCAGCTACCTTTGTGAAGAAGAAAAATTACTTTAGATAGAAATTTGAAAATAGAATGATGTAAGAACAAAGATGTTTATTTTTCATTTTGTTCCTGTTTTTCTTTTGTATAAAAATTACAAGTTTAAAATGGAAACAAGAAAATTTAAACAAACTTCTTTCAGAAAAAGATTTTGAAGACTTGTTTTTGTGGATTAGAATAAGCATCAAGAAAACATTTGTTTAAGCATGTTTGCCTTGATGCTTAAAGTATATATTACTAACAGAATGATTTAAGCACGGAATCCAGATATTTGGTCAGTCATCAACATAAAGGTCCCTGTGAAGGTATTTTTCAGATGAAATTAACATTTAAATCAGTACACTCTTACTGATACTTAATAATTATACATGTGATATTTTGATACATGCATAAAAGGTGTAATGATCAAATCTGGGTAATTAAGGCATCTATCACTTGAATATTTATCATTTTTTTGTGTTGAGAACATTTCAAATATTCTCTTCTAGCTATTTTGAAATATATTTTGTTGTTAACTACAGTCACTTTACTGTGCTATCAAACACTATGGTCCTTATTTCTTCTGTCAAACTGTATTTCTTTAACCCATTAACCAACATCTCTTTATCCCCATAACCCACTTCCCTTCCCAGCCTCTGGTAACCACCATTCTGCACTCTGTATTTATGATACCAACCTTTTAATCACCCACATATGAGTGAGAACATGGGATATTTGGCTTTCTGCGTCTGGCTCATTTCACTTAAAATAAGGGCACATTTATGTTGCTGCAAATGACAGGATTTCATTCTTTTTTATGGCTGATAAATCAGCAGGCTTTTAAGTAAAGAAAATCGCCTCCATAATGTGGGTGGTGGGCCTCATGCCATCAGGTTGAAGACGTTAGAAGAATAAATGATGGAGGTCCCCAACAGAAAAGGAATATTTTGCCTCCAGAATGTAACATTAACTTTTCTCTCCAGCCTGCCCTCCTACCATACAAAGTCTGGATTTCCCAGCCTCCATAATCGTGTGAGCCAAATTTTTAAATCTCTCTTTTTCTGTTTCTTTGGAAAATCGTAATATTATCTCTTACAATAAGTATGACTTTACTATTTAAAAAAGCTTCCTTGTCAGATCATACTACACAACTAATTTTTCTTTATAACTTACTTTTTATGCTTACTTGGTGGAATATTTGTGACTCAGGGCACAAAATCCTATTAGCTTCACAACAAAAATTCTTCTTTTGATTCATATTTTATAAAGATTAGATAAAGGCATGGACTTTCATATTTGAACCTGCAACTGTATAGTGCAAGCTACCTTATATAACAATATAATATTTTACGGCATATAAATATTCATTAATTTCATATTATTTAGTTTTACTTCCCCAAAATAGGCATTTCTACACCTATTTATTTAATAGATGATGATAGAAGATACGAATCTTGCCCAAAGCTTCATAAAACAATGTGTGGCATAGTTAGGACTGCAATTCATCTAAATAGCTTTCAAACTCTTGGTTTTTCCATCACATCACAGAAGCCTAAGACAAAAGCACACACTATAGAAATCCTTAGTGTTTGCCTCAGGGTGCTATCATTTGTTAGCGCAGCGGGACATGTAAAAGAAAGCACTAGGTAGGCATCCTTATCCAATGAGCAAACTCACTCATACTTACGTTGAGGTACAAAATTTCTAGATCTTATTTTTTTTTCTAATTTGAGAATTGTCTCATCTCCTACTTATCTCTTCTTAAAATTGAGCTTGCTCTGACACCTTCTACATACTTAAAAATATTTAGGTATTTCCTAGCTTGTTGGCTTCTTTAGATAATAACAGCAACAGTAACAACCAGCACCAACATAAAACAAATTAAATGAACAAACAAAAAATGCTAACATTTTTGGAGTACTTATATACCAGGGAACATGCCAAATATCAGATATACATTATCTTATTTAATTCCAAATAATCTTGAGAGGTAGGCCTTTTTATACTTATTTTGGCAACGAAGAAATGGAAAATCAGAAACATTAATTTATATAAAAGAGCTGAGCTGATAAGTGGCCACAAAAGGATTTAAGCCAAGAGATGTCTGATTTCAAAACTTATAGCCACAGTGGTAGGCAGGATGAAATATTCTGTTACTGCAAAATGTGGTTTGACTCTACATCTTTTCTTCTTGACAGTTTTTATTTTATAATTTTGTATAATAAACAAGAGGAACTTGACTCTTTTCTTCATAAGCCAGTAACATATTAGTATAAAATACAACGGGTGTCTACTGGGTTTGAGAGCATGGATTCTGGAGGCCTGTATTGTCAATGTCAAGTAAGGTTTGCTGCACAGATGGGTCTAGCAATAATCTGGCTTTTGGCAGAGTACACACTGGAGAATAGATTGCCCAATTTCATTCCCCAACATCCTCTGGATTGTGGCCCTTCTAGAGATAACCAGTCATGTGTGGTAATGGGTACATAACAGAAAGAGAAACCTTCCAAATAAATGTGATATGAAAGGCCCCATCTAAGGACGTTATAGGAATCCATTCCCTATGCACAGGAGTGATGGGACTGCTGGAGATCTTGTTAACTTTGTCAATGTAAGTATCACTTAAAAAGTATACACAAGAAATAATTTGTCCTACATTTCAGTACCCCACTTAAAGGCTTTGCAGGATTTTTTTTTTTTAATTTACAAAATCCACAGTACTATACTAACTGATAATACATGCTTGGATGGTCAGAAGTGGGTAAGATTTGGTGCTAAAGGCAAAATCACAATGTAGACCTGATGTGGCCTATGTAATGTACTTCAGAGCTATTCAAACTGGATTTGAGAGATGATATGACCCTCTAAAAATAACAAAGCTATCTCAATTATTTTAGTAGGGATTTTGGATTAAAAAATTTATTATATATTTTTACAAAGAAAAATATTAAATAGCCTATAGATGCTTTTTAAAATGCCAAATAACCTTTGATGAACCCTGAATAAAGAAAAATAGCTTAATTTTCTTGTAGCTTTATGAAGAAGACAATAAATGAGTCTGTTATTTGAATGTAATTACATTGAAGTTAAATTTAATAATTCACGTTTTCTAAGTTTTGAATGATAAGATGCATGTTGGTAATCTGTGGCTCCTTAACATCATTTTCTTTGTTTATCCTAACAAGGAGTCAGCATAGATACTATTTTTTGGTTGTTTTGTCAACCTCAGCCCAGAAGCATCTTCCTCCTATTTCTAAATACTCTATTGTTAGCAACTAAATACAGGCAGTTTGATTAAATGTATTATATTATATATTATATGCGAACTACCTAGAAATTTCTTTAAAAAACTGAAGTTAAAAACAATAAAATTCTTTTCTGCAGTTGTAAAAGATACTGTTAAATAATTAGACAATTTTCTCCTTATAATTTTTTTTTTTTGTTTCCCTTAGGGAGAATTTCTTTCCCTAAAATAAAACTTGAAGAATATAAATCAACATCAGATACTAAGTAGGTGGTGTGATGATTATGCCTATAAAACACTATAGGAATATAATAACAGTAAAAGCAATATTTAGTATATTCCCAATATTAAATATAAAACCACTTTATTAAAAATACTAAAAATGACATGAGGTCAAAATTAGACTCAATAATAATTATAACTTTCCATTCAATTTATATGTATTTAGCAGCAAGAGTGCCTTGAAAATTACTCCCTGATATTTGATTTGGTCTTTGGCGATAAATGAGAACACACAAAAAAAGGATAACTCTTCTTTGAAAAACTAGGTAGGTGATTTGCTTTGCCCCAAAGACCTCAGAGTTCTGCATTCTGGAAGGCTCTTGGTGATTGAGGTGTGAGAGTAGAATGTCTGGCTTTTAATCACAGCCTGTCTCAAAACTGGTTTATCCCAAGACTAATGCTATTGAATTGCAACCCTGTCATTCAGTATTTCCAGTATTTCCAACTATCTTCATGGGATACAAACTCATCTGGAGGTACTCATTAAAACAAACAGAAATACAGACTCCTTGGTTGTTAATGCCTCACAATAACTTTTATATCTGAGTCTAGGACATCTCAAGTAATTTAAAGATATTTTAAATTGCACTAGGAGACTTTGAGGTTATAGTCATAGCAGCTGCACAAAGTAAATAAAAGGACAATGAGATCTCATGTTTGTTTAAGAAACATTTGTTTCAAGTGAAGAGAATTTTAATTAAATGAATTTTTAGCCTGACCTTGGAAGATAAATCTCTGCTCCTAATTTTAGAAACTCAAAATACCACTAAGAATATGGCACCACTATTGAATAACATACACTACAATGAGAGTAGGTAAAGGGAATGCCCATAATCAGGGAACAAATTTGTCTTCTCCATGGAAATCAGATGACCTGGCTCCAAATAACTGTATATTTTACATGTGAGCCTAATTAACTTTGGGTAAGTTACTTAGGCAGCCCAAACCTCAGTTTTCATATTCATACATTGGGATGATAATGTCTACTTCTTAAAATTGTTGCAAAGCTTCTTAAAACACATGAATGAAACCATGTAGCATAGTACACAGAGCATAGTAGGTGTCCAATTTACACAGTCCCATTCTTTCTTTCTCCTTCCTTCCTGCCTCCCTAACTTCTGTCTTTCTTATGTCTATATCATAACTATCCTTACGGGATCATGTGCACTGGAACGTAAACCTGAAGTGTTCCATAACTTAGCTTAGTATCACCAGTGAGTATTAATTTAACATTTTTTGATAACTAATAAAATGAGATGCTTTACAAATTTTAAGATGGCAAGGAATTATAGAAACGACATCACCGTTATATTCTGGGTCTGAAAGTAAATATTTTCTGAAGCTTTTAAATATTTGGTTTCATAAATTATTTTATAAACTTAATTAACAGTATTTTAAAATAGGAGAGAACCTGTTTTTAAGACATTACACTCAATGGCAGATGAGCCCTTTCTCTTCTCAGCATAATTTATTGTGAAAGGTGTGTGTGTGGAGGGATGGGGGGTGGTTCTGTGTGAGGAATTCTATCTGCCCTCTAGCTAAGTTTGTTTCTGTGGAAATGAGATCCTGACCACTGGGCTGATGGATGTACACATAACTGACTTGTTCAATTCTAATTTAATTCTGGAAATCTGTCTCCTTTATGACTTTAATTTTTCTGACATGAAAACGTTCTATCTTTTTAGGCGTCCATTGCTTCTGCAGAGATGAAGTATTCTCTTGGTAGAAGGAAAAAAAAAGAAGTAAAGATGTAGCAATAAACAATCCCACAAAACCAATTTTCACATTGGCAGAAAAACACGAGAACTCCAAATAGCCATAACTTGAAACAGTGGCAGATTCTTGGCAGCATATGATTTGAGATTATTAATGAAAACCTTTACCAAAAACATGCACATCTTTTAGTTTCAGGAGATGAGTTTTTCACATATGCAATAGTCTGAAACTATATTAGCCCAGAAGAGAGAAAACTCAACTTCAACCCTGAGCGTGGCCACAGTTGTAGCTGTTATGATCACAGGTGAGCTGAAACAAACCGAGGAAGGTATTCATTTTAATTGTCTGTAGTAATGAGAACAAAAAAGTAACAGTATTACTTTATTTTATAAACTTAACAGTATTCTTAAACAGAAGAATACCTATTTTTAAGAAATCATACTCCATGGTAGATGAGCCCTTTCTCTTCTCAGCACAATTTATTGTAAGAGATATGGATGTGTGTTGTGAGGGGGCTGTGAACCCAAAGCAGCTCTTTCTACACCCCTTATGGTTAACCTAAATTTTAGAGAGAACCACATTCCTCTGGCATTCTAACTACATTAGTAATTCATCTTTTTATCAAAGACATACTTTTACTTGCTTCTTTACATCACAAATACTTTGTTGAAAACTATGAAGATAGTATTTCTACAGTATAGTAAAACATTCAGAATAGCATTGCTAAGCAAATACACCATATCATGATTATATATTTTTTGTAATGTGTATGCAATTGCTTTATTTTACATTAGGGGACAGACAAAATACATACATTCATTTTTCCTTTAATTTTAACCTTTTTGAACATGCATTTGTGGTTGAGTCAAATAGCAGAATGAAAAAAATAGCCCTATTCACACTTTGGAGGCACTTTTTAAAAAAGAGAATATTGTAGCAACCTGTGGCTTCTTCTACTTCACTTCTTTGGTTTTATTCACCACTTCCATCATATCAAAAATGCCCTTTATTCAGTTTTGGTTTATCTAGGCACATAGTTCTGATTCTCTTTGAAGCTGACTCCCTCAACACCACTTAAAAAGTCTAATGTTCCTCAGGCTTAGCAACCTACTGACATAAGCTTCCTCCTTCACCTTCCTTGTACAACTACAGTTGGGGAGAAAGATAAAGATAAGGTTTCTCAAACCAAAACTTAACCATGTTTTCCTCCATTAAAAAATCCAGAGTAATTACACATATCTAGCCATTCAAATAAATAAATAATGTAATGGTAGCACATTATTTTCAGATGTTTCAAAGTAAACTCTTTATATAGTGAAACCAAAATTCATTTGGTAAGAGATAAGAAACAGCTAATGTTTGAAAAGTCCTGAGGAGCTTATCTTTTTTGTCCTCCACTACTCTGAGGCTAGCAATTTTCCCCAGCTAAGAGAAAGGTAGAATTGGGAGGCATGAAAGAACCTGAAATCTCTTCTCGAAGGTATAGTTTTCATGGTGATACTTTTCTACTATGTGGCTTGTTTTTAAGGCCCAAACTAATGGGCTTCAGTGAATTTGAGCAGTATGTAATGCTGGAAGGACTAGACGTCGATTTTTAATCACAAACAAAACTTAGTTCCTTTCACATTTCAGCTATGCCCATAGACTGGTGACTCAACACTAACAGCTAAACTCTCTCAAAGATGTTCTTCAAAAAGGATCTGCCAAATATATGCCACTTCACACTTCACATGCTGACTTTCTTAAAAAGAGTTTGTTCTTTTTAATCTAAGCTTTCTTTTAAAGTTATCTCCATGGTTAATTCATTTAATTCTTACATAAAAACTTTAGTCACAGGCACTATCTGGTTCTCCATTATGCGAAGAGGTGAAGGGTTCTGCTCAAGATCGTCTACCTGTGTGATGGCCCAATGTACTACAAGTAGTTCATAGGCAAACAGACATTTCTTTCTTTTACAAAATCTGAATTACTAGAAATTATTTTATTAGTTGATTTTTCTGAATTGTATTAATACCAAAGTGCAAATCTCTAATCTCTGTAGGGTTTATACCTTTATTTCATGGGAAATTAACATAGAAGCCTTTTATCTTATTACAGTTGCCCTTACATAAAAGTCAGACACTGAATCTATATTCCTATAGTAACATTCAAGTACTTTGAAATTTTTAAGTATTAGAGTGCAAAGTTAAATGTATTGTCACTCATAATGACAATGACTTGCTTTATTTACTTATTTTTAATTTTAATTTTAATTTTTGTAAGACAGAGTCTCACTTATGACTCACAGAAGTCTCAGCTCTCCTGGGCTCAAGCAATTCTCCCATCTCAGCATCCCAAGTAGCTGGAACTACAATCATGCATCACCTCAGCAAGCTGATTTTTTAATTTTTTTGTAGAGACCAGGTCTCACTTTGTTACCCAGGCTCATCTCAAATTCCTGAGCTCAAAGTGCTGGAATTAGAGGCATGAGCCACCATGTCTGGCCAACTTGCTCTAAAAGAAGATATTTGCTTTTAAATGCTGCTCTAGATTTTGGCTATGCAAATTGTGGCACAAGGAGTTGTGGCAGCAGCGTTACCCAAGAGTTTGTTAGAAATGTCAAGTCTTAGCACAGCCCCCACCAAAGATTTCCTGATTCTGAACCTGCAATTTTAACAAACCCACAAGTGATTCCTATGCACTGAGAGCTTGAGAAGCACTGGCCTAATTAATGCTTCTGTTGATTTTTTTTGCTGTGCAAGTGACCCAGAGACAAAACAAATGTCTTATATGTATGTGTATCCTGGGGTACAAGGTATACACTTGCACTGAGCTGGTTTTCTAGAACCACTCCTGTACTAGCAGGCACAGGACTTTTGTATAGCAATGGCCGTAAATCTCCAGAACGAGGCCATGGTCAGGGCAGAACAGAGGCAGAATGGAGGAGAGCTTGTGGCTCACTGCGCTCAAGGGAGACATAAATATGCACACTTGAAGTGTGTACTTACATACACTTTGCTAGCAGCTGTATGGGCTGCAAGCTATAACAGGCCAAGTGTCCACCTCACTTAGATTGAAGTCTCAGAATATAGAACAGATGGGAAACACGAGTTTAGTCCCTTCTGCTGTGGGCTGGGTGGGGACAGTGGGTTCATATCTTCAAAGTTCAAAGAGAGAAACCTGACATCATTATTTCTGAATAGAAAAGAACTTTTATTAAAACTGTTAACTCTTACATCACTGGAATTAAAATTAATCTGAATGTATAATTTAAAAACATCCATAATATGGAGCAGTTGCCATATAAAAGTTGACTCATCACTTAAGAACATGTTTCAATGTTAAAAGAAATAGCAGCTGTTTCAAAATTTTAAGTATGAGAATTGCTACTATTTCATTTTTAAATACGCTCGAAATTAATAAAACATGACAATTCCCTTTTAAAATAGACTTCTTATGGAAATAGCTAAGTGCATTTTACAGCTATAAAGATGGACGACTATAATAAGCATCAAAATAATTTATGTTTATAAACTGTTTGCTATACGCCAGACATTACATGTATTGAGGAATTTACTCCTCATAACAGATAGGTACTATTAATATTCTCCTTTTACCAATAAAGAAAGTAGGCACAGAAAGTTTACGAAACTTGACTGAGGTTAAATAGATCATATATGATACATTCAGGATGCAAACCCTTTCAGTCCGTCTCCAGATTTCTTTTCTTTTCTTTTCTTTTCTATTTTTTTTTTGAGATGGAGTCTCGTTCTGTCGCCCAGGCTGGAGTGCAGTGGCACAATCTTGGCTCACTGCAACCTCTGCCTCCCAGGTTTGAGCAATTCTCCCGTCTCAGCCTCCAAAGTAGTTGGGATCACAGGTGCCCACCACCAGACCCAGCTAACTTACTGTATTTTTTTTTAAGTAGAGATGGGGTTTCACCATGTTGCCCAGGCTGGCCTCGAACTCCTGAGCTCAGGTAATCTGCCCACCTCCTCGGCCCCTAAAGTGCTAGGATTACAGACATGAGCCACTGTGCTGAGCCCCAGAGTCCTCTTCATTATTAGACTCTACAACCTTCTGATATGCTATTTTTGATAAACAAAGATCCCTTTTGATTTCCACTCCCCAAATAAACAAGCCAAAAACCAACCCACAACGACTTCACTGGTATCTGTAATTTTTATAGTTGGGGAAGTATATTTAATTCCATGAATAAAAATAATAGTTAAAATGCAGATGTCCCAGGAAGAGTAAACTTCTGAAAGAATACTGGAGGTTAGGTATATTAATGTTCTGTTGCTAATGGAACAAATTACTCCCAAACTGAGTGGCTTAAGAACATCCATTTATCATCTCACGGTTCTGTAGGTCACAAGTCTGGTACAGAGTGACCCAGTTGAGTCCTCTGCTGAGAGTCTCAGAAAGACAAAATCAAGGTATTGGCAGCAGTGCATTTCTTTCTAGAGGTTCTGGAGATAAATCTACTCCTCAGTGCGTTCAAACTGTTGTCCGACTCTAGTGTGTTTGTTTGGCTGACGTCCCTGTTTCCTTACTCTTGCTGACTGTCAGCTAGGAACCAAGCTCATCTTCTTCAGGTCTCTGACATTCCTCAACACATTGGCACCTCCCACTTCAAAGCAGCAACGACGGGGGCCTCCTCTCACTTTGAATCTCTCTGACTTCTCCTTCTATCCTCTATCTTCTGTCCCTAGCTGGAGAAATATATCTGTGTGTAAGCACTCATGTGATTAGACTGGGTCCACCTGGCCAGTCCAGGAAAATCTCTGCATTTTAGCATCTAATTACATCTGCAAAGTGTCTTTGGCCATGTAAACTGACATATCCTCTAGTTACAGGAGTTAGGACATGAACATCACTGTGGGAATGAGGGGCGTTGCCTACTACTCTAGATTTGGAAAGGGCCGAGGATGGTAAATGAGCCCAGAGAGCTTAGACTGGAGGGGGACCAAAAGTCAACTTTGAAATCAACTCAGTTTTGCCTAATATATTGCTCAGTTGTTATAAATAATCTCAAATTATTTGTTTTATGCAGGAGGGTGTCACATCACTTGCCAAAGTATTCCTTAGAAAAGGAGATGTTTAAAAAGTGAATTTGGCCATTTAATACAAGTAAAAAAAGCTGATAGAAAGTGTTAGTATCCTCATTAATATTGTCCAAAATATTGCACACTAATGAAAAATAAAGGATTTTTAACTCTTAACTTGATAGTGGTCCAAATGTGCATCGACATATTAATACAACCAGCTGGATGCAATGTAAGTATTGCTGGTGTATACAGGATAAAGAAAAAATGTGGGTCTCATCACAACAAAATAAATCAAATGTGCTACTCAAGTCTCAAGTTAACTAGAGCAATATGTTTCACTTTTTACTAAAATGTGAAATCCAATACAAGGGGTAAAATTAATTTTAAGAGTCCTGCCCTTTAGCTATATAATGGCTTTATTTTTATGATGTCTTTATTTCTGAGATACTAAATATTCTCATTACTAATTCTTTAAATGTTGTAGGCCTGCTGCTGCTGTTACTAATGTTTCTTAAGGGCCCCTCTGTAAATACGGTGCAGCTTAAACCAAAACACACATGCACATCTCCAGAGAAGAAGACTGACACGAGGCTGCTCACACATGAATGGGATGCTTTGTCTAACTAACACAAAAATGCAAATTAATTGCCGAGAAAGAAAACTAAGGAATTCAAAAGCTTTCTTGATTGCCTTCTTTAAAATGCCAAGAACTTAAGCTGGCCTTTCTTATCTTCCACTACACGCATGTGACACTTTAGGAGGTCTTTCTTATTGTACTATAATTCAGGGATTGTTCCAGCTCTGTGCTCCATGCCTTTTTCCAAAGGGCAGCCTGAGATGTATAATTCGGGTAATGAACAGCTGCATAATTTAAGGGTCGAGCTAGTAGGGCACTGTTCCTTATTTTGTGTTGCTTTAGCAGTTGCCAAGATGTTCCAGGCCTATTTAGGAATACAATTTTTTGACTGCTTTATTTCTCTCAGATGATATATGCTGGGATTTGGTTGTGTTCCAGAAAGTGAATTTTATCAGCAGAAGTACCAGAGCAAGCTTTTCTCTCATTTTACTCCAAAGGGCAACAGCACTGAGCTATAATGAGGTAATTTTTTTTCCAGCCATGCACACTCTGTGTTTTATCAGGCAGGGTTGTTTAAACCAAGTCCTGTCCCTTTCCAAAGCATGATAGACTCAATCACTGAGCTATCAAAGCCATTTCCACAGTACATCCCTTCACACAAGGCCAATCTCCTGAACATTCAAAAGGGCCAGGCAACGAGGCCCTTCAAGATGAAGGCTGCATGCTGATTAATCAGTTGCCTTTTTATTCCATCTTGGCAAGTATTCCTTGTTTGTAAATAAAAGGTTTCCCCTGAATTTCCTGTAAACTAAGGAGCATAAGGCTGATTTGGACCCCGTTCACAGAGCAAGAAAGCTGCCTGCTGTCCAATCCAGAGATGTGCCATGTCCACCATTGTAAGTACTCCTTCAGGTGTTTTGAAGCATACCCTGCATGTGAGCTAATCTAAAAACAATTGTCATGTCCTCAGGATAAAGCAGAACAGGCTGACTTTAAAAAAATATTTTCCATCTCTTTTACAATAACACTCCCAGTTTGAGGAAAAGACCCCAGTGAGCAATTTGCAAAGGCATTGAAGTGTACGCCACACAATAACTGTATAGGAGAAAAGCCGTCAATAAAACAGGATGTCTTTTTTCAAGAAATAAATTAGTGTACTCTTTTCCTCGTCAGATGGTAAATAGCTAATGGAAAAGAGATGTGACAGACCACAAAGACTAGGAATTGTCGGCAAACTGGCAGGCACAGTGATTTGCTCATGACCCAAATTATATTCAGGCAGTTTGGCACATCTCTGTTTGTCACACTTACACTACCAAGCCAAATGTGTTTAATTAATACAGAGTATTTTCCTTTTCTTGAAGTAGGAACAAAACAGCAAGCATTTCTTGATTGCTCTCAAACACTCCAAACAGCAAGAATTGTAAGCAAGGCTCTTGTCATCACTCATCTTTGGTTATCTTCCATGATGAGTGCACAACCACTGCAACGCTCCTTCTTGACTAGGAATTTGTGTGCACACGAACACATCTCTACTGCATGTGCTGTATGTTTGCACAGGCGGAGAGCTTAGAAAATGTGGTTGCTGAAATAGATAACCTTTTAGGATACAACTTTGGCATTTTCCCCTCAGTTTTGAAAGCAAGATGCAGAGGCTTATTTTGTGAGAGTGAAACCTTCTGAATCAATACCAGAGTTTGCCACTGCCATATAAACCCATCCATCACAATGCTTTAATTCCTGCAGTACCCTCATTCTATGGCCTATGGTTGGTAGATCAGCCTCAGTATCTAGGATACTTCTGGAAATGCAGAATTAGGGAGGCTTATTTTTAAAATCTCTTTCGTAATAAGATAGAGCTATATAGCATGAGCTATATCATCCAGAAAGCACTGCTCTTTCTCTAACTGCTTGTTGGTCAGGTATCCTGTGTTGGTGTGGCCTCACACATCCTTCAAATGAGGAATTAGCTCAAATGAAAGCCAGCGGGCTCTCCCAGCTCTATGAATCACAAACCCTCCGAGAAATATTTGTATTAATTCTAAATAAAGGCACAAGAGTCAGCAACACTCATTTATAAAGCTAACAATAGTG
The DNA here is from genome assembly GCF_030222135.1 of Aotus nancymaae. Taxonomy (NCBI): domain Eukaryota; kingdom Metazoa; phylum Chordata; class Mammalia; order Primates; family Aotidae; genus Aotus; species Aotus nancymaae. The sequence continues at coordinate 5,967,800 of NW_026988503.1, forward strand.
GAAATACAAATGCTAATTCCCCCCACCCCCCAAATAAAGTCTCTTCATTGTATTCAATTTAAAATTATGGGGACATATTAACTCTTTCCGGCTCTGAAGGGCTTTGTGTCTAAAGAACACATTTTTATAAATAAACAAGTACTATGTATTAAAATTATAAGTTATAGCTAGAAATATAAATTTTATACATTGATATAAAATGTACCTGGCATGGAAAATTTAAGAATGTCTCCAAAGAAAAATATATTAAAACTCTTGTTCAATTGCATACCAAGAGCATTTTAATGTATTCATGTTTCTGAACATATGCAATACACAAATAGAACGCACTAGTATATTGCATTTACATCTGAATTTTAATAGTTTTAGTGAGTCATTTTGTTTAGATGGAAAAAATATCTTTAACAGTTATAATTCCCTTATCATTCAGTGTACTTAAAATATATAAATATTTCAGCCTTAGGCTGTGGTGGAGACTGCAAATTAGGAACCAAAACAAATGTCAGATTAGGAAGAAATAATTCTATCACTCAGAAAAAAACAACACTTTTTTTTCCCAAAAAACATGACTTCTGAAATTATCTACAAATAAAATTCATCATGTCTTCTTTCTTGTGCCTACTGAATGTATTTGTCATCCTAATTGAGATCTGCAGTCCCTTAGTCATTTCCTGACCCCTGGTTCATTAACCTCTCTTCAGTCTTACCTGCCTTCCTGCCCAGCCTTGACCCCACAGTCAGCCATTTTAGATGTTCTTGCAAGGACCTATAAGCCTGCCTCTGCTGACCTTCAGCTGTGCCCGCTTGGCTAATTCTCCAGGTGGAATTCTCCCTGCAAAAGCCTCTTCCCATCTGCTTTCTTTTCTTCTCTCCTGAGCTGCCAGCTATTGCTGGAACAATTCAGACACTGGAGTTGACATGTTCTTCTACAAATGTGTACTGTTTGACCTTACCTCCACTTGAACTACTGTTCAACAATTCATTTAATCACCACTTACTGAGTCACAGGACAATTCAAATGGCAGCCTTTCTTCAGACCTCAGTTCAATCCTAAGCACCTCATTCTTGGAGAATGGTATCACTTGATACTTAACTGAGACTACTGAGGTTCTAATTTTCTTTATCGCTTCTTTACATTCATTCCTTTTTCCTTATTAGTCTCTCAGAAAAAGAAATGATCTCCTGCTTTCCCCCTAATCCTTTTCCTGTTTTCCTTTACCTTCTTCTTTCACATTCCTGGGATCTTCTACACTTGCCAGCATACCTGCATCTGGATCAGTAAATTGTCACTCCTCACTCCCAACAGACACGCGCTTGTATTCAACCTTCCCTGTCTGCAGGCTACTTCTACCATAGAAATGTTCAATAACTGCCCCATGTCATAAACAAGAAAAAAATTCAACAACAAAAAGTAACATTTTCTTTCTTTTTTTTGAGACAGAGTCTCAATCTGTCACCCAGCAACCAGGCTGGAGTGAAAGTGGTACAATCTCAAGTCACTGCAATCTCTGCCTCCCTGGTTCAAGCTATTCTCCTGCCTCTGCCTTCTGAGTAGCTGGGATTACAAGCACCTGCCACCATGCCTGGCTAATTTTTGTATTTTTAGTAAAGACACGGTTTCGCCATGTTGGTCAGGCTGGCCTCGAAAAGTAACATTTTCTTCGAACCTATTGCCATATTTCTCAAGTTCTTATATAGTGCTATTTATCTTTCTTTTTTTTTTTTTTGCTACCAAGTTTCTCTAATTAATAGCTTAATACCTAATAGATTCTACTTGCTCATCATGCTTAAAATCTTTGTAATCAGTACCTACTCCTTGACTAAAATTATTTTCTCAAGGTCACATTTGACTTCCATATTCAACCAACTATATTTTATTTTCTGAAAACCACATTGTTCTTCCTCTCTATAATACTCATAACCTTATCACACTTATAAGCTTTCTTTTCCCTTGTGTTGTAGGAATTTTCACCTGGGATTTAAGCTGTGTACACACATAATTCAGATATAAATGAGATGCCAAAAGTAGTCACCAGACATATCTGCACATTAGAAGTATCTAGAAAATAGATCCCTGGACTCAAACCAGACATCCTCAATCAGAAACTGCAGTAGTGCAATTCTGAATCACTGAGAGTTTGACAAATAAGGGTCTAGAGGCCTGCTGGCATGAGGAAAACACCTCATCACTGCATTGTATGGCAACCAGCAGGCAGTGTTTGCTGGAGGAGGGAGGCTGGCACATACTAGACTCTCCCTAAATATTTGTTGAATAAATAAATTCATGAGTGCATGCCTTGGTTGTTGAAGGGAAGGGGTGATTTAAAGCATACACCTGTGCTCTGCTCTTTGTCCTCTGTCTCAGTTTCTATTATCTTCTTGATGACAAGTTACTGCTGTAGGATATTTGAGACCCGAAGCAGAAATGATTATGACAAATACATAGAAGGCAAGAGAGGGTTTCCTCCCACTTTATATCAGAGTGTGGCATTGTGCTTTGGAGAAGACAGAAAATATGTCACAGCTTTGGCACACCCAGAGCTTTTTGCACAGCAGCAGAGCCTGCAGCCTTGGCAGGGCTTCTAGCATCTGACGTGCCAGGGGTACCGAGTGCCAATATCTTCAAAAGCAACTGATGAGAGTACTAGTGGCTTTTGGGGCAATAGGAGACAGCATTAAAGAAAGTAGTCCCCACTCGCAGCGGTGCTACCTTTACCTGACTTAGGGGGTAGTGAGAGATTTGGCAACTTAATGAACAGAAAAGGAAGCAGAAGGAAAATGTCAGACACTAGTTACGGGCTAAGAGAATGGAGCTCATGAAAGCTGCACATCTTACAAGGTTAGAAAGGTTAGTGCTAGGGAACCACCATTCCTTATTGCTATGCAAGCCCATCTTAACTATAGATTTGTATAATCAAAAGAAATGGTTGAATTTAAAAATATTATTGATTGTTTTGAAGGGTCTTTTTGGGTCTTTACCTCCTTCAGTTGTACACTGATCTTAGTTATTTCTTGTCTTCCACTTGCTTTTGAATTTGTTTGCTCTTGCTTCTCTAGTTCTTTCAATGTGATGTTAGGGTGTCGATTTTAGATCTTTTCTGCTTTCTTTTGTGGGCATTTAGTGCCATAAATTTCCCTCTACACACTGCTTTAAATGTGTCCCAGAGATTCTGGTATATTGTGTCTTTGTTCTCATTGGTTTCAAAGAACTTATTTATTTCTGCCTTAATTTTGTTGTTTGCACAGTAGTCATTCAGGAGCCATATATATATATGTTATATGTTATGTGTTTGTAGTTTTCTCATATTGCTCACGCTGTCACACTTCTCCCCACTTTAAAAATTCATCCTTATCCTTCCCTGAAGTTTGGCATTTCCAAGATCTCTCCATTGGTCACTTCACACTCCACATGCCCATTGATAATATCTAATCCCACAGCTTGCACATAATCTCTATTTACAGGACACTCGATCTATACAGCTCCCAGTCCTGACCTAGCTCTGACCTCCCCACTCATAGTTCAAGTCAAAAATATGGAACTTGAGGTCTCACCCAAACCATAAATTCAACTTGACATAAAGCAAATTCATTACCTTCTGCCCCAAACCTCTCCTTTCTGAGTCCTCAATGCTTCATAAAAGCAACATTATTTTTCCAACCATATAGGCTGAAAATCTTCAGGTAGTTCCATCTCTCTGTAGCACAACCCTTAAAGACGTCTTCCTTATTGAGATACTGTACTTTCTTTATTTGACTCGGAGAAAACACTCTCTTGGAGTTCTGTGACACCACTGCCCACTTCTTCTCAAGTGTCTTAGTTACAACTACCTTAAAGACGTCTTCCTTATTGAGATACTGTACTTTCTTTATTTGACTCGGAGAAAACACTCTCTTAGAGTTCTGTGACACCACTGCCCACTTCTTCTCAAGTGTCTTAGTTACAACTACTAGGTACTGGAGCATTACAGGCTAATCTTCTCTAACTATATTTGTTGCAGAGTTGGTCTCATCTAGTCTCAGATTTTCCTTCTCTCAGTCAATGAAAAAGCAATTCTCCCAGTGTTTCAAGACAAAAAACTTGTAGTTTTCTGACTATCCTTTATTCCATCTCACATTCAGTGCACAAATGTATTCTGTGGATCTTCACAAAAATCCAAAATCTGACACTTCTCATCACTTCCACTCCTAGTACCCTTGTCCAAGTAGCTATCGTTTTCTGTCTGTATTATTGCAATAACCACCTAAATTGCATTCCTGCTTCTTATTTTCTACAGCTATGTCTCAAACAGAATCAGAATCTCTCAAAATTTTTCTATAGCTTCCATTTCACTGTAATCTCAGGATCACTGAGAATGCCTGTGTTACTGGATATATTTTGAAATCTTTCACAGACCAAAATGTAATTTGCCTTCTTACTAAATATCACTGCTAGTCTTTTCTCATGTCTACAGGTCCTAAGAATATAGGACCAACTGGACATAACCAAGAAGATGGACAGCATAGCCCAAAAGATAAAATTATGGTATTAATAATAATTTAAAAAATAATTCTGTCATCAATAACCATTTCTCATGATCTTACTCCATGCCAGACACCCTACTACTTTACATGTTTTTTTCATTTACTTATTTCTACAACCCCATAATTTATGTATCAAAATTATCCTTCTAAGTTTTAGCAGATGAGCCCAGCCTAGCTAGGTGTATCTTGGGCAAGTTTATTTAAAAAGTCCTAGAAGATAATAGGATTATGATAGGAGCTAATAACGGAAAGGTACACATTAAGAAACTACATTTTAAAGAGACTAACTGACATGTCCAAAGTCATAAAGCAAAAAAGTAGCTGAATCAGTATTCCGAGCTATATCTTCTCAATCTTGGTCCATTGCAAATCATCCCTATAACAATATAAAAAAATAAACCAATTTTACTTTACACATTCCTTTCTTATGCTGCATCTTTTCCCTCAAAACTGTAATCAGCATTACACAATGAAACAGACTCAAAAAATTATAAATCTTAACCACAAATTAATAATCATTCCATCAAAAGAACCTCCTTTTGTTCCTTTATTTGGAAATCATCTAATTCAGAGGTTTTTTTGACATTATCTGTGCCTTTGCATGCCCTTGCTATTTTATACAATCTCTATGTAACTGTGTTTGCCTGCAAGGACTGTCATAACAAAATGCCACCAATTGGTGGCTTAAACAACAGAAATATTGCATAGTTCTGGAGTCTGGGAAGTTTAAGGTCAAGACCAGCTGGCTAAATATGTTTCATTCTGAAGCCTCTTCTCAGGGCTTGTAGGTGGCCGCCATCTCATTAGGTACTTACAGGACCTTTTGGAGTTCCAATGGAGAGGGATAATGAGTGAGCTCTCCTGGTATTTCTTCTTATAAGGACACTAATTTTATCAGATCACTTGCCCCACCCTTTTATATTCATTTAACCTTAATTACTTCCTTAGAGGCCCCATCTCCAAACGCCACCACACCGAGGTTTAGTGCTTCAACATATGAATTTTGAGTGGATACAAACATTCCGTACATAATAATAACCCATCTTGTCACTAGTTCTCTATAATGTGTTTTGTAAACAATAGCTGAAAGTGTTTCCAGGAAGTTGCGATTCCAAAATAAAACTGCTAGTTGACACTGATTGTCATGAACATCTGGCAACTTACAGACACACCACAGCACTGTGGAACACTTAAATGAATTCTTCCACTCTGATCTATCCATTAAATGATAGCCATGACCTAATGCAGTCATGATCAATACAAATGTACATAGAGGCTGTAAAACAGCCTCTCTAACCAGGGAGGGTAATCCTCCATTTTACAGATTTAAAGAGCCAATCAATTAAATGCTGGATAAGGTCAAATACTATTGATTTAAGATTCAATGAAATTCCTTCCTTTACCTTCCCCTCTTTTGATTTTTCTTGTGATCTAAGTATAGTTGCCTTAAAATACATTTTTCCAGCAGCTGCACTTACATACTGGCAGAAAGCAAGTGGTCCTCAAAAAACATAATGATTCACTGGCACTGAAATCAATAGTGTTATAAAACCTTGAAGGCATGAAGAGGATGAAAAATACAAAATATTAATGCTTAAACTTCAAGAGCATACTTAAAAAGTAGAATTGAAGACATGTCCATTGCTAGCAGGAGGTAGATAGTTCATACATCAGCTTAGATAAAAAACTTCCCATAGTGTTCTGTGGGTGTTAAAAATAAGACAGGATAAGGTTATTGTTGATGTTGTGTTTAAGCATCACTTTTCATTCAACTCAGGTTTTGACTCTATTTTACATTATTTCACTTTTCATTCAATTCAGATCTTTGACTCAATTTTAGATTATTTCTTGAACGTGCTATTGGTACTCAGGAGGCAAATGTTTCTATATACTTACTATCTGTATGCCTTTTGGGTTTTACTGGTGTTTCTCTTTACCTTTATATAGCTGATTACTTTTTAAAATTTTTATCTCATTAACGACACTACATTCACCTTTTCTATGCTTACTTTAAACAATGGTTTCTTTTCATCTTTGTAAAATATAACACAATGTTTCTGTATCTGAAACAATGCATTCCTGCTTGAATTTGAGTCTCAGATACTTATGTACACTCTTCTATCTGGAGATAGAACTATTTGCTGATGTATTTTTATCTGACTGTCTCCAGCAACCAGTAAGAGAGAATTGTAAATATTGCATACTTGGAAAAATTCCACCTGGCACAAATCAGTCACTAGGTGGCTAAATGTTGTGAATGAAAACAACTGGTAAGAAGGAAAATCCTCTTGTTAGAATCTAGCAGCACATAAGAGCTCCACATTAATGTGGAAATAAAAATTTGCTTTAGTAGCTTTGATAATATTTTAAGGGCAGCAAAACTCTTCCTTTTTTCTACTCCTGTCTTATCACTTGATTGATAACCACATGCATTATAAGCTTGGTTGAAGAGGGTTGTTTTTCTTTTTCTCTCTCTTTTTTTAAAACTTTATCCAAAGAGGAGTTGGAAACAGTAAGATTAAACACAGACTCTCTCTGATTTTCCAGGAAATTTATTCTGCAACTGGAAGTTTCTTTGATATACTTAAAAAGAGAGAGATTCTTTCAATCATTTTCAAAAGGCAGACACAAAAGTTAAAGGTATGTCACACTATTTCAGTCCATTAAAGAAATCCCAGCATGGTCATCTCTTGTTTTTCAGATGAAGGTCATTTATTTTTCTGTCTGCTTACATTTTTGTTTTTGTTGTTCTTAAATGAGAAAAATTATTGGCCCCAATGATATTGAGAATAATATTTTTAAAATCTAATTTGGCCTCTCAGTTGCAAAGCTTTTTCTTAGGAACAAAAATTGACATATTCTGTTTCTTTTTAACATAATCAAAATAAGTAATAGTAGAAAGTGGCAATTTAGCATAGGGATAGAAGGGAAAAAAAGAATGGAAAAGAGTGCAACTCCTGAAAATGGATTTTAAGAAGTTTAGAATTATAAAATCAGAGAAAAAATAGAAAAGTTTTTATTTTGAACAGGCTGATTTAGCTATGTAATAAATATGCCCCTCTCTCTTTTCACCATCATTAGAGCCCATTACTTGTCTCGCCATATTTTTATGGCATTTATGACCTAGAATTGTCATATAAACTTGCCTCATTCAACTTTTGCCTAAAGAGACAAGTCAGATATTATTTTCACCACTTTATCAATTGGAGATTAACTTAACTATATTCCAGGACTTGCATTGTTCAAACCTTCAGACGCATATAAATTGCTAAAATGCATATTCTGATTCAGTTAAGTCTGGGTGGGGTGGGGCCTGAGAATCTGCATTTCAAACAAGCTCCCAGGTGCTGTTAATGCTGCAGGTCCATAGATGACACTGGAGTGACAGGGCTAGAGTACAAGCTGAAGTCAAGTTTTCCCAATTCATCCTAACAGAATACTAACAGAGGTGCCATGTAGTTTTATACCCTAGTGATGGCCTTAAGCCAAGCAGACACTGTTTTTTAATCCCCAGGCTTGATGAAAAAGCAAGTACCATTGGTACTCTTTATTCACAGACTCTGTATTTGCAAATTTGTCACAAAAATCAATATCATTCTTTTGCAGTGAGTCACAGACATGCATATGCTGGGTGCAACAGAATATCTGAATAACCTAATATCCATGTTTCCAGCTAACCTCCAACAAGGCAACTTCCTGCCTTTTTGTTTCAGTATTTATAAGGAAAAAATTGTCCTTTTCATTGTCTGTTTAGTGTCATGTCTGTTTTTGTTTTCATTTCTGTGCTTTTTGATGGTGATTTTGTTGTTTAAAATGATCTTAAGCATAGGGCTGACATGCTATCTACTGTTCTTAAGCACTAGAAGCCTGTGATGTGCCTTAACGGGAAGGGCACATGTGTTAGATCAGCTTTGTTCAGGCATGAGCTATCGTGCTGTTGGCCATTGAGTCTAATTTAATGAATTAACCATATGTATGAAATAAGGTGTCTTTAAACAGAAACGCACATATGACAAGGTTATGTATTGATTGTTTGATGAAAATAATGTGACCACAGGCTCTCAGGGACCTAACTTTGTACTTCCCCATGGAGAAATGATTCAGTATTGGCTAAGTCAGTGTTCATGGAGACTTTATAGAACATAACTACTGAAAAGAACAAGAATTGACAATACCTTCTGGACTATTTCTCAGGAGACAAATTCAGAGGAAACATAGACTTCACAATGATGTCCTCTCTAATATTTTCTTTTAGGTGTCTACTTGAAATGACTTTCAAGCTAAGATATTTTTAAACTACTTTTAAGTACTAACTAATATATTAAATAAGATAACTAAAATAAATGAAATTGTGTGGAAACCAACATATACTATAAGCAAAGTGAAATTTTATTAGAAAAAAAGTGTTTTATGTGTTAAAAATTAAAACATTTACTAATAAAAATTAATTCAGAACAAAAGTTAAAGTATTGGAGGGCTCCAATGAATTCATGATTTGTAAATACAATATATTTGAATGGGTATGTAAGCGGGGGAGGGATTGGGGGTGAGGGCAGCCCCAAGATGCTCCCAGTTCTTGGAGAGTCTCAGAACAGGAGGGGGGGTGTACTCAGCTGGGATACTAAGTTCCCTCCCCATTCTGATTCCCAGGTCCTTGGCCTCTCTTACCCCAAAGAATGGGGAAAGGGGCCGGAGGTGTGGCAAGGTTACCATTTGAATAAATATGGTGGACCCAAAGAGTTTAACAGAGAGTGATTTATTAGGTAGAGAGAGAAAAAAAGAAAAAGAGAGAGCTTCCAAGATGCTGTGGGAGGGGAATCCAGAGGGGATATCCATATAGGTAAGGAGCAGTGGGGTTTTAACCCTGGAGTTATTCCTGCCCCATTCATGTTCTCATCCAATGAGAGGAGTTATTTCAAACTTCCTCTGGAGTGATTGATCCTTGACTTTGCTACTGGATTGGCTACTTGGTCCCCAACAGCACCCCCTCCTGCCAGAGCTTTCCACGGGCTTTTCGAACAAAGAAACCCACCTGGATTTCTCTACCTAGCCCAGGCACGGGAAAATCAGACAAAGAACTTTACATTTGAAACCCTTCTGGTTCCTAGATGGAGGTGAGACCACACCCCTTGCGGACCCAGGAAGAGAAATTTTTTTCCTTAACACAGTCCCTCAGGTACTTTTCAAATTACAGCTTTAAAATCATATAAAATGAAATGCCAATTAAACTTTTACAGAATCCCTTCAGCACCTTCATGGGAGTCTTGTAATTTAAAGGTTAGTTTGAAACCCACTCTCTAAATAAATCTGTATTTTTAGGTATTTAACAAAATTATCAGCTTCTATAAATATACTTTCTTTTCCAACATCTATCTTTGATGATCAAAAATCTGATTTATTCAAATCTCTGCTATATACCGTCTCTGCAGGTTCATAATTCTTGTTCTACAATTGTAATAGCCTTCATTTGTCTTTCCCACTAGTATTTTCTTTTTCTTTGTCAATGTTTTTCACTCCAAAAAAGAAAATAAATAGTTTTTAATATCTGTCATATCAACATTAATATAGCTTTTACACAAAAGGCAAGTGAAACGAAGTGCAAAAACAAAGATGATACATGGGACTATCACAACAATTGTATCAAATCCAATTAAAGTAAATTAATGACTACTTCTTAAAAGGAAGAGTACATCTTGTAGTGACATTTAGCTGAATTAACTATTGAATAAATATATGCTACATTCTTACTAGGTGTGATAAAGCTTTTTGCATGAATTAATATCTTATCTAATTATTACAACATTCCTATGACGACAGTACTATCATTATGTACCATTTACACCCCTGAAGACAGAAACACAGCTATTGGCTAATTGGCTTAAGGTTACAGGGTTAATACATTGTAGAATTGAAAAACAAGCCTGGCAATGCTCTCTAAAGCCAGTCTTTCCATTTCTCCATACTAGTGTACAGGGGAAAAAAATATTAGAAAGATTAGTAAGTTACGAGAGAGATCCAAGATGGCTGATGAGCAGCAGCTCAGGATTGCAGCTCCCAGTGAAAACGCAGAGAGTGAGTGGACGCCACACTCCCAGATGAATTTTTGTTGCCCATGGACCAGGAGATTCCCAGCGGAGGAGCTCCACAGGTCGCCAGCACGACTCTTTTGGCTGGCATGGCTGTTTTGCCAGCGCTCCGGTGTGGCGGTTCTCAGTGCGGAGTATACAGGACTGGGTGCCCTTTTAGTTGGTGTTTGGAGCTCTGGGAAGGCAGAGTCATGCATTCAGCTGATTGAAAAGGGGACTGAAACAGGGAGCCAGACCAGGAGATTCCTGGGCAAAAAAGTGCTGCGAATCTCAATGCCGCTGTTTCAGCTGGCGCAGTGGGTCACCGCAAGGGAATTTACCCAGATTCCAGCACCCTTTCAACAGGTGACTGGAACGTGGGAGAGAAGTGACCGTTCAACTAAAAAAAAAAAAAAAATGCTCTGAGACAGGGAGCCAGGTGATCAGGCTCAGCTGGTCCCACCCCCCAAAAAAACAGCAATTGGAAGTGCTGAGGATTGAGAGTTTCACAGCAAGCACAGCTGAACCCCGGAAGGTCCAGCTCTGTGGGGGAGGGGTGTCCACCACAGGAAAACAAAGAAACAGAAAAAACTTCATCACCAACAAGCTGGACATCCACTCAGAGACCCAATCTGAAAGTCAGCAATTACAAAGACGACAGGTGGATAAATCCACAAAGATGGGAAGAAACCAGCACAAAAAGGCTGAAAACACCCGAAATCAGAATGCCTCTCCTCCTACAGGGGATGCAGCTCCTCATCAGTAAGGGAACAAGGCCTGATGGAGAATGAGTGTGATGAATTGACAGAATCAGGCTTCAGAAGGTGGGTGATAAGAAACTTCTGTGAGCTAAAAGAACATGTTCTAACCCAATGCAAAGAAACTAAGAATCTTGAAAAAAGGTTTGACGAAATGCTAACGAGAATAGACAATTTAGAGAGGAATATAAGTGAATTAATGGAGCTGAGAAACACAATACGAGAACTTTGCGAAGTATGCACAAGTTTTAACAGTCGAATTGATCAAGCAGAAGAAAGGATATCAGAGGTCAAAGACCAACTTAATGAAATAAAACGAGAAGACAAGATTAGAGAAAAAAGGGTAAAAAGGAATAAGCAAAGTCTCCAAGAAATATGGGACTATGTGAAAAGACCTAATCTACATTTGATAGGTGTACCTGAATGTGACGAAGAGAATGAATCCAAGCTGGAAAATATTCTTCAGGATATTATCCAGGAAAACTTTCCCAACCTAGCCAGACAGGACAATACTCAACTCCAGGTAATACAGAGACCACCACAAAGATACTCCTCAAGAAGACCAACCCCAAGGCACATAATCATTAGATTCACCAGGGTTGAAATGAAGGAGAAAATACTAAGGGAAGCCAGAGAGAAAGCTCAGGTTACCCACAAAGGGAAGCCTATCAGACTCACAGCAGATCTCTCAGCAGAAATCCTACAAGCTAGAAGAGGGTTGGGGTCAATATTCAACATCCTTAAAGAAAAGAATTTTCAACCCAGAATTTCATATCCAGCCAAACTAAGCTTCATAAGTGAAGGAAAAATAAAATTTTTTGTGAACAAGCAAGTACTCAGAGATTTCATCACCACCAGGCCTGCTTTACAAGAGCTTCTGAAAGAAGCACTACATATAGAAAGGAACAACTAGTATTAGCCATTCCAAAAACATACCAAAAGGTAAAGAGCATCACCATAATGAAGAATCTACATAAATTAATTGGCAAAACAGACAACTAGCATTAAATGGTAGCATTAAATTCACATATATCAATATTAATCCTAAATTTAAATGGACTAAATGCCCCAATCAAAAGACACAGACAGTCAAATTGGATAAAAAGCCAAAACCCATCGGTATGTTCCATCCAGACTCATCTCACATGCAAGGATACACAAAGACTCAAAACCAAGGGAGGGAGGAAAATTTACCAACCAAATGGAGAGGGGAAAAGAAAAAAAAAAGCAGGAGTTGCAATTCTTGTCTCTGACAAAATAGACTTTAAAGCAACAAAGACCAAAAGAGATAAAGAAGGACATTACATAATGGTAAAAGGATCAATGCAGCAAGAAAAGCTAACAATCCTAAACATATATGCACCCAATACAGGAGCACCCAGATACATAAGGCAAGTTCTTAATAACTTAGAAAGAGACTTAGACTCCCACACAATAATAGTGGGAAACTTTAACACCACATTGTCAATAATAGACAGATCAATGAGATAGAAAATTAACAAGGATATCCAGCACTTGAACTCAGACCCAGAACAAGTAAACTTAATAAACATTTACAGAACTCTCCACCCTAAATCCACAAAACATACATTCTTCTCAGTATCACATCACACCTATTCTAAAAGTGACCACATAACTGGAAGTAAATCACTCCTAAGCAATTGCATAGCATTTCACAGGTTTAAATGAAATATTGGTTGGCTGTTTGTTATTTTCCTCCCTTATTCCTTCCTGTCTCCATTTTTAAGCACAATTATTGGCATAAAAGAGGTTTTCAATTCCCATTTTTAGACTGCATTCTAGCCTGGGCAACAGAGCAAGATTCCTGTTCTCTCTCTCTCTTTCTCTTCCTCTTTCTTTCATTGTTTTTTTTCTTTCTCTCTTTCTTCTTTTCTTTCTTTTTCTTTCTTTCTTTTCTTTCAAAAAAAAAAAAAAAAAAGAAAGAAAGATTAGTAAGTTACATTCCCTGCCACAACAAAATGGAACTTGCAGCTTCTGGAAGAGAGACGAGAAACATGATAGGATTATATAGCAACACATAATCAGGATCTCAAAGGAATTAAGAGAGAGAAATAAACTCAGAAGTCCTACCCTAACTAGTATAAAGAAGGTTGCACCAAGGTGGGGCTTGGTGATCAGGTAAGATTCCAATGGGTAAAAAGAAGTGGGGGTAGCCTTTACATTAAGAGTCATAGACAAAACTGCAACATGCAAACAGATCAGTAAGAGGTTTAAATGGGTACATGGGTGAAATCAGATTTTCTGAATCTGTTAATTTCTTCAGGGTAACGTTAGGGAGAAAACCTTGAAAAGCATGTTATTAGAAAAATTATATTTTCCCCGTGAAAGTAGGGAGCACATTGTCTACATTAACAGAGATTGGCTAAAATGAGTGAGACAATTTATCAACTAATTTTTTTGTCATTCAAACTACCAGGATGTCAAATCCTTTATAGCTACCCTCAGACTCTTCCTGTGAAGAAGCAAATTATAAACACAGGAACATATATAACTCCATCTGTTAAAATTCTTAGTTGCTTAATTGGATACAAAGATTCAACCTCACATGATTTAGTTCTCTCAGATGTCTGCTCTTACACTGCAAGACCATGAAGAATAACAATTATGATCAATGTTTCTTAGATTGCCAAGGATATGTCTTGATTAAAACCTCTGTGTATGCTCTCACAAGCTCTCTACAACTGAGAACAAAACTTAGATAGCTATAAACAACTTCAGCATAGAATACTGAGCTTTATTTGGGTAATAGAGCAAACACTCTTCAAATATACTCTATGTAATATACCTTTTAGAGTATTTTTTCAATATCCTTCAATAAGTTTATTAATGCAGAAGTGCACAAGATTTTTAATTCTATTATCATAGTAAATTGAATAAACATATTGCTTCTGTAACTAGCATAAAAATGTTAATCAGTAATATACTCTGAGCAATGCAATGTGAATTGTAACTCTAATTAAAATTTGATACAACACAAGCAATATAATTAAATTGTCTGCCAAAATTCAGTGCAGGTTTATAATTCTAGAATAATGCTTTCAATAACTTTATCATTTCTTTAAAACAATATGCAGTAAATTAATAATTTTAACTTAAAGAAAACTACTATTTAAAAGAAAGTCTATTTTATAAAATATTAAAAGCATAATCGTTTTTGTTTCAGTATAGTACCTTTGGTAGGATTATAATTATTTACTGCACATTTATTACTCTTTCCTTAAAAGTAAACTACTTAATGTGTTAGAACTAATTTAGCAGATTTCATTTAGCTATTCTTACAAAGAAATAAGAGGAAAAAATCTCACTATATGTGGTATACATATGAATTTTTAGAGCTTGCATGGCGGAAAAGCTCATTTGTAAATTTAAAAATGATTTTAAAATAGTTCACTTCTCTATACTGGATGATCACAAATTTTCATTTTTAAACAGTAATAAATTCATATGGAAAACTTTTTTTTCAAGTTACGCATTATGTTCATAAAAGCTTATTAGGATTGAACTTACTTTTATAACTATTGCAAAACAGTTGGCAACTGGATTTCAATATTAGTATAAAAATTGATGATGTAAGAGGAGCAAATCTGTCTCCTCTACTTAAAATCAGTGTATTGTATATTTTCATCTCCAACTTAACCATTAGACCATTAGTTGCAGTGTGTGTGTTTGTTTGCCTGTCCTGTTTCTCATATGAGGATAAATGACCTCTCCCAAGGTGATTTATAGATAGAAATCTCTAAAATGTTAACAAGATGCCACATTCATTTTCAGTTTCATTTGAAATGCTACCAACTTTGATTTTTTCGCAAAACTTCCCTCTCACTGCTGACTAGTAAACAGTATTTTTTTTCCTCTAGTGTCATCCAGAAATAGTCACAAATTTCAGGCAAAAGTCACTCATTAATGGTGATTTCACACTACTTTGGTTTATTTGGCTTCTTTTTGGCTACTTTCAAGTATGATTAAGCCTACAGACTATCATAGCAGTAAAGTGAAATGTAGAACACAGTTGACACTGAGTGATATAATTTTATAGTTTACTTACATAATTGACTACAATTTTGTGACCTGAAGTTTTAATCCAATATCTAAAAGCACAGGAAAGTCATTACATTCTTTATTGTGTTTTTTTTTTTTCATCTGAAAGACATTTGAGCCATACTAAAGGCTTCTTAGTTTGAAGGAACATCAGCATTCCACAGGGGCTATTGATATCCTTCATTAGCTATAGCATAGTTAAAATATAGCATGTGCAATAAATCAAAGTATTGGGAGATTGTATTAAAACTTATGACAGTTACAGAGTTTGGTGGGTGCTGGTTGTTTTTTCCTCCCCAGGATTCTAGGGTCATCACTCATAATAGTGGAAAGTATAGCATAAAGGGGAAAAAAATTCAGAATGTTCCTAAAAATAAAATAGAAAGCCCTCAGGAGCCCTTTCAGAACAACAATAAAAAGTATTGCTAGCTGTAAAATTTGTAAGCAGGTTCCATCCTGTCGGCACAGAAACAATGAAGATGAATTACATTCTAGGAGAAACGTTGAGACTGTCTGGTAACATAGTGGCAAATCTGCTACAGTGAGGACAAAACGAAACTATTTCTTCTCTGTCTTGAGTCGAAGGTGTCAGAACAGGAAGGCCTGAATTAAATGGAAACAAAGGACCATCTTTAGAAATTATTTCCAAGCTTAACCATTCAGTTTCTTCATTTAGGCATTGTTTGGGCTATTCAGTTTTCAGAAATCTCTATTATCTCTGCACTCATAAAGTGTATAATTACATGCGTTAAAAGTATAAGTATGTATACTTTTAATACACAAAAAGATGAATATGAGTTAGGGTGATAGTAGCTATTTATACATCTTTAAATATATTTAAGTATGATGAAAAAGCGAGTTTAAAGTTTGTTTGGTTAGCTCTGCGTCAAGGTCTTTCTGTCTTAAGTAAAAAACATCTGGTCTATGTGGAAGATGTTGGCAGTAGGTAGGAAATGTTGGGGAGGATCGCATACAGAGTCCTGCAAAGCAGCTCTACTGCACAATCTCCTCTGCACAAAAACTAAGAGTCCTTTTTTGCATATGTCCTTGTTTGATGCCCAGATATTAGTGTGATAGCTGAAAAGACACGCTGCTAAAATAAGAAATATATAGATAGGAGTAGTTTTGCAAAAAGTTGACATCCACCTTGATGGCAGGTTGTAAGTTTAATAACAAACTTTCCACATCCTAAACCAAGGTCAGCATATGCAAAATGAAACTCACACCAGCAGCAAAAATGGGGAAAGTGTTTATTAATCCTTACCTGTGATTCTCAGAGGACGTTTCTGTGTGCAATATGCCTATTCTCTACTAAAACAACTTGACTTTTAATTTAAATTTAAAACTCAGAGGTTTTCTTTCTTATGTGCTTATGAATGTTAATTAAAGGAGACATGAAGTAGTTTGAGTAACTATTTACAGTCTTTATTTGACAATATTTGAAAGTTGCTTTCCTTTTATGCTGGTATTCAAATTTTCTACCTATAAGTAATGAATGCGGCTTGAGTCCATCGTACATTAAAAAATTGAAAGTAGTATTAGGTCCTCTGAAAATTGCTGGAAATTGATACAATTCATGTTTCAGGGTCCCAGTGATTGCATTAAAGCAGTGGTGGATTTCAAGGTGAATGGAAATTAATGTTAAATTGAAGATTTTTTTAACCTCATCAATACCTTTCTAATACAGCAATTCTTTTAAGCTGGAGGAGCAACTCACAGGAACTGAATCTAAGCAATTATCCAGCACCAGGTAAGGTATTTGTCTGAGTACCTAATAATCTCTTAAACCTTTGCTTCTCCCAGCTGAGCTAATTTTTTATGGAAAGCCATTGAGAACAGTGGGTCACTGAGAGCAAATGAAGTGGGGCGACCACTGTGTTTCCTCAAGTGCTCTTATATAGCCCAATGGTGGATAGCTGATGATGTAATCTGAATAATAACATGGCCCTAGTGTGTTTCTATTAAGTCAATGGGGTATTGACTATAGACAAAAGCACCACTGGCATCTATTAAACGGACTGGATCTACAGACCCACAATGACTTTACTCATCCGACAGGAAGAGTTGTGCACTAATCTCATAATTATAGCCCTTTACTCCTCCACTCAGTTTAAATTTTGTCTGTTGGCAGTAAAATAAGTATCTATCCAAGTATAATTCCAGTTAAATGAGTTAAAATGCACTGCTTTAATTATTTGTATATGTATGTGACGTGGATTAAATGTGAGTAAATAATTATTAATTCAAATTAATGAATTTGAATGCAAATGTATCCACAACAATATGAGACGGTATTCTCTTGGATCCAGTAATAGATGAAAATGTGATTTAATTAGGTAGTAATAAATCCATTAGTCTTTTATGTCATGAGTTTTTTGTGTCTGAACAGAATTTTCTTTTTCTAAGGTGTCATTCATTTGATATCTCAGGTGTCAGAAAATTAAGGAAAGATGAGATTTCAAAATTGAGCTCCTGAAATAATTTTAAAGCATATATTTCAGGATGCTTGCCATGTTCAAGAAAGAAGAAGAAGAAAAAAAAACCTATTGTATAAATTCACTTTATCTATTGATCACCAAGATATATATTTTAAGGTAAGTAAGTTTAAGCTTTTAAATGGTACAAGGTATTGCATTTTTTCAAAAAGGCATATGTTATATAAGAAGTTTATTAAAATGCATAGGTTTATGTGCAATAATAGCCACTGCCTTGATTAATGTTTGAGCAGGTATCAAAGTTTCTTCTTTAGCTGGCTAATGCAATACCATCGACTATCTTGTGGATTACACTAAAACTAACATTTGAAAATGCAGACTAAAGCAGTGTCTTAATAATTTTGTCATATCATATTTTTAAGTTGATAAAGTTTTCACTAAATTAGGGAAAGTTTTGTTTTAAATCCCTGGCCAAGATTTTGGATTCGTCTTCTCACTCTGACATCATTTTGAAACAAAATTACTGATTTCTAGAGCACTAAATATCATTAGAATACACTTTAAATGCAATCTCCATTTCCTCTATTAGCTTTCAATAAAACTGATTAATAAAATTTTCAAATAGATAGAGTACCTGTATGTTTTAACAGTGACTTAAAGTCTTTCATGAGTTTAAACTCAGTCTATCAACTTAGAGCAACTTATTCTCCAATGAGATATATACATAATGGAAAACTTTTAATCAAATTGTTGTTTCATATAGTAGCCTCTGTGAGCACTCCATTTCAAGATTATTCAGTTTAAGTATTAGCCAGCTTTCAGCCTGTTCCATCATAGGGCTATTCATAAAGTCATTGTTATGGGAAGATCCCAACATTACAGATATCTTACTGTGATTCTGGGAGTGAAAGTCATTGATAAAAATGTGTTATTTTACACATTTTTAGAGGTGAAATCCTCTGTTCATTGTGAAAAGCCTCTATGCACGAACATGTACTTCTGGACATTTTTTATGTGATAAAATGATTACTCTCTGAGAAGCTCAAGAGCTGAAGGATATGTGTATGCTTTTCTCTTTCTCTATCTTCTTCTTTGTCTCTATTTCTCTGTTCCTCTCTCTCTCTTTCATTTTCTCTCTCTGTGTGTTTCATTATGGGTATACGACTGTGTGTGGGGGTGCCTATGATTATGGAAGCTGATGGAGACACAGTTGCAGCACAATGTGTAATACAAAGACCATTATATCAACTCTAATTGTAGCCCTTCTGAATAAATATGAGAAACATCTTACAAAAGGTACATACTTTCTTTCACTTATATCTTCCTTCAGTCATAAAGAAACACAGGCCAGGTATGGTGGCTCAGGCCTGTAATCCCAGCACTTTGAAAGGCCAAGGTGGGAGGATCACTTGAGGTCAGGCGTTCAAGACCAGCCTGGCCAACATGGCAAAACCTTGTCTCTACTAAAAATACAAAAATTCACCAGGTGTGATGGCACATGCCTGTAATCTGAGCAATTCAGGAGGCTGAGGCACGAGAATCACTTGAACCCGGGAGGCAGAGGTTGCAGTGAGTCAAAATCATACCACTGCATTCCAGTCTGAGTGACAAAGCAAGACTCTCTCTCAAAAAATTAAAAAAAGAGATACAATTTGTATCAAGGTCCTTTTATATATAAGGTTCTCTGTGTGACTAAACAAACAAGATTTTTTAATCATTATTTTAACTTTTTTTTCTCATTAGCTAAATTTAAGATACTATATATATATATATTTTTTTTTAGTTTTTTTGGCAAAAAAGATTAAGATCGTCCATTAGGATATCCAGCTCAAGCATTAGCTAGAAATGATTTGAGAATTATACGTATCAGGTTCAATGGAAATGAAAAGATGAACAATGTATTTATAATAAGAAAATTTATAAAATTGAAGTTTAGTATTCAAACAATACTGGGGTAGGGGTGTGTTTCACAAAAGGTGTATGTACACTCAAAGTTTAAGGGAGAATTATGTAGCAGACTTTTCCAAGTCCATAGTTCATAGTTTGCTTGCTTTGTAGACACAAACAGCTCCACAGAAAATTCTATAACCAAAATATGTAAAATCCAGTTGGCAGAGATAAACTTTTACTGAATTTCATATGAGACAATGTACTTAAATATGAATGACTATATTTGTACATGTGAACATATTCAATTCATGCATAATGCATTTTTTTCCCACGTCGTGTGTACATACTCTAGGAACACATGTTGAGACTTGTTATAATGACGTTGGACCTACTCCTTTTGAAGTTTCTAAAGAAACAGTTTAGGCTGGGTGTGGTGGATCACGCCTGTAATCCCAACACTTTGGGAGGCCAAGGTGGGTGGATCACCTAAGGTCAGGAGTTCAAGACCAGTCTGGTCAACAGGGTAAAATCTCGTCTCTACTAAAAACACAAAAATTAGCCGGGCATGGTGGCGGGTGCCTGTAATCCCAGATACTTGGGAGGCAGAGGCAGGAGAATCACTTGAACACAGGAAGCAGAGGTTGCAATGAGCTGAGACGGCATCATTGCACTCCAGCCTGGGCAACAAGAGTGAAACTCCATCCCCCGCAAAAAAAAAAAAAAAAGAAAGAAAGACAATGTTTATTTTATTATATCTCTTTTATTTTTGTATTTATTTTATTTAAATGCATATTCATACAGTGAATTAAGTTTAATAAACTATCTTTGATTTGATTGTTTACAAATACTCATTTAGCCATAAAACTAGAAAAAGGAAAAAACCCTACATTTTTAATTATGATTGATTATATGATCAACTGGAAACCTCTGCAAGTCCTTCATCATTGGAACTTTAATACTGACTGTAATTAGTGAATGTTTGCGATGTTTGTACAGAAAAGGATATGATTTCATTTGAGCAACTGTCTGAATCAGGATCTTACCAAGCAGTAAGTTTATTTTTAAAAATTCTTCTTTGCAGAACTAATACACTTGGGACATATGTGGAAATTATTAGGAATATCTCCTTTCTACCCACTGCTTTAAATTGCCTACTTTTCTGACAGCTAGAAATACATTACTAGTGTACACAGAAAATGGAATGAAGTAGTGAAAGAAACTCCATTGTAGATTAAGAAAGGGGAAAAAATGATCTCTATGTAAGAAAGAAAACCTTGGAAAGAACAAATAGCTAGGTTCTGCTACATCCTTCATAGTTGTGAGGTGCAGACTGATTTTCTTGCATTTTCTGCAGAGTAGATGCACAGATTATGCTGAAAACAGGAAAGAGCATAATTGTACAACTGTCAATGTGAATGGCAGACTCAACTCAAACAGAGGCTCTGATGCTAACAAATTCAAAACCAGAGAAAGGCTCAGAAGGTATTTCTCACAAGCTCTTCCACCCCTTAATTTCCGTGACATTGCATTTCATAAAGGATGGCTGCATCCTCAGAAATATTTTTATGATGACTGCCTTTTTAAGCACTGCCACTTCCTTTTTCATAAAAGAAAGTAACACAAATGAACTTAACTTTTTTCCTTTTATATGCACACAGTTGGGGTTAAAATACAGCTCTCTCTTACACTTGTTCTGTACCTTCTTACATGCTATTTTCTAGCTTACCACATGGCAAGAGTGAAGCCCCTACAGCAGGCAGGGAGCAGAACAACAAGGTTCTCTTTTGGAGAAATGTCATCTAATGGCTCTTGTAGTCCAAGTGATGTGCTACCTCTAGAGAATACAGTCATCTGACAGTTATTTCTGAGTCATCTTTGTGTATTTGAAACAGTTGGTTCTCTCCTTTAGACACTTGTCAACATGTGCAGATGATGTTATAACTGGCACAATGTCACCAGCTCCTTCAAATCAGGAAAAGCTAGTAGCTGTAAAAAATGTGACTTCCAATTCAAGTGAAAATTAAAGTACTAGAAACAGAGGCACATCCCATCAGATGAAGTCTTACTTTAGTTGATTTAAATGTGTGACTACTGTGTTAAATGATTATCAGTTAGGTATATTTATTTTGTCTTTCTTGCACCCTGATAGGGATGCTTTAGAAGAAATGGACTTACTAAGTTGAAAAGCAGAGAAAAGTTATCAAGTGGTATTTTTAGGTATGTGGATGCAACTACAAATCCATCTCAACTAGGTCATTATTTAGCCTGTACTTTTTCTCTTTGCAGTAACTAATTTTGTCTTTAAACCCCCAGTGCCTACCACATTGCTTGATACCTAGTTAGGTCCAAATAAATATTTATTGCTTGTGTATTTTTCTCTTCCTTTCTCTCTTTTCTTTTACTTTGTTTCTCTCTTCCTCTCTCTCTCTCATTACTGAAGAAATTAATGATTTTTTTAAATTATTATAAAATGAATGTAACTAAGAGAAATTATATAATTATATAGGCATAATGGGAGATTAGCATAATATTTTGCAAATATAAAAAGTATCACCTTGTGATTTATTGTTATAGTTTCAGAATCACTCAAAAAGCATACATAGTAAAACTCTCAACCAAGTTATTTTAATACTAGGATTTACCAAATCAAAATGAGGGATAAAACAATGACAAAGAAAATCTATTATTTCTTCCTTGGGCTTTAGATTGAACCTTGATGATTTATTAGTTTATTTTAATTCAGTTCATGTTTAAAAAAAAATCTTTTTCTCACCCCAAATGCTATTATTGTCATCCTAATACTGAACTTTGGGGAATTAAAAAGTTCATTCCTTAATTATAATCATTCTTTAATTCTACTTATGGAACACTTAATGCAAACAGATTTCTGTAAGTAATTTCTTGCAAGTTCCTTGAATTTATTGAGTAATATTTTTCAAGAATCTATTATTTTTCTCTTCCAGGACACTATCCTTCAACTCACCCTAAATCAGACTCCATCTTTCCTTTAAAAATGTCCACCTAAATTGATTTATCTCTCAAAACCTCCTCATAGCATTTCTTATTTGTAAAATTAGTCATGAGTTACGAGATTTTTTAATATTGACTATTTTAAAATGTTTAAATATGTGAGTACATTATTTACCTAAGAAAATTACATACTCTTAGAGGGAAGTGAAGGTTTTAAACTTTTAATAATTTCTCAGAGAACATTTCATAGTTCTTAGGTTAAATGTATACAGAGCTCTTAGACACATAGTAAATATACCAAAAACATTAGCAGATGAAAATAGCAAAAGGTCAATAAATAATTGATTTCATTATAATTCAGTATAACTGGATAGTATATGTGATTATACATAAATTAGCCTGGTTCGCCTGAGTTGGTTTTATAGTATATGGTGGAAACAGCATAACTCACAAACATTTATCTTTACAATTTACCTCAAGTATTACATGCCCTCTAAATCCCAGCAATTTTAACCAACTGTGGTTATGTTTAGCAAGATTCAACACTAATCATTTTTATTTCCTATTTTTAATATCCCACATAATGTATAAAATAATGTTCACATCTTTTTGTGCTACTGCAACATTAATTTTAAAATTTAATTTATTTATTTGTACAACACTTACTTCTTTCAATATAATTCATATGTCTACCCAAACCAAACCAATATTAGACATTTATCATGTGGGTCACTTAGTCATTTTATTCCTCCTTCGCCTTCACCAACACTTTGTTTTTCTAATGCATATCTATTAACTTCAAATCCATTTCCAAAAAAAAAACTAATAGAGTGAGTCATTTTAAAAATTACGTGCAAATAAATAGAAATATGCTTACGGTAGTAAATGTAACAGAAACTGTTACAGAATAGAAGCTACAATGTATAAAAGTCAACAAGCAATTATTTTAAATAAACACACATTTCCTTGTCAACCAAAATATGTCAGTTCTAACCACTGTGCTGAGATTGCAGCTACTGGCTGAATCTTAAAACTCAAGAGTCACTCTCCAGGGAAGTTATTTTTAACTGAACATTCTTGACTAATTGCAATATCACATTAAGACTGAAAAATTCTGGGTTCAAAGGTAGCCAGTGGGAGAAAAAACAAAAAGGTTTCACATGCTTCTGTAGAAAGAAAGAACACGATAAGCACGGGGAACTGCATGGTATGACAGAGCTTTGCAGTTTTGAGGGGAGGACACTAAATAACCTAGAAAGTAGAAGACATGGCCATTCACGAGCATTATGCTTTTGTCAGATGTTTGGGCTATGTTAAGACAAGTAGGGGAAGACATTGAAATATTTTTGAAGAGGAGGTAATAAAGTTTGTCTTTAAAAAATAGCACAAGGAACTCTTTAGAGCTTAGAAAGAACGAAAAAGATACCTTCAGTATGTAACAAATAAAATTAAATCTATTTGTGAGCAACCTCCATGCAATCCTTAGAACTTCTCTAGAAATTCTACATCTCTTCAAAGTATAACTACCCCCTACCGGGTCCCTCCCACAACACATGGGAATTCAAAATGAGGTTTGGGTGGGGACACAGTACAAATCAGTCAAACCAAATCAATTAAGATTCTTCTTTTGTTTTCCTTGTTAACATAAAACTAAGAAAGTTCAAAGAGATTTTTCTTTGGTTTGTTGTGTTTACAAGTATAATTGGTAGCTTTTAGAAATGGCTGCATCTGCTCTTAAATGTGTCCTAATTACAAGTGCTTTTAAGGGTGAACATCTGTGCCCTTTTCCGCAACTACATAGATACTTTGATGCTTATCTGAGAAGAATATGTGGTTAAACTTGTGCACTGTACTTGCTAATTCACTTTATTTAGCATAAATCAGGAATATTCAGAGGTTAATTCTGTATCACTTTGAGATGTCACTTTATACTAACACAATTTTGTTTCCTATAATTAGTTTATGATATAATATTAGAATCAGACAAGTTTTTTTTTAAATGGGATTTTGAGTTGGTGAAAAGGAAATATAAGATCTCTTCCTTCTTTCCTCTTTTCTTTAGTAAAATGCAAGTTATTTGATGTAGAGAACAAAGTTCCCTACATTCCTGCACTCTTGATAATCTCTTTGACTTTAAAATAACTCACTACCTCTCAAAAGAGCAGCGCAAATACTATTTATTTTTTGAAAAAGAAGGTAATTTAATGTTCCTTATTACATAAATAATTCTAAAATGGGTCAAAGAATAGAAGGAGACTCTTCAGTCAGAGTATGAAGTTAAACGCTTAAAAGTAACTGAGCTTAAAAGTAACAGTGCTTCTTTCTGAGTTAGCAAGTGATTATGGTACATGGTGAAGGCTGGCTGGGAATGAGCCAGCAAAATACTTTTGATTGAAAGACTGTTATTGGAAATTGTTGAAAGAATGGCCTAAAAAGTGTCTATTAGTAGTCCTTTGGGATATTTTTTTTGTCAAAAATATCAGAAATGAACATTCCCCAGAAAGCAGTGGAAGTATCTTCTTTGGAAAGAATTGCTGTCATATATTGGGTCACAATTTCTCCAGTGAAAAATATAGCAAAGAATAAATGTGCAAGTTTTGCTAAGCAACTATTATTGCTTTTTAAATCAAATATCCACTGGTCTCAAGAAGGCCTTCACATTCCTCTCCACTGCACTCAACATTAGGACAAGTCTCTTCCTGATTCTAGGTCTCTGACCTCCCTTGTCTTAGAGCTTTTTCCTTAACCAACGTGCAATTTTAAATCCTTGCTCTGCCCCTTTGAGATGTAAATCTTCTACTAATCAGGAATGTCTTTCTAAAGGACCTAGGAGCTATTCTTCTGAAATGTAATAATCAAGAAAAATAGAGGCTCTGTCTCCCAGTCTCTGTGAGAGAGTAGAAGCTTAACTTGGATAAGCACCAATTAGCAAATACAGATGGCTAATTACATAGATCGACCTCCCTGCTAAATTTCTCCAGTACTTTCCCATTGTTTACTCCTTTTTGTTTTAGTAGAGTGTGTTGAACTTCATCCCTCATTACAATAGATTTGACTTCCATTCCTATATGTTTTTTGCTTGTTTTTGTTCTTCTTTTCTTTTCTTTTTTTTTTATTTTTGAGAGAGGGTCTCCTTCTGTTGCCCCAACTGGAGTGCAGTACTGTGATCATGGGTCACTCCATCCTCAAATGCCCAGGCTCAAGGGATCCTCCCACATCAGTCTCCTGAGTAGCTGGGACTACAGGTACATGCCATCATGCCCGGCTAATTATTTCAAAAATTTTTTGTAGAGACAAGATCTCACTATTTTACCCAGGTTGGTCTCAAACTCCTGGGTTCAAACAATCCTTTTCCCTCAGATTCCAACATGCTGGAATTACAAGTGTTAGCCACTGCATTTGGCCTCCTATTGCCATAATCTCAAATAAACTCTTCCTTGCTATTTTTAAATAGTATCTATTATGATTTTTCTTTTAAAGCTGTGAGCATTTCTTTGAATTTAAGAATTAGAATCATGTTATTCAACTATATTTTTTAAACTTCTCATCATGGGTCAATTCCAAACAATATTTTGCTGCATCTATTAGAAAGTTAGAGGTGATAATGACACAGACATAGTTGATTAAAGCTTAATGAGCTTTGAGGGCAATCATAAATGTTCTCTTTTGATTAGAAGACCATCTTTTCTAATGATATAAGATGCTTTTTAAAAAGTAATGTTGTGAGTTCAAAAATAACACAAAGGTGGTAAAATTATTCTCTATATTTGAGAAAATCTTCTGTGATCACATTTTCCCAAATCTTTTCAAGTCATTAATGTTGAAATAGCATCTCCCAGAAAAAAAAAAAAAAAAAAGGAAATCAACATGGGAAAAATTAGGAATTAGTTTGCCGACTTTTCAATTAGCCTGCCTTTACAACATGGTATTGAGATTTTCTTAGATGCTTTGAGATTACACATTATTAGTGTGATCAAACAAAGATATAATTTATAACCATACCTTCTTGGCATTCTGTATAATCCGACTGTATAGGAAAAACTTTTTCTGTATTTTAAGGGATATAACTTTGTTTCAATAAATTAAAGCTTTGTCCTTTGTTGGAGGGGAAGGTACTGAGATATATTTTATAATATTTCAAAATTGTTCAAAATAATATGTCCTTTTGCACCTACTAACTACAAGAAAACCCTTTAAATTTTTTTCTTTAATTTTTAATACCCATGAAATAAAATAGAAATAAAACTTAAAGAACCTAACAGATTAAAGTAGCATTTAATTTTAAATTGAGCTAATTTTTAGCTGCCAGGCTAATAAACTAAGAACAATAACAAACGGGATACTAAACACCAAATGAAACACTAGTTTTGATAACAAGAAAAATCCTGTGCCATTTCTTATATATTTTTCCTCAGAGTATAATTTCAGAATCAACCTTTTTGGATTGTTTGTTTCCTTCATGATTTCTTCCATGCAGAGAAAAGCTGCAGTAGTTTGCCTAAAAGATTTGTGATCTTCAGGCTCAACTACAAGCCCTGCTTGAATAGTTTCTCCTTGTTTCTTCTCTGCTTAGCAAATATAAAGCTAACTCTATCATTAAGAATATGAAGAAATTCTCCCCCACTCCTTAATACTCTTGTCAATTTATTTGCCAAATATATGTATTGATTGCTAATTGTGTGCAGAGTGCTCTGTTATGCACCACAGAAGTGGAAAAGATGAAAACACATGCAAAATCTGCCCTCAAGTCGTAGTTTGGAAGCTGAATCTGGTATAAAAATTAAGGTCCATAAATAACTAAAGTACATGACAGAAAGTGATAAATGCCATAGAAGAGAAATCAATAAAGTGCTACCAGAGTTCTAGTTTTGGAAAGGTTGTAAAAAACACGAAATCAGGGATGGTTTCAGAATTTTATCTGGGGCCTACAGGACATAAAAGATTTAATTGAGAGCGAGAGTATGTTTTAAGAAGTTTCAGATGGTGAACATCATATAAAAAGAGGCAAGAAGATCAGAAAGCAAAACGTGAAGGAAATGTTTCTGAAAGTAAGACAGACTTGGTGAAGGGAAATGGTGAAAGCTAGATGAGTAAGAGGTTAGAATTATAACAAGTCTTTATCACATAGTAGCCAATGAATGGAGAAGTTTTTAAATACTAAGCAGAAGGACAGCATCAGAGTGACATTATAAAGACATTATTTGCCAGAAGTTTAAAAACATAGTGGAAGAAGGTAATGTCCATTGGCGAGACAAGCCCCTGAGGACATAAATATAATGATCTGGGTATGAAGCAATTTCGTCTATAAGCATGATAGCATCAGGACATGTTGTGGAAATAGAATATGTAAAATACGATCACTGATTGGACATTAGGAGTAAGTCAGAGAAAGGAAAATATTAGATGACCCTAATTTAACCTGCTGCCTGGGTTCCTCGTTAGACAAATGGCCGGCTTGACTGATAGGGTAAACACTATGATGGTTCTTCAAAAAATAGAAACTAAATAAAATTATTACACAATCGAGCAATACCACTTCTGAGTGTGATACATATCCAAAAGGATTAAAAGCAGACTCTCATAGACACAGTTGTAAATCAATGTTATAGCAACATTACTGGCAGTAGCCAAAAGGTAAAAATAGTTGAAATGGTCATCAGTCAATAATTGGATAAACTATTAATAAATATGATATATTTTATAATGAAATATTATTTATCCATAGCAAGGAAGGAAATTCTGACACAAGCCATAAAAATAAACCTTAAGGATGTTATGCCAGTTGAAATAAGACACAAAAAGACAAATACAGTATGATTTCATTTACGTGAGGTGTCAAGAGTAATCCAACTCATACAAACAGAAAGTAAAATGATGATTGCCAGTGGTAGTGGGTTGTGGGGTGAATAAATGGGAAATTGTTGTTTAATAGTCATAGAGTTTCAATTTTGTAAGCTGAAAATGTTCTGGAGATTGGTTGTTCAAAAATCTATATGTTCTTAACACTATTGAACTATATACACTTAAAATGGTTAAGATGGTAAATTTTATCTTATATATACTTTATCATGACTAAATTTTTTAACAAGGAAAGGAAAGAAAAATGATAGATGAAGAAAGAAACACAGATGCACTTATATATTTAATCAGAATCACTTCTTTAATACAGTGAATAGTGGACAGAGAATGTCAAACAGAAACGACCTTTAAAAATGACCAGGATCTATTAAACAGCCACACAAATAAGGCAGAGAAAATTTGCTCTATATAAGAGTAGGTAGTAATATTTTAACAGAGGGATAAAATTAATTACTGGATTCTGTCAAAGATTTTTAGAGTCCCTACTCTGTGAATATGTGCACAGTGTTATTGAAGACCAGACTTCCAGTCTTGACTTCTGATACCTTCTATTTATAAGACCTTGTAAAAGTCACTTAATGACTGAAAACAAACAATTTATCAGTAATATCTGCTTATATCATAGAATTATTCAGAATTTCAAAAATACATTTATTAGTGATTTGCGTACAAGAAAAGCAAATATTATTATCATCTGCTGACCTCCTTGATGAGTTTTGTGTAAACAATGATAATTGCTTGGTTACTTGCTGCAGAGAGGATTGCCAGAGACTGTCAAAGGCGGACAGAGGCCATTGTTAGCTATGAACATTGCACATGGCATTGTGATCAATGCCGAGAACAAATGAGACAATATAGACTCAAAAGTCTGAACTCATTTACCAGGTCTGTGTATTTATATTAATATAATTCAATTGTAAAATCCAATATTTATTTTCTCCTTGCTACATGCTATTATTAAGTGTTGATCTTTCAGGTAAATTCTCCATATAGCATTAAAGTAGAAGGAATGGAAAGAGAAAAGGGACATGTGAATTTGACAGAATATGAAGAGGAGATACAAAAATGAGCATGAGAGAGGAACTAAAAAGATACTACTTTTAGAAATTTGATTACAGAATTCTTGTTCATTTAGATTACAGCCCACAGGAAACTAGGGAGACAGGAAACAGCAATTTTTATCTCTGAGTTTGGTACTCTACACATTATTTAATTTCATTTTTACAACAATTCAAGAAGATAGATTTTTATTCTCATTTTTAAAATGAGAACATTGTTGTGTAATTTGCCCCCAATCACACGAGTAGTACATGGTAGGTGGATTTCCAGCCAATCTTCTCTCTGCTGTGCATAAGCATTTTTCATAATCCCATCAAACTTCGACCTTCCAAAATGCACTCAGATGGATTATCAGAAAGATCGCAGCTCAATTGCATTTCATATTCTAAACTTTAAACTGTCGCTAACTGGAGGGCATATGTCTGTAAAACAGAGTATATTCCTTTGTTGAGAAACAAAATGTATTTCTTCACTAAGGTCAGAGTGGTCTGAGTTGGTTAGAGCTGAAGGAATAGTAGATTGTCATATCTAATGTTCTCATTGAGGACAATTCAAATTAGAAAAATGGAGGAATTTACCTAAAGGCACTCAATCAGTTGACAGTTTTAGCTAAAGAGATATGAATTGTTAAGTATTACTTAGGAAGATTTTAAAACCAGTTAGGGATTAATAGAGTACCGTCTAATACATGATTAACTCATGAATATGCTACTAAAAGATAACATAAATTTCATTGCCTATAGTATAGTTATGTTATCAAAAGTTGCAAGTCATGGACAGAGGAAGTTAATACAATTTTTCTGTAATTCCATATAATTACTCAAGTGCCTACTGATATTGATATTTCTAACTCTGTCCCCAAATTTCTTAGAAGGAACCCCACATGCTATCTGTAATTAGTAAGACTTAATAAGCTTAGAACTTTTTCTTTCCTATTCTTCCATTGAATCAGATCTTTTGTAATATTATTTTTCCTTACTAATTTCATCTACTTTTTACTCATCCCCAAAACTAGGCTATTGCTTTGTTTTGGTTAATATAACAAGAAAAAAAAACTTGTAGTATATTTGCTCTTCCATTCTCAATCATTATAGGTAATACTTATATAGTTTAATGCAACTTTAATAGGAAATACCAGGATAAGTAACAGAAAGGAGTGTCTTCCACATTTAGTGACTGTGATTTACAAAATTTTAAGTATCATCTTGTAATATTTCTTATCGACTTGTAAATGTACCCATGCTAGAGAACACTCTACAGGCAGAATTAAGAAAGTCCATATAACAAATAGAGAATATTTTATAACAATGAAGTTAACTATTATTTAAGATGAAATATGACCTGAATAAATGTATTATTTTATAGACTATAGAATCATTATATCTAAGACAAGTGTTTATATTCCCCCTCAAAAATCTATTTCCCCTCAACTACTCCATTATTCCGTAGTATAAGTTGACTCTCTATTAGGGTCAAAATGCTGCATGAAATAATTAAAGCAAAAACCAAACAAAAAAATAGGCTTTAGTTATCCTCTGTGAGTACTGTGCATCTAATAAGAAACAGATGTTCCACTTACAAACAACCAAAAAATACCAAGAAATGCAGCTCATCTTTATAACTGGCTTCCCATGAAGTCAGACAATTCAAAGTTTTCTAAAGATAAGAATTATTCACACAGATATGCATAGAAAAAAATCCCATGCCCCCAAATTTACCATTACCACAAATGGAATAAAACAAGGTTGAGTGAGAGAACCTAGGAACTTAACCCATATCACAACATGGTGGAGGGTCACTAAGCTATCACCCTTGCCTTTAAACAACTCACCAGATGAAATGAGGGTGTCTTTTGTAGTCTGAGGTCTAAAGACTAAAATCTTTCATACGCTGAATGCTGAAGTGAAGTAAGCTACTCCCTTGTCACTAGCTCCTGTTTCTCAGCTCTCACCAGTTGGGCTGCCTGCCTGAGTTAAGTATTTTTGATTGTCCTCAAAATTGATCTTAAAATTGAAATTGTCCTTGTTTCATAATTAGTTAATTAATATGATCTTTTTATTGCAATTGTTCTCCTTATAATTATGTGATTTCATTAAAAGTTTTATGCATCATTAATACTGACCTGTAAAACAGAACGTTTTTTCATGAAAACTAAGATACTTTCTTTTAAAAGGCAAAATGAAAGCAAGTTATCCAAACAAAAGAAAAATCATTAAGTATTTTTCAATTATTTGTGGGTAAAATGTTGAAGGGAATGTCATAAAAATTAAGAAAAGTTGTGTATCAAAACTTCTTTCTTTACATGTATCTTTAAATTATAGATCTATGTAGAAGATTACAAAACTGAATGAATTATACTACTATTAGGCAAGAAAAATACAACTTCACTAAGATGACTACTGCCAAAAGACGGTTCTGGCATTACATAAGAAAGATGGGCAAACTGGTGTACATTTACATGTTTAAATTAAAATGCTTTTGTGATTCTTACTTTATTTAAAAATGAAATAACCACTTATCTGGGATAATAGCATCAGAATATGGCCTTCTGATATACTAAATTATTAATAGTAGTAAAATAATAAAAAGTATGCTGACAACACTAGAAACCAGCTTAACCAAGATGCCCTGCACAGAATGTAATAGGTACAGAGAGGATTTGTGTTTTGGTATGGCCATATTGTCATTTGTAAGCAATCATCATACCTGTGAATATAACTGGGCCAGAAGTGTTAGTTTTCTGTGCACATGGGTCGAAGTGGGACAGTCAGTTGTGTCATATTTAGTAGCCACCCACTGTACAGCTCATTCTACAATGAGCATACTTGAGGTCAGTGGTTCTCAAATCTTAGAAAAATCAGAATCACCTTGAGGGCTTGTTAAAACCTGGACTGCCAGGCCCCACCCTGAGTTTCTGATTCAAGAGGTCTGGGATGAGGCTTAAGAAGTTGCAGTTCTAACAAGTTCCCAGGTGATACTGCTTTTGTTGGTTCAGCAACCATGGTAGGAACCCTGTTTTGGGATATGAAAAAAAAATGAAAAACAAATCAAAATAATTTTACTCTAGAAATGTTTTTATTCTAAAAAAAAGATATGCTGAAATCACATGCAAAAAGCAAAGCATATACATAGTTCAATGTGTAAGTAAACCACTTGGTTGGCTGTTCACTAATGCATCTCTTAGTCCTCTGCAGTCAATAATATGAAAAGACTTGGAAGGAACTAGCCAGAAAAATATTTTTCCTCTTAACAAAAAAGCAGGGTGATTGAGCACTTGTGGGAACAAACAAATGTGACTTAGCATGTGCTAAGAAATATTTTGAAAGCATACTGAGAAAATTACATCTGTCTCTTTCCTTCAAATTTGACTGTGTAATTTAGAGGCAACTGATAAGATTCATGCTATCAACGCTGTGTTATCTATATGTCCATCATTCTTTCACCTTAATTTGTATGCCTGGTATTCTCTTTTCTTTCCCTAATATTTCTTTCTGTCTATATTTTTAGATGTAGTCACTGTCACAAATGATAATTTCAAAGTCAACATTTCAGGAATAGTTCCAATTCTATTACAAGCTGATCTTAAATGTATCATTCTGTTAATTAGCATAATACATTAAAATCTAATTGGAAAATATTTTTGAAAACATTTAAATTGTGGAGAGAAAGGAAAATTTACTCAAAATGAGACTCTAGGTTACATTTTTCTATTCCTCTTTTAAGGGTTGATCATAGAAACAACTTTGCTGAAAAGCCCTGAGGATGAAGAGAGTGCAATCTGTGTGCTCAAATGAAAATAGATTTAATCACATGAACTGTGCTGGGATTATTTTCATTCAACATTTCAAAGATGTAATAATATTTTATACCAGCTTGCCCAAGCCCTGGTTTTTGGGAGAAGTAATCCATCCTGAATTCATTTTACAGTTGTTAGCTCCTTAACTGAAGATGGGTAAGTGCTTTTTTTTTGGTTATTATTGTATCCAAAGATATACTCTCTGTAAAATAGCACTTCTGACATTGGAACAATGAATAATCTCTGTGTGTGTGTATATGTGTTTAACTGTAAATTTTCACATGGACCTCATCAGACATTACAAGAAAGTCATTGTAAAGAGTGCATTTTTAAAAGTTAAATGAGAAAACTGAAAACTTGTTTTTAGGAGCTGCACTAAAGAACTATGATTGTAGAATGATTCTACAATTTCTTTACCTAGACCTGAGGCCTGTGTGGTTAGGAAATGTTCTTGTGTATCATTATCATAGTTATTCTTGTAGATAAGTATTCATTAAATGTTATTACAGAGGAAAGATCTAGGAAGACTAATTGTTGTAGCTCTTAGAACTTGTTATAACTATGAATTAAACTGTTGAACGTATACACATAAAAGGACTAGAGCTAAGTTTTATTGTCTCACTCATAGCTAGGAGTGACATGCAAGGTTAGGAGTTTTAGACATCTAGCAAATAAGGAAAAGAGTGTAGGTCATTCAATTCTGTGAACCCGGAGTTTGCTGCTGAATTAGAAAGATGACAAAAGTTCACCAGGCAAGTCACCTTCGAGCTGTCAATATCTGGCCTTTGTCTCTCAAGGGAAACCATGCAGTAAAAGACACTTAGAATTTTCCACTGTATAGGCAATCCCTACATAATTGTTTAGCAGTAAGTATCCCAACAATCTGTACAGCAGATGTGACTACCTTGCTTAACACTAGCAGATGAAGAAAATAAGGGCAGAAGAGTCATATGCTAATGGAAAAGATGCACAGAGAAACTGCTGCATGGGCATAGATAATACACCTCTCTCCGGCCATCTGTCCTACCATGTGTGCTGCACATCACAAGAGGATGTGAGAAGAGGCAGACAGCTGAGTGCAACTTATGAAGAGGTTTTTCAGAGTGAAAATATGATTGCTTTCAATAGCACTGTGACCCTAGAGTATACAAATTTTTATTAATATTGCAGTGAATGGGTTACTAATATTATGTAAAGGACCAAAGGCTTTAAGTATTATATATACTTTTATAAATATTAATTAGTGTCACATCACTCATTACTTTCCATCACTGTTCTGATGTTCTTTCTCGAGTGGCAAGGAAAAAATGCATAGTTATGCTGAGATGCAAGACTTATACATGGCAGTTTCTTTGTGTGACACCAATTCTGCACAAATGAGCGAAACAAAGGCTGAGAGGAGATTCTGCAGGACATCACAGACCAACGTAATGCTTACAAGTTCTGACCCAAAGAAGTGGGGTATCTATAGTGCTGTATTACCCTGGCTTTCATTCATATTACCCTGGCAAGCAAGTTAGAACTCAGCATAGTACCTTAGTAGTTTGAGTACCATGTTTAAACAATAAAAAGTTTAAAATACTGTGTCTGAATTATATTTTTGCATGCATATATAAATAAATGAAATTCAGGCAATCAGCTTTCCAGAATTATTTCTTAAAACGTAGAATTACCTTTGACTCTGATCTTAAAAAAATTCTGAACAATTAGTTGGGGGAAGTGTCCTGTGCCTCAAAACAAACAAACAAAACCCCAAAATTAGGTTGTCACTTTTTAGATAGAGAAGAAAGATAATTCCAAGAATTTCACTTAGAATATATATGGACCTAGTTAAATCAACAGTCATTCAAATATACAGTTGAGATCAGGAATTAATATGTAGCATGTAGAAAAAGTACATCACCTCTTTGAGAGCAAACTGGCTCTCTCATCATAAACAATTTTGGTGGCAGCAATACAGATATGAATCCTGAGAAATATATTGTGTTTCATGAATAGACATGATAATTAGCTTCCCAGTAGTAGGATAATAAGACAGTCAAACTAGGTAAAATAATAGCTATGTTTGGAATTTCAAGAAATAAACTTCAAAACTGTTGTCCATACCAATGGTATCTAAAGATATGACATATTCTTTTCCTAGTTCATGGATTTCCTTAAGCTTGCACACTGAAACAACTGAAAGCAATCTGAGGAACTTGTCAAGTGGTAAGACAAAAAACAAGATGAACCTCCATGGTGAATTGACATTGTAATGAGTATAGTAGATTACATATAATGCAGAGAAAAATGGAGAATGGATCTTGGTTGTTTAAAGAGAGAAAATCATATTTCCCTCCATGGTCTGTAAGATATGATGTAATCTGTTTTTCTTTAGGACCCAAAAGTAACCCTGATTAAAGTTGAGGAAGTAATATGCATGTCAACTTTCAGTAAGAGACACACAAAAAAATGTTTCTATCAACATTTGCAAAACAATCTAGTTACTCCATCTTTACACTTGTCAAAAAATAGTTTTCTTTGAAGAAGAGAGTTTGAAATTATATTTTAAAACTAGGAGTTAAATGTATTTCTGTTACTGAGACCATCATTTTGGCAACAGTCTCTCAGAAATTATTTTGTGTTCCTTAAGCCTCAATCAGGTCTTTAACTTTCTGTTCTACAGGTGACAAAATTATATCTTATAAAGAGTTTTGAATTCATTATGGAAAATCATATATTTTTAGAATTTAAAAGTAAAAGAAACATACTGGGCAAGTATGTGGAGCATCTATTTCCTCATTTTATAGTGTCATAATCTTTGTTTTGATTAAAATGTCTGACTGTACTCAAATAGTAAGACTTACGTGTATGAGTAGCCCCTTAGTAGCTTCCATAGGGATTACAAATAATTCAAAACAATTTTCTTCTTGTCACACTGTGTAAAGGCTTACTTTTACAAGTAAAAATAAACAATATTGGCTTTTCGTAATTTAAAACGGTCTTCCCTGAAACACAGAGACAAAATACAACAACAACAAATGTGCCCTAAATCATAAGCATAGCAAAAGGCTCCTGGTTGACCATCTTAGAAAAAATAAGCATATAGCCAGTCAGTTAAGCAATCAACAGCTAAGGCAATAAAAAGCAGTCAAAATTCTAAGCTAGGTCTGTTCAAATGGTTTTTATTATAAAAAATTCTCCTGATTCTTTCATTTCTCCTTGAAAAGAATTTCAAACTTTACAGAATTCCCTGTAAGCATCTTATGTGTGAATAGTTTTAAAACTTTCCAACTCTTACCCTGACTCTGCTTTAGAACTGCAGTAAATTAGGCAGGAGTTTTTAAGTTGTCTCTAAATGGCTATAATTAAATCCTCACTTAGAGCTTTGCCATCTATACCAAGGGCAAACTCAATGTGATAAGGGATGCATAAGAGTAGAATTATTGAAATAGAAAAATTAAGAAGAAAACCTGTGACTTGGCATAGATTCTTGTGTAAAGAGTACAGGTTAGACGTTCCAATAATTTATTCTAAAGAGAAGTTGTTACATGAAGATGAAAAAGGGTAGGTGAATAGAGGAAAAATAGGATAATCTTTTCCTTTACAGCTATGCTTAAAAGTGAACTCTTACTCGGGAAATCTATTACTTGCTAAACTTTTCATCTTCTGAATTCACTGTGAAAACAAATGTACTTTTTTGAAAATGACCCTAATTCAAATCCAGTGTGTACTGATAGCTCAAATTGTTTGAAGTGAATCTAATTAGCAAGAATAGGCCACCTAGCCCATGGGTAAAGAAAGATATCTGATGAGACCTAGAAACAGGATGATATTAACGTCAAGAATGGCAGGGTTGGTGGTTACTGAGAAAATATAGTTGCTAAGTTGAGTTAAAAAAAAAAGTGTCCTATTTGAGATAAGAAGGGAATTACCAATTACTATTTTCCTACCTACTAAAAAACTTAAAATAGAAAGACATAGAACACTCCTGGTGTAGCAATTATAATCATGTTTGAATGAATTTTTATGAACTTACTTGATCAGTTAGTAAACTACTTTTTATTTTTAGGAGCTAATTTTGAGATGTAGTGAACATTTATCAGACATTGACAGTTTAAGAGTGAGGATTTCTGATTTTTCTATAACCAAAAGACAAGTTGGACTATGATCTAAGGATTACAAAATATTCTTAATTATTTTGTAGCCTGGCACAGTGGCTCATGCCTGTAATCCTAGCACTTTTGAAGGCCGAGGTAGGTGGATCACTTGAGGTCAGGAATTCAAGACCAGCCTGGCCAACATGGTGAAACCCCATCTCTAATAAAAATACAAAAAATCAGCCAGATGTGGTGGCGCGTGCTTGTGATTCCAGCTACTTGGGAGGCTGAGGCAGGAGAATTGCTTAAACCTGGAGGTGGAGGTTGCAGTGAGCCCATATCATGCCATTGCACTCCAGCCTGGGCAACAGAGCAAAAATTCATCTCAAAACAAACTAACTAACTAAACAAACAAGCAAAAAATTATTTTGTATATGGAGGAAAATGTACCATATATTTACAAAGCATAATATAGTTCACTTGAATATAATTGGGCATTATTTTCTGATGATCAATAACACTGTCTGAATAGAAGGAAAATTATACTGTAAACATTTATCTGTAGAAAAGGAGATACAATGAGCACAAAAAATGGCACACCTCTGTACGAGTGCTTCACCAACATACAAGTGGAAGCGTCTTTTGACTCCTTCTTCATTTATATTTCACCCTCATAATGTTGGATTTGAAGCACTGTGTCTGATTACCTTTCTTCTAAGAAAAATTGAGTTCTTGGTGTTCATGTTTCACTCAAAATGCTCCAAATCATATCCCGTTTTGGGGGAGGTACAATGTCATTTTCAAGGGTATTGCTCATCAAAGTCAACTTGCTAATTGGTTTTAATTGTTTTCCAAGTATTTGAATGCTACCTAACTAACTGATTACTCCAGCTGCAATTCTAGGAGATTGGACATCTAGTTCTTAGCCAAAATAACAAAAAGACATTGTAACCACAGTTTTCAATATAAATAAAATAACATAAACAACTTCTTTGTTCTTGTTTCATTAATGAGTTAAAATCTGTCTTTCTACTTTCTGGGAATTTCTTACAATCATTCTAATTTTCTATACTCTCATTTTTCTCATACATGATACACTACATTAATATCACCACAAATACTATAAAAAATTTCTAAACAGAAGTAATACAGGGCCCACATTTCCTTAGCAAGCTAATCTAGCCGAGTGGAACAATAACATTTCAAGAAATAATGTTTATAGTAAAATGTTTTAATTGGTTACTTATTTATGTTAATAGGTGATTAGTGAACATTATTAAATATATGTGCCCTAGTTTGTTTTTCTTAAATATGCTTGTTTCTGAGACTTAGATTTCAGATTAAAAATCTAAACTACATCACTGTATTCAAGTAGAAATAACTGGTCAATGAGGAGTGGGGAGTTGGGGAGAGATAGCATGGGGAGAAATGCCAGATATAGGTGAAGGGGAGGAAGGCAGCAAATCACACTGCCACGTATGCACCTATGCAACAATCTTGCATATTCTTCACATGTACCCCAAAACCTAAAATGCAATAAAAAAAAAAGAAATAACTGGTCAAAGTATAAATGGTGATTTCAACAACATGAAATTTTTTATAAATAATTGGCATATAAATTATTATACAAATAAATAATTTTCTATTTGTGCATCCAGCTATGGACATTATAAATAGTTGATCTTTAGTTTTCACATATTTATACACTTTGTTTTTGGCCCTAGTAATATAATTTTATTATGTATTGTTAAAGGTTGAATACATCTAATTTTATAGATGAATTCTATTGGAATTTGATTATCGTTCCAGAGAGTAACCTTAGCTTTAGGAGACTGTACAGTGAGAATGTGGAATGTTAAATGTGTTAGGGTTTACAAACAACATTCATTGCAAATTTAAAAAGACAGGAATATTATGATGAATGCTGCACTGTTTTTGTTGTTTTATCAGAAATAATGTTTTATTGCATATATTTAAGGTGTAAAATATAATGCTTGATATACTTATACATAATGATATAGTTTTTATAGCCAATTAACAAATCCATAATTTTGCATAATTACTCTTGTATGTGTATGGAGTAAGAGCACCAATAATCTATTTCTTAATTTCTAGTATGTAATACAATATTGTAACTATAGTCCTCATGTTGTAACTTAGATCTCTAGACTTATTCAACCTATATATCTGCCACTTTAATTTTATTTATTTATTTACTTATTTGAGATGGAGTTTCATCTGTCACTCAGGCTGCAGTGCAGTGGCACAATCTCAGTTTAATGCAACCTCAACCTTGTGGGCTCTGGTAATCCTCCTGCCTCAGCCTCCCTAGTAGCTAGGATTACAGGCACCTGCTACCACACCTGGCTATTTTGTATTTTTAGTAGAGACGGGGTTTCACCATGTTGGCCAAGCTGGTCTTGAACCCTTGACCTCACGTGATCTTCCCACCTTGGCCTCCCAAATTGCTAGGATTACCAGCATGAGCCATGACATGCAGCCCATATCGGCCACTTTATACCTTTTGTTCCACATCTTCCATTTCCTCACATTTCCCCTTACCCCAATCCCTGGTAATCACTGTTTTATTCTCAATGTTTTTGACTTTTTTTTTTTTTTTTAAATTTCACATATAGGGAGATCATGCAGTATTTTCTTTCTCTCTCTGAATTATTTTGCCTAACATAATGTTCTGTAGGTTCACTTATGTTGCAAATGGTAGAATTTTCTTCTTTCTTAACACTGAATAATATTCAGTTGGTATATACTTATCTTGATTACTAGTTAAGTACCCTGTTCTAAAATTTCATAAAAATCTAACATTAAATCTGTATGTATAGTACAAAGAAAGATAAATGAGCATATTTTGTGGGTAAAGAAAAAAAAAAGAATATGTGCACTGGGTTATCAGAAAAAGTAAAAAGCTAATACATATAAATTAAATCCGTAATTTTTCTCATGCCTCCTTCTAGCCTGTCCAATCCTCCCCAAATAACAGGACTTCAATGCTATTAATTCAGCTACTGACTCAACATAAAATGCTCCCTTTTCCCATTCCAGCCCAACAAATTAACCAGAGTGTTTAGATTATCCAAATAAGGTGTTGATGCATGTAATGGAAATAACTAATCAGACTTAATTCAATAAGCTTTCAGAACTTTTATATTTTTTCCTTATTCCTACTTATTATATAATTTAAATTTATAGCTTGTGCTGAAATGGTTATGGATTTTTAGAAGATTCTAACAGTAAGATTACAAGAAGGCAATCAGATATCATTGTAATAAGAGTTAAATGGGTCTATTTACATCTTAATTCTAACAGTGATTTCAAATATTGCCTGTCTAGTAGGGTTTAATTGAAACCAAAATCAAGTTTTGAACTCTGGGAAATAATATGTCAATCTTGAGAGAAATCATAGAATGTAAAAGCCTTTGGTGGACAGGCATGTATGTGTGTTTAACGTAGCAGAAGAACACAGTCACAACTGTATTTTCTATTTTGTTCTAAGAAACATATCTGATAAAGAAAGGGAAGAAAAACTATCTTTTAGCTAGAGTAAAAATTGTTGGTAATATATTAGTTTAACAATCCACAGATTCTTCTCTTATACATATACAAATTAAACATTTTTGTGATGATGGTGCATCTTATCCATTAGTCCAAAACAGTACTGTGTCTTGCACTGTTCAACAAATAATACTATGCCATTATGTATTTTTCTCTAAAACTTCTTAATTCACTATTATTTTATGAAACTGATCTTCACTCTTCTATCTCAATATAAAATCCTGTGAAATGAATCCCTCTCTCCATTACTAAAGGTTGTTCTTTGGTGTTTTATTGTTTGAAAGTCAAATACTGCATCTTTGACTCCTTCTTTTGTATCCTTACTACACTCCACCATATAGTCCCCTAACTAACATGCAATGAACATGCCTGTTTTGGATGGGGATTGAATTGGTAAATTAAGTTTAAGGTGGATGAATGTTTCATATCATCAAAGAATACAAGAAGTATTTACTAAACATAATTTTAAAACATAATGATTTATTTACTTATTTCACACAGCATAGTCTTACTAATAGTAGCAATATTTTTGTAATTATTAATTACATTAATCTGTCATAGATGATTATACTATAGTCTCTACTTTGCAAATGCATTCCAAAAGTTTTGGGGTCATAGAAATATCCGACTAGTGATTGGCAGGAAGGACTATTTAATTCAATTCTGAATTAACAACAAAATTGGGTGCTCTTCAACATCATTGAGCATGATGGCAACATCATTACATGGCAACAGCCCTTATTATTAATACTAATATGTTGGGAGCAAAATACCAGACAAAGAACTGAAAAACAGGCCATTATTATATTTTTACTGAAAACCAACTTTGCCATATGATGTTACAGTTTCTCAGTGTTTCAATTTATGTAGTAATGGCAAGATAGTTATATTTTAAAATAATTCTTAAAGTTTTTACTTTCTCCCAAGAAAAATCACAACTCATCAGTTTTGTGACCTCTGAGACACACAAAAAATCAAGCTTGTAATTAATTCTCAGTATTGCTATAATCATGTATTCTTTTACACTCTAGGTATAATACACTATTTTTGAGAAATGGTCTTCATGAACATATTCCTTTAAAAGCACAACCAGTGAGTAAAAACCTCAGATACAAAACATCATCTTAATTATTGTTCCTCTCCTGATTGTGAGCCTTTACCTATTACAAGACTCTCTAGCCAACCTAGTAAGCAACAGTCTCCACCTTTTGACTGATTTCTGTACTTTCTTCAAATGTATCTCAAAAGTTATATATAGTGTGAAATTTCCCATAAAATTACAATGAACTAGTGCCTTTCTCCTCTGAGCTTCTCATGTAGGTTTACTCTCTGATATGGTTGGATATTTCTTCCCTCCAAATTTCATATTGAAACTTGGTCCCCCGTGTTGGAGGCAGGGCCTGGTGAGAGGAGGTCAAGGGGGCAGATCCCTCATGAATGACTTGGTGCCATT
The DNA here is from genome assembly GCF_030222135.1 of Aotus nancymaae. NCBI lineage: Eukaryota > Metazoa > Chordata > Mammalia > Primates > Aotidae > Aotus > Aotus nancymaae. The sequence goes on from NW_026988503.1 coordinate 6,010,314, forward strand.
CTCACCAGATTGAGTAAATTCCTCCTCTTATTTCCAATAAGATCTGATTTAAAGAAGAAAAAAAGTCTAGCACCTTCCACCTCTCTCTCTCAACCTTCCTTCCTCTTGCGACGTGATGCTGACTCCCTGTTGCCTTCACCTTCTGCCATCAGGTCCTGTGAGGCCCTCACCAGAAACAGATGATGGTGTTATGCTTCTTGTACAGCCTGCAGAACATTTTCTTTATAAATTATCCAGTCTCAGGTATGCCTATATAGCAACATAAATGGACTAAGACACTGACAAAAACCTTTTTTACTGCAGTTATTACTTTTGTGATTTTTGACCAGGAGCTTCCCAAACACAGCATCCTGTTCCATTTACACCTCTGTCTCCAGAGCCTACTATGTGCTGGTGCATGGTTGCACTGATTATTTGATGAATAAATAATAGAATAAATTAAATAGATTTAAATAGGTCTCTTTCTCCCAAGCTAATATTGAGCAGTTTTTAAAAGTCAGCTTGTTATTATTTGGATGTCAGTCAAATCCCTTGGATTACATATCTTGAGAGAGGGTGATTATTGCAAACATATTTTCAATGAGCATTCTATCAGATTGATTTCATTAATTTACAGTTGTCTCAAATTTTATCCATGACCACTCAAAGTAAAGATATATTTCCCTTAAATAATTGTGTTTTCCAATATAATGAACTCTTCCAGACTAAAAGGAACAAAGGATATATCATTTAGATTTATGAAACTGTAAGATGTATGACTATGTTTACACTCATAAGAATTATACTCCCTACTCACTAGAAATAGAATTAGTATATATAGGATAATGATTTCACCTTCAGTGAACTGATTTTAGTTTTTTCATTTATTGGATTAATATAGATTTCACAATGACTGTTTCCAAAGTTCAAACATGGTCAATAAAGTATTTATGGTTTTACCAAGATTTTTTCTTTCTACTTCCCTCCTCAAACACCATAGGACTTTTCAGTAATATGTAATGGTTATATGTGGTGGCTTTGAAGATTCATAGGGTTTATTTTTAACTTTGAGAAGTTTACAGGTTACTGTTAAAAACTTATTTGTTCAAGAATTGAAAGAAAAATGTTCATGCCTGTGATCTAAGTGATGTGATTTAACATGAATAAAATACAATTAGAAGTAGTAAAAGTTATTTGTATTTTGAGGGTTAAAATGTCCTTTTCATATGTCACTGTTATTTATATTATTGGATATCATGAGTACTTATTTCAAAATTCTTGTAACCAACATATATTTTTACAAACGTGGTCAGGCAAGTGCCACTCACAAATATGTAAAGAATATGTACATAGTAGGTTCATACATATTCAAATCATATTTCCAAGAAATGGAATTAATAACAACCAACATAAATATTCAGCCTAACTTAACCATATTTTGTCTCAAGTTACTTCTACATTTTATTTTAGATTATGTGTGCAATCTCATTTCTTCTATCCATGTGTTTTTCTTAATCATATTTCTTCCCACTACTAAAGGTGCATTTGTAAAATCTTTATAGTAACCAAAAGTCATGCACAAAGTAAATTTTCCTTATTTTATAAATAAAATTATTGGATGTAGAAATTATCCCTTTCAAATCTTAGCATCTAGTCATAATTTTTATAATGTGTTTAAAAATATCTTTATGGGGCCTATTTATCATTTTGTATTCTCACAGATTCACTTTTCTTCATTTTCCAAAGTATATTTTAAAATGGCTGAAACTGATGTGAAAGAACTTTGAAAAAAATGTGACCTGTTTCCTTATATTGGCTGCAGATGGGACTTGGTTCATGAAAAGTGATTTCGAAAAATGCATCAACAAATAAGTTCTGCCATTATGCACAAGTCAAGTACTGAGACAGGAATAAGGATGATGATTTGAAGCTATAATACTTCTCAAACACTGTTTAATTTTTCAGGAGCTTCAGATGGAATTTTAATTAACCGACTTTGAGATTTGTACATAAACTTTAATGGTATACAAATTCATTTCAACAGCATTTCCCGAAGATATGAACACAGTGTACAAAAGGAGGCTTAAAATGGAATGTTTATGTCTGCTCTCAAGTGGCTCAAACTTAGCTGGTAAAGGGACTTCAAGTCTATTGACAAGTTAGAGGGGTCTAAATGTAATATCAGATAAGCAGAGCCATATTGATTTGCCTCTGCTTCCTAGATGCTAATCTTCCAGTTTCACGAGGACTCAAAAAAGAAGTCAATGACTTCCATCATGAAAGTTCTATTCCAGACAGTGATCTTCGCTTCAACTAAAAAAGTATTTAATAAGGTCATGATTAGAATTGTATACATTTTCTTCTAGAATGTTGTCTCCTTAATGTTTTCTTTTCTTGAAGGAAATGGTATCACATAGACACACATGAAATTACTTTTCTTTCATAGTCATCGAGTTTTCATACTGAGAGAGATGGACAAAAACAGAAACTGAACAGAAATATCTTTAAGCATATGTATCTAAATGTACCTGTTTAGATTATTTGATATTAAAAAATTGCTAATATTTAATCACTGTCCAAAATTGACATATCTGTTTTTCAAAGTGCTGATCCAAAAGAGAATAGATATCCTCAGTGAAATGATTTATTTGCCACTGAAACTTTGTGGATGAATGGCAAGCATGATAGACTAAGCCTGAGTTACCATTAATCTGAGAGATCAATATGACTATTGGCCAGTCTCGTGGCACTCCATTTATTTTTCACTCTAACCTCAAAAAAGAAGTCACCCTTTGGCCTTATAATTAGATCACATTCTGTATTAGATCTCCAGAATAAATAAGAATTCCTGGGGAAACAACAGCCACAAATGGATAGGACACCTAGAAGTTGTATAAAAATCTGGGCAAAATCGTCTCACCTACAAGGTTTCCTCAGAGACCATGGCTAACAATGTTAGGAAATAGAATCTGTATGATAAGCATAGAAATTTCTCTCTTGGAGAATTGGGACTGACTTCTCAGTTCATCTTCCATTTATATACCTTGGTCTGCATTTTCCTCACCCAAGGCTAGTTTCATCTCCATTAAATGTAGAGTTGAGCATGCCAAGGTAGTTTTCCTAGCTGTATGTTCTCTATTCCAGCCCAGCACCTTACCATTAGGAAAAGATAAAAAGGTAAAATTACTTCTGTATAGTTTCTGGCTTGCAGTCCTTTTAGAAAATAAGCTCAAATGACAGCTTTAAGTTTTACTAAAAGCATTAATGGAAAACAGCATGTAATATATTATACTACCAATATTGTCCCTTATTTTAACAGTGCTCAGTAATTCATTAATTCTTTCAGTCTAGTGCTGCAATAGAAAAGTAAACAGCCTCCTGTAAAATGACAAAAAAGAAAATACTGTCCAATAGTGTAGCACGATTTCATGAGACTCGTGCTACACTAAGTGATCAAAAACTATTTAAGATTTTACATCCTGCATATGTACTGTCTACTGACAAGCTATGCAATTACAAATATATTCTTCATATTGATGTCTTGAATGTTCCTAATGAAAGTTGCATAATGTAACCAGAAGGTTTCAAATACTGTTAAACTCTACAAAGCTCTGTCTGTTTTATCATTTTCTTCAGTGAACAGGTACATTTTTAAGGCACCCAAGTGTCAACAAGTGTATCTAATAGAGCCTTGAGCTTCAGTGATTTCATAAAAGAGGAACTTGCCAATGAATTTAAGAAAAGTACATTATATATTCAGGTTAGATTCACAAATTCATTGTTGCATGGCAAGAAGTCTATGCTCATTTCTTGGTATCATGAATTGCAATTTTTCCCCCAATTCAGAGAACCAAACCTAAACCTTCATAAATAAATGAACAACTTGAAGGTAGCTTATACTGTAGAAGTCTTAGAGAAGGAATATATTATGTATTCAGTTTAAAGGGCTCAGTTTATGACTGGCATGAAAGTGATCCACGTCATCTAATATGCCTTGATATAGAATCAGGTGGCTCAAAATAAATCCAATGTACAATTTGTAGTAAAAATATGTTACAGTTATTCTCACTCTCTTTCCATACATACATATATGTGTGTGTGTGTATACATACACACAATTACACACACACACACACATATATATATATATTTTTTTTTCTGAGACAGAGTTTTGCTCTTGTTACCCAGGCTGGAGTGCAATGGCGCGATCTCGGCTCACCGCAACCTCTGCCTCCTGGGTTCAGGCAATTCTTCTGCCTCAGCCTCCTGTATGTTTTGTTTTGATTTTTAAATTTGTGTGGTAACCGCTGTTGTGGGAAAACAATATATTAATACATACACTTGTAGCCATCTCAAAACATACTGCTATGGGGTGGGATCCAAGATGGTCAAATAGGAACAGCTCTGGAGCGCAGTTCCCCAGGCTGAAAAACGCCATGATTTTCCAGCACAGCTGTTTCAGCCAGGCCCAGTGGGTCTCTGCACAAAACCTCACACAAATCTAGGCAGCCATTTCAACTGGCACCTGGAATGCCTGGGAGACAGAGCTGCACATTCAACTGAAAAAAAGGGGGTTGAAACTGGGAGCCAGATGACCTGGCCTGGTGAGACCCAACCCGTAAAAGACCAGCAATCTGAAACGCTCTGGACTGAGAGTTTCACAGCAAGCACAGGTGGACCTAGGACGGTCCAGCTCTGTGGGGAGAAAGGCGTCCACCATTACTGAGGCAGTCTGCTAATACCGAGGCAGTCTGCCATTACCGAGGCAGTCTGCCATTACTGAGGCAGTCCGCCATTACCAAGGGAGACCACCATTACCAAGTCAGTTCTAACTACACCTCTATAAACAAAACCACAAGGAAGTTTACACAGCAGCTGGGCAGAGCTCATGGCAGCTCAGCAATGCCTCTGCTGGCAGACTGTGACTAGGCCACCTCCTAGCTGGGCAGGGCACCTCTGAAAAAAGGTACGTCAGGAACTTATAAATGAAGCCCCACCTTCCCAGAACAGAGCACCTGAAAAAAAAAGGCGGTTATGAGTTCCACTGCAGCAGACTTAAACGTACCTGCCCAGCAGCTCTGAATGAAACAAAGGAGCTTACAGCTAAGCAGTTGAGCTCCTAAAAGGGTCAGATTGTCTTCTCAAGCAGCTCCCTGACCCCTGTACATCCAAAGAGACATCTCATAAAGGAGAGCTCAGGCTGACATCTGGCAGGTATCCTTCTGGGATGAAGGTAACAGAAGAGAAACTGGCAGAAATTCTTACTGTTCTGCAGCCACCACAGATGATCCCCAGACAAGCAGTGTTTGGAGTGGACCCCCAGCAGTCCTACAGCAGAGGTGCCTGACTGTTAGAAGGAAAACTAAAAAACAGAAAGAAATAACGTCATCACTAACAAAAAGGATGTCCATTCAGAGACCCCATCCGAAAGTCACCAACTACAAAGACCACAGGTAGATAAATCCACAAAGATGGGAAGAAACCAGTGCAAAAACGATGAAAACACCCAAAACCAGATTGCCTCTCCTTCTCCAAGGGATCACAACTCCTCACCAGCTAGGCAACAGAGCTGGATGGAGAATGAGTCTGATGAACTGACAGAAACAGGCTTCAGAAGGTGGGTAATAATAAACTTCTCTAAGTTAAGAGAACATGTTCTAACCCGATGCAAGGAAACTAAGATCCGTGAAAAAATGGTTGATGAAATGCTAATGAGAATAAACAGCTTTGAGAAGAATATAAATGACCTGATGGAGCTGAAAAACACAGCGTGAGAACTTTGCAAAGCATACACAAGTTTAAATAATCGAATCGACCAAGCAGAAGAAAGGGTATCAGAGATTGAAGATAAACTCAAGGAAATAAAACAAGAAGACAAGATTAGAGAAAAAAGAGTGAAAAGAAATGAACAAAGCCTCCAAGAAATATGGAATTATGTGAAAAGACCTAATTTACGTTTGATAGGTGTACCTGAATGTGATGGAGAGAATGAATCCAAGCTGGAAAATACTCTTCAGGATAATATCCAGGAGAACTTCCCTAACCTAGCAAGGCAGGCCAATATTCAAGTCCAGGAAATACAGAGAACACCATGAAGATATTCCTCAAGAAGAGCAACCCCAAGGTACATAATAGTCAGATTCACCAGGGTTGAAATGAAAGAAAAAATGCTAAGGGCAGCCAGAGAGAAAGGTCGGTTACCCACAAAGGGAAGCCCATCAGACTCATAGCAGATGTCTTGGCAGAAAACCCACAAGCCAGAAGAGAGTGGGGGCCAATATTCAATATCCTTAAAGAAAAGAACTTTCAACCTAGAATTTCACATCCAGCCAAACTAAGCATCATAAGCAAAGGAGAAATAAAATCCTTTACAAACAATCAACTGCTGAGAGATTTTGTTACCATCAGGCCTGCCTTACAAGAGCTCCTGAAGGAAGCACTAAACATAGAAAGAACAACCAGTACCAGCCACTCCAAAAACATACCAAATGGTAAAGAGCACGGACACAATGAAGAAACTGCGTTAACTAATGGGCAAAACAACCAGCTAGCATCAAAATAGCAGGATCAAATTCACATATAGCAATATTAACCTTAATTGTAAATGGGCTAGATGCCCCAATAAAAAGACACAGACTGGCAAATTGGATAAAAAGTCAAAACCCATCGGTGTGCTATATCCAGGAAATCCATCTCACATCCAAAAACACACATAGGCTCAAAATAAAGGGATGGAGGAAGATTTACCAACCAAATGGAGAACAAAATAAAGCAGAGTTGCAATCCTAGCCTCTGACAAAATAGACTTTAAACCAACAAAGATCAAAAGAGACAAAGAAGGGCATTACATAATGATAAAAGGATCAATGCAACAAGAAGAGCTAATGATCCTAAATATATATGAACCCAATACAGGAGCACCCAGATACATAAAGCAAGTTATTAATGACCTAAAAGAGACTTAGACTCTGACACAATAATAGTGGGAGATTTTAATACTCCACTGTCAATATTAGACAGAAGAACGAGACAGAAAATTAACAAGGATATTCAGGACTGGAACTCAGATCTGGACCAAGCAAACCTAATAGACATCTACAGAGCTCTCCACCCCAAATCCACAAAATATACATTCTTCTCAGCACCACATCACACCTACTCTAACATTGACCACATAATTGGAAGTAAATCACTTCTCAGCAAATGCAAAAGAATGGAAATCATAACAAACAGTCTCTCAGACCACAGTGAAATCAAATTAGAACTCAGGATTAACAAACTAACTCAGAACTGCATAACTTCATGGAAACTGAACAACTGGCTCTTGAATGTTTATGGATAAACAATGAAATAAAGGCAGAAATACAGATGTTCTTCAAACCCAACGAGAATGAAGACATAACGTACCAGAATCTCTGGGACACATTTAAAGCAGATATAAAATTGACACCCTATCATCAAAATTGAAAGAGCTAGAGTAGCAAGATCAAAAAAACTCAAAAGCTAGCAAAAGAAAAGAAATAACTAAGATCAGAGCAGAACTGAAGGAGATAGAAACACAAAAAAACCTTCAAAAAAAAATCAATAAATCCAGGAGCTGGCTATTTGAAAAGATCAACAAAATAGACCACTAGCCAGATTAATAAAAAAGAGAGAAGAGTCAAATAGCTGCAATAAAAAACGATAAAGGGGATATCACCACAGATTCCACAGAAATACAAAGTACCATCAGAGATTACTACAAATAATCCTATGCACATAAACTAGTAAACCTGGAAGAAATGGATAGATTCCTGGACACTTGCACCCTCCCAAGTCTAAACCAGGAAGAAGTCAAAACTCTGAATAGACCAATAACAAGGGCTGAAGATGAGGCAGCAATTAATAGCCTATCAACCAAAAAATGCCCAGGTCCAGATGGTTTCAGAGCCGAATTCTACCAGACGTACAAGAAGGAACTGGTACCACACCTTGTGAAACTATTCCAAACAATCCAAAAAGAGGGAATCCTTCCCAAATCATTTTATGAGACCAACATCATCCTGATACCAAAACCCAGCAGAGACTCAACAAGAAAAGAAAACCTCAGGCCAATATCCATGATGAACATGGATGCAAGAATCTTAAATAAAATACTGGCAAACCAATTGCAACAGAACATCAAAAAGCTTATCCATCACGATCAAGTAGGCTTCATCCCGGGGATGCAAGGCTGGTTCAACATATGCAAGTCTATAAATGTAATTCACCACATAAACAGAACCGAAGACAAAAACCACATGATTATCTCAATAGATGCAGAGAATGCCTTTGACAAAATTCAACAGACCTTTATGCTAAAAACTCTCAATAAACTAGGTATTGATGGAACGTATCTCAAAATAATGAAAGCTATTTATGACAAACCCACAGCCAATATTATACTGAATGGGCAAAAACTGGAAGCATTCCCTTTGAAATCTGGCACTAGACAAGGATGCCCTCTCTCACCACTCCTATTCAACACAGTATTGGAAGTTCTAGCCAGAACAATTAAGCAAGAAAAAGAAATAAAGAGAATTCAAGTAGGAAAGGAAGAAGTCAAATTGTCTCTATTTGCAGACGACATGATTGCATATTTAGGAGACCCCATTGTCTCAGCCCCAAATCTCCTTAAACTGATAAACAACTTCAGCAAAGTCTCAGGATACAAAATCAATGTGCAGAAATCACAGGCATTCCTATACACCAATAACAGACTTAAAGAGAGCCAAATCAAGAATGAACTGCTATTCACAATTGCTACAAAGAGAATAAAATACCTAGGAATACAACTGACAAAGGATGTAAAGGATCTCTTCAAGGAAAATTACAAACCACTGCTCAAGGAAATAAGAGAGGACACAAACAGATGGAAAAATATTCCATGCTCATGGTTAGGAAGAATCAATATTGTGTAAATGGCCATACTGCCCAAAGTAATTTACAGATTCAATGCTATCCCCATCAAGCTACCTATGACCCTCTTCAAAGAACTGGAGAAAATGACCTTAAACTTCATATGGAACCAAAAGAGCCCACATAGCCAAGACAATTCTAAGCAAAAGGAATAAAGCTGGAGGCATCATGCTACCTGACTTCAAACCGTACTACAAGGCTATAGTAATCAAAACAGCATGGTACTGGTACCAAAACAGAGTTATAGACCAAGGGAACAGAAAAGAGGCCTCGGAGGCAACACCACACATCTACAACCATCTGATCTTTGACAAAACTGACAAAAACAAGCAATGGGGAAAGGATTCCCTGTTTAATAAATGGCGTTGGGAAAACTGGCTAACCATGTGCAGAAAGAAGAAACTGGGCCCCTTCCTGACACCTTACACTAAAATTAACTCCAGTTGAATTAAATACTTAAGCATAAGACCTAACAGCATAAAAACCCTAGAAGAAAACCTAGGCAAAACCATTCAGGACATAGGCATAGGCAAGGACTTCATGACTAAAACACCAAAAGTATTGGCAACAAAAGCCAAAGTAGACAAATGGGGTCTAATTAAACTCCAGAGCTTCTGTACAGCAAAAGAAACAGTCATTAGAGTGAACCTGCAACCAACAGAATGGGAAAAAAATTTTGCAATCTATCCATCTGACAAAGGGCTAATATCCAGAATCTACAAAGAACTAAAACAGAGTTACAAGAAAAAAAACCAAACAACCCAATTCAAAATTGGGTGAAGGATATGAACAGACACTTTTCAAAAGAAGACATTTATGAGGCCAATCAACATATGAAAAAATGCTCATCATCACTGGTCATTAGAGAAATGCAAATCAAAACTACATAGAGATACCATCTCACACCAGTTAGAATGGCAATCATTAAAAAATCTGGAGACAACAGATGCTGGAGAGGATGTGGAGAAATAGGAACACTTTTACACTGTTGGAGGGAGTATAAATTAGTTCAACCATTGTGGAAGACAATGTGGCAATTCCTCACAGACCTTGAAATAGAAATTCAATTTGACCCAGCAATCCCATTACTGGGTATATATCCAAAGTATTATAAATCATTCTATTATAAAGACACATGCACACGTATGTTCATTGTGGTACTGTTTACAATAGCAAAGACCTGGAACCAACACAAATTCCCATCAATTATAGACTGGACAAGGAAAATGTGGTATATATACACCATGGAATACTATGCAGCCATAAAAAAACGATGAGTTTGTGTCCTTTGTAGGGACATGGATGAATCTGGAAAACATCATTCTCAGCAAACTGACACAAGAACAGAAAATCAAACACCACATGTTCTCACTCATAGGCAGGTGTTGAACAGTGAGAACACATGGACACAGGGAGGGGAGCATCACATACTGGGGTTTGTTGGGGGGGAATAGGTGAGGGGCAGCAGGGGGTAGGGAGGTTGGAGAAGGATAACATGCATAGAAATGCCAAATATAGGTGACAGGGGATGGAGGCAGCAAACCAATATTGCCATGTATGTCCCTACGCAACAATCCTACATGTTCTGTACATGTACACCAGAACCTAAAGTTCAATTTTAGGTTTTATATATATATATCATACTGCTATGGAAAACTAGGAATTAGAGATAAATTTTGAATGACTAAAGAAAGGGCATTTGTCTTAATATTTTGGATACTGAAATAAGCTAGGTATCAAATAAAAAATTGTTCAATGAAACTGAATTGTAGTACAAAGATTAGGAAGTGACTGGAGAAAAAAATGTATTTTTCAAGATAAACAAAAGTAATTTAGCTAATCATTTCAGGAAACATTTGTTAAGCCAAGTGAGAAATATATTTTAAGATGAAAGTATTAAATATTAAATAGTAATAGGAGAAAAGGTTGCAATACAAGACGAAATGATTGTTATTCATGGCATTTAAAAAATTATATAGCTTTCATAATTTTCAAAATATTTACTAAATTCATTCTGGAAAGTTTAATAACAAATCTAAAATTCATCCCATCACTTAGTGAATTAAAAGTAATACTAGTATCATTCTCCCCAGAATGAAATCTTTATTCCTCAAGCTGCTCCTCAATTTGTCTGCAGTGCAATTCAGTTATTCTTTAAATTTAAAACAGTGTCATTTTCCACAGGAACCGTAAACTTTAAAGTCTGCAGAGCACAAAGTGAAGCAGAGATCAATCAGTGGGTTAACGATATTTTCCTGGACAGTCTACATTTCATGGCTTGAATTGCACTTTCATCTTATATAGATAAAATTAGCCATAACCACTTTAGGTTAAACTGAGTAAAAAATGCTATGAAGGTAGGATATTTATATTTCTGAATTGCCCCACCATGACTGAGCTAAAAAGAAGTTTCCGATCTCTGCAAGCAGCATATTGCTTTTATTTTCAAAGAAGCAGAGTAGGGTCAAAATATAGGCATTGTTTTTTTTTTTTCTTTTTCCTGAAGGTAACACTTTAAAAACCCACTGGAAGAGAAATAATTCATTTATTCCTGGTGAAGACAACATTGATTACATTGATAGTTTTTTAAGTCTTGCATGTTGTTTTAGATAGAAATTAAAACACTGTTTCATACCTTCAACTTTTCTGTGTTCTGAATATTTCACCTGAGTTGTGTGACCTTGAGTAGAACTATTGAGGGTCTTGACTTCATTGTTCTAGGTAAGTTTCATTCTAGTCTTAAAATAATACGATTCTTATTTGTTGATGTTAAAATCATGAATCTAAAAATAGTGCATTCTTCCAAAATCATCTGCACAGTAATAATAGAAAATTCAGAATACAGATGGCATTTCATGTCTACAAGTAGCCACTTGTCTACACAGGCAAGGTAAGTAATGGTTTGTGTTGTAAGAATAGGCAGAAAAAAAATAAGACCTGTAAACAACCATAGGCACAGCACCACTGCTAACTCTTTTTTATGTAAAGAGCTGAGTTGGCACTGTTTCTTCAAGGCACTGCAGGGAAAGGAGTTGGCACAGTGGTGGAGGTAGCTGATGGCTGGCTGGGGAACAGAAACCCATGAACACTGAAAATAACACAAAATATGGACATGTTGACAGAAACAGGAGATTCATGTCCTTGGGAATTGCCCACAGGAATCCAAAGTAGCTTTTACCAATGACCATTCATTAACACATAATCAATGCTGAATAAATATTTATTAAACAAATGAATAACTTTAAAAAGTATCTTCTGCATAAAGAAGCCCAGAATTAAATGAAATAAGTGTTCATAAACTGCTCTAAAATTACAGGTTGGTGGAGGAAAGATCAAGGTTAACTGAAGATAAGGACTTGTTTCCAGAGGTGACGCTTGAATTGTCTTTTAAATGAAGAGTCCACTGTAAGTTACTGATGCTAGGACTGAAGTTCATTTATCATTGGCTTGTCACTCATGCTAACACCTAGTGGACAGTTAAGAAATATTTATTGAATAAGTGAGGAGAAAGGATGTGAGACAAGAAACGAGTGGCATCTGTTGAGTTTGTTAGGGGCTAACTTGTACAATGCGAAGGTATTTGAAGTTATACTGTGACTGATAGGAGAAACAGAGGGTTTTGAAGCTAAGGAGGAAATTTTTATTTCATTTTTTATTTGGTAGAAATGTGGAAGTGAGGGACTGTGTTAAGGAAAAAAAAAAAAAAACAAAAAAAAAAACTTCTCTTCCTGAGTCCACAAGGGGCGTAGTTTCAAAGGCAGGAGCTTCCTTGCAATGTGCCTCCTTCCACGCCCCCATCTGGAACCCAGAATTCTTTGTCTGACTTTCCCATGCACTGACTATATAGAAATTCCAGGTGAGCTTCTTTGTTCTTTGCCTAAAGCTCAGGGGAAAGGGGGCTCTAGATTGCGGGCCAAGCAGCCAATCCAGTATTGGAGTCGAAGATCAATCACTCCAGAGGAAGTTTGAAAGAACTCCTCTCATTGGACAAGAACATGAATGGGGCGGGAATAACTTCAGCGTTAAAACCCCACTGTTCCTTACCTGTATGGATATCCCCTCTGGATTCCCCTCCCATGGCAGAGTGGGAGCTCTCTCTCCTTTCCTTTCTCTCTCTACCTACCTAATAAATTGCTTCTTTGCTAAACTCTTTGGGTCCACGATATTTATTCAAAAGGTAAGCTCACCGTGCCTCTGGGGCCCCTTCCCCCATTCTTAGGGTAAGAGAGGTCAAGGACCTGGGCACTTTGGAGAGGAGAACTGAAAGTGTCTTCTGGAGGCCTCTGCTCCCTGCCCCCTGGCTATAGAAGATGACTGAGTGGACTGGGATTTGGTGGCAGGGAGTCCAGTTACAACATTACTGTGATTATGAAAACAGAATGATGAAGATCTGATAACTTAACGGAAGAACCTTCTCAGATTTTTAGGGGTCAGTGACCTAAATGTAAATTGTAGCTACCCTTCCATAGCATTCAGTGAAACATATCTTCTTGAGTATAGTGTAAAGATAGTTACCATAGTTTAAGAAATATCAGCATCTAGATTTCCTTCTATTTAACTTCTACTATGTTTTCCAGGAAAAAAAAAAAAAAGCTAATATTTATTTCTTTTACATACTTACATGCCTATCTGTTTGCTTAGGAGTAGAAAAGAAAAAAAATCTGACTAAAGCATTGGGGTTTGTTACTATTTCAATGCTTTATGGCCCTTTTCTTTATAGTTTATCAATTACATAAAAAACAACATAACTGTGTCCATAACAGAATTAAATATGCTTATTTATGGGTGGTATAAGCATATTTCCATTTAATGTTCTTCCCAAACAATAAAGAACTGAAAAATTTCCAACTTCCATCTCATTTAAATATAGATAAGTAGCTATCACCTTTACAATGTCAAATGCCTTCTAATTTGATGTTCACTTAAAGACAAAATGTAATTAATATACAATTTTAAGGAATAGGCCAAAAAAAGCGGGTTAGATGGTGATATTTCTTGAGTGAACACAAGCTATTTTTAAAATAAAAGTACAACTATACACAGGAGATGACACAGTATAGTTGATAAATACAACTGCTTGACACTAGAAAATGGAAAGAATATTCTATACTGAATAAAACAAATTATTGTAATGTATATCAATGATAAGATCAAGAGTATGTGTATTTAAGTAATTCTGCTGGTCTCTCAAGAAAAGAGAAATTTCAAAAGTTGCAAGGCTCAAGGTTATGTCCTCACAAAACAATACTGGTCATATGCAATGTTTCTTTTTGCTTGTTTGTACAGTTCTGCCTCTTGGGAAAGATAAACAAGATATTAGTCCTCATATATGAGAACAACTCTAATGCCAATGAAATGTTCAATAAAACTAAATTTTAGTAATGGGACTTAAAGAATGGAAAAAAGTAGAGGCACCCCTCAGTTTAATACACAATTGATGAATCTTCTTAATACCGATATATTCAAAAATCTCCTTCTCCCTTGAAGAGTAACTTTATAACAAAGTTGGAAATAAACTGACTTTGTACAGTACTCAAATAACAAAAGTCATATATTAAGAAAAATATTTTGTATCAGCAAAATACTCTGCTTCTTCCTGGCTTATAAACCAAAACATCATTATGCCCTTGACAAGTATAGGGTAAAAAATGTGGGGTAAATATTTGCGCATTCAAAAATACAAAAATGCTTTTATAGTATCTTTCTCGTGGTGCATTCTTATTAGTACTGAAGTCTTGTTGTACTATTTACTATTGGCTATGATTTTTAAAGGTCCTCCCAAGTGAAAAGAACCCTTCTAGTATAGTTTGCCTCAAATATGGATTGTGGAAGGATGATTTAAAAAGTATTTCTTTCCTCAAAGAAGATTTAAATATATTGAAGGAGGCAGATATACACAATAGTTAGAGAAAGTAAGAGTAGGAAGGTGGAGTTTGTATATAGAATATATCTAGCTAGTTTTAAGGCTTGAAGTTAGTATAATCAAGAGTAGGAGCTATAGGGATGTTAAGAGTCAGAATTATCCTGGGAACTTGGGAAAAGTATACATATTCAGTGCTTCTTGCCTCTCAAGAAATATCAGACTAGAATTTCAAACATATTCGATCCAAGATGGCCGCTTAGGAGGAACTCGGGAATGCAGCTCCGAGAGAAAGCACAGAGGGTGAGTGGACGCCGTATTTCCAGACTGATTTTTACTGCCCACAGACCAGGAGATTCACACGCAGAGAAGCCACACGGGTCACCAGCGCCGCTGGCGCCGCTGGCTTGAACGGCGCAGCCGCTGGGCCGGCACCCTGAGGCAACGGTTCACTGTATAAAGTGAGAGAGTCTGAGTCCCCTATAAGCCAGCAAGGGGAGCTGAAACGGGGAGCCAGGCCAGCGCCACGAATCTCAGAGCCGCGGCTTTAGCCAACGCAGCGGCTCCGGAGGCAGATCAGATGAGACGGTGTCCCCTCTTACCCAGCAAGAAGACCTGAAACACAACTGAAACCGGGACGGTCCAGCTCTGTGGAGGAGGGGCGTTCTCCATAGGCACCCTGCTGTTCTGTACCAAGGCAATCCGCCACTACAGAGACTCCGTCACTACAGGGGCGGGCCAACATAGCGGAAGCAGTTCTAACTGCACCCAGAAGCTCACACGGAAGCTGGGTGGAGCCCACAGCAGCTTAGCGAAGCCTCTGCAACCTGAGTGTGACTAGGCTGCCACCTTGTGGGCAGGGAAAACAGCAACCGCACAGGGGAACATCATAAAACAGTAACTCCCTGGGACAGAACACCTCGGGGGAAGAGCAGGGGGTTTATGAGTTCTGCCACAGCAGACTTAAAATTACCAAAATCAGAAAGACAACAACTACAAAGTCAGCAGGTGGAAAAATCCACAAAGATGGGAAGAAACCAGCGCAAAAAGGATGAAAACACCCAAAACCAGAACACTTCTCCTCCTACAAGGGATCACAACTCCCCACCAGCAAGGGAACAAGACTGGACGGAGAATGAGTGTGATGAAATGACAGAATCAGCTTTCAGAAAGTGGATAATAAGAAACTTCCGTGAGCTAAAAGAACATGTTCTAACCCAATGCAAAGAAACTAAGAACCTTGAAAAAAGACTTGACGAAATGCTAACAAGAATGGACAACTTAGAGAGGAATATGAGCGAATTGATGGAGCTGAAAAACACAACACGAGAACTTCGTGAAGCATGCACAAGTTTCAACAGCCGAATTGACCAAGCAGAAGAAAGGATATCAGAGGTCGAAGATCAACTCAATGAAATAAAACGAGAAGGCAAGATTAGAGAAAACAGGGTAAAAAGGAATGAACAAAGTCAACAAGAAATATGGGACTATGTGAAAAGACCTAATCTACGTTTGATAGGTGTACCTGAATGTGACGAAGAGAATGCATCCAAGCTGGAAAATACTCTTCAGGATATTATCCAGGAAAACTTCCCCAACCTAACAAGGCAGGCCGAGATTCAAGTCCAGGAAATACAGAGAACACCACAAAGATACTCCTCTAGAAGAGCAACCCCAAGACACATAATCATCAGATTCACCAGGGTTGAAATGAAGGAGAAAATACTAAGGGCAGCCAGAGAGAAAGGTCGGGTTACCCACAAAGGGAAGCCCATCAGACTCACTGCAGATCTCTCAGCAGAAACCCTACAGGCCAGAAGAGAGTGGGGGCCGATATTCAACATCCTTAAGGAAAAGAACTTTCAACCCAGAATTTCGTATCCAGCCAAACTAAGCTTCATAAGTGAAGGAAAAATAAAATCCTTTGTGAACAAGCAAGAACTCAGAGAGTTCATCACCACCAGACCAGCTCTACAAGAGCTCCTGAAGGAGGCACTACACATAGAAAAGAACAACCAGTACCAGCCACTCCAAAAACACACGAAAAGGTAAAGAGCATCAACACAATGAAGAATCTGCATCAACCAAAGGGCAAAACAGCCACCTAGCACCAAAATGACAGGATTGAATTCACACATAACAATATTAACCCTAAATGTAAACGGACTAAATGCCCCAATCAAAAGACACAGACTGGCAAATTGGATAAAAAGCCAAAACCCATCAGTGTGCTGTGTACAGGAAACCCATCTCGCATGCAAGGATACACAAAGGCTCAAAATAAAGGGATGGAGGAAGATTTACCAAGCAAATGGAGAGCAAAAAAAAGCAGGAGTTGCAATTCTCATCTCTGATAAAATAGACTTTAAAGCAACAAAGATCAAAAGAGACAAAGAAGGACATTACATAATGGTAAAAGGATCAATGCAGCAAGAAGAGCTAACGATCCTAAATATATATGCACCTAATACAGGAGCACCCAGATACATAAGGCAAGTTCTTAAAGACTTACAAAGAGACTTAGACTCCCACACAATAATAGTGGGAGACTTCAACACACCACTGTCAATATTAGACAGATCAACGAGACAGAAAATTAACAAGGATATCCAGGACTTGAACTCAGACCTGGAACAAGCAAACCTAATAGACATTTACAGAACTCTCCACCCCAAATCCACAGAATATACATTCTTCTCAGCACCACATCACACCTACTCTAAAATTGACCACATAATTGGAAGTAAATCACTCCTCAGCAAATGCAAAAGAACAGAAACCATAACAAACAGTCTCTCAGACCACAGTGCAATCAAGTTAGAACTCAGAATTCAGAAACCAACCCAGAACCGCACAGCTTCATGGAAAATGAACAACTTTCTCCTGAATGTTGACTGGATAAACAATGAAATGAAGGCAGAAATAAAGACGTTCTTCGAAACCAACGAGAATGAAGACACCACATACCAGAATCTCTGGGACACATTTAAAGCAGTCTCTAGAGGAAAATATATAGCAATAAGTGCCCACATGAGAAGAAAGGAGAGATCTAAAATTGACACCCTATCGTCAAAATTGAAAGAGATAGAGGAGCAAGATCAAAAAAACTCAAAACCTAGCAGAAGACAAGAAATAACTAAGATCAAAGCAGAATTGAAGGAGATAGAGACACGAAAAACCCTTCAAAAAATCAATAAATCCAGGAGCTGGTTTTTTGAAAAGATCAACAAAATAGACAGACCACTAGCCAGACTAATAAAAAAGAAAAGAGAGAATAACCAAATAGATGCAATAAAAAATGACAAAGGGGATATCACCACAGATTCCACAGAAATTCAAACCATCATCAGAGATTATTACAAGCAACTCTATGCACATAAATTAGAAAACCTGGAGGAAATGGATAAATTCCTGGACAGCTGCCTCCTGCCAAGCCTAAACCAGGAAGAAGTCGAAACCCTGAATAGACCAATAACAAGGTCTGAAGTCGAGGCAGCAATTAAGAGCCTACCACCCAAAAAAAGCCCAGGCCCAGATGGGTTCACAGCCGAATTCTACCAGACATACAAAGAGGAACTGATACCATTCCTACTGAAACTATTCCAAATAATCCAAAAAGAGGGAATCCTTCCCAAATCATTTTATGAGACCAACATCATCCTAATACCAAAACCCGGCAGAGACTCAACAAGAAAAGAAAACTACAGGCCAATATCCATGATGAACATAGATGCAAAAATCTTCAATAAAATAATGGCAAGCCGATTACAACAGCACATCAAAAAGCTTATCCACCATGATCAAGTAGGATTCATCCCGGGGATGCAAGGCTGGTTCAATATACGCAAGTCTATAAATGTAATTCACCACATAAACAGAACCAAAGACAAAAACCACATGATTATCTCAATTGATGCAGAGAAGGCCTTCGACAAAATTCAACAGCCCTTTATGCTAAAAACCCTCAATAAACTAGGTATCGACGGAACGTATCTCAAAATAATAAAAGCTATTTACGACAAACCGACAGCCAATATCATACTGAACGGGCAAAAACTGGAAGCATTCCCTTTGAAATCTGGCACTAGACAAGGATGCCCTCTCTCACCACTCCTATTCAATATAGTACTGGAAGTTCTAGCCAGAGCAATCAGGCAAGAAAAAGAAATAAAGGGTATTCAATTAGGAAAGGAGGAAGTCAAATTGTCTCTATTTGCAGACGACATGATTGTATATCTAGAAGACCCCCTCATCTCAGCCCAAAAGCTCCTGAAACTGATAAGCAACTTCAGCAAAGTCTCAGGATACAAAATCAATGTGCAAAAATCACAAGCGTTCCTATACACCAATAACAGACTTAAAGAGAGCCAAATCAAGAACGAACTGCCATTCACAATCGCTACAAAGAGAATAAAATACCTAGGAATACAACTAACAAGGAATGTAAAGGACCTCTTCAAGGAGAACTACAAATCACTGCTCAACGAAATAAGAGAGGACACAAACAGATGGAGAAACATTCCATGTTCATGGTTAGGAAGAATTAATATCGTGAAAATGGCCATACTGCCCAAAATAATATACAGATTCAATGCTATCCCCATCAAGCTACCAATGACCTTCTTCACAGAACTGGAAAAAACCACCTTAAACTTCATATGGAACCAAAAGAGAGCCCGCATAGCCAAGTCAATTCTAAGCAAAAAGAACAAAGCAGGAGGCATCACACTACCAGACATCAAACTCTACTACAAGGCTACAGTAATCAAAACAGCATGGTACTGGTACCAAAACAGAGATATAGACCAATGGAACAGAACAGAGGCATCGGAGGCAACACAACATATCTACAACCACCTGATCTTTGACAAACCTGATAAAAACAAGCAATGGGGAAAGGATTCCCTGTTCAATAAGTGGTGTTGGGAAAACTGGCTAGCCATATGCAGAAAGCAGAAAATGGACCCCTTCCTGACACCTTACACTAAAATTGACTCCAGATGGATTAAAGACTTAAACATAAGACCTAACACCATAAAAACACTAGAAGGAAACCTAGGCAAAACCATTCAGGACATAGGCGTAGGCAAGGACTTCATGACCAAAACACCAAAAGCATTGGCAACAAAAGCCAAAATAGACAAATGGGACCTAATCAAACTCCACAGCTTCTGCACAGCAAAAGAAACAGTCAATAGAGTGAATCGGCAACCAACAGAATGGGAAAAAATTTTTGCAGCCTACCCATCTGACAAAGGGCTGATATCCAGAATTTACAACGAGCTAAAAAAGATTTACAAGAAAAAAACAAACAAGCCCATTCAAAAATGGGCGAAGGACATGAACAGATACTTTACAAAAGAAGACATACATGAGGCCAACAAGCATATGAAAAAATGCTCATCATCACTGGCCATTAGAGAAATGCAAATCAAAACTACATTGAGATACCATCTCACACCAGTTAGAATGGCAATCATTAAAAAATCTGGAGACAACAGATGCTGGAGAGGATGTGGAGAAATAGGAACACTTTTACACTGTTGGTGGGAGTGTAAATTAGTTCAACCATTGTGGAAAAGAGTGTGGCGATTCCTCAAGGACCTAGAAATAGAAATTCCATTTGACCCAGCAATCCCATTACTGGGCATATATCCAAAGGATTATAAATCGTTCTACTATAAGGACACATGCACACGAATGTTCATTGCAGCACAGTTTACAATAGCAAAGACCTGGAACCAACCCAAATGCCCATCGATGATAGACTGGACAGGAAAAATGTGGCACATATACACCATGGAATATTATGCAGCCATTAAAAACGAGGAGTTCGCGTCCTTTGTAGGGACATGGATGAACCTGGAAACCATCATTCTCAGCAAACTGACACAAGAACACAAAATCAAACACCACATGTTCTCACTCATAGGCGGGTGTTGAACAAGGAGAACACATGGACACAGGGAGGGGAGCACTATACATGGGGGTCTGTTGTGGGGGAGTGGGGGGGGACAGCGGGGGGGTGGGGAGTTGGGGAGGGATAGCATGGGGAGAAATGCCAGATATGGGTGAAGGGGAGGAAGGCAGCAAATCACACTGCCACGTATGCACCTAAGCAACAACCTTGCATGTTTTTCACATGTACCCCAAAACCTAAAATGCAATAAAAAAAAAAAAAAAAAAAAAAAAGAAATATCAGACTATTAGGAGGGCATATGGGGAAGATGGGTTATAATTCTGATTATTATAGAACACTTTTCCCTACCCTTTATTAATAACCATGTTGCTAAAATGTAAATTGCTCAAAGACAAGAACATAATCTATTCACATTTTTATTTCCAAGAGCCTAACCCTTGCCAAGGGCATAGTAGCTTTTCCCGAATAGGTGATGAACTGGATAACTACTTACCCCATGCTGGAGACCTGAACTAAGGCTTACTTTACTTAAACTTCCAAGTACCATCCAATGTCATTCAAACACCAGTTCTACATGTAGCAAGTACTCATCAGCACCAGTTATTACAACCCCCAGTGCTTATTTTATTTTTGTCCATGATCATAAATGAATATATGAATTAGATGGACAGACAGATAGACAAACAACTAAAGATCTGTGGCTCTAGGGGCAGCTCTGTTGCAGTGGGACATCAGACATAGTGAAAATCTCCGTTTACCCATCTTGCCACACCAAGTTTATAGATGTGGATAGTAACACCTTTATTCATATGATGGTTGTAAGTAATAAATACAGGAATGTATATGAAAATGCCCATCATGAGGTTTGGCACATAAAAGCTTTCAGTTGAGTAGAGTATTATAGATTTGGAACTTGGAAGTTAGAAAAGGGGAGTAGTTGGTAATAGGACTCATAAGAAAATTGGATCTTTCATTTGTCTTACATTAAAACCAAAATCATTGGATAATTTCAATATTCTGAAAAAAAAAATATATACACATCTTTGGAATCACAAACACCTTTGAATTCAGGCAGAACATCCACTCCAATAAAACATTAGTGTTTGATAACATGTAATCACTGATAGAAATATATTCAAAGAGTCTTCAGCCCTGTGTCTAAACACAGCAAACAAATCATAAAAATATTATTTTTGGTCAGGCACGGTGGCTCACACCTGTAATCCCAACATTTTGGGAGGTCAAGGTAGGAGGATCATTTCAGGTTAGGAGCTCAAGACCATCCTAAGCAACATGGTGAGACTCGGTGTCTACAAAAAAATTTTAAAGTATCTGGACATAGTGACTTACACCTGTTGTCTTAGCTACTTCCGAGGCTGAGGTGGGAGGATTGTTAAGTCCAGAAGGTTGAGGTTTCAGTGAGCTGTGTTCATAGCACTGCATCCTAGCCTAGGTAATAGAGTAAGAGTCTGTCTATATATATGTATGTGTGTGTGTATATATATATATGCACACACAAAATATATATACATAATACATATATACATATATGTGTATATATACATAAATAACTTTGTGAAGCTGTTTCATATATTCCATGTTATCACTGATGTGTCAAACAGCTCTAAAATAATTCCTGAATTAATTTTTCTTTCCTCTCAGCATCTTCTTTACTGTCCATAAAGAAGCAGATAACTGGACAACACCTTCTCATATGAATGCAAAATAACAAAAATTATTGGTGTGAAGTCATTGTTATTGCCCATAACAATCTTTATAATTATTGTTGCCTTTGTGAAATAATCAGTATTTCTGAAAAAAGAGAAAAGAGATATACTCAAATTATAAAAATAATATTATCAGTTGATTTAATTTTATGTAATCCTAGTTGTTTAGAACTGAAAAATGTTCTGGCTTATACCCTTCATTTTGCAGCACAGAACAATGAAATTCCAAAAGGTTATGTGACTTGTCCAATATTATGTAGCACATGACAGACAGAGTTAGGACTGGAAGAAGTAAGGTCACCAGATATACCTCAGAATTTAAACAAAATATCGAGTGAGGATTATAGCTGGAAGAAAGTGTCTTTAGATTCTATGTACAAATTAAGGATAAGATTTTTAGTAAAGAGTGCAGAATTTTTTTGGTTGACATTTCTTGAATTACTGTAAACACATTCAATGCATGTATTTAGAAATTCTGCTATTAGGATGGTTAAGACTTCATTTTGTATATAATATGCTGTTGGGTTTAGGTTTGCATCTGTGAAAAGAATAAAAGACCTGGGAGATCTAGAGACATTTAAATTAATTGAGGAGCTGATTTGCCTATTAAAAAATATATATATCCCTGATTTTCTTACTCCTTTGTTGATTCTCACAAATATGTTAAATTGGTATTTCTCATTAATTATGCAAAAAGAGTTTATAGATAACATGTAAGTGAATTATAAATTGACTTCTGGAATTAACACATATAATTTTATATGCATTCAAAAATAATATTTTAGTGCCTATTTAGAAAGTTTAAAAATTAAGAACAATGTGCTTTCCATGTCAATCATGACACTGGCTAATGGTTATTAAAATATATGTGTGTAATTGTTATTACAAATGAAAGTATGATTTTCATCTACTGAACACAATAAAATTTATAAGAAGAAAACAAAACAGTTATCAAGGATAATACATTCTGCATAAATAGCATGCACCCAGACAAAAAAAATTGTTAATTGTATACTGTGAGATTTGTTGATTTGCTGCCAAGAGGTAAGGTAGTACTGAATCCCACCTTTCATTAAATCAGTGGCCTTGAATTGCACTGTGCAGTGGGAAAAACTTTGTATTTGGAATTAGGCACACCTGAATCCTAGTACTACCACATGCAAATAGTGGACTGAAAACAATTATTATGCTTGTTAGAATCTTGCTTTTTCTTTTTGTTTTTTGTAAATATTGGAGTAACAATTCTTATTCTGTAGATGCACAATTGAGTATCAATGAAAATGTATATGAAGACTCCTAAAATGCAGCTTGGCCCTGTGAGTATTCAATTATCTTTCTTTCCTGAGTAATCAGCCTGGGTCTCCACCTAGGCTCTTCCCCTGATCTATACTGGATATCCATAGGCTCACCTAGGGTGGGGCTATGCTATTTCCTGTGCTAGAAAGAAACTTTTGAAATGTGTGTATTAAGCCTGGGGTCAGACTGTATCTTTCTATCTTTCGCCAGCAGCTTATTTTTGATGTTCAAATGGTTTAGACAGGAGTGAAGTTTCCCCTCTGCTCTTCTTCTTTGGCCATGCTTAAAATAGGAAACTGGGGAATAAGTTTGGTGCCATTACTGAAACTTGTTTGGAATTAGAATGAGAGAGCCAGAGTAAGTAAATATGAAAACACATTTGATTATTCTCCTAAAGTAAGATGTGTACCTAAGCCTACAGATCATTTGCCCATTTTATTCTAAGGCATATCAATAAAATCATTTAAATTTAAAACAGTCAAAACAGAATTAAAATTTTCATTATATATTTACTCTAGAAAATGACATTTTTGTCAAAGAAAAGAAGCAAAAAATAAAGAACAACAGCAACAAAAAATAGGCTGGGTTTTTAAGTAAAACGCTACCCACAGCAAATCAAAAATAAATATCTCAGGCTAGGTGACAGAGTGAGACCCTTTCTCAAAAACAAACAAAACCCATGAAATATCTGTTTATATATATATAAATATCTAATTTGTTAAGTGGAAAAATGAGAATCAGACCCTGGGTTACAATTTATTTTCTTACATTTTGATTTTCTGACTTTCCAATTCAATTTAAGAGAAGAAATCTGGGCTTCAAGAAGCAAAGCTATTTCCAGTGCAGTCTAACAGCACTGTTAACCCCTAACAGCTCAAGGGGCTCCATAGTCGGTCACAGCCTGCAGTCACTTCAGGCCACTGCAGCCTGCTCCTGTCCTACCACTGCAAGAAGTACTTGCTTTCATTGGTTATCTAAACTAAAGTTGGATTTAGAAACACTATTTTTCTACCTTCATATCTTTGGCATGAAGCTTATCTACCTAATTTCTAATAATCAGTTAAATATACTAGTCTGTTAAGATACAGCCTTGCTATCAATGCCAGAGTGAAAACCACTGATATGAATGAGTATCATTCTTAGGCAAGGAGTTTGTAATCACTAAAAATTAGAAGAAAAAGACATTTTTTAATCCTTAAAAATAAATCTTAATAAAAGGAAATGCATAAATATATCATCTCTATGATAAATCTGTAAAAGCAAAATATGTGATTGTCATTTATCCATAGTTAGCAATTTCTCTCCAATTATAGCTTTTCTGCAGAAATGAGTCATACTATATCCAGATAACTTTATAAATTTGCATTTGCAGTAATAAATAGCAGAAGTGACAGATGCTTTCCAGTCACTGTTATTGGGTTTCCACATCCACTGAAAGCAAACTCATAGACTGCCTATTCTATAGGTAGGCTGAAGTGGGGTCATTTAATGGGACTATATAGTTAATAAAGGATTAGAAAAATAATTAAATCTCAAGAAAATCTGAGTGGAAAATGCAGTCTTAACAATGATTATACAGCAAATATGATAAAAAGTGTTATATTTCAACTGTTCAACTTGATAGTGTAATATCTAAGGAAAAAAAAATAGTCTAGTGGATTCCAAGACTCTTCAGTCAGTGATTTCCATTGTTTTGTGCTTTAGAAGTTAAGAAGAGCCCACCAGGGATTGACAATGTCATCTTACAGAATGCAATAAGCAATCTTGCCTCCCTGAACAATTAACAGAAAAATAAAAATTAGAAATGACATTACTTTCTGACATCATATCAACTGTGTAGGGAAATCATAAGAGTGTGAAAGCACTTCTTTGACCTAGTGCAATGGTATGATTATATGGACAACCCTTATGCCGGTTTAATCTTAGCACTATCTGAGTCCTGAAAACATACATATGCAGAGGTGGGTGATACAGTCTGGCCGTGTGTCCCCACCCAAATCTAATCTTGAATTGTAGTCCAAATTGTAGTCCCTACATATTGAGGGAGGGATCTTGTGGGAGGTGATTAGATCATGGGGTGGTCCCCCCATGCTGTTCTTATGATTGTGAGTGAGTTTTCATGAGATCTGATGGTATTATAAGGGTTTTTCCCCCCTTTGCTCATTCTTCTCATTCCTGTTGCCATGTGAAGAAGGACATATTTGCTTCCCCTTCCACCATGATTGTAAGTTTCCTGAGACCTTCCCAGCCAGTGCAGAACTGTGAGTCAATTAAATCTTTTTCCTTTATAAATTACCCAGTCTCAGGTATGTCTTTATTAGCAGCATGAGAGTAGACTAATATGGTGGGGGAGAAATGCATTGTAACTAGCCTCTAACAAATATAATTTATAGAATGAAAACTGGCTCTCACTACCGAGATCCCTTCAGACATTTTATATCACTTAAGGCCCTAGATAAATATTTTTCTCGTTGCTTTTCCATATGACTTTACCTGGCTTACTCTTACTCTGCCTTCTAGATCTGGATTATGTACCCTGCATTCAAGTTTGCTTCCTGCTAACTACTCAGATTGGGTTTCCTGACTCTCTCCATTTTTGAGCCTCCTGTGCAAGTTTCTGTGTTTATAACCTATCATTTGTGGCAAAAGCCGTTTTTCCAGAACTAGCATGTTACTCAGAGTGTCAAGGTACCCCACTCAACAGGTTACTAAACGTTATTAATCAATTATTCAGTTTGTCTTTGTTTCATTTGATATTCACTCTCCAAGCTTTGCTTGTCCAGGAAGATGACCAAGTGATCCACTTATGGGCAGGGAGATATTAGGAGAAGTGTGTCAGAGGGTTTCTGAGCAAATCTTCCTTCTGTTTGAAAATAAATAAGTTATTCCTCTTTCTCACAGATGGCTTTTTGCCTTTGGAGTTGATACGTGTGTGATATTTGCCTCTACTGTAGCCATGTTTAAACGAAATGGCAACAAGATGAATAAAGGTGACAGAGTAGAAGGGAAAACACTTAATTCCTTGATGACATCATTAACCTGCCATTAAACCAATTCTGAAACTGAGTATTGGCAGTGTTCTTGTTAAGTAAACAAGAAATGTCTTTATGCTTAAGAAAAAAATGATTTATTTGTATATTTTTTAAAATAACAGCTACATTGAACTTAAAAGCTTGCATAAGAAATATGTTTAACACTCCTAATATCTATCTTATTATTATAATAATATATTATTACTGTGTATGTAAATGTCAGTGTAACTTAGATTAAAGATTTATATCCATCCTCCCAATTTAAGATTTTAAAGTCATAATGATTACAATCTGATTGTTGATTGACCTGAATCTTTGATTTATTAAATTGCCTTAATGGATGCTGCAGAGATGTCACTATTAATTTTGTTATAAATTCAAATCCTTATTAATGCTGACACACCACATAAATATGTAATATGTTAACTTTACCTCTGCTGAAAACTTCCTGTTTCTCAGCATTTTAAACTGAAATCATGTTGACTCTTGACTGAGTCATGAAAAATAAACTTAAAATAATAGAAAACAAAACAATAAAAAATAAACATTGCTGTGACCACGTAGGTACAATAATGGCAGCGATAATAAGCAAAAGTCAATGTATATTATGTCTTTAAGTGTTTTCAATACTTTGCAATTGTCAGTTATTTAATTTTATCAAAAGGTGATGGCAGTTAACTAAAAACATACTGCTACTAATATGCTTCAATGAAATAAACACAAATGTAAATACTGCTTAAAAACAAACACATTGTCCTTAGACATAAAACTTCTATAGGTATAACAAATGTATTTGAGAAAGAAGAAAAAGACTGAAGAAGTATTGGTAACTCTTAAAAGGAACTGTCAAAAAAAAAAAAAAGACTCTTAAAACAATTTACAGCTTTAGATGTAGAATATATTTATCTTTTTCAAGACAGGGTTTCACTCAGTCACCCAGGCCAGAGTGCAGTGGTACAATCACAGCTCACTGCAGCCTCAACCTTACAGGCTCAAGCAATCCTCCCACCTTAGCCTCTCCAGTAGCTGGTACTACAGGCATGCACCACCAGGCCTGGCTATTTTTTGTTTTGTTTTGTTTTTGTGGAGATGGTGTTTCACCATGTTGCCTAGGCTGGTCTGTAACTCATGGGCTCGAGCAATCTGTCTGCTTCAGCTTCCCAAAGTTTAGATGTACAATTTAAATTTCACTGAGTATGAGAAATAGGCAAAACATGCTTGTAACTTTAAACAAATTATGCATTTTATAGTGATAAATTGGGACTTGGTAATACACTATCTGTGACTAGTCTATAGCAGCGGGTCTCAAATATTTTAGTCTTGAGAGCAACTTATATGCCTACAAAATACTGAGCACTCTAGAGAGCTTTGGTTTAGGTGGGTTACATCTGTCAGCATTTACTATATTAGAAATTAAAACAGAAAATTTTAGAACACAAAGAATAATGGGATCACTCTTTACCTATTATAAATAAGAGCACTAAAGCCATCACCCATGACATAGCCTTTGAGTTTTCATCTCCACCCATGAGAGAATAAGACTAGAAAAAGCAAAGAATGCCTTAGTATTATTGTGAAATATTTCTGAACTTCCAAACCCAAGGAGTTCCCAGCCCTTACTTTGAGAACCAATGGACTACAGTGATAAGAGGAAAAACTTGGAACGAAATGAATAGACCAGAAGTTGCTAGGAGGTACATTGTTTTTCAGGTAATCATACAAAAAGAACAATTGATTAGAGAAAGAGATGAAGGCTGAGATTCTGCTGAAATCCCTGCAACATGGAAAATGCTTTTCTAATTCAGTTTAAATTTGGCAGTGCTCATGGGTCCATTAACTATCATGAAAACTGCAAGATGACTAAGTTATCTAAAAGTAGAATATCTGATATAATTTAAGGCTTGCCTTGAAGTCAATTTTATCTCTTAGAAAGTAGACATAAATAAAGGCACTGCTTACTCCTGGCTTAATTCTGATAAGTAAGGAAAATACTGATGCTTGTTTATATGTAAGTGATAGGAACCATAGGAAGACACAAGTTTTTCGTCTCTGAAATAATAAAGAAAAGAAATTATTGTCAGACAGAAATGTAGGGATGAACAGAGGCCAACATTTCCAAGAATAAAAATGTAGTTTTATTGCCAGAATTTCTAAAAGGTAGGAACAATAAGGGAAGAGGGAGTTTCCAGAAGTGGAAATGCTATAGTACAATTAAATATAAAGCTGGTAATGAAAAAGTAGGGTACATATCTTCCAAGGAAATTGATTTTACAAGGAGGTTGATAGTTTGGAGCTATGAGTAAATAAAATAAAGTTCACAAAGAATGAATCAAGCAAGAATAGAGGAAGGGAGGGAGGGTGTGAAAACACAATAAATACAATTACGATTCAAGGTCTGAATCATTCAGTTTAAATATGCCACTGAAATTCACAATGTAATTGTAAACCTTATAATTTACCTATGCTGTTTTAGTGCATTTTTTTGGAAGGAGGGTAGAACTAAATAATATTTTAATATTTTTACTCACATCTTTATCTTCATGCCTTTTTCCCCCTTTCTTTTTTAGATTAAGTTTCTATCACATTAAAATATACTTACTTCACTTATGAGTTTTGTGTGATTTTTAATGTGAATTGTTGAAACATTCCAGCTTATAACAATACTGTAAAACCAGATTTATAATCCATCCTCTTTCCATTTATTTATCCCTTGTATGCTATTTAGATGTTATGTCTGTACAATAAAATTGTTTTTAAAAAAATTAATGATACTTGTTTTCATCACAGAAACCTGGTAAAGATGGGCTGATATTTGCAATTAAGCAAATTTACTGATCCTAAATGGATAAAACTCAGTAAAATCTGAGAGGAACACATAATACAGATAGCTACTTTTTGTCTATTTCCATTTGCTCTATTTTTTTCTTTCTTCTCCTCCACCTCCGCTTCTCTTGTTTCAATCATCTTATTGAACACTCTGCTTATCACTTCTTCACTTCTCTTTATTATTCTTATGTAAAAGATTTAACCTAGCAGCCAGTTTTCAAGATGTTGGATGTAATAAGAAACTGTTGCAAATAACTGGTGGTTGCTGTGATAGCAAAATTTGCATTTGCACAGTTTACAAATACATCTTCCTTTGCAGAGATACTTAACTTATGATTGAACAAACCATTTTACACAGTACATTTCCTCCTAAATACATAGGTTGTGCATATCGGCACTGACCAAAGGATTTCAAGGACAACATAAAATGTTTTTGTCCATAGATCCTCTGAACATAAAATAGATTATTTAAATGTTATAAAGAGAGGGTGCCGGTTATTCATCTCCCCTTGGTCTGAAGGAGCAAGGAAATTAGACATTGTTATTACATTGCTATAGTGTATGACTGAGCATGAACTAAAGGCTGCATTAATGATGCAGTGATTTTACTCTGGCCTTAAAAAGAAAAGGTGTAGGTGTTCATAGATAGGAGTATAGAATGTTTCTCCTTGTTATCATTAGTATTTTTCTAATCTAACCATAATTTAAACCTTGGAGTCTTGTAAATGTGGTGACCGTATGTCTCGGCCTCTCCAGGATGGAGCTGGTTTATAATGGTTAATCTCGAGCAATTATTATTAGTGCCCCCTTTCACTCCTCCAACTGCCCTAGTTTGGAAGATAAATTACATGGAGACATTATGTATAAGGGGACTGATTTGGAATGGGATGAGTCAGGGAGGAGGTGATGCCAGAGACAGATTATTTTAATAGTAGTTGGCTAAAATATGTTCCGTGATTTTGTTGCCAGAGTGCTGTATTTATGAAGAAGTTAGCTGACTGTCTTGCTGCTTTTTGCATGCAGGCTTGTGAATAGAAAAAGGTACAATTTGTTTCTCTCTCAAATAGGAAAAAAGAGAAGAATGGCTTCTCCAAGCAGTGCTGGCCTTGGATTAAGCATCAGATTAATGCAGGAGAAACACATGGGCTTTGGCATCAGATGAATGTGGTTCACCTTTGTTCTGACAAGTAGCAGCTGTGAGACTTGGGCAAGTTTTAATTAGACTCTTGCCCTAAGCCGCAGATTCCTCAGCGATGAAACAAGATGACGTACGTACACCTTCCAGGATTGCTGGGAATTTTGCAGACAATATCTGTGATGTGCACAGTCAATGTAAAAACTGCTCCTGTCACTATTAGGCTATCAGCACACATCAAGCACTACTGACAACTAATATTTACTATTCGCTTCCCATTTAGGCTCGATGTAGGCTCCTTCCTTTCATTATGTAACATAATCTTTAAAAAGTAATCATTATCTGTTATTTACCCATGAGAATATTGTGGCTCAGAGAATTTACCACACATATTCATCTTCACGGGGCTTGTAACTTGTCAAATTAGGATCACAGTTTAGGTTGGTTTAAACACATAGTTATATTCTTAATCTCTGCATTACTTAGGACTTAAACTCTCTAAAGATGACCTGGTGTCTTCATTCACCACTGTATCATCAGCACCTGGAGTGGTGCAAAAACAAAACAAGAACAAATAACTAAAACAACCATATATATTAAGCATTTATGACAGCAAAATACTTATATATTATATTAATAAATGCCAGTAAGTTGTAGATTCCCTTATCCTGTTTTGCTCTGATATTGTCAATTTTTTGTTTCAAATATATACAAGAGATTTTCTTACCTACAGAAAAATTTCTATTTTCTCTGATTCAGCAAAACGCTATACAGTGGTTTAGAAAGAAGCACCCAAGAGGCAACTAAAGAAAGCAGTGCCTTAGAAAAACAGGGTTTATGTGTTCATCTCAGAAACAAGGCACATATCTCACTTACAGCCTAAAAGACACACTTAAAAGCATTAGAGGGTAAAACCTTTCCATTGGAGCAATGTCCTACTACTAAATGACTTTCATCATTTCTCCTCGGAGATGGGAAACTTTTCAGTTTAAAATGCTAGTAATACTAACAAAGCAATGAAAAAGGCAGCAATAAATATGCTCAAGCGTAAATACATCTGAGAGAGAAGAAAATGTTCCAGGAAGAGGCTTAGGAATGCTCCCTGACAGAATCTCTTTCTTCTAATCTATGCTCACTCTTGCATGCTAAATACTGTGTTCAATAAGGGACACAGGTTTGGACTCACTAATAGAGAGACTTTCTTTGTTATTCTAAATGTATTCTATAACTCTGTAGCAGAGAAGAACCAATTGTGTGGCCTGGCCTTGGGCAGCATTCATCCCATCGCAGTCACGGGGGAGTCCTGAGAAGGGGGCTGTTGTTTCTTAATGTTGTTGCTGTAGCTGTAATTTTCATGTAAGCATAAAACTTAATTTAGAACATTTCAGTTGCATCATAACTTAAACATTTCATTGAGGCATCTACAACATTCGTAGGAAGATTGCTTGGAGTTTAACTCATTACAAAGTATTAGATATGATCTAGAATTATCACTGATTTCTAACACTAAAGCTTATTATGTTGAGCATTTAACATAAAGAGCTGTAATCCATCAGTTTTGGTATTTCTGACATCTCTGATTATTTAACATAAAACAAATTTTTATTTTTTTAGCCACTGGAATAAAAGCCCTCTGATGGCTCTCTTTACACCTTTAAATTACATGTCCTTTAATAATATAATGTAACTTCATTTAAGTAGTCTATCATATTCGGTATTTTAAACATTGTTAGAGAATATAAATCAGGTTCACTAGCGAATTGTGTGATCGAGATAAACAATTCTGATTTTAAGCAAAATGCAAGTGAAAATATCCTCAATAGAAAAAAAGTTTGATTGGCAGGGATCACTTTTGAAGGGTAGAGAAGCAGAAAGAACTTTGTTATGATTACTGAGGAATTGTCTCCATTCACCATTTCCTCAACACGGACTACAGAACTTCCATATTAGTAAATGTAGCATAAAAGAACTATTTGTTTCTGGATATACATTTTCATAAACAGGAGATAAGGAAGCTAGAATAATGGAGACACATGGATACACTTTGGCTTATATTCCTTAAAAAATTGGAAATGTTAAACATAATTACAGTCTTTGGTTTTAGTTTGTTTTACTTTCATTAAATAGTAGAACCTACTACAAACATTTGGATAGCTCCTTGTGAAAGTCTAATTGCTTTGAGTCTTGAATAACGAAATGCAAATGCATGTATTATTCTCTTCTTCCTATCCCTCACTGCTTTCCCCCACTCTCTCTTTTTGTCCCTTTCTTCTTCTGCCTTTTTTTTTCAACTAGTAATTATGGAAGTCACGTACATGAAATCACTGAATAGGCTTAAGTTAAATGGCATTAGGTAGTAAACATTTTCCAGCTTCAAAATTACTATTTCTGTTTCACTTGATAAATTTTTGCTTTTAAGATTTTTCTGGGGAAGAAAAAAAGTCTGTGCTGATATATAAGGACAAAAATATTCCTATTTCTAAGGCTATAGAAACATATTTAGGAGATTCTGTGAAGTAAAGCAGACGGTATAGACATGCTTCCTATGTAAGGATTAGGTAATGTAATGGAAAGAATACATAAAAAAATAGAATCAGAGTGCAGCGAGAGAGAGGAAGAGATTTAAATAAGGATGACTATGTGTGGACTGAATTGGGTAGAGGCAGAGAGATTTAATGCTTGAATTCCATACAGACTTTGATAAATGAAAAAAAGAAGCCAGGAAACCAACAGAAATGTTTATAAATATAAGAAAATAAATGCAGGGCATAAGATTTAAAATATATGTCAATGGAAAAACATCTTTAACATTATTTTCCCTTACTTTGAATTGCATGGTCATTCAAACATGATTTAACCATTTGCTGTATTTCAAATGCTAGAGATTGAAATATAGCAAATATATTTACATATTTAGTTTTGCACTAATTGTTCTCCTCCCTGCTTTTTTCCTATGAAAACACATTTTGGAATGCAAAGGTAACAAAGTCTATACTTCCAGGAATTCTCTTCCACAATCGGGCTCACTGTGAATGCTATAAGTTTTATCATATTTTCTACATCTGGACATTATTGCAAAATCTCAGACTTGATCTCTTTATCTCTAGGTGTTCCCTTAATTTGTCACCTGCACCAAAACTAGATTTCTCTGACATATTCATCTACAAAATTGAAAGCCACTGGATTAAGAAAACCAGTTATTGTAATGACATTCAAGTGTAGATATAGGCTCATGGGTGATCTATATATTCAAGATTATCCCATTTTTATTGCTGAATCATGAATTTGAGATGGGAAGCAGGACATGTTTGGGACATCTGTGTTCTCATCTATGGCATTCAACAACATCAGTACCTAATACGTCAGCCAGTCCCACTGGTCTAAGTATAACCCTCCCTGCCCCAAATCCCTAGTAGACACATATGCCTACTCCACATTCTGAAAAGTTAAACCTGGCAATCCTATTTTAAGGTTCCCAGTAGTCACCTAACAGCAGTGAGAAGCAGCAGCAGGAAAGAATGAGCTTTGTCTGCCTTTCCCCTCTCCTAAGCAGATGGTTGGCTAAAACTCACTTCACACGGGAAATCAATTTTAGATTTTTAACTTGGATATAAAGTAACAAATATAACTGCCAAGTAAGAGAAAAATAGCTTTTGTGTTTATTTTTATCTGTTATTATAATTATGGAAAGATGAAAAATAGAAATGTATTTCTGAAGTCTTTATTTTTTTTTTTTAAAAAAGCTCAATGGCAATTTTAAAAATGACATCTTGAGGAGGGCTTCAATGGAGAAATGTAAGTCTCTATATACAGATTAGCATCCTAACATTGATTTACAGATAGCAAACCTATAGCATGTTCTTAGGTTTTGAAATGGTTGAGAACAGCAAATTATATTCATATACAACTAATGAACAGTTAGATGTAATCCCACAAGTAATGCTGAACATTCCTGAGTGGCCACAGGAAACTACAACTTACGCCAATGTCACTTTCTGATTATTTTGATTAGTTAGTATCATGGACATTTTTAGGGCCAGATGTTACTGTTCAAAATGAATGATTTCTCATGTTCCCGAAAGCAGAAGACCAGATATTTGGAAATGCTCCAGCCATGGCAGTCTCACCTAAATCTCTTGCTGAGCAGGTTAGCTCCTGCAGGACAGAAATGTTGCTGAGTATAAGGCTGCTAGGAGGAGAGTGAGAAGCTGAATATCACTCTCTGAATCAGGGGCCTTTGGAAGAGATTATGGCTTAGAATCACATCATTCTTTTTGCCCTACAATTTTAATGTTGTCAGCTATCATAGTAGAAGATAAAATGGTGACTTTTTTCCACCTAAGGAAGATATAATATTTTTAGTTATTTTTCTTCCTATAACTCTGTTACCAAATAATCTTGAAAAACTTCTAAGAAATGGACTGTATCAATAATGAGATGTTTTGAAACATACATTTTCAAAAAGAAAAAGTACCTAAGTGCCGACAGAATTCTCTCAGCAAATTCAGCACTTGTTTCTGTTATTTCTCATAGTGGTAACAAGTGAATTTTCAAAGAAGCAATTTCATCTGTATTATATTTTATTTCATTTTTTCTTTTGCTTTTGCTCTTAAATTTCTGAAATTTATTCATATCATAGGAAAAGAAATATTTTGTACTTCTTACTGACTCCACAGTTCTACATGACAGCTGGCATCCAGTATTAATAGAGGCTTTCTTTAAATGGCATGAATTGGATAATCACTTATTGGTGCAGTGGCTTAAAATATTTTTGATTTTTTTTAACTTTGATTAAATGTTATAGAAAATTTTCTGAAATGCAGACTATTGTAATTTTGAGGATTTTGAAGAATTGTCCTCTGTTTTAAATATATAGATAGATAGATAGATAGATATATACTCACCCTGTTGCCCAGGCTGGAGTGCAGTAATGTGACCACAGCTCACTGCAGCCTCAGCCGCCTGGGCTCAAACAACTCTCCCACCTCTGTCTTCTAAGTAGCTGAGATTACACGTGCATGCCACCACACCTAGCTAGTTTTAAAAAAATTTTTTTAGACATGGGGTCTCACAATTTTGCCCAGGCTAGTCTCAAACTCTTGGGCTCCAGTGAGCCTCTTTCCCCAGCATCCCTAATTACTGAAATTAAAGTACTTCACCCAGCCTTAAGAACTGTAATTTCAAAAATGTTTGAATTTGATCACTGAAGATAGACAGACACATAGATGATGGATACATAGATAGATAGATATCCTAAAATAAACACCTTGGAGGCAGTAAGACAAATTTAGTATGTTGCATATAAAAATGGATTTATCCTGTGAAATGTTTACAACTTTACCATGTAAGGTCAACCTCATCTGAAGGTTTATATGTCAATGTTGATCTAGACAGCTACTTATGAATGTACCAATGGCTAACAAAATCCAACATTATTCACTAGGATGGGGGGGCTGCTTCCATATAAATGGAAATAGCATTCTGCAAACTATTTTCAAGGCACTCAAAACTATTTTCAAGTCACTGTTCCTTTAGAAACCACAAACACATTCTAATGATCTACATAGGGAACATAAGAACATACATCAACTAATTATCTGCTGTTGACCTTTTCATGGGAGAACACACATATAAAACTGTCAAGCTTAGCTTGAAAGCAGATATAAATATTTGGGATTTTGTAAAAGTTACACTCAAAACTCAGAGTTACGCTACATTAAGAAGACCATCTCTGATTAGCCCTTTCCGTAGCAAAAATGTAAGACAGGCAAGGACAGAAGGATTTTTCTAGAACACATCATTCTTTGTATAGAGGATTTTGTTATTTCTATTGCTACTCCATTTATCATAGTATCCTTGAAGCCATTCTTTAATTATTTATACATTTAATAGTAGAGTATTTAATCTTAAAGACTTTATTCCCCATCAGTTGTGATAGATAATTAGTATCCTGAATATAAGATACAGTCAGATAATTGAACAATGTTATTAAGCAACATTCTTTTTTCCTCAGGCTAACAGTCTGCCCATACCAATGCTAGTGTCCAAACACTTGTATTTAATTTTAGTTGCTTCTATTTATTTTAGTTACTTTATTTGGCCCCTTCCCAATTTTTTTCCTTCTGCTAATTGAGTAAAAATAATCTGGCATGACTTTGAGTGGACTGGAGGCTGAATGTGGAAAATTGCCCTAGATGTAGAAAATGTTTTTTAAGGAAAGTTAAAGGCACTGCTTGAGCTAAACAAACACACACAGGAAAAATGTTCATTATTTGCTGCTCCTATACATGAATAGGTATTTTCAGTGGAGTCTGTAGAGATTCGGATTAGCAAGTCTTGTTACTGTTAACAATCATCCTATACCTATTTCCAAGTACATTGTTCTGCCCCTTGACACCTACCCATTTGACTTAAACTGTCAAAGGCAAGGAATCTTACCAGGAAAAAAATGCAAGTGCTTCTAAATAATTCTCTCTCTTATAAACTTCAGGCTACTGTTTCTTGATTTTTTTTTTTCTTTAATGGTCTCACTCTCGTTGCCCAGGCTGGAGTGCAATGAAGTGATCTTAGCTCATGGCAACCTCTGCCTCCTGGGTTCCAGTGATTCTCCTGCCTCAGCCTCCCGAGTAGCTGGGATTACAGAAATGTGCCACCATGCCTGGCTAATTTTGTATTTTTTTAGTATAGACGAGGTTTCTACATGTTGGTCAGGCTGGTCTTCAACTCCCAACCTCAGGTGATCCACCGTCCTTGGTCTCCCAAAGTGCTAGGATTACAGGTGGAAGCCACTGCGCCTGGCCTGTTTCTTGATATTTAAATACTTAAGTTGTTCCTAAAGAAACTATAAAATAAAATCATTGCAATTTTAATAGCTTTATAATTAAGATATGTATTTTTCTATGAATCTCCCTATACACATGTCACAAATTTAATATATAAGCAACTGTAAATATATATATATATATTTCTTTCAGATTATATTGTCTAAGAATCCTCAAACTTCAGACTATTTTTTGTTTGAAACATCTGTATAGATTGAGCTATATTAAATTGAAGAAAAATAAATAAATATTTGCATGGCTAAACTATGCATCTATGACATAGGGAAGATGAACACAAAATGTCTGGTCTGTAAACATTTTGACCAAAGTAGCTCCTGAAGCAGCTTCACATGCTTAGTTTCAAATTTTAAACTGGTTACTTTGGTAGGTTATCTTCAGATGTGGTTATTGTTCTTTCTTATATAAAATTCTTATCTAGATAATGAATAGAATTGTTTTTTCATTGAAATACCTGGAAACCCAAAGGAAAAAATACGTTTATATCTTAAAAGATTAAAAAGAAGACTACACTAGGAAAAAATCAAAGACGAGACATGTTTTTTTATGTAGTTCATTTATTTTCATCTCTCTCCTAACACTTTAAATTTCACTCTGCAATTTGGAACAGATTTGATCAACTTGCTTTCATGTGTCAGTGTTTTTCATCTGCAATGAAAATAAACAAATGGGTTTGGTTTTCTACAAAATTGTGGAGATGCTGACTTAACTACAAAAGTTATTTACTTTGGCATATGTCACTTTGTACAGCTCTTACAGAATAAAGTAGTGTCTGGTGATCCAGAGTTTATAGGAAATTCTCTTGTCTGCTTCAGGTTGCTCACATTAGTAAACTCTCTTTTGGCTAGGAAAGAGCATAGTTCTTTGCAACTGATCCCTTTCATTTTAGAAAGCTTAGGAGGTATGTATTACTTTACGATGCATCCTAAGGTAGATCTTATTTTAACTTTATGGAAACATAAACATGTTTACTTTGTGCAGTTGAACTCTGTATGTCCTATAAAAATAGCTAATGAAGTCCAGGAGTTAAAGAAATTTAAAGGCTTATAGTTTTTGCTGGATGCTACTAAATACTGCTGAAAATGTGGAACATATGTTATTTCTGAGCGATAAGACTTGCTCGTGTGATTAAATTGCTGATATAATTCTTCTCACTATAATTTGTTGTCAGCTTTGGAAGTATCATATTTCAGCATGAAAACTATTATGTCATACTTTTTATCTTGCCCCCCAGATAATAAACAGGTTTGAATTTTAAGAATAAAAATGTTACAGATGCATGAACAAAGCAAAATGGATATCTGTTTTCCTGTATGAAGAAATGAACTGACAAAAATAAGACAAAAAATAACATCTGAAAGCACAAAAATAATGTACTGTTAATATAACTAGCATTGCTCAGAGGAAGATATTCATAACATCTTAGCTATAGATATGGTGTTAATAGATCAAAACCTTGATTCTGAAAATGTAATGAGGGAAATTGATGAGATTAGATAGAGGCTAATATTATATTGGGGTTAAATTTTAAAAATAGGCAAGATGAATACATTTTAGATATTAATTTTGTTTTAAAAAGTAGCATTCTGATTAACGCTATCCTTAAATATTAAACCAAACTCGGTTACCCTCCAACATTTTTCTCACCTTCCATCCCTCACCTTTCTAATCCCATTATTATACTTTTGTTATTCAAAAGAAAATATCTGTGCTATGAAATAAAAGCCCAGGAAAGTGTTTATAATGAAAACAGTATTTGCCAAAATATTTTTCCCAAAATCCATCTGTTCCTGATATCACTTCAGGTTCATTAACCACCGACTCTGCATTGCCACATTTGTGTCTATATCATTAGTGCCATCTCTTCACGGGTAAAATTCATTGTGTGTCAATTCCCACAACACACAAATATATACTACTACAATGTGGCTAGGTAGTATCCAAACAATGTGTAACAACCATTAGATTGTTTTGCTACACAATGTTCTACCTTTTGCTAAAGAGTGTTATATTACATTCCCTGTCCTTTTTTGGAAACTGCTTCCTACTTCTTTACTTCTTTCTACCCCTACTCAACTAGAAATAATGAAAGATATTTATCTTAAAGGCAGATAGGTAAGAATGTCAAGAAAATAAAATAGAGACATGCAAAATAAGAGAAAAATAATCATAGGAAAAACTCAGATACGTGAAAGAAACATTATTACTTTACCTAATGCATCAAAAAGATAAAAAAAATGTAAAAGTAGCATAAATATAGGATTGTTATATTAATATACTGGGAGGTTACAAAGTAATTCGTAAGAAGTCACATAGTACTTCTCTTTTTAAAAAATAATAAAAAAAAATTGTTAGAAAAGATGTAGTGTCTTAACCCATCAAAAACTTTCCTGATTACTGTCACAAGTTTTTTATTGGTTTCCCTTGGAATCTTAGACTACAGCAAAACATTAACAGATGTGAAGCCAGAGGAATGCCTTATTATTAAATCCTAAATGTTGCTTCGGTGAATTCCAAACTGTGTTAGTATATTTTACCATTTTGAGGGGATGGGCAAAGAAGAGGGGAATTTTTTTTATGGGCACTCTGAATAAAGTATAACCTGAGTATTCTGAAACCATCTTCTCTTTCAATGGTAGCAATCAAACTCCAAAGGAGATAACATCTGGAGACTATTAGTTCATGTGCCTCAGGAATATGGTGTATATCATTAGCCCATGGAAGAAAGCTTACAGAAAAAAAGGGAAAGAAAAACTTACCTTAAAAAACACCAAAATTCCTACATATTCTGCTTCAGATCATATCCAGGACCCCAGAAGCCTACCATACAGGCAGGAGACCTCAAGATGTAATAATAAGTCCAATGTCTTCCAAAAATCTAATTTAATACTTTTATAAATGTCTAAATGAGAGTAATTAATGCCCTAAGATAGAATGTTATTTTCAGAAGTCAGCATTAGTTATAATGCACATTGCTCTGAATCTATATTAGTTTGCCCAATTTGACAAGCAGGGCTTTGCAGCAGGGAGTTTTATCACGGGATATGCTTAGTGTAGGTCAGACA
Source organism: Aotus nancymaae (assembly GCF_030222135.1). NCBI lineage: Eukaryota > Metazoa > Chordata > Mammalia > Primates > Aotidae > Aotus > Aotus nancymaae. The sequence continues at coordinate 6,050,930 of NW_026988503.1, forward strand.
CCCAGGAAGACCAACAGCAATTTGACCTGGATGGTGGAGGCAAAACGCATTAACAAAGTTGCAAGTTTCACAACTAGAATTTTATCTGTAGCAATGAAATAGATAGTCTGGCTTCTAGGCTGCATTGGTCAGAATGAAGAGAATGAAGAGATGACTGTGCTGAGTTCTGAGTGCCAAAGAGAGAATTTGTTAGGAGAAATTATTAGGAGACACATTCTGAGAAAATTTCCTGAATGATATAAGAGCTTAGATCGGCAGCAGAAAGAGATGTACATCCCAAAGAATACAAATGTCATCAAATATTTTAAGTGTTATAATGTTATGAAGTATTGGACTATTTCTGTATAACCCTGAGTAGGACAAGTGGGTGATGATGCTGAATGAATTTATTTTTTATTAAACTTTAAGTTCTGGGATATATGTGAACTTGCAGGTATGCTACATAGGTACACATGGGCCATGGTGGTTTGCTGCACCCATGAACCGTCAACTACATTAGGTTTTTCTCCTAATGCTATGCTTCCCCTATTCCCCCCACCCCCTGACAAGCCCCAGTGTGTGATATTCTCCTCCCTGTGCCCATATGTTCTCATTGTTCAACTCCCACTTATGAGTGAGAGCATGCGGTGCTTGGTTTTCTGTTCCTGTGTAAGTTTGCTGAGAATGATGGTTTCCAGCTTCATCCATGTTCCTGAAAAGGACATAAAGGCATTCCATGGTGCATATGTGCCACATTTTCTCTATCCAGTCTAACATTGATGTGTATTTGGGTTGGTTTCAAGTCTTTGCTATTGTGAATAGTGCTGCAATAAACATACATGTACATGTGTCTTTATAGTAGAATGATTGATAATCCTTTGGGTATATACCCAGTAATGGGATTGCTGTGTCAAATGATATTTCTAGTTCTAGATCCTTGAGGATTCACCACATTGTCTTCCACAATGGTTGAACTAATTTATACTACCACCAACAGTGTAAAAACATTCCTATCTCTCCACATCCCCTCCAGCATCTGTTGTTTTCTGACTTTTTAATGATCACCATTCTAATTGGCGTGAGATGGTATCTCACTGTGATTTTGATTTGCATTTCTCTAATGAGCAGTGATGATGAACTTTTTTCATATGCTTGTTGGCCGCATAAATATCTTCTTTTGGAAAGTTTCTGTTCATATCCTTCACCCACTTTTTGATGGGGTTGTTTTTTTTCTTGTACATTTGTTTAAGTTCTTTGTAGATTCTGGATATTAGCCTTTTGTCAGATGGATAGATTGCAAAATTTTCTCCCATTCTGTAGGTTGCCTGTTCACTCTGATGATAGTTTCTTTTGCCATGCAGAAGCTCTTTGGTTTAATTAGAATCCATTTGTCAATTTTGGCTTTTATTGCAATTGATTTTGGTGTTTTAGTCATGAAGTCTTTGCCCATGCCTATGTCCTGAATGATATTGCCTAGGATTTTTATGGTGTTAGGTCTTATATTTAAATCTTTAATACATCTTGAGTTAACTTTTGCATAAGGTATAAGGAAGGGGTCCAGTTTCAGTTTCTGCATATGGCTATCCAGTTTTTCCAACACTCATTTATTAAGTAGGGAATCCTTTCCCCATTGCTTGTTTTTGTCAGTTTTATCAAAGATCAGATGGCTGTAGATGTGTGGCATTATTTCTGATGCCTCTGTTCTGTTCCGTTGGTCTAAATATCTTTTGGGTACCAGTACCATGCTGTTTTGGTTACTGTAGCCTTGTAGTATAGTTTGAAGTCAGGTAGCATGATGCCTCTAGCTTTGTTCTTTTTGCTTAGGATTGTCTTGGCTATATGGGCTCTTTTTGATTCCATATGAAAGTAAGGCAGAAATAAGTTCTTTGAAACCAGTGAGAACAAAGACACAACATACCAGAATCTCTGGGACACAGCTAAAGCAGTGTTTAGAGGGAAATTTATAGCACTAAATGCCCACAGGAAAAAGTGGGGAAGATCTAAAATTGACACCCTAACATCACAATTAAAAGAACTAGAGAAGCAAGAGCAAACAAATTCAAAAGTTAGCAGAAGACAAGAAATAACTAAAATCAGAGCAGAACTGAAGGTGAAAGAGACATGAGAAATTCTTCAAAAAAAATCAGTGAATCCAGGAACAGGTTTTTTGAAAAGATTAAAAAAACACCCTGCTAACCAGACTAATAAAGAAGAAAAGAGAGAAGAATTAAATATGCACAATAAAAAATGATAAAGGGGAAATCCCCACTGATCCCACAGAAATGCCAACTACCATTGTAGAATACTATAAACACCTCTATGCAAATAAACTAGAAAATCTAGAAGGAATGGATAAATTCCTAGACAGAAACACCCTCCCAAGGCTAAACCAGGAAGAAGTAAAATGCCTGAATAGACCAATAACAAGTTCTGAAATTGAAGCAGTAATTAATAACCTACCAAACAAAAAAAGCCCAGGACCAGATGGATTTACAGCCAAATTCTGCCAGATGTACAAAGAGGAGCTGGGACCATTCCTTCTGAAACTATTCCAAACAATAGAAAAAAAGGGATTCCTCCCTAACTCATTGTATGAGGCCATCATCATCCTGATACCAAAACCTGGCAGAAAACAACAAAAAAGAAAATTTCAGCCCAATATCCCTGATGAACATTGATGCAAAAATCCTCAATAAAATACTAGCAAACCGAATCCAGCAGCATATTAAAAAGCTTATCCACCATGATGAAGTCACCTTCATCCCTGTAATGCAAGACTGGTTCAACATATGCAAATCAATAAACATAATCCATCGCATAAACAGAGCCAAACGAAAACCACATGATTATCTCAATAGATGCAGAGAAGGCCTTAGATAAAATTCAATACCTCTTCATGCTAAAAACACTCAATAAACTGGGTATTGATGGAACATATCTAAAAATAATAAGAACTATTTAGGGCAAACCCACACTGAACGGGCAAAAGATGGAAGCATTCCCTTTGAAAACTGGCACAAGACAAGGATGCCCTCTCTCACCACTCCTATTCAACAGCCAGGGAAGAGAAGGAAATAAAATGTATTCAAATAGGAAGAGAGGAAGTCAAATTGTCACTGTTTCTCAGATGTTATGATTGTATATTTAGAAGATCCCATTGTCTCAGCCCAAAATCTCCTTAAGCTGATAAGCAACTTCAGCAAAGTCTCAGGATACAAAAATTGATGTGCAAAAATCACAAGCATTGCTATACACCAATAATAGACAAACAGAGAGCCAAATCATTAGCAAACTCCCATTCACAATTTCTACAAAGAGAATAAAACACCTAGGAATACAATTTACAAGGGATGTGAAGGACCTCTTCAAGGAGAACTAGAAACCACTGCTCTAGGAAATAAGAGAGGACACAAAAAAATGGAAAAATATTCCATGCTCATGGATAGGAAGAAATAATATGATGAAAATGGTAATAGTGCCCAAAGTAATTTACAGATTTGATGCCATTCCCACCAAGCTACCATTGACTTTCTTCACAGAATGATAAATGAATTTTTGTTCATTTCTGTAGAAAGGAAACTTTCAAACTGAGCAAGCCTAAGGGGTAAGAAATTCCTTCAAGTAGGATAAATGTCTTTCACTAGAGTTATTTAAACATGGTATAGAGGAGCATTTGGAAGAAGTATGGAAAGAACACAAGCATCATATGATTTGCATGGATGGTCTTCTTTAACCCTGAGACTTCATCATCTATATGGGAAAAAGACTGGAAAGTCTAAATTGAAGATAAATAAAGTGAAAGTCTGTATAGCTGATGACAACACTGCATATTTCCTGATTTACCCAGAAGTTTTCTTAATTGTCCTTGAAAAGGTTCCATTACTGCATTCCTTGTACACTGGCCAAAGATTTATATTAAAAGAACAAAACCAAACAACAACAAAAGAAAAGGTGAAGGAAACATTTTTATCTGAGATGATCAGATTTATTAAGTTATATAATTTCCACTGGTGTAAACATCTCTGAGATTGCAAGTAAGAGGCAGAGGGATAAATCTACATATTATCTTTTGAAAGATTTTGGTAACAGATTTGTACCAGTCAGTCTTTCATTTCCTATATTATATCGAAAACTAAAGAAATAGCTACCTGGAAACTTCACCAGTGATACCTGCAATTATAACCAAAAACAACACATCCAATCAGTTTATTTGATAAAGAAAATTATGACATGTCAGGATGGTCAAACCATAACAAAGAGAATGCTAATATTTCAGCTTACATCAACTACTTTGCTTAACTTGAATGAAAAATGGAAAATTCTATATTTTCATCATTTTATGACACTTTCTGTTGCTCATAAAAGAATGAAGAGTATTGCACTATATATATTCTTCGAAAATATTCCACTGTCAAACAAATAACTTTTGATCTCTTTCTCTACTTAAAGAACTTTGTGAAAGACATTACAGGTAAAGACTGTTAAGCTTTGACAACTTTGATCACAGTTAACTTTTTAATTCAATGTCTTCTGAGGTTATAACATTTAACCAAGCAGCAGACACACAAACTAAACTGACTCAGTAACCTCTTACCATGCTGACTGGATAACTAATTTTCCCACAGCTTGCCAATAATAAAAGCAAGAATTCAAACAAAATGTAGCCAAAAAACTGTAGGTATATCTTGAACTATTTCAAACTCATCAGAGACTCTTAATGTTCACCTTTTTTTAGAAAAGAAAATTCACTCTAATCTTTGCAGAAGTTATCCTACTTTCAGGAAACAGAAAAAAATACCAGTGGCTGTATCTTTGTCCTACAAGAGTTCTCTTATGAAACCTTCAAAGTTGTAAATTACATCCTAGGAATGGAGAAGGGAACCAGATGAAAATATGTTCAGGTCACCAGGATTATCTATCATAGCATTTTATATTGTCTAGGTACAGAACAAACCTTTGGAAAAACAGTTTTTATACAGAATCATTCTGGTTAGAATGACTAACACTTATCATACATTGGATGAATTTGGACATCTGCCAGTGGTTTACCGGAGTGGGTACAAACTGTCCTAAGAAAAGTCTAGTAAATGTGCTATCTGTTGAAGAGACAAGGGTGACTCCAGGTCATTACAAATTCTAATCTCCATCAAATCTCATCAGCAAAAAGGGATGGAGACATCCATCTAAAATATAATTAACGAATATAAGTTGTAGTCTAATAAATTATAACCATGTTCATCTTGACATCCTGTTGTGTGGTAGAAGCTGATAGGTACTGATAAGACAGAAAAAATAGGAGGAAGGAATATAGTTTTCTTTGTTTGTACCAGACATTCATTATGGAAAATAGCTATCAAATAGGCTAAATGGATACTTCATTCAGTGGGTGGTAGGAGAATTATTTTTTCTCTCTATTGAACTCATCATATGAATGAAAAGAGAACCCTATAACAAGCAGAGAATTAGAACTAATGAATACCAATATAATCTAAGGAGGGCGGTAGACCCCATAGTTCTAATGATCTTTTTTGACCAAAGAATATGTAAAGTATATTTTCTAAATTTAAGCCACATCTAGAGAGGAAATATTTACTGATGTGGATAATGGTCTTAAATAATTTTTAGTTTGTTGGTATATCTATATGTTACTGAATTTTATTTCCCCGACTATTATTTGACCTTCAAACAATGCAAATTTAAGTTTCCTTTTATTCTATTTCAAAATACAGGCAAAAATATGCTATGTAATGTTAGAAATTCCTATGATAAGGTCTTGTGATTCACAGAAAATACGTGAAAACTAATACAATTATAAAAATTAATTGAAAATTCATTGTAGCAACTAAAAAAGACTTTTAATTATTAAATTCAAAGTATCTGGCATTTATAAAAGGCCAACACCTTGCTAAGTAATTTTATGCATTTTTCCTGTCATCTTAATAAAAGTTTACCACATTTAAAGGAATCATTTATGCTTTATTATTAATAATTCCTTTAATATTTATTACAATGGATATATATATATATATTTTCTTTTGTGTAATAAATGTCCAAGTGGAGTTCAACATTAAAAACAATTTTAACATGTTTTATAATCAGAGCATTTTGTCATTGTATTTTATATTAAATATAATTACTGCCTACTTTATGTGATAAATTCTGATTTTGTATATTGAATTTGAAATCAGGAAGATATATACTATGATTTTTATGGCATATGAACATGTAGCAAAACAAAAATGGGAGGAGGTTTTAAGGCAGTGTCAACATCAGACAATTTTATAGTTGTTTTGAACAGACTAATAAAATGTTTTCCACATGAATGAAACAACATTAAAAATCAAGCTGCTATTTTTTTAAAGTTACAAAAATAGAGATGGTCATACGAATGTAGATCATGAACCTGTGAGGAATAAATGTTTTATGTGTCTGCTACATAAATCTGATTACAAAGCTGAATTACTACCATAATGATTAAATGTTAATTATATGGTTCTCAATTATCTATAATACTTCTTGACTGCACATTCATTGACAGAACAAGCAGAAACTTATTTAATTATTTGACTTATTGATAGGAAATCTCTTAATTTTCTTTCATTGTTTGCATTTATTCTTGCATAAATGCATATCCGTCCAAATCCATTTAACCATATGTCATGTGTGGGAAACTAAGAGTTCACTGGTTTACACAGACACGTGTTTTGTGTTAGTTCAAGATATGAAAGTTTGCTCTTGTCACAGTCATAAATTGGAAGTCAGGAGCCTAGGAATAAAATCTGGCCAACTGCCCCATTTCTATTTGAATTGCATCCTCACAGAATGGCTTCTTTTCTTTAGTACAGATTTTCAGAACAGAAAATATAAAATTTTTAGCCCCTTCCCACCTTATTTTTTTCCTCAAGTGTGGTTCATCAATAATGGAAAGTGGGCTAAAGTATTCTTGTGATGAATGTTCAAGTAGTTGCATTAGTTGAGTTTTGGTGTCTTTGTATCAGGTATTCCATCTTATACAACTTGTTCACAGTAAGCTGTCATCACAACTCCTGGTAAAGCATTCAACTAGTCATTCTTAACTCCCAGGATATATTTTATGTTGATAATGATAAAATAAAATTAAAGAAGCTAAATAAAAATGCTGACAATTGTTAAGTAATACAATAAGTAATACAACAAGATAATTAACATTATATGTTTTGGGCTAATCAAATATTAACTAAGTTTGCAAATAAAAACTTTCATTATTGTTCTCTTTTTGCTTAAAAATTATGTTATTTAAAGAAACTATATGTGGTTAAGTAGTAGCATTTTGGGCAAGAGTCTATATTATGTTTCACAGTATTTTGAAAAAGTTCAATACAAATTTTGCACACCAGTGTCCAGATTACAAGACAAATCAGTTTTCTATAAATCTTTTTTTAAACACCTGACTACCTGACTTAGTTCTACATAACTCAATATATAAAGGATAGAAACAAACATCAATCATAATCAATGAATCCAACATGTCAGGAAAACTCTCAGATAAGTAAAACCCATGTTGGGTATATTAATAAATGTCTTAAGAACCAATATATGTCCTTACTGTAACTTTGTATAAGAGATTACTAAAATATGTACTATTTTCTCAATTTCTTTTGTGAATAAATGTCCGAGTGGACTTTAACATTAAAAACAACTTTTAACATGTTTTATAATTAGACCATTTTGTCATTGTGTTTTGTATTAAGTATAGTTACTGCCTAGGTTATGTGATAAACTGAAACTAGATTAAGATCCTGGCAAAGGATTGTATAGAATATATATAAAATTGTAGCATTTTGAACTGCCTCAGGACAGACATTAGAGCTGTCATCTTTTTATTGACAAGTTTTAGTCTACAGATATGGTGAAATATAAAAGACAGTCAAGTGCTACCACTTTAAGCTAGTTACTTAATCTTTTTACCCTAAGTATCCTTATTTATAAATCAGGAAAATGAATATCTACTATAAAGCTTCTATAAAATTGAATATATATGTATTTCTCAACTGAATAAATGAGGAATGATTGAATATATGGAATATTTAGGGTAAGTGGATTTGGATCATTTGCATATATTCTTTCTTTTCATAATTTAGATTATTAAATTTAGCTCTTGGTATGCCACTTATTTAAATAAATAAAAATGGGGCATTAGCTCAAACCTAATATTGAAGTATATTCAACCTTTTAAAAATGATATGCTCCAACATTAAAAGTTAAATTTGTTTAAAATATAAATATATAAGTAACAAAATAGCTGCACATTTAGTGTATTAGTGGACATATTTTATGGTGTATAATAGGATCTCAGTCTAAAAGAAAGTTGAAAAGATGAAAAGAGAATTTTAGTTTCATTGTAATATGCATGTGATTAAATTAGTTCTAGCACATGCAGTTTTATATTACTGGCCTGAAATAAGAAAGAACACACACTGTTTCCTATTTGCTTTTTGGCAAAATATGCTCATACAGTAAAATTCACTCTGATACTGACTATTGCAATTTAGCAAAATGGGAGACTGTATTTCAGACTATAGGTAAATAAAGCATTTAAAGAATGGCATGTCTGAGAAAAGCAAGAGAGATTAATAAGAATGTACCCAAAAGAATTCAGTGCATAGCAAAAAGCAAGCTAATGTCATTTCCTAAAGAACAAGTAATATAAATAGAAGAATCATGAAATGATAACATGGGAACAACACAAATCTCTGGTGTGATTGGATGTTTTACTTTTTTACATTTGTTGTTTCCTTTCTGTTTTTTAAAAATATTTTGCACACACAATGGGAAAAAAAGTATACAAAAAATGTTTTCTAATACAGAACATTTCTGCCAGAATAAATATGTTAGGAAATGAGGTTTGGAGGATACAAAACACTGAGTTTCGAGAGTCCAAACTGAAGAGCTCCCTCAGAGGGATCAGAACCTGATCTATAAATATCTTCAAGGTAACCGTGAGTCTAAGGGAAGGACATCATTCATAATGTCAGAAGGTAGAAAGACACAGAACAATGCCCTGCAGCTAAAGAAGAAGAAGTAGAAGAAGAAAAAAAACTTTTTCTGGTTATTTTAAAAGTTCTTAAGACTGAGGTCAACTGGTTTGAATCACTAGCAGACAAGGGCACAGCAGTGATTGCTGTTGATATCAAGGACAGTTTGTTAAAGATGTTAGCACCAATGGTGATCTTGGTCATACTTAGCATTATAGAGCCTATGAAGCTGAATGCAAATGCCAGAAAGAATATACCTTCATCGATCTTCCTCTTTATCCATAACGTATTTATATCAAGGAGTCAGTTTCTATCAACCACACTTTGAGCAGTCAAAAGAGCGCTCTTATACACCGATAGATTCAAATCCAGATTCTGTGGCCATTTTACATTTTGTTTCAAGCCAAAGTTTCTTCTCTGTTTTTAGAATGCTTTTCCCCTATTTATAAAAGTAATACATGCTTACTACAAATATTCAGAACAATAAAGATTACTCTTTATTCAACTACACAGCAAAAGCTACTGTAAACATTCTGGTTTGCATTTACCTATATTTATACTAATAACAGGCACACTCATACATTATCCAAAAATGGGATCATGCTACACATTACATTTTAACCTAATTCTTTCATATGTCAAGGGCACATTTTCCACATCAATAAATCTAATAAATTTCAGTTGGTATAAGAATAGGCTAAGCTAAAAGTAGAATAGGAATGAGAGAAACTAGCTCTTCTATTTTCCTCACAGCTGCAAATCTTGGCTCTGAGTAGTCTGTAAGGGAGAGTGAAGGATGCGTTTTTAAAGATGTTGCTAAATCCTTCCAGTGAAGCAATAACATAGTATATCCATTTATTCGTTCAGCAAACACGTACCAAATAGTAACCAGGTGTTGGCCCTGTGTTAGTAGCTGAGGAACACCTACATGGTGACAGAGTCTTCCCATCAAGGGTGCTTTCTTACCCTGCCTTCTTATCCTGCTATTCACTCTGGGATAACAGTAAACAACTTTTATTCTTTTTTATCACTAATACATAACAGTGTCTTGGCATATTACACCGAATTAAAGGGAGACTTGCATATCAACAATCATTTGAAATACAGGGTGATAAAACCTGCCATGGGGTCTGACTCAAAGTGCAGTAGAGGCACAGAGGGTTTGTAGTGTGGGTATAAAAGAACCTTCTCTTCCAAAGTTGGAGGGAACTTTGAATTGTTAATTCCCAAGTCACAAGGAGATTACATGCAGCAATTCATACATTCACGAATAGATTTGCAAATCTTCAGTTTAGCTATGAGGTATATGGATACCCATTAGTGCATTAAATCTCTTTGAGCACTGTTTCAATAAAACTAAGATATCTATACATCTTACCAATCGCCCTTTTTCAAGAAATTTGACTATAGCCATGTGCATGTAGGTCCTAGGGAATGTAAGAGTAATTTTTCCCATCAGTACTGGTCTGTGTCTATAATAGTTCATGAATTCCAACTACTACATATTCTATTCAAAAGAACAAAATTTGAATTTATTTTTTATTCAATAGTAAAGCTACATAAAATGTATTTTGCACCCACTATGTGTAAGAAATAATACAAAGTACTCTATATTAGTTCAAGTAATTAGTACATCAATACTACAAGTTAAGTATTAGTATCTTGATTTAACTAAGTAAGAAAGTGACACACAAACAGATTAAACAAGTTGATCAAGATCCCAAACCCAGTAAATGACAGAGTTGAGACTGAAACTAAATCTGTTTTGATTCCAGTCTGCTGCATGATCTTATTTAAACAGTTAACTGTTCATGATGATTTATCAACAATGTATTATATAGCATTGTGAGTCTTCAGGGGATATACATCATATCTAATTTAGCAAATCATTTTTTAAAATCCTACAATATTGCTACTCACATACCAGTATAACATGAACATATAAGTGTTTAACAATACACATTGACACAATATTTATCAAACTCAAAGTAGACCTAAAAAGCTTTCACTTAAAAGTCTTATATTTCAAAACCAAGACACCCACAAAGTAAGTGATTCATTCAAAATCACTGACAATACAGAAAGAGGCTTTCAAAAGCAAAGCTTTGCAAGAACACAGATGATTACATTTTAACGATGTCCAAGATTCATTAGGGTTTGTATCTCATCATTCTCTTTGCTATAATTTCATAGACTATTGAAAAAAGACAAGAGGAATGACAAGACAAAATAGTCAATGAGCAGATTACTAACATTGTTGGTTTTGATTCATAATAACAGTATTCAATTTAGTATTTCCAAATAGTTTCTCTAAGGGTGCTTTAAATGGCAAGATTTTTTTTGTTGTTGGTTTTGTTTTTCATGATTTGAAGCCATAAATTTTTCTTCTGTGCAATTTCCTTTGCATTTAAGCTAAACTGGGTACATTTAAACATGTACTTCTTGTTAGAAGAAATGCTAGCAAATAAAGTAGGTATTTATTATTCAATTGTTTAAATAAACTTCAGCCACACAGAACCCTTGAATCAAGTGGAATATTATAGTATTTGATGGGTCAAAATATCCAATGACTACAAGAATATAACAGACCCAAGAGAAGAATATCAGAGGAGAAGGCTGCCTAAAGACAAATTTGGGAATTTGTGGCAATATGATGTCTGAGCCTTGACGTTAAGTTACCTAAGGAAAGTAGAGCATGATTATTTTTAAAGTAATAGTTATTCACAACTTATATCATAACTATGACAGCATGCCTGATGGCCTTAAATGATATTTATTTTCATGAAAGCTATTAAGTTACTTAAATTTTTGGAACAATATGTAATATTTAGTGAAATTAGAAAAAATAATGTTTCAGCATGGATAGCATGTTGGAAAGGCACCTATTTACATACATGGGTATAGCAGAAAGAAAAACACAGACTAAAGGAGAAATGACTAATGAGTGTGATAAGACATCCTCTTCTCATCTTTTGGGACCCTCTCACTATTAGCAATCTCTGGTCCATTACATGTTCCCATCACAATTGAACATAGGACTAAAGACGTGGGAGAGAGCAAGAAAACAGAATTGTGGATGACAATTAGAAAACAGAAATGACAGCTTGCATAAAATGAGGAAGAAATAGTGAATACTATTTTGTCTAAGTTGTTATTTACTAAATAGCACTCTACTGGCCTATATGAGTTCATATGGCTTCCCAATGTGCTTCAATTAATCCCAGGGCATAGACTGTACATACCAGAAAACTATGGCTCAATGCCCTAAGGAATATATTTCATTTACTATGAGGAAGTAATTCTAAATTGGGAAAATCCTATATAGCATAAATCATATAAATGACAGTCTTGGGGCAGAGGAATATTAAAATTTTGTTCTTATTAATCTGTGAAATGAAAAGGATGCTTAAGCAGGTAATTGTCATTTGAAATGGAAGACAAAACAACATATATTTTAATCAACACACTTATTAAATGTCAATTAGAATTTTCATCAACTAAATTATATCAGACTAACTTGCAACAGCAAGCTTGCCAAATGTTAATTAAAAGAATAAACATTAACTATTCGTTTAATTTAAATGCCTTTGGAGTTTTCAAAATTTTGTATTTAGGATTACAAACCAATTAATCTTTCTATATACTTTCATCATTTATTAAAAATCTAAGTAACCTTAGCAAACAAAAAACTGCTCTCATAAAATTATCTTAAATAACATGTAATTGAGAACTAATGAAAACCTGAAAACCTTCCTTATTTTTCAAGCTATTTATCTGTTTCATAAACAAATCCAGAGAACAAAGAATAATGCCTGCATACTAATATGAACAATTCAGATCCTGCAGAAATGGATTATATTCTTAAGATCAATTTAAACATGTGTATGTTGTCATATTAAAATATATATTTTAATTGATTTATAGTAGTTGAAGAGTTGAGCTGCAATGTATTATAATAATTCTTATTACCTAAAGTTAAGTATCACACTCAATGCATTGCTACGCTAGGTATTGAAAATGCAGTTTAAACACTGGTCTTATTCAAGATTGCTCTTACTTAAATTAGATAAAATATATTTTGTTGTTTGCATATACTCTCATACTAGGATTATATGTTTATAAATATAACATTAAACTACAGTGTTGTTCATATAAGCATTTTCCCTGGTAAATACTGAAGGAGTGTTAAACTTTCACAAATCAGTCTTTACTTCAATGGTGTTGACTGAACTTTTGCTTGAATAATTTTGCTTGACACCAATAAAACAATCAGAGAGATATTATTCATGGTCAAGAGGCAATAACTAATTTCTATACCTTAGAATTAAATACAGTAATGTTTACAGAGTTGTATCCAATGTTCCTTTAATTTGCAGTGACTATAAAAGTAGAAATATATACAATATAAGGTTTTCAAGACATTATGTGAAAAAAATCTTTGGAAATTTGAGAACTCTATCAAAATCTGCAAGAAAGTCATTTGATCACAGTTGATCCCAATTCATTTTTATGGCATGATTTTACATGAATCTGTTAATACTCTTTAACTTACAAAAAAAAAAAAAAACTAGGGAGATTTAAACATCAATAAGCACCTGGGTTTTATGCAGGAAAAAAATTTTCAGGTAGTTTTTGTTCTTTCTTTTAGCAAATTTCAATCTTTAGAAAGTAAGTTCAAATAAATTGTCCATTAAACTTAATGAAAAGGGCTATGCATTTCTTGGGTTGATATTACATATCACATATTCATTTGTTTATATTCTGCCTCTAAAGTAAGGTACATTAAAGTGAAGGATATCCCTATTGTGTTCACTGCTGCATCATTAGTAGAATGCAGTGTTTGGCACATAATGGATGATCAATGCTTGTTGAACAGATAAATATTAGTAAAGCTAAGGAAATGGAATTACAGTAGTTGGAATTCTCATAATATATTTTTTAATCCCATGGATTTAAAATACATGTATGTTTTTAAATGGCATGCATATAAGCTGAAAATGATGTTCAAGCACTCTAGCTTTACTTGTAAGCTATTTTCCAATGTCAGACTATAAAGAATTCATTCATTCATTCATTAAAAAAAAATCTGTGAAACTTTCTATAATATGCTGGCCATAATGCTAAGGATCTATAAGTCAAATTCTGAGTCTATGAAACAAAAAGTGCTGTATAAACTAGTTCAATAATATTTTTAAATGCTGTTATAGAGTGTGGAAAATATATTAGGAGAGTCTAAATTAGAAAATGTTTAATTGCTTAAAAATTGGTATAGGCTGCAGCAGAAGTGAGGTTTGACTTAGGACTGGAAGGATAAATCAGACTGTGGAAATCACAAATCAAAGAAGGCATTCCAAGAAAATCGCAAAGATGCAAAGGGCTTCATTAGATAGCTTAGGAAACTGCTCACTTTTTAATAAACCGTTATCTAAGATATAGTGGAGGGAATGGTAGCAACAGTGCCTGGAATAGTTGTGGATAAACTTATTCATTATTTAAAACTGAGGAATTAAGTGAGACTGTAAATTGTTGTGATTTTGACAAGCACTGTGCCTATATCTAGTTTCTTTTAAGTAGAAATCCATTTTGAGAAAGACAAAATATATTAATGATATGTCCACTGTGAGTTTTACTACATTATCTAAAGCATATAAATCAGTTATTGAATGGAGACTACCAGGGTTTTATCAAAGGTAGTAATTCAGTATAAAAGTATTATCATAACGTTTGTACTGGTAACACACTAATTGCTTTCTTATCACATGAGCCAACTTGGAGTTTCAAAGTCACTAATATGCTAAAGAAGTGATAATATTTTAAGATGTATTAATTTCATAAGATTCACTATTTCATTTTCTTTCACATGCAAAGGCTTTAATCTTACATACAGCAAAGCAACTTTTACATAATTGTTATTAAAATTGAATTCATGAAGACAAAGGAGAAACTGGAGATACTATATGTATTGAATGACACTAATAAAATGTTGGCTTTAATGGTGAACTACAAAATGTTTCTGTTTTAATCATTTATAAATATTCACAAAACACTAAACAGCTAAGAAAATAAATCTTTATTAAGATTTCATGGGTGCAGGCACATCCATGCTTGGAGATTACTATAGGAACCAGAGACTTGGGGAAGAAAATTATTTTATTTAGGGCTCTAACATTTAAATTCTATCTTGGGACCCTGGTTATCAGTGATTCTTAACTCTTCATTCTGATAGTTCACATCTTTTGCAATGTTAGGATGTGAGCAATGTAAGAGCTTTATTTTTCAAGATACTGTGATATATATATATATTTTTTTAATTGTCTAGTAATCATAATAAATCTCAATTTGCTGGTCTTTCTAATTTTTGCTTTATGGTTTAGTATTTTTTTAATTTAAATTAAATGTGGGGAGAGTCACTGCTATGACTTAAATGTTTGTCCCCTCCAAAACTCATGTTGGAAGTTCATTGCCGTTGTGGCATTGTTAGGAGTTGGGACATCTGGGAAGTGATAAAATCATAAGGACTTCACACTCATAGCTTTGAAAAATGTGTTTTAGAAGTGAGTCCCATTTTTGCCCCTTTTGCTTCTTTGCCATTCCAACTTCTGCCTTGTGAAGACACAGCAAGAAACACCTCACCAGAGGCGGGTTCCTTAATCTTGGACTTCCCAGCCTTCAGAATGTTGAGAAAATAAATTTCTGTTCATTATCAATTACCCAGTCTCAGGTATTCTGTCAGAGAAGCACAAAATTGATGGATCCAATTATCAAAATTTTTGTAGGGTTAGAGATTCTTAAAGGTTTTAATCTATTTTTAGCTACAAAAATAAACCATTTTCTCAGCTTTGCTTCTGGGTTGTTCAATTCTACCTAGTCCTGTGTCCTAACTTTCTTTCTGAATGCAGTAAAGTATTCTAACTTTACTTCTAAAGTGTTTTCTTCCATATTAAGTTGACTTTGGTAACCTAGACTGTGCCTTAGTTTTGATTATTTAAATTGTCATAATTGTTGACATAAATATAATGCAGGCCTAAATTGCATCCCCTTAGATTGTATAAAGTTATACATAACATACAAATGCATTCTTTTTTGAAGTCAAAGAAAAAATATACAAGAGAGAGCTTCATGAGCAAATTCCATTCAGTAGCGTGCTAAGTTTTTCCTACTGATTTCTTCAGAATCAATATTTATTCAGAAACCACACATTTTGTGAACTGCAAAAAACTTATAATAAAACCTTTTTATGTCAAGTTCAGCTGAGTAGACATAGGTAATTCTCTATGTTGTATGTTAAAGAAATTATGATCAAGCAGATCAGAGTTCCTATTCAGCCTGTACCCCCTGATGAGAGAGCAGGAATCTAGGATGCATATCTCACCACTAGGGACAATCCCTACAGTTCCACCCTATTAAAAACAAGGAGAGGAACAAGGGAGCGTCTGAAATGTCAAGATATACTTTGAAAATAAACAGAAAAGGGTAGCAGAGAGGAGGATTCTTATCATGTAAATGAAAAAATTTGTGGCTGAAAAGATGTTAATAACATTAGCCATCAAGGAAATACAAATAAAATTACAATGAAATAGTTTATGTGCCAACAGTATGGCTAAAATGAAAGGGAAATACTGACTACTGGTGAGGATGTGGCATACTCAGAAAGTCTCATGCACTGTGGGTGGGAGTAAATTGGCATAGCTACTTCGAAATTCTGCTTGGCTTGGCAGTATCTGCTAAAGCTGAAAAAAATGCATGTCTTATGTCCCGCAATTCCACTCCTCTGTATATACCTAAAATACTTTCATACATATGTTGACTAAAAGACATGTACTAAAAGAAAGCTGGAAGAGTCCTAGGGGGAAATCTGGAATATTGGCAATGTTTTGTGATCTGGGTGCTGTTTCTGTAGCTGTTTGCAGTTTATAAAAGCACTTAGGGCTGGGTGCAATGGCTCACACCTGTAATCCCAGCACTCTGGGAGGCTGAGGCAGGCGGATCACCTGAGGTCAGGAGTTTGAGAGGAGACCAGCTTGGCTGACATGGTGAAACCCCATCTCTAATAAAAATGCAGAACTTAGTGGAGCATGGTGGTGCACATCTGTAATCCCAGCTACTCAGGAGACTGAGGCAGAAGAATCACTTGAACCCAGAAGGTGGAGGTTTCAGTAAGCCAAGACAGCGACACTGCACTTCAGCCTGAGTGATAGAGCAAGACTCCAGCTCAAAAAAAATATATACTTATGATATATATACTTTGTTTTAACTCTATTATAATATTACAATGCCATAAAAGTTTTTTTATTTAATAGGTTTTCTTTTTATTTAATAAAAGAATGCTATGACCTCTTTGTGACATCAAAGGTAAACTATTTTATCTGAACAAATTGGACATTCCTTTGTGGAGTCACACATATTTAGGAACTAGCAAGGCAAGGAATGCTAACTAACTTTTGATAGCTAAATAACTGTTGATGTGTATTTGAATCACTAAACAATTCTAAGGTAAAATGGCAGAGATTGGTTAATTATTCAGAGAACAATTTCCCTTTCTCTTCTGGGCATACACCGAAGAATATTTCCTGTTCTCTCTTGCTGGCGGATAGCAGGTATGTGACTGTTAATGGCCGTTGCAACATACACATGAGTGTTATTTATCACTGGCAGGCTCAACCCATAAAAGCCCACACAAAACTCCTTATCTCTTTCTCCTTGTCTGAAAATTCAAACACTGAGGTAGAAAATTCAAACATTTCTATATTCTAAAATAAGAAATGATGCAGCAGCCAATAATCTATTCTTTGACCCAATCTGGACAATCATACAAAGAGGAATAAATGGTATTGTGTTTAGCCACTGAGATGTCAGGTTGTTACAGCAGCAAGCCTATCCTAATACTAGCACTGAAGCCAACTCAGTAAGCAAAGGTAGCTACAAGTAGTCAAACAGGATGAGAAAGGATAGTTCTTCTCAATGCTGAAACTTTTTGTCCAAAATAGGCTTAAAGGCAGTGTGAGTATAATCAAATTTAAATAGGTCTGATGGAATCCCAAGATAATGAAAAACATATTTATATAGAAAATTCTGTACAAAAATTGTGACTCAGAATGAGATAGAATAGCAGTTTCCTCCTGAATTTTAAGTACGTAGCTTCCCTTCATCTTTGTTAACACTCCTATTGCCCATTTCTGGCCCAATCTTGTGTTTTAAAATCAGTAAATGCCTCAATTCACTTCCCTTAATTCAACTGAGTTTTATCTGAGATGGCCACTTCTCATCTGCATAAACTTCAGAAGAAAATTTAATGTATTTTGGCATTTGTTATCTCATTTATAAAATATAGTTAACAAGATAATGGTTATTTTTTTTTTAGCTGATTAAAAAATAAAGTACAGCATGAAGACTTTAATGGTTAATGATACTATATTGTATACTGGAAATCTTCTGAGTAGATTTTAGATGTTCTCTCCACAGAAATAAAATAGGTAACTATTCAAGATGATGGATATGTTAATTGGGTTGACTGTATTAATCAATTCACTCTGTATAGCTATATCGATATGTCAAGTACACCTTAAATGGATACAAATAAATAAATAAATGCTTGTAAATTATGCTGCTCATTGTGTGGTGAGCATCCAATAGACGGTAACTGCCACAGTTTATTTTGTTAGTGTTTTAATTATTGACAGATCCTAGTTAGGTTTTATCTTTTCAAATAGCTTATCATTCAGACTATTGTTTCACATAATTTATTTGTGGTGTTAGCCTTCAGGGCATGTATAAATTATATAAAATGTTGTACACACATCCTTTTAAATTTCTCACCGCCAACTCTTGAGTTGCCCATGATTTCCATGAGGTTAAAATTGGTTTTGTGTTCTAAACTAGTTGCCAAGCACTATTCTGTTAGAGGAGTTAATAAAGGGTTTCAAGCTTAACATCCAATTCCACAATGTATTTTAGTTTGTAGATAAGTTGATGGGAATTTATACTGTGCCCTTAATTTCTCAGGTGCACATTTTGTTGAACAACTCAAAATTCACCTTGAACTAAACATGCATTACAAAAGGTAAAATGATAAGTCATACCAAGAGTAAAAACAAAGTTCCTTAAACATGACATAATCAACGAATAGTTTTTTATAGCAAACAAAAGAAGAAAACCAATTTCTCTCTACATGATGAGAACTTTTTCATCAAACTATTGGTGTAAGCATGGTCTTTCATAGCCAATGCAGCAACAATTCTGAGGTGACATTTTGCAATTTTATCATAAAGGAAGGTCTCAGATGATTTTCCTTACACACTTACCTTTTTGATCCATATAGGCCAATGTCGAAGTCACCTATTTTTGTTTATAAGGGAAAATGCCTGAGCCATTACAAAAAGAAATTAGGTCATTGCTTAATTGATTACTAATTTCCTGTGCTTGATATCTGGAAATGTCTTTTAGATTTTTGGCTGGATGTTTCAAGAGTGTAAAAGACTCTGTAATGAGTATTATATTTATAAACACTCTATTAATTACAAAATATTGAAGCTATGTTAATCTTATAATTTAATTTTTATAACCAGCAATATCATTTATGAAAAGCAGATATCATTAGCTCTAATTTGTAGATGATGAAAAAATAAGTACAGAAAGGTGTGAAGTCTAGAGGTACATAGCTAATGAATAGAAGGAACTGGGACTCAGACAGAGTCTTCTACAACCTGAGTAATAAACTCTGTTGTATTTCTTATTTCTTTAATGCAACTCTTCAACAAATATTTCCAACAAAACAGTAGTTTAATTTTTTTCTTTAAGGAACCCTTATATTCTTATTCTTATTTTCTATGTCTTTATTCTTCTAGTTTTTCTCCTTGTCAGCATGCTTTTCTAATGCATTCAACATAGAGACTGTACCTACCTTGTTTTCAAAATATGGCTTCATGGAAACACACAAATTCTGCATTACATATATCAGCTACACAGCCACAAGATCAACCACAAGCATAATTAACTTTAAAGTGACTCAACTTCATTCACCATGATCGTTCTGTCTTTATTGAATTTTAATGTCTTTTATTTTAATCAAACAATATCCCTTCACAGAATATACTCTAAGAAATGAGTTTTCCTAAATGAAATTGCTTTTTTATTGCCATTCTACCATACACTCCATTTACATCTCTAGGACATTAAAATCATTCTTTGGATGTTGCTTCACCAGCAAGTGAAGTGTGTTATCTGTAAGAGCTCTGGTGGATAAAACACTTTCTCTCCAGGCATGGGCCGACAAGCTGCATTAACAAGTCTGAATATCACCAGTGTTTCCAAAAATTACTCACCAAGGCTACAGACAAATTTTGTATCCTCAAAGCAATGAAAACTTAAGAGACCTGTGTTTCCTTTTAATTTGCAAATTTTCTATGCCTTGAAGGAGGGAAGAAAAAAGATTAGAAAAATCACCTGAAAATATATCAAAACTATATTTTTATTTTTAGAATATGTGTGCAAAGATAAGTATTAAATAAATTATGTTATTCTAACAGAATTGACTTTTCCTAAATAATTGTAAAAGGTATTTCAAACAATACATGCATAGAGTGTTTTAGCTTCGGTGGTTTATTTTGAAATTCCTAGAGGATAGAGTTTCCAAAGCTAACAAATTATTTTACAATAAAGATATTTGAGACAAAAAGCTAGTATTTTTATATTTATATTTGATTACCTTATACTGTAATTAAGTTTACAATTACAGCTTTTATTTTAATAATTTAAGGAAGGAAAGGTATAAATCCTGGTGAATAAAGAAAAAACTAAGATATGTTAAAAATAGTAAAAATTGTGCATTTTTATAACTTCTTAGTACTACATTTCTTCTCTACTATACAGTTTCTGGGTTTCTACATTACAAATCTTAAAACCATTTCTTCATATGTGTTAAAATTAGATCCAATTGCGAAGTTATGTATGCAAATAGCAAATCGGAATTCCATTACTCCAGAGAAATAATCTATTTGAGTTTTTAATCTGAACTGAATGACTTTTGAAAAACTATATCTGGTTATATCCACATAATAAGTTTACATGTAATGTTTCCAACTACTTAAAGGGATAGGGGATGATTCTATCTCTTGCTTCTGTAAGAGTTCTTGTCCAGTGCACAAAACATGCCTGTATATAAAAAGTGGCTGCTACATACACCAATGGGCTTTCAATCTCTGGTGAATAGCTTACAAAGGAGGCATGAAAGTAAAGAAATAAAAGTTTAGAGATTACTACAAAAGTTCCTAGAGAACATCCAGAACATAGATGTGCTGGTAAGGACGAACGGGAGAAAAGGAATGAAATCACGTACTCTGGTCTTTCAAAGAGAAGATGCATATTATCCCCTATATATAAAACCATAGAGGTTTCTAAACAAAGGTGACGGTTAGGTGTGGCCTTTAGTTAATTAGTTGGAGAAATGTGCAAAAATGATTTGTTTCTCTCCTCATTGAGTCATGGAGTAGCATTCTTTTCATAGAAAAAATACAATGGAATAAATGAATGAGGATAAAAAAATCTATCTTTGCCAAAGAATGAGATTAAGTATATATATATATATATATACACACACACACACACACACACACACGTAATACACACATACATAATATTTTAAGTATTCAAGTACATAGGTGTTAGATCTCAAAGTAAGAACTAATAGTTGTCAAAAATAATAAGTTCACCTTCAGTTTTTTGCTTTTTAGTCTTATTTATATTATTTTGGCAGGAACTTTAGCAATAATATTATTAGGACAGAATATGAATTTAGTGGTTAATGACGAATTTGGTTATGAAACCATTTGGACTCTCATATCACATAGTGCCAATTGTTTGCTCATCATAATACTTCTTTTCAGGTTTTTGAGATTTAGTCACTGACAAAAAAAATTATTAAATGCTTAATTTACCTTCATGATTAACTTTTAAGTTAGCAAAATATGCAAATGGTAGTTCCTAATTCCAGGCATATCTCTACATGATATTTCCCTTTTCAGTTTACACAGCTGTTGAAACTAACACATTTCATCAGGGCAAGCCAAAAATACATGGCACAAGTGCCAATTCAAGCCTGGACACTCTGTGAATGCCAAAACGAGCAAAGCAAGGGGCTAACTGCATACATCAGAAAACTAAAACAGACAGAAAATATATTAAGTAACACGAAAGGTCACAACAGTCAACAAATAATTCAGAAAATAATGACTTGGGGTTTTTTTGTTTGTTTTTTGAGATGGAGTTTCGCTCTTGTTGCCCAGGCTGGAGTGGAATGGCACAATCTGGGCTCACCACAACCTTGGCCTCCTGAGTTGAAGTAATTCTCCTCCCTCAGCCTGGGGAGTAGCTGGGATTTCAGACATGCACCACCACACCCAGTTAATTTGTGTTGTATTTTTAGTAGATGGGGTTTCTCCATGTTGGTCAGGCTGGTCTTGAACTTTTGATCTCATGTGATCCTCCCATCTCAGCCTCCCAAAGTGCTGGGATTACAGGCTTGAGCCACAGCACCCAGTCTTGACTTGGATTTTATATTATATTTCATAAACAGATTTAAGACATAGCTACAAACTCAATGAACACTTGAGAACAAATTTTCATTCATCCCTGGCCAACAAGCTGAAAACATTTTTAGTTAGTATTGATGATGGGTTTTATATATGTGTTGCTGAAGCGAGCAAAATGATGGATTTTGATGGTCAAAAGAGTATAGCATTTTAAATTTTGACAATCTTTGGAACTGTATAACAATGTTCAAGGTTTTATTGTTCTGAATAAATTGTTTCTATGATACTGTTAATCTTGTGTGATTTTCTACATCTTAATTATATACCAATCGACTAGCATTAATAGTGACAACATTTAATGTAACTAATAGTGCTGATTTTCATATACTTTTTTCAAATCTTAAAATGTAAGCTGAAAATTTGGGAAACATGATTTTATCACAATTTTACATGAAATGACTACATGATGAGTTTTTAAATTAAGAGCTTGTTTTCAGTTCTTGGTAATATTTATGCTATTTGATTTTATTATTTTGGAACTTTAAGCAATAGCCTGAGTAATTATATAGCTAAAGATAAGTAAATGGAAAAATCCTTAAAGAATGCAATACTTTTCATCACAGACAATTGGTCATTACCCTCTACATATTATAGTTATACATATGCAAAGTAGAAAAATCATTGTTTAGTATTATTATCTGATTTTTTGGAAACTACCATGAGCATTGTTTAACAAATTTGAGTTTTCTTGTACATTTTTTCTTCCCTGTTTAAATTTCAATTTGAGAAGGCAATGACTTGGTTAAGTCAGCTTCAGAAATTATTTTCCTCCTCTACAAATTCACCTGTTTATCTCTAATCCCTGGCTAGTTCAAGGCTGATCCTATAATCTGTTAATATCTGATTTACTGAGAGCCAGTTGTGTCCCACAGAGAC
Source organism: Aotus nancymaae (assembly GCF_030222135.1). Lineage (NCBI taxonomy): Eukaryota > Metazoa > Chordata > Mammalia > Primates > Aotidae > Aotus > Aotus nancymaae. The sequence goes on from NW_026988503.1 coordinate 6,074,385, forward strand.
TAAGCCATTCTTACTCTCCAGCACATTAAGAATTAATATTTACCCTTACTGGACCTTTAAGCTTCCACAAGAAACTTTAACAAAAGCTGTGCAAATCCCTACCCAACATATACTGGGAGGATTAATAAGAATTCGTTTTGATCAGAATTACTCTGTTGGCCAGCAATGGTTTCCATGGTAATCATGTGGTAGACAGGGCTGAGACTGATTTCGTCAGTTGTAAGACATCATTAGAATTATCCTACATGTCTAATTATAACTTACCAGGACTGACTTTTACATAGTTAGCTCAGAGGCACAGGAAATGAAGATGAGTTTTAACTGTTAGAAAGCTTCCATGAGGACAAAAATTATTTTGCTTTCTCCTATTAAGACTTTTTTTTTCCTGCAAAGAATAGAGAGAAGATTTTTTTAAAGTATTCTTTGTTTTCTTTTTGAGATTGGATCTCACTCTGTTGCTCTGTCTCCTAGGTTGGAGTGCAGTGGCATGGTGTCAGCTCACTGCAACTTCCACCTCCTGGGTTCAAGAGATTCTCCTGCCTCAGCCTCTGGAGTAGCTGGGACTAAAGGCATGTGCCACCATGCCAGGCTAATTTTTGTATTTTTAGTAGAGACAGGGTTTAACCATGTTGGCCAGCTGGTCCTGAACTCCTGCGCTCAGGTGATCCACTTGCCTCGGACTCCCAAAGTGCTGGGATTACAGGCATGAGCCACTGCGCCCAGTCTTAAAAAGTATTTTTATAAGAACTGGAGCCAAAAGCAGTATACTTATAATCAGAATTTCACTGAAAGATTATTGTGCTAACAAAAACCACAAAAATTTGGTTTCTAGAGAGCTTAATTAACTTCAGAAAATATTAGCATATTAGAAAGAATTGTAACACACAATCATTGTGGTGATCTCACAATGTGTATATGTATGTATATATATATATATATAAAATCATCATGTAGTACATTTCAAATATATACAATTTTTATTTGCCAATTATATCTCAATACAGTTGGAAGGAGGAGATAATTTCACTCACTAAAAACAAAAAATCTGAGTATCTTCTTTGTCCCCTTCTGATTCCTGGTTTTTCAAGGGGAAGATTGAGTTCATTGGAGAAAGTTACTTGAAATGCTATACATATATTTACATATGCACATATACACACTGTTCTCTATCTACCTATACAGATAGATAGATTAATAGATGTAGATATGTGTGTGTGTATATATGTATATAAACATACACATATATATATAGAAAAATACATAAAATTTTTTTCTCTTTCTCTTCTATGTTTATTTCAAAGGCTTGGTAAGTCTTCTGATGCCAATTTCTAAGCATGAGCTTCCACAAAATGAAATGTCATAACTCAGATATTACATAATCTGGAGATTTCCTGCAAATGTGTCTTTCAAAGTATTTAAAAATAAAGCATTTCTCCAACAGTGCAAAATTGAAAGAATTATTGTATTCAAAACTAACAATGATTAAAAGAGAAATGATCAGAGTTTATGTGTGGTGTGTCTATGTATCTATTTGTGTGCATGTGCTTCAGGTGAAAACATCTGAACCATTTAATTTTTGAAACAGAAAGTCCATTAGCACAATTTTATTCCAGTGTCCAGCTGGTAACCCTAATAAAAAGAGTAACCAACATTTGACAAGCTTGCCCAGTTCAGCACTTAATCCTTATTTTAAAGGCAAAATCCACACTCAGATATTTTTTAATAAATAGAAGAAAGCTGGATATTATTATATAAAATAAATACTGTGGATTTGCATGTTTGTGCCAATATACAGCAATTCCATTAAAAATAACTATTACTGGAATTTCTGAAAGATAAGTAGGAAAAAGAGGACCCAAAATGAGATAAACCTTGAATAAAGTAGACTTATAAAAAGGCTAAAAGCCATGATTTATAAGGGATATTAAAAGATCCATGCTACATGTGAAAGGAATGTTACTAGTTCCCTGTGCTGTGGATTAAAACACATTATAGTTAAGGTGAGGCAGGTGAGTGGAATTCCATTGTGATTCCCTTGGGCAATGATTAGCAATCAAGAAATCATGTTCATATTACATGAAAGAATGTTTATATTGTCTATCACACTAAAAAAATCTTAAAAGTTGTAGCATCGGTCAAAGGTTAGAACCATTTTAACTAATAAAGCTGTGGACTGTAAAAAAATAGAATTTCTTAACTTTCATTCTAACATTCTGACATAATTTTTAAAAATAAGCAGATAGAATGCACTTACAAATGAATAACACATTCTATAAATAAAACAGCTGTGGAAAACAAGAGCAATAACAGATTTTCTAAAAATCTAACTAGGATTTGGACTTTAAAATGATTAATTTTAACATTTCCTTTCTAAACGTTTTAGCCTGTTCATAAGTTTAGGAGTATGACCATAATCATGCAACTCATTAATAAATATTGTTTTCTTAACTCTCTGGAAGAGAGTGCTTTTAAACAAAATTAGGAATAAAAAGTTCATACTTATCTATTTGCAGTCAAAATATTTAGTATATTTTATAAACTGTTATTTTTCTGAGCCTGATAAAATATGTTGAAAAGCTTCTAATATATTTTTAAGTTTCAAAATAGATCTTTACCAGCTAAAGCATTCATTTTATGGTATTTTTCAACACAACTCTGCTTGAACATGTGTATTCAGAGTTAACATAACTAACAGCCTGGGTGATTTGAGTCTAATATTAGGCTTATAAATTACACTGTTCATAATAAACTGCTAATGCTTCAAAAAATATAACTGGGAATAATTACCACAAATTATGATACTATAGCAAAGGAATCTGCCCATATTAATGCAGCTTCTCCCAAGAAATTTACTTCCTCTTTTTTAAAATTTTTGCAAATAAAAAGTATTAATTTTGCAATCTTTTCAACTTAGGGTTTTATTATGTGTGAGCAGTTAAATCTATCTGTGGCAATTAGGACTCGGTTCTACTTTGTCAGTCTGTCACTTATTGTAGTTAGTTTCAAATAAAGCTTGAAAAATTTAATATAACAAAAACTGAAAGCATGTTAACTAGGATACAACTAATCTGTTTTTTTTAGAAATACTTGGATAAATAATAATTGAAATAAAGTGAGTGAAATTTGTAATTTATAAAAGGTGGATATTCAACGAATTATGTTTAACATTTCAAGGGCAAAGTAAAACATAATTAGATTATTGTCTTGAATGTATCTTTGCCAGATTGCAAATTCGACTCCACTTATTTTCAAGTACTGAAAAAATACAAGGTAATGACATTATATCTGAGCTGTTTCTATCAGTTTGGAGAACAACAAGAAAAAATCCTACCTCTTTCCCATGTGTGAACCTCACTGTAGTCATTTATGTCTTAATCATTTAGTTATCACACTGTAATTAGTTCCTAATTGTGTAATATTTGGCTGAATAGGTTCCTTTCTTTTCTCTCTTTATCCAGTAAGGAAAAAAAAATGCTGATGGGAAATTTAGTTATTAGCTTTTCAGGAAACAATTTCTCAGTCCAAAACAGACACAAATGCAAGTCCAAGAAAATGGTGTGCTTGAGATGTGAAAATCTACATTGTGTAGTACTTTTGGATGACCTAATATTGGAAATTTTGCATTTTTGATGGCTCAAAACTGCAGTAACCCACATACATTCCCAGAGAAATAGTCCTTTGCTACATGCCAGCAGATGTTTGAAGTCCACGTGGATGTGGCAGTAAACTGAGTGAATACCATGTTTTACATTGTAAGGGCCAGGACCTAATTAGAGTACTGTGTTAGTTCCTTTCACTGTATAGCAAAAAGACATTGCGACATTTTAAAGAAAAGATTGGTAGAATTGTAGCTAGGCTAATCCTAGGATTAAAGAGACTGAGTTATGAGGACAGGTCAAAATCTTAGTGTAAAAGGAAATCTTTGAAATTCCGTGTACAGACCTATCTTTATAATAGGTATAAAATCACATGCAGTTTTGATAATACCACATCAAAGACATTGGGATGGAGATTTAATTGTGGACTAACAAAGGCAAATTAGACCATATATTAAAAGTACTATATTAATGAAAGGAAAATACTTCGATATGGAGGTTGGAGAAAAATCTATTTGCTTGTAGCAGAAATAACTAAAACACTTGCTGTGTACTATTTTTGAATTTCAAGTAAGTTTTTGTAGTCACACAATCAAGTTAGTAGATTTGTTTCAGGAAATTAATTGAGTTATGTTGCAAGAATTTATTTGAAAGCATAAAATAATTCTAAGCTGAACAAATGGTGATCATGGAAACTTAGCCACATTTTGGTATTTTTGGTCCTTTTACTAGTCCAATTCCTTCTTAGTTTCAATCAACACTTCAGCCCCCAGAGGAAGTGAGAAGCCTTTGATATAAAGAAATTGAATAGTTCAGACAGTCTTCTTAATGCAGCTCAGCAAGAGACGAGGGGATAAAATCATCTGCTCCTCCTAGTAAGCTTATATAATCTTCTATGAAACACTGACTGGAACCAAAAAAAGAAAAAAAAATCTATATCTGAAGGTACTTTTATATTAAATACCCAATTAGCCACTAGTATTTGAACATGTAACCAGGAGAAGGCCTTTAGAATGTTTCAGACAAATAGGAAAATTAACGAGAGTGAAATTGAATATCATTTCATGATTAAATTTGCCATGCAATGACAAGATAAAACTTCAAAGTGATTACTTAATCTTTTTTTCATTTCTCATTATAATGTCTTCCTGTCTGCCTTCTTTTCTCTTTTTTCTTCTACTATATTTAGTTAAGGATATGGATTGGTTTTGAGAACAAACAATAATCTGGACTTGATTTTTTGTTCTGCCACTTTTGGCTTTAGGAATATGGGCTTCCCACCTGACTTCCATCATTTTCCCCTGTGTTATGAGTATAATGGAATTATAAATGCTGCTATACCCACCTCACATGAGTGTTCAGAAAATCCTGTCTCACAAATAAAGTGCAAAGCTGAATGAAAAGTTTTAAAATATATAAGTAAATACATAAGATCGAGACCTGTGTGACAGAATTCTCCATATAAGTGAAATAATCAAATCATGCATTTAAATGTATGCATAATGCCTTTCCAAATTTTAATCAAACTTTTAAACCCCAATTGTACAGTAGTATAAATATACTGATTACAATATTCCTTTAATAAAGTTTGTATTATGCCTCTGTACTAACTCTATTTAAGAGTTAGAAAAAGTTTTCCTATATATATTCATTAGATTAATTGTATGTGAGTGATCTTTCAAATTCCTAGATCAAAAAATATGAATACTTTATCAATTATATTTAAGAGTGTTACCTCATTTATACAATAGACAGGAATACTGCATTGGAAAATGCCATTATAAAATATGAAGGAGAAAGAAGAACGCTTCCAATACTTTCATTCATTCATTTCAAAAGAGTTTATTTTTTCAAAGTATAAAGAAACAATTAAAATATGTAGACAACCATATCTTATCCTAGAAAATGTCAGTGGTCATTAGTTTATTTTATTTATGATCTTTCAATATTGTACAAAATCTAGAGGGTGTACCATTAGTTAATACCACAATAAACAAATCTATTGCCATTTTGCACCAAAACATATTTAATACCGTACATCATGCCTTTGTTGTTATACAATATGCTCTAAGATTTAAGATTTAAAGATGATTAAGAGTGCCTGCCATTAAGAGCCTTGCATATGAACATGAGAAGCAAGTGCCTAAATAATGATAATAATGGGATATTTTCTAGAGAACTATGGGAGAAGAACAATGGAGAGTGAAAGCACTTTCCTATTGGCTTGAGGGCTTGCAGAGACTTTGAAAGAAGATTAAGCATTTAGAATGAAATAGGATGTATACTATTTCAATTCAAAGAGCGTGGTGAGCAGTGAAGATGAAAGAATAAACAAGAGTTTGAACATACAAGAATCTTTGAATAATACAAGTAGTGACCAATGGTGTTTTTAAGTGGAGTTGTGACATTGCCAGTGCCATTAAATGGTAATCTATATCTTATGTGATTTTTATGCCAAAATTTCTGTTAGCTTAGGAAAGTAATGGGTATTAAAATTCTCTCAAAAAGTAATATTTCCAATGCCAGGTCTATGCTGCACAAAATGAATGAAAGGAATTACTTTCAGGAAATATGAATCTAATTTAGACAACTGTCTATTTTATTAACACTTTAGAGAATTACTTCCACAGAATGTGTTTTGGAATAATTTACCTAATCCGATTATTGCAATGTAATAAGTAGGCTCTACTATTTCAAGTTGAAATTTCCAAAGTAGCTGCTATGGAGATACTTTTTAAAAAACCTAAACAGAAGAACAACTTTTATTAACTGCAATATCCCTTTCTCTTCTAAATTATTATTTACTTAATATTTTCAAAGCTACTATGAATTAGTTTAACAATAAAATAAGTCATTTAATAATTATTTATATATAGTAATTATCACAATATTTGTATTCACATAGTACATTTTATTTATTTTTATTATTTTTTAAATATATATTTTATTGCACTTTAGGTTCTGGGGTACATGTGAAGAACATGCAGAATTGTTGCATATGTACATACATAGCAATGAGGTTTGCTGCCTCCATCCCCATCACCTATATCTGGCATTTCTCCTCATGTTATCCCTCCCCACCCCCCACTGTCCCTCCCCAACATAGTACATTTTATATTCAAAACACTAGCACATCCAAAAATTGTTTACAAATGAGGAATCTAAGGTTCAGAGAGACTAAATCAATCCCCAGAAGTCACAAAGCTAACAAATGAGACACGAAGGACTAAAAATCAAGTGTTTGCTATCTAGCGATCTGGCAACAAAAAATAAAATGTAAAGATCTAACGCACACTATTAAAACATGGAAAATGAGTCTAGAATTTTAAATTTTAGATCCTGTACTATTTCTTTTTCACTAGACTGTTTAGCAACTTAGAATGTGTTTGCATAATATTAAAATCAAAGACAACAATGGCAATAACTATCTTTTTCAATACTTTTGATATGCTGGCAATATTTCCTTCAACATTTTTGTCTGTTTTTAAATTTGGCCAAAGGCCTAGCTTGTCATGGGACCCTTAAATTCTGAAATATTCTTTCAAGTCTTGATGACTCGTGTCTTCATCAGTCCTATGAAGTATGTGAACATATCACTGCAATCAATAACAACTTTGTTAACTAATACCTAAAAGAAAATTACTTGATAGCATATATAAGAAGACCACAAAACAGGAGCATGTAGGTAAATACAGAGAGATAAAAATGACTTTATTCACTCCTGGAGAGGATGGGACATTTTTATTATTGTAATAATGTGACCTATAACCGGTCTTTGTAAAAAACCTTACTGCTCTTCAACTAGATTATTTAAAGTGCATTGGATATTATGCTCAGTGAATCCAAAGCATAGCATAATAAACATTCCCCTCCAAACAAACTCCATTTGCCAAGTTTTAAGTTATGCCAACATTTTAGCATTTTCCCCATAGCCCAAACTCAAAATTTTGGACGGGTTTTTGAATGTTCCCTCCTCCTCATCCCCATTTATAATATAACTATGTAGTTCTTGAAGATCCTTTCTTTTGAGTGCTTTAGAACTTACCTAAATTGTCACATTCTTATGCCACTTCTTTGGTTTGTGACCTCATTGCTCTATGCACAAATTTCTGAAATAAACTCCTGCCCTTTAGTCTTCTCAATCTGCTCAGATTACCAATTCTATGACACCATTCAGAGAACGCAATTACTTTCCCAAGTGATTGCAAATAAGAGTTTGCAATTACTTTTCCAAAGCTTCTTATGTTAGGTGTACAATCATATCAGTGGCCCCTGAGAAGCTCTTGACTTCTTATCTTGACTATACAGGCAATGTATTGCTTTACCTAAACATATGCTGTTTTAGACAAGACATTATCCTCAGGATTATTATCCCTTTTCATAAATATCCTTTCTCACATGACTTCTGTCAAGACGATCTTTTCAGTTAGAATATTCTCATCCTTCCATCCATCCTTCCATCCATCCATCCATCCACCCACCCACCCATTCAGCCAGCCAACCACCCTACCAGCCCTCATGTAAGGAATAGGTGCACAGCCCAGGGTAAGATATTTAAAATACATTCTAAAATAATTTTCTGTCCTCAGGATGCTCCCAGACAAGTCACTAGGCAGAAATTATCTAATTATAATACATGGCACTGTATGTTACAGGTAAGACAGTTGATATGTGAAAATTTGACTCAGCCTCTAAGAGTCAGGAAAAGGAGTAGGTGACATGTAAGACAAATCTCAGAATTTCATTTTCTTTGATCTCTAACTATGCAAAATTCTGCCTTAAAAATCTGACTTCGCTCTTTCAAAAATCATCTCAAATCTAATTTCCTACATAAAACTGTCCTCAGTAAAGTGAGCTGACCTAGAGAGCTATTCTTCCTACTAGGGGTCAAGTGTCCTTTTTCACACAGCGATAGTCTATGTGATATTGCTCTCTAATATTTTCTTTTCACAGGTCCCCAGCACTATAATCTATCCCCAGAAAATCACTAGCTTCTTTAAAGGCAGACTGGTTCTTCTTTGTTCCTCCAAGTGCCTATTATAATGAATAACCTTTAACTGTGCTAGAATAAACACTCTTGAAGTTAATTAAATCAGCCTCTCTTCCCAGCAATCCTTTAACCGTTGTGGACACCCATGGGGACATCCGTACAAATGCCATTTTGGGGGCTCACAGCAGCCATGTTTCTGCAATGGTGTAAAGCCCAAGCTGGACTAATCAAATTCCCTCTAGGATTTGAAATGAAGACATCAATGGATTCTACATTGGCTAAAGATGTTTTGTTAAACTTATTATTTCTTAACTATTACCAATGAGATATGTATATCTCATTAACAGTAAAAGTGAACAAAATAAATATTCTTATTAAAGTTCACTTTATTAACAATAATCAATACACAAGGAACTCATAAAACTAAAAACACTTAGAAGAAATTACAATATTTGTCTTTGGAATAATTAATTATTTTAAATACATAATCAGTAACCTTTTTTACATTTGAACGTATGCCTTGGGAATTAAAAACCTCCCAAGATCCCCTTCTTGTTGTTCTTTCTGATAAGACTTGTCACATAATTTCTGTCCAAACCAAAATGTATCCAGTATGGGAGGAAAAAAAAAGTCTCCAAATAACTTGTTTCTGTTAAAAAAAATTCTTTCTAAAACTCATTTGCTGCTTATAATTAGTTAGAAAATAAAAATTATTTTTACAGCTACATAACATTTATATCTGAGCAAATAAAATACAATGAGCTACAATGAAAGAAAAAAATAGCAAACAAATTTATCCACTCTCATATTTTAAATTAGCACCTATAATGTTTAAGAACATTGACAAATGCACTGGACACACAAATTATATGACATTAGAGGAAAGGTCGCAGGGACCTTCCATCTCCATCTACCCAAAGCAGAAATAAAATTTCACCTCTCTAATCATATGGAATATGCAAAAGGCAGCAGTGCTGAGGAGAGAACTAGCCTTCTTTCCTTGCCAATGGTCTCCTCTATAAAAGATATATATGAGAAGCTGTTTTTTTCATTCCTTAAACATTCATTACCTCTTCATGGAGGACTTGAATGGAAGGAAGCTCAGATTATCCACTCTCCTGGGAGTAGGGTAATGAAATAAAGGTCAGAGATTACTGGCAAGGATTTCTTTCTACATGAAAAGCAAATCGTTTTCTAGAAAATGTAGGGAATGCAAACTTTAAGAGTATAAATTAGTCATATGAGCTTCTTAGTTGATTCTTTTAAATTTGTAGTTGTAAAATACCAAATTCTACCTTGGTATAGGGAAATCCATTTTAAAAACAATTCTATTTAGGAAAATATTTTTCAAAAAACAATTACTTGAGTTGATTTTCTTTCATTTCTTTTATCTTTCAGAGATGTTTGCCAGTTTTCTTTTCACATATTTCTGTGGTAATCCAAAAATAAAGCCTAGGAAAATTCATCACCTAGCTAATTCAATTGTAAGTTAATAATTCAGTCATAAAATAGTATAAACTTTTTAATATTTATTCATTTCAATTATCTCAATCTCAGCCTACAGCATCATTTTTAATTTGCCACTAATAAATATTGACAATATATTCCTTGTCTTTATATATATGTATAGTTATTATATATATTAAAACCTAAAAAGTTATTTTAAAAAGTAGAATTGTTTTTTTGAACAAATTCTTCTTCTCCTTAATAAGAAACATTTTAAGAATTATAATAATATTCTCATAATAGTTTTTAATCATTTTTTAATAATATAAATACAAAGTTCTATTAAAAACATTCTTTGCTGTTCCTATACCAGAATTCAAGGATGAACTATTATGTTTCATTCTTGACCCAATCACTCTTGGAACATTTTAGACTCCTGATAAATTTTTGAGACTGAGAATATAAAATAAAAAATGAATAAAAATCTAGTCAATTCCAGTTGAATAATCCTTCAGAATTGGATTTCTCCTTCCATTTTAAATTGCTCAGTGGGTCTATTCATTTTTACCAGTTCTAAATTTTAAGACTAAAACTGAATGTGATGCTAAAAGATAGTTTCTCTTCATTTATAATATTTACTTAATTTTGATATTGTTTTACTACAGAGTATCACAAACTTAGAAAGTGATTTTTTTTCCTTTTCAATTGTTATTATTCATTTTAAGTCAAAATATCCAGTCAATATAGTGCTTTATGGTAATTTTTTATACACTAAAGACAGGAAAGAAAATAAAAGACCATGTTCAATATTTTAGGCTAAAGATAAGAGATTCATAGGCTACATCCCATGTTGAAATGTCAGAAGGGTCTACATTGCCTACGAAGTTATATAGACAATATTGCATGAATATACATTGATTTATCTTATTTGAAGGTCCATGGATCTTCCAAACAGAGTTTAGAACACCTATTTGAAAATAGCATGTAGTGTGTCTAAATGAACATATTCCAATATATCTGAATAATCTGAAAATATTAAAAATAAAATGCTTTTTATCTGATGGTTATGCATTAAAAAAAAGAACAAAAGTTAATATACTTATCTGAAAAATTCAAACCAAAAATTTCAAAATCCGCATTCTGCTAATATTGGAAATTGAATTGTCTGTTTTTTTGTTTGTTTGTTTGTTTTTTGTTTTTTTTTGAGACAGTCTCTCTCTGTTTCCAGGTGCCAGGCTGGAGTGCAGTGGCGTGATCTTGGCTCACTGCAACCTCTGCCTCCCGGGTTCAAGCAATACTCCTGCCTCAGCCTCCCAAGTAGCTGGGACTACAAGCATGCACCACTATGTCCAGCTAATTTTTGTATTTTTTTAGTAGAGACGGGGTTTCATCATGTTGGCCAGGATGGTCTCAATCTCTTGACCTCGTGATCCACCTGCCTCGGCCTCCCAAAGTGCTGGGATTACAGGCGTGAGCCACAGCGCCCGGCTGCTTTTTTTTTTTTTTTTTTTAAGAGACAGCATCTGGGGTCTGGCTGTGTTGGCCCAGTCTGGAGTGCAGCAGTGCAATGACAGCTCACTAAAACCTCGAACTCCTAACCTTAAGTGATCCTTCTGCCTCAGCTTCCTGAGCAGCTAGAACTACAGAGGTATACCATCATAGCCAGTTAATTTTCAATTTTTTTTGTAGAGATAGGCTCTCATTATGTTGGCAGGCTGGTATCAAACTTCTGGCCCCAAGTAATGCTTTCACCTCAACTTCCCAAAGTACTGGGATTACAGGCCTGAGCCACCAGGTTTAGCCTTCAAATTGTCTTTATGAGTTCCCTCTCTGTTCAATATTACTTCATTAAAACTCGACTCTGAATCTCATTTCCCCTATGATAAGACTGTAGCATCCCAATTCTTGTGCTTCTCAACTTGCTAAGTTGTTTAAAATGTCATAGCCTACTCAGTTTGAATTTTTCACTTCCCCCCTCCCCCAAGTATCACAGCCTAATTCTTTCTTGCTTAGTTTGAATACTAGAAGATTTGGAAAGAATCTTTCATTTTGCTATGGACTATGGTAAGCAGACCAAAAAAACTCTAAAGAATAATGTAACAATCATGTGTGTACTGCCATGAGCTTTGTTAAACCTTACAAATTTGCTGTATTTTATTGAGATATCATATAAGGATATAAAACATAACTTTGTACACATTTATAATCCTGTTCTTATCCAAGTGCCCAACAGTAATCACTGTCCTGAATTAAGTAAATATTAGGTTTTCATGCCTTTTATTTCATGTTTTCTAGAGGAAGATGATGTGAATTAAGTCTGTGTACTTGTGCCAATAAGGGAGATATTGCAATCTCAATAGTTTAAATAAAAAGTGGCTCAACATGACTCACTAGTTGCCAACAACAAAAGCAATTATTTTGGTCTCCTCAAACTTTATATGAATGATGGCATACTGTATAAATGCATCTCCAGCTTTTTTAAAATAAAAAGCTTATTATTTTGTTATCTATCCTCAATAACATGTGAGGCTTCAATATGTTCATTTTTAACGCTGCTTAGAATTTCATTGAACACATCTACCACCTATTGATGACCCAAATAAGTCACATTGTTTCTTGAATACAAGTATATAGAGCATTTCCAGTTTAAAATAAAGAGCATGTTGATGTTTATAATCAAGGAAATCTACAAATATAAAGTCTGTTCATCAAAAAAGGAATACCTTCCTTCATATACATAATTTTTAAGAGTATAACACTTATGCCATTAATCCCCAAATATTGCTGTACATTCAAGAGCCTATGGAGTTTTTTAAAATCCCAGTGCCTAGATCACACCCCATAACAATTAAATCAGAATGTCTGGAATTGAGGGCCAGTCATTAGTATTTTTAAAAGATCCCCAGGTGATTGCAAATTACAGCAAAGTTGGCAACCACTGAGTTATGTTGAGCCATTTTTTATTTAAACTATTGGGATTTCAATGCCTCCCTTATAGCCACTAGCACACTGATTTAACTTACAACCTCTTCCTCTAGAAAGCTGTCCTTGAAAAAGTGTTGGCAATTTTTTTTGGGGGGATGGGGGGAAGGTCAAATTCTACATACATGTTAATCCTAAAACTACATACTCCAGTCTCTTAAATGATTTAATTCATCCTGCTCTTAGGTTTGCTGTCTGTTGTTTTTAAGTTTGGTGTGTATATATATATATATTTATACTGCTATCAGTCCTATATTTCAAGGTTCTAAGGATGTAGAAACAGGTTGGTTAATTTGCTCTGTACAGTACCTAACAGACTGTTACATGCAGAGAGACAAATCATGCTTTTTTTCTGTTAATGATACCTCCTGTGAAATAAATACTTCAACTCTCTAAAATCTGGTTGAAGTCTCTTAAATCATACATAATACCTGGGCTATTTTACACCAGACTTTATTTTTCTTCAACCTTACATATTATATGTAGTTGTTTAAGTAGTTTTCTGCCTATTTTAGATCATAATTTTATTCTTATTTACTTAAATTACATTGAAAAGAAATAGAAACTACATAGTATTTAGATTTAAAACCAACAATCTATGCTCAAAAGAACATATTTTATTTTATTTTTATTATTGTACTTTAAGTTCTGGGGTACACGTGCAGAACATGTAGGTTTGTTACATAGATATGCACGTGCCATGGTGGTTTGCTTCACCCATCAGCCCATCATCTATATTAGGTATTTCTCCTAATGCTATCCATCCCTTAGCACCCAACCCCTGACAGGCCCCACTATGTGATGTTCCTCTCCCTGTGTCCATGTGTTCTCGTTGTTCAACTCCCACTTATGATTGAGAACATGTGGTGTTTGGTTTTCTGTTCTTGTGTTAGTTTGCTGAGAATGGTGATTTCTAGCTTCACCCACATCCCTTCAAAGGACATGAACTCATCCTTTCTTATGACTGCATAGTATTCCATGGTGTATATTTTATTGTTTTTAAACAGTGAATTATCTCCAGTACAAATAAATCTATGTATTGAACTCTTAGGTTTTTATTCAACCTTAGGAAGCCATGTCTCCAATAAAAGAAAGTATTAAGAGAACACATCACTTTTTTTGTTTTCTACATTTTGCTGATTTCTACTGCTTTCTTCACTTTCCTAATCTCTTTCTCCATCCTTTCCAAAGGCAGCAAGTGTTTAACTTATCAATACCTAATTTAATTGGAAGTGTAGTAGAATGAAATCAGTTTATATACATCACCATTACAATAAAATAGCACATTGATTCTATCCAAAACCTTATTCAAGACAGTTATGTTACTATCTAGAAGAAATGGTGACATTCAAAGAGTCCAAGCTTGCTGTGACCTTGCCAAATCTTTCCTATGAGAAAATACCCTATAAAATTGCCATACGGTAGACCTAATCACTTAAAAATGAAATAACTCTAATTCAAATTATACAAATTATACATTACTGTATTAAATTCCTCCCCAAGATGATACTCTGCAGAAGGTAGTAATGTTTATGTAGTAGAAAATCTAAAACTAGGGCCTGAGTTAAAAACATATCAGGATTATTAAATGAAATGAAAGATATATATATATAGGCTTTTTTTTTTGGCGAGGGGGTGGTGCTTTAACTCCAGAAGGACCAAAACATGCTGCTTTTGGATCTTGAAAATAAGAACTTGTTCCACTGCTGCCTGTTTACAGTTGAAACTACAGGGAAAAATACTTTCAGGGGCCTGATGTTTCAGGTGGAAGATATTAAGCTGGTTGTAAGTTGTTGCCCGTGGAGAGTTTGACTCAGAGGATAAAAATCCAACGAGCAGAGTCACAGAAGCATGTATATTCATAAGTTCTGCTTCAGGGATGTTTATAGTGTTGGAAGGTCCAGTTTCTAACTATTCCTGTTATTTAATGCAATAGTGTAGAGGAATGTAGCATTGTCAGCATTTATAACATTGGGTATGATCCTTGGGTGAAAAACAGATATTCCTTACTTTCTTCTGAGTGGAAGCCAATGATTGCAATGCCATGAGGTTTTACTTTTGAATTAAAAAAAAAAACAAGTTGTGTGTTTTTTTCCAAATGTTTTAGTTTGAGAATGTATTAAAGGTATATTCATTGATGCAAGTTTCTGGAGTGCTTAAAAATGTAAAACCACAAAATAGACGACAGCTACAAACATTTTTAAAACAGGAGAAAAAGTTTGTTCTAAGAGGAATACTAGAAAGTCAGTTTGAAGATTGCCACTTCAATCCAGCTGCTTTGAGGCCAGGTTACTCACTTTCTTAATTAACATGAAGACAAAAATGTGCTAGCATGCTTTAAGCTATGCGTTAATGTTTGATGTTTTAGCATCTAATAAATATCTGCATCTCATATCAGATTCTAGATTCAATACAGTTAGCTCTGGGCTTGCTTTCGAATCTTTTAATGTTTATACAGATTATGTAAATCATACACAGCTCATAAAAATGTGGTAAGGAGATATGTGACTGTATTTCTCATATAGAATATCATTAAGCTCCACCCCCAGTTTATAGCTCAATATATTTATTTAAAGAGTATCTGTTTTCAAGACAAAAAGAATGAGGAGCAACAACAAGAAACTAACATGAAATCTGTATGGTATCATTTGAAAAATCAATAGTGTCATTTTAATCACTTTATACCACTTAATTTTTACATGCCTTGTGACAGGTAATGAGTTCCATGTGGAGATATAAAACATAAATATCATCCATATTGTTTAAAATATACAATGAAAATTAGTATGACAAAAAGACTAATGGCACAATCAAGTAAAACTATGCTATTACATAATAGGAGAGATAAGGAAAAGAGAGAAAAGCAGTTTTATTATTTACAAATACAATACAGATATCGAAATGCAGAACTGCTACCTTTTCTAATTTGAAAAGCTTTATCAGCCAGAAGTAACTTTAACAAGAAACAGAAACTCATGCAGGAATAAATTCTGCACCTGCCCATACCTGCTTACTTAACAAGAATGTTCTTCACAGTCACATTAGGATATCTATAATTGTGAACCGAAATGGTGGATATCCAGAAAACTTGGCTAAGTGAGGTGAAATGTAAACTGTAAAGTAGAAACATCACTAACAGATAAGTATAATTTATAAAAAGCCTGAGCCTTTTCTCATGGGGACTGCAAAGCATTGAATGGTTGTTGTACCTATGCTACTATAAGATAGTTGAATTTAAACCACCTTCCTGTTTCAAAGATATTGGAGTAAAGATACCTGGAATTTTAAGGGACTTTTTCCAAGGTCACATAGATGAGTCAGTGGGAGAGACAAGTATAGCTTCTGAGTGACAGAGACAAAGAGTTACAGAATTTTCTCTCATTCCACACCTGCAGAAATGCCTGAACTATGCCAGCATATAAACCCTTGACTGGTGACATCCCATCCTAATCATTTTAGAATCTCAGCAGAGATGACAACACTGGAAGCTTCTACCTACACTCTGGTTGCTTCTTCATTTAAAAAAATAATACCGATAAAATTATTAGCATTTATGAAAAAGAGCATTGCAAGAGAAATTGGCCAAGGGTTTTTCATATCTGTTTCAACAAATTATTAGATGCTAAAATAAAGAAGGCTAATGCTGAGCAACAATTTAGACTGTCCATATCCTCCTACTTCCCATTAGTAAGTATAGCCTCAAGAGACTGCCTTCAAAATGCTAAAATAAATTAACCGGGAGTCAGTTCCTAAGATATCACTAGCATATTAAACCTTCTTAAAAGATTATGCCTGACTCATATACTTCTTTAGTTATTCATTCATGTGGAATTTGAGACTACAAATCACATTTGTTACATTTTAGAAAATTCCCTTTGCATAGTTTCAGTTATATCAAAACTAAATAAATCATCTTTAGCCAAAAAAAGCCTTTTTAATCTTCAAGTTCCTCTGGGATACTGTATATTTCTATTCTCAGACTTCACTGAACTAAAATTACTGTTTCGTGTTGAATACAGAAAAGTGATTAGAAGTAATATTGACCTTGAAGAAAAAAAGTTCAGCTAAATAATGGTTTTAATTTAACTAACTTATATTTTTTAATGCATACACCTCCTAAGCCATTAAAAAAAAACTGTGTCCATATAATCAACTCTGCAAAACAAAAACAAAAACACACAAACAAACAAAAACCTCATGCCTAATATAGACTGTGATTTTTGCATTGTTTGCAGGAGATATCCTGACATTAAACCAATATACACAAAATGGAAAGCCTACAATTTTGGAAGTTAATTGTTTTATGTACCTGTATAGTCCTTTTGTTTTCCTGAGAAATGTTGTCATACAATGCCTTGAGAATTAACAAATAGCTACTTTAGGCACAATATCAATTGCACTGTACAATATGTAATTTCCAGGTAAATCATGAAGAAAAATGAAATAGTACCAAATAATATTTTTTCTTTTGTTATTTAAAAATGACTGCATTGGATTATAAAGTTGAACAACTTATCTATCATACAGGTGAATAGATGTTGATATCAAAATACATGCATAATCAGAGACCTTACCCTACCATCCCCATATCTTGTCCAGTTATTCTGTTTTACGAGTACTTATTGCAGCAGTTCACTGGAGCTTGTTACCAGCTTGACAGAGCTGATTATTTCATACCTACAAATTCTGTAGGCTATTGTTAGTGTGAAATCAGCCATGATAGCAATATTTACACTATGAAAATTGGCAGTGGTACAAACCATGCTCTGCTAACTCCTTTACCAATACACTACTATGATTATATGGAAAAAATGGCACACAATGCTGTAGGTGGCAAACAATAATAACTAAGATCCAGCCCCAGTTCTTAACATACTTATTTGAAAGGATTGGATTGGAGACATAAAGAAAGCTCAAAACTGGAAAAGAAGAAGAGTTAATGCTTATTCTGAAAGTTTAAACCTTTATGGTTTGAAGAATGAAAGTGCCATTATCAGAAATAAGGAAGTCAGGAAGAGATATCTATTGGGAAGTTTGGGTGGAACATGGATTGTCTGCCTAAGGATGAATTCAGTAGAAAGATCGCGGGAGCTAAGTATCAGAGTTCAAATTATCTATGATCACATCTTTGTCTACAACAATAGTTTCCAAAATTATCTGCACATTAGAATCAGCCGGGAAACTGAAACAAAAACAAAAACAAAAACAAAAACAAAAACAAAATACTATTGTCCTAGCCCAGGAGATTGTGACTTAATTGGTCTGGAATATGGCCTGGGCTTTGAAATATTAACAAGATTCCCAGGTAATTGTAATGTGCAGATTAGTTTGGGAAACAGTGGCCTATGATTTAAACATGTTTAAATATTTTAATGCCTTAAATTCCTGAAACGAAAAAGATAAATGGATACATCACAAGCTTTAGGACCTGCAGGTCAGCCCCCAAAGCGGGCTCATTATTTGCCATTACTCAGAGCTGAGGGAGAAAGTCACTCACTCCTATTTTCTACTATATAAGAGGAGTTCACTTGCTTTCCACTATGCAAAAAATTTTAACAATTGATAGGAAATTGTGAGAAAAAAAACTAATTGTTCTTGGTACAAACTGAAATGTGATATCACTCCTTGCACAAGCTAGCCCAATAAAATGCCATATGCATTGCAGGATGTGTGTCTAGCCCATCAAATATAATTCTATCTCTCTCTTCATATATATACATGATGCAAACTCACATTTCTAATTTTGGTGGAAGAAGTAGCTTAATCACCTCCTAAGTGATGCTTTTAAGGAAGAGAACTACCTCCTCAGGCATATATATATATATATATATGCTCTTCAACTGGGAGAATTCAATGAGATTATAAAAATCACCTTGATTCTCCCCTTTGCATTCAAGAGAACACAGAATGCTCTTGAGAGAGAGCCAAAGGCCTCCCTTTCTTTTTCTAAATAGCACGTAGAATTCCAGGTTGTTCAAGAAAACAGAATGACTTAGAACACGTATAAAATTTGACTGATGTTCTTTCTTCTCCAATTGAGCTTTATTACATGCATTTGTGTTGTACAGCAAATAACAAAACAAGACAGAAGAAGGGAAAGAGAGAGAAAAAGAAAGAGGAGAGAGAAAACAGAAACAAGGTCTGTCAAAGAGGATTTCTAAGTATTTATTGTGCATTTCAAACACAGGTTTTGATTCATAGGTCTGGATTGTGGCCTGAGATTCTGCATTTTCATCAAGATCCCAGGTAAATCTGATGTTTTGCACTCTATTTTTTCATGGACTGCACTTTTAGGAGCAAGATGGTAATCATATGATAGAAAAGGTTTGTTGGATCCATTGAATTTATTCCCTTACATCCTTACAGGCAACATAGAAATACTGTGCTCATACACAGAGATATCATATATACAGCAGAAGAAAGTATCTGTTCCCTCACCAAATCATCATATGTTCCTCAAAGTTACAATAAAAGTCATTATTAGCAAAGGATGTTTTAGAAGACATTTGCTTGAGTGAGCCATGAATCTACATATGATGCTGGGTGATTTATAAACGTATGAGTAGATATCTAGAAGGAGAAAAAGACAAAACCATTGGCATTAACATTTTAATTTTAACTGATGCAAGAATTACCGAGTATCTCTGTTTTACACTAGGACCACCAAAGTGATCAATGGCATCCTTTCTGCTCAAATATTTATTTTGTAATATGTAATTAAAATCTTGGCATATCCTCTCATTATGTGTATTTGCAGATTCTAGTGTTTAACCCAGTATACAATGCAAAGCAGCCCATTAAGAGAAACGCAGTCACTGTCTTGTGAAGCAAAATGAATGATTAAAAAAAAAAAAAAGAGCACTCCTGCCGCAGCTTCGTGGTGTGATCAATGGCATTCACCTTCCCCTCTCAGTGTAACGGGAATGTCTATCAAAACCAGAAAACGGAAGGCTTCAGAAGCATTATGTAGCTAAAAAAGGAGACTATTTTACCCATTAGTAATAAATGTACCTGCTGAGCAGAACACAGCTATACCTGAAAAGGTTCCACAATTCTCTTTTGCTTAGCTCTCCCTGCTATGAGAGAACCAGTGTGCTAAAGAGCATTTTGTAAAAGCAAAAGAGTTTATATAATTGACTTTACTGGAATTAGAAGACAGAGTACAGTGTGCTCAACCTGAAGCAGCCCAACCCTATGATGAAGGAAAATTGCACAATTTAATAGCTAGATAGAGGAACTGTGAAGTAATAGAAGTAATCAAAGGCTTGGCCATGCTTAAAGGAACAAATCTGTTACTTTTCCATTTGCTCCAGAGAGGGGACTGCAAGTGGACTATTTGCAGGAAAGTGCATTAGCACAGCTTCCCAAATTTGGGTAGTACTTTCACAAAAAGGAGAATTTAGAAAGAGATAAGTATAAGTATCTTAATGTTGAGGTGTCTTTTGGAAATTAAATTTTTGAATTCCCCAGTCCTAACTTCTATTTCATGTGAAATAATTAAAAAGAATACATCTAATAATTGCAGTTAATTTTTCATTGTCTTCTCCTCGGCCACAGCCAACTACACCTTCATTAAAGATATCATCTTGCTGTCTCGAACACGTATTTTCTACAGAAAGGGAACAAGCAAGCCATATTTAGGGTGAAGGTGTATTAGCCTTTCTTGAACATCTGGTGAAAAGTGAAGTTTCAGCAGTAGCAATTTATACATCTGTATCATCTTGGGGGAAATGTGACTTGAGTGATTTAATAGCAAGAAGGAACACTGACTTACAATGCAGCATTAACACAACAACAGCCTGTGAAAATCAAAAGTACTAGGATCATAACCTTGAATGATCTTAATAAAACCTTAATACAACCAGAATTCAAGTGAAGAAAAATATTTTCTAGGGGACTGAAATATTTTAGTAAGTCCAGAAATTTAAATATAAAAATTTTGAGGGTAGAAAAAAAGCATTAGAAATCATTTAAATCTTGTCATAACCTGAATCTAAGGGTATTTATAATGATTCAGATGAAGTAGTTGAGCTTTAGATTACAACTAAATTGCCAGTTAAACACATATGAAATTAATTCCAATAAAAGATAAGTGTATGTGACAGCTCAATTAGTATGATTTATATACTTCAAAATAATTATACTATTAAGGTAGACAGTATACCGTCTAGTTTTATTCACATCAAATTTCTCATGCTTTGGTTAGCTTAAACTAACCACGGCATTTCAGAAGAGTGAACAATGACTTAGGCTCTTCCACTAACTTTACTAATAGAAATATTGTTTTAGGTCATCATACCTCAGTTTTCTCATTTTTGAAATGATCGCCATCAAAAGTATCAAATTTCCTTTTATTATCTACATAATCCCACATAAATTAAATGTCTACATTTATTTTAATGAAATAAATGCATAAGTCTCTAACAGAACTCTTTTCTGTATCATCCAATAAAATATTTTATTACAATATACTACTGTTGTAAATTCAGGAACTCTTAATGAAGCTACGTGAAATAATAGTATTCGACCCTATGTAACGTCCTTCAAATTTGAAAAGTAAAGAAAGGTTGCCTTAATCCAATGTTACTGTTTCCAACATGTTTTTCAAGAAGCACCAAGTTCACTAAAAGAAACTAAACATTCTCACAATAAAAAATATAGAAACTTGGTTCTGAAATTACTTTTTTCACTTACTGTTAGATTCTTCATTTCTCACAGAAACACAACTACATCTCATGACATAGTTTTAAAATCAGTTCAATTCCTTAAAATTAACTTTTCCCTGTTCCTTCTCTCTACCTATTTTTCTATCCCTCCCTCCTCCTCTCGCTGCCTTCTCTCTAAGTTCTCCTCAACCATGGACATGTGAGAACAAAAAAAGGTTCAAGTTAGAAATATATTTTACTGTCCACTGACGTACTATGAATTCCAATTCAACAAATCAACTCTTGACTTCTAATCTCCTTCACACTTCTTACTTCTCCAATTTCACCAATAATCCTACTTTTTGTCAAACTCTCATCTTGATTTATACCAGTATTCCCTCAAGTCAATCCATAAGGATATACTTTTTTTTTTTTTGAGATGGAGTCTCACTCTTTCACCCAGGCTGGAGGGCAGTGGCATGATCTAGGCTCACTGCAACCTCTGCCTCCCGGGTTCAAGCGATTCTCCTGCCTCAGCCTCCTGAGTAGCTGGGATTACAGGCATGTGCCACGACACCCAGCTAATTTTTTGTATTTTTTTTTTTTTAGTGGAGACAGGGTTTCACCATGTTAGACAGGATGGTGTCGATCTCCTGACCTCGTGATCGGCCCGCCTCAGCCTTCCAAAGTGCTGGGATTATGGGCATGACCCACTACACCAGGCTGGAGATACTTTTAAGTCTTCAATTCCCTCATCTTTGGAATATTTGTTGCATCTCCATGCCATGCAGAGTCCAAGCCTTCTGAAGATTTCTCAGGTAGTACTTGTGCTTTTTCATGTGCATTTCCTGGGCATTTTTGTGTGCACAGGGCACCACACTAAGGCAGGAATTGCTGCTTCTGAAAATTCCACTCCCATCACGTTAATTTATTCTTCATGCTACTTTCTAAAAAGATATCTGCTCACATTACTTTTTTAAAAATGGCAACCTATTGCCTAGAAATGTGGTTTTCAAACTTTGGTGCTTGGATAGATCATATTTTAATATACCTGGAGTGGTAAGAAACTGTGTTTTGACATGTATCTCAGGTGATTCAAATATAAGTGATGAGAAAGCACACATTAGAAAAACTGTTATAAACCCAGAAGTACACCATATTGATAATCATGCTTGCAGTTTTCACAATTTTGTTTAAATTCAAATGCTGTTGAGATGTCTTAAAGAAGCACCGCGTTCCATAAAGGATACCTCACTACTTACTGACTCTGTTTCAGGCATTACAGAGGGGCTTATAGCAAAAATTTTGATAAAAGATGCCCCTTAACCTGGAAGAATTCCTAATACAATTCCTAATATAATGAGGAAGTAGTTTTTTTTTTTTTTTTTTTTTTGTAACTAGTATAAAATGTGATAATCTAAGGGAGTACCAAAAAAGTTAATTACACCTAAGGAATACAGCAAATCATTTCACCAAGGAGGTAATGCTTTTATATGTTTGCATATATTCTAATATGTACATGTGGAAAAAACAACTGGAACAGCCTGAAAAGACTACATTTAACAGAATGAAAAAAATGGTTTCTCCTCACACCTTACTGGTCCTCTTTCATAAAGACAAGGCCTCTCCTGGTTTCCTGTGGATTCTTGTAGAAAGCCTCCATGCATAGTCATGAACCTATGTCTATTCACTAGAAATTGTCTATCTTCTCCTTTCTTCTCAAACTTTCAATACCTTCTTTCTCGACTTCATTCTGAGATGCAATGTGGACTTTGCTAACTACCCTGAGAAAGAAGCACCCACATATACCAGCCAGCTTACATCAGTGTGCATATCCTCAATCTGTCCTTCTTTTTCTAAGGTTGAATCATTCATTCTCTTATCTCATTATCTAAGGCCATGCTCTAGATACCTTCCTGTGTCTCTAACTTTAAAACATTGCTTCACCAATTATCCCCGTCCAGTACAAGCTATGATTTCTTTTGAATAGATCTTACATATCAGAAAAAAAGGAAACAAATTAAAAAAAAATCAAAAATCTATTTTAACCCTAAGTTCTACTCTAATCATTGCATTCTTTGTTCTTATTTATAGCAAAAATTCTCAAAACTGTATTATACTTGTTTCTCCCTTTTCTTTTTCTATTCACTTATGAACCCCCTCCAATAAGGTTCCTTGCTCATTTCTCATAGAAACCACATTTGTCTACGTGAATAATGATTTTCCTGTTACTAGATCCAACAGTGAATTCAGAGACCTAGTAATGCTTTGTAACCTGCCCTTTTATTTTCCTTACGTCTCCTAAATTTGTATTGTTGCCCTGTCATCTCCTAATTTGTTGATCCAACTCCCTCCTCCATGCTCCAACTGGATAGCTAAAAGCTTTCTTAAATTTGACGTGTCCAAAAGTGACCTGATTACCTTTCTTCCCAAGCACCAACCAGTCCACCCTACACTTGCTCATCCTAGGAGATGTCACTACCATGGTATTTCAGAAGTGAAGGCCCAAAACCTTCAATGTGTTACTCATTTTTCTCACTTATTGCCTGCAATTTGTCAGCACACCATCTACCTTAAAAATCAAATGAAAACCAGTCTATTCTCACTGTCTCTACTGTCATCACCCTGGTAAAATCTACCATCATCTCAGACCCTTCTCCAATGACCTGCCAAGTCTCAATACAGAACGCAGAGTGAAACTTTTAAAATAAAAGGTAGATAACTGTCATTTCTCTGACTCACCTAGTAATGAAACTGTTAGAATTACCCCATTTTTATTAACCTACTCTCATACTCTGATTTCTTGAAAAGATTTGTCATGCCTTACACTTCATGGCAATATATACTCTTCTTGTAATACGATAATAGTGATACTATTAAATGTTTCCCGGAAAGCACATTGCCAGTCATGTATGTTTTTGACTAGTGTCCTAGTTTATTCATAGGTAAAACCTGGATGATAACATAATCACATGCATAATTGCTTGTGCACCTCAAATTTATACATACAATTAGGATACACATATGGTGTCCATATCTACAAGTATCACTTTGGTGTGAGTTGAACAAAGCTGTGAGTATATATCTCTTTTATAGAGAAACTTTCTAAGCATTCTTCTATATACTCCCTGAAGGCTTAAATACTTGAAGTTACAGTCATGTCCAAAGATGTAGTCAGGCTGCTCCCAAGGAAATGGGGTTAGGAAATAAATTTGGCCAAAATATATTCAGAAGTACTATTTTGGAAATCTAATGTAAGTAGGGGTGTTTTCTAAAAGACTCATTTATGCATTTACACATGTGTGTGATTTTTCTAAGTTGTTGTTGTGTGTGTGTGTGTTTGTCTGTGTTTATAGGACCTAAACAGAAGTTAAGTAAAAAATATTTCTGTTGCCAGGCTAATATATTTCTCATACCCATTATCATTTTGAGACTGAACTATATCCATTGTATTTAACTCCAGCTACAATTTTTCTTCATATTGCTTCAAAGCTGCTTATAAATTAAATAATTAGATATGTAGTTAGAGTTGACAGTTTAATTTGTTTTAATAAGGGTAGTAACATATTTGTTTGCACAAAAAGAAACTTGCTATGACAAAACCACATTATGTCATCTTATCAGATTACTTAAAGACACTTAAAACATGTATAGTATATCAGTATTGATTTACAGAAGGCAATTATTGTAGGAATGAAAGAAGAAAAAAGGAACGATGTAAGGGAGAGAGAGAAAGGAAGAAAAGAAGGAAAGAAGACAAAAAGAAGCAGGGGAGGAGGGAAGGAATGAAGCAACGAAAGGAGAGAGAAAGGAAGGAAGGGAGGGAGTAACTGTTCAAACTGCAACCAAATGCTGCAAACTGGATTCATTTTTTCTCTTAACTTACAAGCTATCCATGCCCAAGTAGATATTGATATTATTTCTTCTATGCCACAGAGTGTTTTAATTATATTATATTTTTAAAATTATAAAATATTCCATCAAGGTGTGTTTACAGTGCACTGAAAACGTAGCAGTTCTGGTATCTCCGATTGCCTCTAATTTGTACATAGAGCTATGCATTTCTGCATTCTGCGGGTTTCTCTTTCCCTCATGGTTTGCTTTTTCTCTCTCCCTCTCACTTTCGTTTCACCCATTCTCTTTTTTATCCTTCTATCACAGACATTTTATCTGCTGTGTCTGTAACTGATAAAGCAAGCCATAGCATTTCATGGACAGGGCCACTTTAATCGTCCTTCAAAGCTAATGGCAGAGTGGTGATACTGTGAATTACGCTGTCTGCTTGTCTTTCTAGACTTTATCCACTTTTAACCATGATCTCTAGTGAATTCCTGAACTACAGAGCCAGCTCGACCTTTCTCCTTTTCTTCTCTGTGCTTTTGTTTCACAGGAATGATTTTGTTCTTGGTAAGCGCTAAGGAAAGCACTGATTGATGTCACTTCTATATTAGTATAATTGCTTTCGTAATTAAAACAATATGACATGACCTTCCTTGCTAGTTTGAATTGTGACATCTGTAGGTATGTATATATAGACACAGTTGAGAAAGAAAAAATAACAAGAAAATTAAATTTAAAAATCCAGTGTAACTTACCAGCACTTTTGTACTTAGGATTACATAGCTATCCTTCTGTCGAATTTTAGCATGTATCCACACCTAACACATGGTTTGTCATATTTATCCAGTGCCTGCTCCCTAAAATGTAGGTATTTTTATAAGATACATTAACTCAATTCCCTAAATATGTTAGTATCAGTCACTAAAATCCTCTGGAAATCTGAAAGTGTTAATGCATCTTTGAAAAGTGAAATATTGCTGAAGAGTATTGGTGACTTACAAAAATTTGGGTCAGTTTAACTATAAAGAGAAGCTCACCTAATCAGGGCCTCATTGAATGACATATACAAACACTTCTCTGTTCTCTATGATGAGGTACCAAAAAAAAACTCTAAAAATGTGAAATGTTATAAATAAATAGAGAAAAAGCCAAGGCGGGGCGGCGGGTGGGGAGGAATGTATGTAACATTGTACAGAACAGACACAAGCTCTGAAATTTAAAAAATAACTTTTGGAAGCCATATAAGAATTAGCATTGAGGACTGTGTAGACACATGACTGTGATCAATTCTACTTATTCTTGCTAAGCTAACTTGGACAAGTGTTTCATCTCTCTGCATCTCAACTTTTACAGTTCTAAAATAGAGACATATAGAATATCTGATCTGTAGGTGATTTGGCAGGATTTCAAAAGTAAATGCATTGAGATGCACAAAGCACACTGGATGGTAATTATTAAGTGCTCAATAAAAGGCAGCCTTTATTAATGTTGTTTAACTGTTAAGATCTGATGAAAAGAAAGTACAGTACTTCTGAGCACCTGGAGGAAATGATTCCTTATCGTGTAAGCCAGATCACCAAAGAACCCTTGCCTAGAGCTTTAAAAAAAATTGCTACTTGAACATAAAATCAATCTGTGTTTTCTACTTCATATTTTTAGCTACGGTTTTAAAAGGACTGATCAGTTTGTACTGCCTTTTTTCAGGAAGGAGGGAGGCAGTAAGAAAAGGTGATTGTTAAATTGTTACCTTGACAACAAAGAGAACCAATGGGGAAATAAGCAAAAAGACATTCTTAGCAGTTACTCAGCTTCTGTAAGTTTTGCTAAAAACAGTCAATTCTGTCAGGGCGCGGTGGCTCACGCCTGTAATCTCAGCACTTTGGGAGACCGAGGTGGGCGAATCACCTGAGGTCAGGAATTTGAGACCAGCCTGAGCAAAATGGAGAAACCCCGTCTCTACTAAAACTACTAAATGAGCTGGGCGTGGTGGCGCATGCCTGTAATCCCAGCTACTCCGGAGTCTGAGGCAAAAGGCTTGCCTGAACCAGGGAGGCGGAGGTTGTGGTGAGTGAAGATCGCACCATTGCACTCCAACCTGAGCAACAAGAGCGAAACTCTGCTCAAACAAAACAAAACAAAACAAAAAATAGTCAATTACATTTAATTGATCTTATAGAGCTTTTTTTTCCCAAAGATTACTACTGAAGAGATTTATTAAAGGAATCTGCAAAAATAAAAGTTGAGCATAATGTTAATTTCACTTTAATGGATCTCAATTTTCTCAGCTTCTGTATGTGTCATTCTTTGAAATGACCAAAACATTGATCTATTTTTACTTTAACATTATAATATCTAACATATTCTATTTGCCAGACACTATGTGAAATGGTTTACTTGTGATTAATACATTTAATTATTAATAATGGGACTTTAAAGACGATACCATTATCTTTTTTCATATTTGAGGAAACTGAGGCAACAGAGGCTAAGTAGCTTGCTCAAATTTCCCTAGCAACTAAAGAACAGAATTAGAATGTGAACTCTGGTAGTCCAGTTCTAGAGTCTCATGACCTTTTCTCTGCTAGTAGAAGAGAAGTATAAAATAAAAGAAGGAAAAGTGTGGGTTATGTGGTGATTTCCCAGGATCTGGGTTTTCGGTGGTTTCCCAAAATTATATTTGTTCATGTAACATTTTTACTCATTGAAAACAGAAATGTGGTTCACCTTTGTCTGGAAGAAAAACCCAGGCCAGATGTGGTTGTTCATACCTGTAATCCCACCACTTTGGGAGGCTAAGGTGGGTGGATCACTTGAGCAAAGGAGTTTGAGAACAGCCTGGGCAACCTAGCAAAACCCTATCTCTACAAAAAATTTCTAAAAAATTAGTCAGGCATGGTGGCATGCACCTGTAGTCCCAGCTTCAGAGGGAGGATCACTTGAGCCAGGGATGTCAAGGATGCAGTGAGCCATGTTCATGCCACTGCACCCCAGCCTGGGTGACAGAGTGAGATCCTATTTCAAAACAATGACAACAACAACGAAACTCATCCATACTATAACAGTGTTGTTCTTTGGACTGTCTTACTTGAAGTTATTGACGTTGGTGACTTATTGACATTGGTGACTTCTTAATATTGAAAGTGATTCCAGATCTCTCATCTTTGAAAATCATTTTTTTCTCAGTTAACAGCTTTGCACATGAGTTTTATGGTTTAAGCAATCAAGCCTGTCTTTATTTTAGAATCTTCTAAAACTTAGAAAGCATAGGAAGAAAGAAAGGACATGAGAACCAAGCATTTATATATTCTATACTTAAAAATAATTAATCTATGTGGTGTTAATTCAATAAAATACTGTGTCTTTTCTTGAAGGATGAAAGTTCATTTTTATTATATTTTGTACTTTATGATTTCTAGTTATATTTATTCCATTTAAAAACTAATACGTGATAACTAACATGCAACACCTTCTTATTACATTATCTAAATTTTATATATTTTATGGATTGATTTGCAATAGGTATCCCAGGAATCTCAATTGACAGTTGGAGTTTCACATATAATTTAAGATACTAAACAGTAGCAGTGAGAGTTTATTCAAACTTTCTTGAGGACTTCACAGTGATGCTAAGTCTTACAAAAGAAATAAAATATTTTATGATTATTATCTCTACGACAATTTTTTAAGGTAATCTTGGTCATGATTTTAATAAAAAGCCAAAGCCAACACACAAAAAATGGCAAGGAATGGGAATTGATATATTGATATTTGCTATGCTTACATTCAATAATCTTTAATATAAATATGATTATAAGTTAATAACAATAAAACTATATGTTCTTTTTTCATTTCCATTGGCATGTGTATGTCTGTGTGTGTGTCTACACACACAATCCACTTAGTAATATATGCTAGAATTATTACAATGAATACTACTAGTAGATTCATACTGAAACGTAATATGTATATCTCCATGAAAATTCTATCAATAACTCCTGAATAATGCATTTATTAGGACTCATGTTACAATGTAACTAGTAATTTACTGCCTACAACGTGACAAATGACAAAAGATGAGCCATTCAGGATCATTTTGTATGTGTCACTAGCAATTCACTTCACATTCTTACCTATACAAAATATCTTAAACCACTTAACAGCTTTCTAAATAGAGCTAAGGCTCAAGTTATTAGTATCTTTATTTAAATGTAGGTCTTGACTTCTCTTTGGGGACTAGTAAAGCTTCTTTCATAATGCTACAAAGAAAAAGCAAATTTTGAAGGAACATATCTGGCTCTCTCTCTCTTGTGGATATGCAGGCCTCTATATGTTTGTACAAGTTTGCTATTATCAAACAACACTGCCTTGAACAGTTGTATTAACAAAAGATATAAAAATCCTTAATTCTTTTATTTTCATATGTATATACCAACCATAAACTCTTAATGTATAAAAAATTTCCAAAATCAAAATGTTTTCATTTACTTAGCTTTGTTTAACATCAGCATTTAAAGAAATTGACTGTGACAACAAATGCATTCAATATATTACTATAAACCTAGACATAACTGACCTATGCATATTTTCATCATAAGGACTAAATGTAGTCAACCCACAAGTTAACATCCATGTCTCGTTTTGACTTACCTATCTGCATGGGCAAACCACAGTGTGAATTAGGAAACACAACTCCATGGCACATAAAACACAAAGACTGTCTCCGATGAATAAGATAGCTCTTCTTACTCTGAGTTTATACAGATATCTGTTCTGAAGGCATAATTTCAATAGATAAAATGAAGAAACCATAGAAAAACAGATAAATTCACTTCTTCCATCTAATGTACTGATCTGAAGCAGGGTATGATACATGGAGCTATGACTAATTCAAGGCATAGCAGCTACCCGATAAATATATGCCAAATTAAAATTGTGACAGTTATATGTAGTCAATATTACAAAATAAAAGCCTTTACTACTAATACAAGATATTAACGAAACTAAAAATCATTTAAAATCATGATATGAAATATATCACAATACAAACATTAATAATGGTTAATGAGTAGAGTTTTTATGTTGATAGTTTATTAAAATTTTAGAACATGAAACATAA
The DNA here is from genome assembly GCF_030222135.1 of Aotus nancymaae. Classification (NCBI taxonomy): domain Eukaryota; kingdom Metazoa; phylum Chordata; class Mammalia; order Primates; family Aotidae; genus Aotus; species Aotus nancymaae. Next base: position 6,105,000 of record NW_026988503.1, read on the forward strand.
ACTTACAGTTTCATAGGCATAAATTTGATATTCATAAAATTACTTAAATGGCTACAGTTGAAATATAAATGGAGTTGATATGTCATGGCTCTTATCACTATCACTAAGTCATCAAGTGCTTCTCAGGCTGGGAGTCACTACAACCTACTCTCTCCTTCTTTTTCTTCCAAATGTGAAATTCCAGAATTCTTAAATTTTGGTCGCTAAGGTTTCTGTCCTTAGTACTAATGAATTCTGAGGTGGAGCAAAAGGCATTACCTAGAGTCTCTTTGAATGAGTTTCATTGTTACCCAAGAATAATTGAGATTGTTTCTACAGCTGCAATATTATTTTATCTATGGATTAATGTTATCTTGGGACACTATGTCACAACAGATGGGTTAAAAATATATAACCAATCCAATTAGATGATGTATGAAGACTTCCAGATTGGTAGAAGAGATTAGTTGTGTAAAATTTCTAAGAAAAAGAAATCACTGAATATAACGACATGCTTTTCTCATTATACAAGTGCTATATGCTCAAAGCAAGAGGAAAGCATTTGTTGTTGGTTGTAGAGACTATCTAGATACAAGATTAGCAAATATCTGCCAGTTTTGCTAAAAGAGACCATATGTATGAAGCACACTTGCTGGCACATAGTAGAGGCACAAACTATGTTAATTACTTTCTTACAGCCCCGCTGTCACTGTGACCTAAAGATAGCTTTGCAGAAAATATGTTTCCTTATAAGGATTTTCATTATGATATTTTACTACATACTATTCAATTCATAAACAATAACTTAAAACTTCTATATATTCGTATGTAAGGTGCCATATTCTCATATGTAAGAACTTATCCATTTGGAAACCAACCATTCAGAACTAGCATACTATTTTTTTGCAGCTTTCCAATTTTTCATTCATTATTCTTTTCCTCATTTGTCTTCCCTCTTGTCTCTTTCACAATATTTTCTTATCTTTATCTTTCCTATGCCCACACAAAGTAGAGAAAAGAGTCGGCAATAAACAAGTATTGATATGAATTCTATTCAGTAATGTACCCTCAAAATGGTCTCCTGTCAGGAGAGAATAATATTTAGCTGACCAGTGAAGCCATACAGCTGTATGCCCAGAAAGGGAGATGTAAGACCTACTTTTCACTAAAAAGACCTGCAAACAATTGTTTAATGTGAATATTGCCACAAAGCATTCACAACCACATTGCCTTTCAGCATATCTTTTCTATCTCTAAACTCTGACTCCAGAATTCACCTCTAAATCTCTTCTCTAACTGAGTCCCTATCTCCTGATTTGTCCCTTAGCCTTTATCTTTTGCTGTTCTTCAAGTTAACTCTGTTTTTCTACTGATTTAAGTTTAATTAATGTTGTTTCTTACTTTTCAGCTTTCAGCCCGCTTCATTGTGTCCCTGCTTTGCTAAGAACTGGGTTTTCTATCTCTCTTTAAAGATCTTTTCTAAGACAAATGCCCTAGAATCATACCTGACCTCACTTATAACACCCCCATATCTTTATAAAGCCAAACAGTTTGCTTATTGTTCAAGTTTTCCTGATGTATCCTAGTTTGTTTTGTGTTTGTTCATTATTAGTTACAAATACGAAGTATTACCACCACTTACCTGAAGGCTCCTCCCTCAACAGGAAAATTAAATTTTAAAACATCACTAAAATATTATATGATGATAGTAATACACAAATTATTAGACATACTACATAGAGATAGATAAAAGATTATTTTATTATAAAGAGAAGTGCTGGTAGAATTACTTTTATATATGACATGTTTCAATCTTGTTATCCCACTTGATGATTTGTAATCCTAATTAACTGTAACTATATTAAATTATCATCTGATTAACTAAAAACATTAATATAAATTTAAGTAAATGAAAAAGATGAGTATACGTTCTCAATAATGGACATAAGTTATATTCCAAATGTTTTAAAAGGTTTTAATAATATCTCTGTCACAAAGTGGACATAACATATAATTCTGACATGTCCATGCTTTAAAGCCCAGCGAACTGGATGCTTGTCTCTCTTCCATATCACCTAAGAAGGCAAATATATTGTTGTGTGTAAGTGACATTGTTTTAGTATCGTAAACCAGGAGTGTTATCAGGAGACTAATATCCAAAAATATTGTCCAGAAGGGAGTTATAATGTTAACATGATGGTACTAATGTTACTTCAACCCTCAGCTTGTCAAATGAATAGCTCGGTATAAACATTACTTCTTAAGATGTAAAGATCTTTAGGCCATACTCAGTTGAATAAGCAAGTGAATTACCATTATGGATAATTCATTTTTGTTAACTTTCCTAGGCTTTTTATTCAATGATATGAGTTATAGAGTAACTAACCCAATAACCATTTTAATTAAACAATTAATAAATCTGTTTTGCTTATTTTAATAACTAGGAGGAATGCAGAGTAGAAATTTTGACATTAAGAGACTAAGCAGTTCAATATGTGTGTGTGTCTAATAAGAAAATATGACAAGACCACACATTTGATTAGGAAAGTTTTGTTAAGAGAATGTATTCTGGAGCCAGACATATCTGAAAGTTTTGGAGGCCACTTATTTATAAGCTATATGAACTTGGGCAACTTATTTTCTGAAACTCAGTTTGCTCACCTATAAAACTGAATAATAATACCTAATTAATAGGATTATTGTGAGGACTAAATGGGATCACATACATTCAAGCACTTAGCATGTACTTCATAAACGTAAATCTCATTGTAGGCTATGATTATCATCTGACTTTCATGTGAATTTATGCTTACCTAAATTATATGATTTTTGAGATGAACTGTGGACAAGTTAGAGATATCAAAGGATAGCCAACAGACACTTTGGTTTTGAATTATTTCAAACCTAACTGGCTGTATGGTATTAGGCAAATTGCTTTGCCTCTCTGTGCCTTTGTTTCCTTGTTTAAAAGGCAGAGATAATAATACCTATCTCTGAGAGTGTTTGTGAAGATTAAAGGAATTAATATGTAAGACACCGATAGTGCCTGGCATATCATGTTTTCTACAAAAGTTGATGATTATTATTCACAGGGATTAGCTTCAAGAAAAGATAAGGTGATAAAAATCATTCTTTATCTATCCTCATCCTCTTAAATTGTACAAACTTGCCTTATTTTGCATAGAGAATTATTCTCATAATTCTCTTCAGGATGATCTCAGATGATCATGAGACTCTACCAAGGGGTGATGATGAGTACAGGCATACTTCTTTATATTATACTTCCCCTTACTGTGCTTCCCAGATGCTACGTTTTTCACAAATTGACGGTTTGTGGCAAGCCTGCATTGAGCAAGTGTATCAGCACCATTTGTGCAGCAGCGTGTGCTTCCTTCTGTCTCTGTGTCACATTTTGTTAATTCCTGCAATATTTTAAATGTTTGCTGCATTGTTATCATCTCTGTTATGGTGATCTGGGATCAGTGACCTTCGATGTTACTGTGGTCAGGGTTTTGGAGGACCAAAAGCCATGCCCGTATTAGATAGTGAACTTAATAAATGTTGTGTGGGTTCTGACTGCTCCACCAACCAGCCATTTCCCAGCCTTTCTTTATTTCCTCTGGCTTTCCTAGTCTCTAAAACAAAGCAATATTGAAATTAGGCCAATTAATAAGGCTACGATGGCCTATAAGTGATCATGTAAAAGGAAGAATCACAAGCCTCTCACTTTAAATCAAAAACTAGAAATGACTGTGCTTACCGGGGAAGGCATGTTGAATGCTGAGGCAGGTGAAAAGCTAGGCCTCTTGTGCCAAACAATTAGCAAGTTATGAATCCAAAGGGAAAGTTATTGAAAGAAGTTAAAAGCATTACTCCAGGGAACACATGAATGATTTTAAAAAGTGAAGCAGGACTATTGCTGATGTGGAGAAAGTTTCAGTTGTCTGGATAAAAGATCAAACTGGACACAACTTCTCTTTAAACCAAAACCTAATCCAGAGCAAAACCCTAATACTCTTCAATTCTATGAAAACTAAGAGAGGTGATAAGCTACAGAAGAAAAATTTTGAAGCTAGCAAGTATTTGCTCATGAAATTTAAGGAAAGATGTTTTTATAACATAAAAGTACAAAGTGAAGCAGCAAGTGCTTGCTAATGGAGAAGCTGCAACAAGTTGGCCGGAAGATCTAGCTAAGATAATTGATGACAATGGCTACGCTAAAAAACAGATGTTCAATGTAGATAAAACAGCCTTCTGTTAGAAGAAGATGCAATCTAAGACTTGTATAGTTAGAAAGGAGAAGTCAATGCCTGGCTTCAAAGCATCAAAGAACAGATGTAACTCTTTTATTAGGGGCTAACACAGCTAGTGACTTTCAGTTAAAGCCAGTGGTCATTTACTATTTCAAAAATGCTATGGCCCTCAAGAATTATGCTAAATCTACTCTGCCTGTGCTCTAGAAATGGAAAAAGAAAGCCTGAATGAGAGCATATCTTTTGATAGCATGGTTTACTGAGTATTTCAAGCCCATCATTGAGACTCTGTGCTCAGGAAGAAAACTTTTTTTTTCCAACTATTACTGTGTATAGACAATGTATGTGATCATTGAAGAGCTCTGACTGAGATGTACAAGCAGATTAATGTTTTCATGCTTGCTAACACAACATCCATTCTGCAGCTCATGGATCAAGAAGAAATTTTGACTTTCTGGTCTTATTATTTAAGAATTAATTTTCATATGTCTAAATCTCCAGACACAGTGATTCCTCTGATGGAGCTGAGAAATGTAAATTGAAAATATTCTGGAAAGAATTCACCATTCTAGATGCCATTAAGATCATTTGTGATTCATGGGATGAGGTCAAATACCAAAGATAACAGGAGCTTGGACAATATTGATTCCAACTCTCACAGATTACTTTGAGAGGGTCAAGATTTTAGTGAAGGAAGAAACTGCAGATGTGGTGGAAATAGCTAGAGAACTAGAACTAGAAGTGGAGCCTGAAGATGTGACTAAATTGCTGCAGTCTCATGATAAAAAATTAAACAGATGAGAAATTGCTTTTTATGGACCAGTAAAAAAAGTGGTTTCTTGACATGGAATCTGTTCCTGGTGAAGATGCTGAAAACATTGTTGAAATAACAAGAAAATTGTAGAGTAGTACATAAACTTGGTTGAAAAAGCAGTGGCAGGTTTTGAGAAGTCTGATTTCAATTTACTATTGGCAAACTGCTATCAAACAGCATCATATTCTACAGAGAAATTTTTCTTGAAAGGTAGAATCAGTTAATGCAACAAACATCTCTGTTGTCTTATTTTAAGAAATTGCCACAGCCACCTCAACCTTCAGCAACCATCACCCTGATGAGTCAGCAGCCATCAACATTGAAGCAATACCCTCTAACAGAAAATAGATTACAACCTGCTGAAGGCTCAGATGATTCTTAGCATTTTCTAGCAATAAAGTATAAATTAAGGTATGTACATTTTTGGACATAATGTTATTGCACACTTAATAGACTACAGTGTAGTGTAAACATAACTTTTATAACATACGCACTGGGAAACCAAATAATAGTGCGACTTGCTTTATTGTGATATTTGCTTTATTGCAGTAGTCTGGAACTAAGCCTGCAAAATCTCCAAGGAATGCCTATAACTATATATTGTCATTTAAAACATCTGTGTTGTTAAACCATGTAAACAGCACAGCACAATGTTCAATTTATTCAGCTAGTTGTAGATTTAATTACAAATGTTCTGTCTCTGAGAAAATAATTACAATCATAATCTACCTCTTGCTACCCAATTTCTTAAATTAAGCAAAATCTAAAATCTCTACATCTTTAAGAGATGTGAAAGATATCCAAAGCAAAAGTCATTAAAAAAATACTTAAGAAAACATTGAATAAAAATCGTAAGTCCAAACACACACCCACTCTCTCTATCTCTCTTTCTCTCTCTCTCTTTCAATCAACAGTGAAACATAAAACACAAATACGAAGTTCTTTAATTAACCCAGTGTGTTCACCGAAAATTATAAGCTCTATTGATGGGCATCTTTCAACTATTTGCAGAGAGAGGGTGAGTTTATTTGTCTGGAATGCTCTCAGGCACACGTAACAGTAACAATGGAATTGTAACTATAGCCGAAGCAATCAAGCCATTCGTATCCCACATAACAAGATAGCTGGAGACAGGAAAAACAGTGGTGGAGCTGGGTCTCGAAAACATCCTCAAAAGCCAGTCACTTTCTCCTTTTCACTGTGCCATTTTTGGCAGTTGGCCTTTTAATCTAACATTTGTCATTTCCGTCTCCCAAAGTGGCTACTGCAACAGCTCCCGGAATAACATCTGAAAGCAGCCTTAGCCACTGCTGTGTATGTTGGAGAAAGCACACTTTCCAGGACACACACACCCCTCTGTAGGAGACTTCTCATGTTGCTCTAATCTGAAGTGGGTCACTCTACCACCCTTACCTGCAGGAAAGCTGAGAAATTAAGTGCCTCGAAAAATAGAATCAAATATTTCTGATGGGTTTAAACAACACACAATTTATCACATGATGCTGAACATACTGCTACCCCAAATGCAGTCAGTCTTTGAAAGCAAGGAAGGAAGACATCCTGGGAGAGCTATCGGTTGGACAACTCCAGTATTATGTCTACAAAAAGCAGCTCTTTCATCAGCATCAGCAGTGTTTTTATTCTACAACATGATTTACTTCTGTTTTATGTATTCTTTATTTTGATCTCCCCTATATTTGATTAATTCTGATCATTCTCCAATATTGTGATCTAAACATTATTCATACTTTTAACAAAGTCAATCTGGAAATCCAACCTGCATCACTGAGATAAAAAATGTGAAATAAGTTTGAAGCTTCATTTAATGATTTTAACAGAACCAATGGTTCTGTGGTAACTTTTTTCTAAGCACCTCTGGCTATTTCTCCTGGCCTTTGCTGCCCACTTCCTCCTACCATACTAAGCCCCACTGGGCTTTGCTTTGGAATTCGTGGAAACTGCAGAGAGTTTTTGCTACTAGGAAGAATGTATACCATATGATTGATGCTAGAAAAAAGTATTCTTTGTGACTCATATTCTAAAAAGTCTACAATCTATTTTGGAAATTGTTAATTCATCAGAACTGCACAGAAGAGATGTGCGGTTATATCTGTATGTTTGGCCTTGAAAGTGTTTATTAGTTTCTCTGATTAAAGAAATTATATAGAATTGGCTCTTTCTGCATTATATGCACTTTCGTTTTATAGGACACAAGCATGTACTGACAGAGGAATTATAGATTTGTATATTATGGCTAGAGAAGGGGATATATGTGTCAGTATCTTTATTTCAAGGGACACTTGGAATGGGAAAACTAGAGTGAACTACACCTTCACCAATACCACAATGTCCTGAAATGTAGGGTGAAGAAAGTTCCTATTATGTCACTACCAACTTGGAGACATGAAGTGAGTGTGAAAAATGGGAAAATTATCACCATCAGTGTCTACTTGTTTGAGGGTACACACAGAAAAGTAAATAAAAAGCATCTTCTTAAAAGGAATACTTTTTCTAAAAGTAACTTTGCTATTTGTGTTTCTAACAGGAAGTGGTAGCAGAGTGTTATTGATAGAGGAGTGCTGGGAAGGGAAGAGTGTGGTCCCCTTAAATGATACGGAGATGGGAAAGGAAGCGCTGGCTAGAGGAGGGCATGGTCCCTGGCTAGGGCTCCACCCCCATGAACCTAGGTGAGGACTGGCATTTCCCACTCAAATGTTGCATTTCCCAAGACTACCCTGGCCTGCCACGCCCCCATCCTGGGCCTATAAAAGCCTGAGACCCTAGCCAGCAGACAGAGAGAGGGCTAGACATGGAGAGGATGCGATCAGCAGAAGAAGACACGAGCTGCTGGATGGCAATAGGACCTTGAGGCGAGCATGCCGGCATGCCTACAGGCCATCAAACAACAGGGGGAGGCAGAGTTTGGCCAGACCAGGTTGGGGAGAGCCCAGGCGCTGGGCAGCCAACTCCAGGGCAAAACCATCTCCCTTCTGGCTCCCCGATCTGCTGAGAGCTGCTTCTACTCAATACAACCTTGCACTCACTCTCCAAGCCCACATGTGATCAGATTCTTCCTGCACACCCAGTGAGAAACCCCAGGATACAGAAAGCCCTCTATCCTTGTGGCAAGGAACGGGGTCTGGTTGAGCTCGTTAACACAAGCCGCCTATAAATGGAAAACTAACAGAGCACCCTGGGACACATGCCTGCTCGGCCTCAGGAGCTGTAAACACTCATCCCTAGATACTGCCATGGGGTCAGAGTCCCATGGCCTGCCCATCTGTATGCTTCCCTAGACGTTTGAGCAGCTGAACACTCAAGAAGCAAGCTACACCCCCATCGCACACCCTGCGTGGGGGATAAGGGAACCTTTCCCATTTCATTATTTTTACCTGGTGTTCTTTACATAAAATACCCTAAATTCAAGACGGAAGAGTAGATTCTAGAATAGTGCATTTCTGGCAGTATTAAACAGTTTATATGATTAAATTACAGTTTCCTAGCTTTGGTGCCATTGATACTGAGAAAGAAACTCTAACACAGTCCCCTATATGAGATGGTTATTCAGTGCCAGGAACATTTTATGGTCACACAAACATGTACATACAAGGAGAGAGCAGTAGCTTCATGCCATGGGAAGAGTGTGCAATCTGAATTGTTACATGATTGGATTCAAACTCTGCCCTGGGAATACTGCTTAACTTCTCTGAGACTTTGTTTCCCTATCTAAAGAATAAAGATAATTATGTGAATATCTCTCTGGCTTGTTGTAAAAATCAAATAGAATAAAACATGTAAGAGTGCTTTGTAAAATGAAGCAAACACTACAAATATTTGTTATGAAATAAAGGATGCATAGATATACACATGTTCCCTTTAAAGTGCTCTCCAGTATTAAAAAGAAAATGTACCTGCAATTTTTGTTATTTATGTGTTCACAAAATCAATTTTAAAACACTGATATCTGTCACTTTTTTTTATTTCATTTTGCAAGAAAGTGAAATAGAAAGGCGGATGATAAATTTTAAGGTGTTCAGACCTGACAGTTAAATAGTATTCTTGAAAACTTGAAGCATAGCTTGGGGAAAATTTAAAACTACTTTTGTTTTCTGTTTGTTTCTTTAAAGAAAAGAATATTATGCCATGGAAACACGTCTAAGGCTGGTGGAAAATCTCATGAAGGCTAAATTCTTCATAGTTTTTTTATGTACTAACGGCTATGAAATTTACCTTTAAAGGTTTACACATTATTTCTTGATATTTATAAGCATTGTGGTGTAAGAATGACTTATTTTGAGATTATGGGCCATTAAGTTAATAAAATAATATTCTGAACTATTTAAATTAATATTTCTTCTGGGAATTATTTCATGTATATACATACATCAGTCAGTGAGGTCTGGATACAGATTTTAAAATATTAAATAAGACTTGATCCTTGCATTCAGTTTATGTATTAAAGGGAAAAATAAGAAAGGCACCAGAAATGAATACATCTATGAGATGTATGTATATGACATATATATGCATATGACAAAATCATATATATATATATATATATATATATATATAGGCATAAAAAGAGAGGGGAACCTTTGGGAGGCCGAGGTGGGTAGATCACGAGGTCAAGAGATCGAGACCATCCTGGTCAACATGGTGAAACCCCGTCTCTACTAAAAATACAAAAAATTAGCTGGGCATGGTGGTGCGTGCCTGCAATCCCAGCTACTCAGGAGGCTGAGACAGGAGAATTGCCTGAACCCAGGAGGCGGAGGTTGTGGTGAGCCAAGATCGCGCCATTGCACTCCAGCCTGGGTAACAAGAGTGAAACTCCGTCTCACAAAAAAAAGAAAAAGAAATAGAGGGGAACACAGAAATTATTATAAATTTGTTTTAACTAATAAAGTATTCTTCAAATCTTTTATTTTTAAAACAACATAATATATTAAAATATGTTATCATATACAATATGCATGATATAAGTCAAATCCAGTTTTTAAATAATATCAAAATTTCTTAACTAATGAGCATTATTCTGAGAAGACTAAAGAGTTTCAGTTGAGGGAAGGTGCGATGGCTCATGCCTGTAATCCCAACAAATTGGGAGGTCAAGGCAGGAGGATCATTTGAACCCAGCAGTTTGAGACCAGACTGGGCAACATGGTCTGACTCCATCTCTACAAAAAACAAGAAAAACAATTAGCTAGGCATGGGAGAGCACAGCTATAGTCCCAGCTGAGGCAGGAGGATTGCTTGAGCCCAGGAGGTCAAGGCTTCAGTAAGCTGTGACTGTGCTGCTGCACTCCAGCCTGGGTGACAGAGCTAGACACTGTTCCAAAAAAATAAAAATAAAAGCACTAGCCAGGCTTGATGGAACATGCCTGTAGTCCCAGCTACTTGGTAGATTGAGGTGGGAAGATGACTTGAGCCCAGGAGTTTGAAACTACAGTGAGCTATGATTGTGTTATTGCTCTCCAGCCTGGAGGACAGAGTGAGACCCTATCTCAAAAAAAAAAAAAAAAAAAAATGTTTAATTTGAGTTTCACTATTTATTTAAGTCTAGATATGTAATATGCATGGCCTCATAAATAAATATTTGCCCATTCTTCATGTTTCTAATTTAAGGAAAACCACAGTATATGTTGTACTGGCTGTCCCAAATATTAACCAGACAATCTGGCTTTAGGTCTATTAGAAAAGATTGGTCCTGACAATATGTGTAAGGCCAGACAATGCTCATAGTATATCACTGGAATTTTAGCTGGTGATGCAATTTTCGAAATGATCTAGAGAATGCATATCTGCCATTAAATGTACTTCATTAAAAAAATTCTATGGAACCCACTGATGGTGTACATATACATAATTTTTTTCACATCACGAGTGAGTTTAACAATTAATTACATTTAACTTGTCTGTATAATATATTTTAAAAGGATCACTTAATATATCACCATGTGTTCTCTTTTATGGTAATATATCAAAATAACAATAAATACATGCATTTGCAAGTGTTTTGATGATGATTCTCTTGTTTTGTCAGGATGTACTGCTGTAGATTTCCATTGTGGATCAAGCTGTTCTTTGAACAGGTAAATAATGTAGGCTCTCAATATATATGAACTGAGTATATGATTGATGTCGTTCCATAAATTACAATATACAAAAATATATAGGTGACATGCAATAATTTCTGAAAGTATTATCTAAGTCTGTACACATATTATTTAGGACAAAAGAACAATTCCCATTATTTTAGGGAGGCTTAATATATAGCTATTGACTTACTAAAACTACATATATTCTCATCATTAACTTTCTTCCTTATGTAGTTTTATTATAGTAATTCTTTCTATAAATTTAATATAACACTGCATATTTATAGTATTGATATGGTAACAAGTCTTCCATCATTTGTCAAACTTTATCAATGTCCACATAATATTCCTAATATTATATGGACATCTTTAAATGTTGTAAAATGACTTGTATGAATAATCAAAATATTCTATCCCTAAGAAAAATGAGCTACCACTTCAAATTCATACCAAGTATAGTTTTATTAGGTGAATTTTAGAAACATACCTGAAAGTGTCCCCTCTATTACCAACTCCATTTTGTACTTTTCCTGAGTTAATCTGATGGATAATTCAAGCCAGATGCGAGGAAGACTAAGGATGCGAGGAAAGAACTTGACTATGTAAGCTTGTAGGTCAGGATCAGCCAACCTTTGGATGAGAACCAGAAGATACCCCACTCTGGGAGGATCTTGGTTTGCAGAAATCTCTGTTGCAGAGAGTTCGCCATCAGCACTGAGTACTAAATTGGATGAGACATACAGAGTAGAACCACAGCCTTCCTGGTGCAGAACCATACACAGCAACCAACATGCTTTCATGGCTGAGAATCGATAGTTGTTTTAAAACCAGAGATTTTAGGGATAATTTATGCTGCAGTCAATTTATGCTGACACTATGCAACTCCAACAACCATTCCTGAGCTAGAAAGAGCCGACACTGAAATCAATCCAATGTATGCCAATATCTGGAGGGAGACAGTTCAGAGAAATACAAAACAGACCAAACGACATAGAATTGCTTAAGGAGAGAGATCACCTCTAAAGATTCAAATGCAATACCACAGAGAATTCCAGTGCTAACAAATCTGATTTCCTAATTAACAATTCAGTCAATAAAGGGATGGTTCCAGTTGAGGGACTAATGTGTGCCCTAGAAAATCAAATGCAATAGGTATTACAAAGCCCAGGGAAGAAAACCCAACAACATATTTTTTTTAAGTAATAAATCATGAAGCAGAGATAAGAGATTTTTACAAGTAATTATGTGGCACAAGTATAAAAACTCAGCAGTTTATGTGGAAAAATAAACACCAAACTACAGTCAATAATAGAGTAAAAAAAGGTATCTCAGAAAATTCTATAAGAACGATTGTGATAAAATAATATGTATTGGTAGAGGAATAATTTCCATAAATGAATATATATACATGTCCACACAGATGAAAATTTATACATGTGTGTGAATTTAATATAATGACATTGGTGATAGCTCAATTCTATGTGAGAGGATCAATTATTTAATAAAAGTTACTGGCATAAAAAGTGCTAGTAATCCATCTTGAGGAAAATAAAATTGAATCTCTATATTGCATTACATAAAAAATGCATTTCAGATGGATTAAACACTTAAATAAAACAAACCAACCTCTAAAAATGGTTTTATTCATTAGTTCCCACAGGCGAGTACACCAAAATATATAAAATATAAAATAGATAAACTGAAATTGTGTTTGTATACACAAAAATAGTTGCATTTTAAGTGCATTGTAAATTCTTTGCTATTTGCTAAGTGGTGTAATAATTTTAACAACTTGCAAAGTTTTGAATCTACAGAATTGATATATAGGTAGACACTTTTCAAACTAAATGTAAATTGTCTTTATTTTTTGCTCTTTGGAATTAGCCATAATGTTTCTATTTTGGCATGATGCACAGTTGATGTTTTAGATCACATATCACTGTGTTATCACATTGAAAAATTATAATCTGTCTACTCAACAAACCACCATTCCCAGACTGGGTTTTTTGCCCTTTGTTCTTACTCCAGAAGTCCTCCAGCAATTTTTGAGACAGGGTCTCACTCTATCACCCATGCTAGAGTGCAGTAGCATTATCATGGCTTACTGCAGCCTCAACCTCCTGGACTCATGCAATCCTACCACCTCAGCCTTCCAAGTAACTGGAACTACAGGGACGCACCATCATACCCAGCTTTTCTTTTTTTTCCTTTAGCAACAAGGTCTCACTATGTTTCCCAACCTTGTCTCAAACTCCTGGACTCAAGGGATTCTCCTGCTTCAGCTTCCCAAAGTGCTGGGATTATAGGCATGAGCCACCTTACCCAGACAAAAGATTTTATTAGTATACAATTACATGTTCATTCCTTCCTTATAAATCTACCTTCTCCACTGCAAATCCCATGAAGAAATTTCCATCTTTATACACCCAGTTTGTAGCATGATTTTCTTGTTCCCACAAGACACATACATAAAAAAAATGAGTGAAGTCTCAATTACATACATACATTCTCACCAGCTTAAAGTGTAATCAGTTTCTGTTATGATAAGAACACAGAGAACTAACTACAGTCTTAAAATGTTCAGACTTCATTGTCGTCAAACAGGATAAACCACTTCTATTGCAGAACTCTTAGCAACTGAGTGAGCTAGTGATTTTCTGATTCCTCCTGATTTTCATAAACACAGAAGCTCAAGCACCGGGTAGAAATATTTCTAAATCTAAATTCTCTTTTCTGACTTGTTGAGGAGACTATGCTGTACAAAAGGGATGATCTAGGGTCATAATTAGAGATAGAAACATCTGCCCTTTGCTGAAGACCATCAGTGCCATTAAGGCTTCCTGAGTTCTTCAGAGTTTTTGACTTTTTCCAAAAGTTCTGAAAGGGTAATAATTTATCCATTAATTCTTTAAACTTTGCATCAGTGAAATTGATTCCAGTCACCCAGACCTAAGCCATATGTGCATGACATTCTCCTGGCCACAAAGCTTGGTTCTCAAATGGGCATATATGACTCAGTTTGATCAATGAAATGAGAGAGATTTGTCCTCAGGGTTTCTGAGAAATAAACTCCCTTAAAAGAGATCTTAAAAAGAAACATCATGGAAAAGATACTTGCTGTTTGAATTCTGTTGTGGTATTACTTTTTGATGATGTATATTTATAGCTGCTGTGATTTGTAGTTATTTACTTTGATGGTTATATTCACTTATGAGATAATAAGGTCCCTGAGTCTACCGGCCTTGTCTTATATAGTCACATATCTCAGTATCATTCAACTTTTTCTCCAATCGATACATATTAAAGCTTTCTGAATGTTGGTCATTTCATCCATATATATATATACATATATATATATACACACACACACATCCGTATCTCCATATGTATATGTGTACATATATAAACATTATATATATAACCTATTTAATGCTATATATATATACACACACACACACACACACAAACATATACAATGATATATACGTTTTAAAACTGGTTGAATAAAGGAATGATGAATAGATGGGTGGATGTTTTGCAAGTAGCATTAGAGAAAAACATGATGCTGGGTTAGTAACACTGTGAGCTGTCAGAAAAGATAGATGGTTTTACTGGCCATGCTATAAATAATCACCAGGTGCCACTCAGAGCTGGTGGAAGCCTCATTTTGCATGACAGCCATTGATCAGCTGCACGACTAAGATGCAACCTTTTGTGACACCACTTGAGGAGAAAAGGTTATGTTTCACATTTTAGCTTTGAATAATAAGGTCAGGATCAAATTAAATGAATTTCTCTGGTGAATACATGAAATATACACAAATTAATACAACAAATTAGATACATTGTTACAAAGAAAAGGTGAGCAAGCTGGAGCGAAGTGCATCCTGGAACTTTGTCCTTCTGAATATTTTATTAATGAAGTGAAAATCCTATCTCATTAAAAATATCCTGAGTGAGTTCTCATCACCTATGGGAAGGCCCTAAACTGCAGTCTACACTAGAATACTACAAAATAAAGAGATAAAATAATAAACGTGTTTCCTACATGGTCATAAACTTATTAGAGCATATTCCAAAGGAATGCAAAATATTCAGAAGAAAATCAGATAATAGGAATTTTTACATTTACATCTTTTTGCAGACTTGAAGTAAATCTCATATTTGTTATTTGGAGGAAAATTTCATTTATATGTCAGTGTGGCAAATATATTTTTGTGGGGTTTGAATACTAGCCAGCAAGTTTTCCTTTATGACACAAAGCAACAAATTATATCCCTAACTTAAACTTTCAAAGCAAATGCAGATTGTTCCCATGGTTCTCTTAATAATCAACTCTTTTATTACAATGACAGTTGTATTAGTAAACTTAGCACATATCTATATGTTATTTAACATACTTGAGTAAGTAATAATCCAAATGGCTTCATATTTTCAAATTTATCCACTTACATCTCATGCAAGCATAGTAATTTAATTGACTACCATAAAAATTATTTTAAACCATTAAATGTGATTGGTCAACAAAAAGCAGACTAAATGCAAATGACTGAACAGCATAAGTAGTTACCAAGGAGTTGCCATAACCAAGGAAGATATCGCAGCATACATTTAAAACATTATGTTATCATGGAAACTAGGAACTCATTCATTCAACAAATATTAATTAATTTCTTACTCTGTGCAAGGCACTGACATAAGCAGTGTTTGAAAGATTAGTTGTTTTATGAAAACGGCTCACTTTATCAATACATTTGTTTTTCACATAGTCACACTATGGGATGAATAAACCATTTAATCAATGCTCAAGGCCTATGATGC
This sequence comes from Aotus nancymaae, assembly GCF_030222135.1. Lineage (NCBI taxonomy): Eukaryota > Metazoa > Chordata > Mammalia > Primates > Aotidae > Aotus > Aotus nancymaae. Next base: position 6,120,965 of record NW_026988503.1, read on the forward strand.
CACATACATTATATATTTAACAATGATTGTAATACTAAAATGATTTAATAACATTTTTCAATATAATAGTAAAATAATTCTGACAATATAATTTATCACTAATAATAGCAATAGCAATGATGACTGTGATTATGTTGAATAACTGGTTGAGTTACATTTTTAAGACTTACAAATTAAAAAATAACTTTATATTAATTTATCAGTGGAGAAAGAAATTGTAATAGTTGAAAGCAAACAGAATGTAAATTGTCAGTCTATGAGAATGCAGACATAGAACCTGACTAGAAAGTGAGTCTGTTTGGTTAAAGAATAACATCAGCAAAGTTACTTATCAAAAGAATTTTCTACGTAAATAATTTCTATCAAAAGAATTTTCTATGCTTTTAAGATGGCAGACCTTCAGAAAACAGTAAGCTCTCAGATTTCAGGACATGATATTGTATTAACTGCTAATTATTGAAAAGATACTGAAACATTCCACCACAGCATGAAATAGTTGGAAGAGACAAGGTTTACATGGATAACAAACCACCAAGCCTAACAAACAATGAAATGCAAATGTACAGGAGGTAGCTTTTGATTTTGTAAATAAATCACTAAATGATTGAAATAGCTATCTGAAGTTCACCATGAGTTTGAGGAGATAAATATATCCTGAGTGCACCCCAGACTTACCTAATTTAAGTGTGTGCTTGTGACTCTCTCTCTGTCTCTCAATCCCTCCATATCCCACCATTCTATTTCTGCCAAAAATGGGACCAGAAACTAAAACTCTGGGGGTTCACATCCTTTAAGGGATGTGAATTTTTAATATCCTTATAATATGCATTTTTTAAAAATTTAAAGCATATCCAGTTTGTGGGATATTTTACAAGAGAACTGACATGGTTTCATCAAAATATCCATTACATTAAAAATTATTTTTAATGAATTGGGCAGGGGAGATTGCTTTAGATTAAATACATTTATTATGTATTACAACCAAAGGCAATGTCTTAATTGTTTTTGGTTCCTGAATTAAAAAAAAAAAAAAATGGACAAATACTGTTCTTGAGACATTTGTCAAAATTTGAATATGAATGACAGTAAATAATTATTGATTTTACCAAGTGCAATCATGTCAACATAAGACAGAGGGGAATATGGAAGAAAAAAAGAATAAAGGAAGAAGGAAGGAAGGAGTTAAAAACATGAAAAAAATTAGATTTTTAAAATAATTGTTGAATTTAGCAGATGGGTATATAAAAGTTCATTAAACAATTCTCTCTATGATTATGACTAAAAATTTTCATAATTAAAAGTAAGTAAAAGAAGAAAATAAAAATTCTGGCAAATAATTAGGGATTTTTGTTAGCATGTTTCAACGTCTTTGTTAGCATTCTGATTTCTAATTCTAGTTTGAGCCTAGGAACTTGCATTTAAAAAACACCCCAGGTAACTTTACATACAGGCTTTAAGCAGATGATACATTGAAAAACACTAAAGTGAATAATATTTTCTGACTCTGGAATAAATAATCTGAAATAACACATTAAAACCAGCTAAGTGCATTCAGCTGTTATTTTATTCAATGGTGTCTCCTTCAAGGCCAGATGGGGATTGGGAAGAAGTTAGCCTTGGTTCAAGATGGACACTGAGATAATGCTTCTGATTCAACGAAGTGCTTTGGAAACAGAGGCCATCCATTCAATGTTTACTTGCAAAATAAATAAATAAATATTTCTGAATGGTCAGTCTAAAACCTTCCTTCTCAAACTAGAGCATTCTAAAAACACAGAGTTGTTTAATTTGGCTCTGGGTACAGACCACACTTGTGACTCTTTGACCTCTATTGGCTGCATTTCTGCCTGTCAGCCCCAAACTGTGCATCCCACTTAAGGTTAAGCCCTTGATCTCTTTAGGAGCCACTGCATACTAATTCTTGCCAGTAATCACTGGCACAGATGCTACAATCCCATTGTTTGTACCTAAATCCTGACTCTGCCACCTAATGAGTGTTCTTGAGCAAATTACTCTACTCATCTTCTTTGTGACTCAGTTTCCTCTTTTGTGAAACCGGGTTAATGATGATATCTGCCTATATTGATTTGCTGATGAGATGATGTGCTTTACCTGTTTAAAATGTTTAAGATTGTGCAAGACCCAGAGCAATACTTGTAAAATTTTGACATGTATTATTGTTGTACTTGCCCTGCACTGTTAACACTCAACTATCTGTCTCTCACACTGTCTTTATTCGTTTCTCCAGACGAGGGAAATTATTAACTTGGTTGATCCATGCTGAACATGTTTAAAATATAACTCTTTTTCTCCTACTCAAACACCATGTTTTTGAAAAATTAACATTTGTCCAGTAAACTGAGTAAAAACTTAGGTCATTTAAACCCATTTCAATCTTTGCCCACTATATCCAAACTATCCTCATGTCTCGTACATCACACACCTCCAGGTCTGTTTCCATTCTTGATTCCCCCAAATCTCCAAGCACATTTTTGTGCAGCTACTGATTGACCTAAAGTTCCATTCCTCCATTCCTTAAAATGTTTCTTGCACTGATACATTCATGGCCTTCTCTCAAGGTTGACTCTAAGCCCCTAGTACAAGCTATTACTTCGAGGATGACATGTATTAATAGCCCTCTCAGTTCTATGAACTTAAAAATGATAATACTGGTTGAATAAATAAATATTCTCTATGGCAGTTATCTGTTGTAAACATCTGTCTGGTAATGGCCTTTACAGGTTTATACAAGTTAGTTATTATGAAAACAACATGGAGCATAATGTCAATAATTCCTCAGTGAGTTACAATTACATACTTGTACCAACAATTAGCTACTTGTCCCTTGCTTAATAGTGAACATGGCCTCATATTACAAGCAATTAAGTTCTCAATAGTGCAATTAGTGGCAAAACCAAATGCAAACCAAAAAAGAAAAAGGTGTTTTAACACTAAAATTTCAAGGCAATGCAGGACTATGTATCCATGATATTCTTTGAAGGCCCTTATATCCATTGCATAACTGGCTGTGATTGGTTTTCTCTTTCACAAGGCCACATAATTTATGTATTATCTTTTGTTTTTCTCTCGATCCCTAAAACCCCCAGATTGGCGTTTTTATCAACAATTTTATGTTTGCAATGGATTTTTTAAAGTTTCTGCTTATTTTTTACTTTTTATATTATTTTTGAGATGAGTTCTCACTCTGTTGCCCAGTCTGGAGTACAGAGATCTTGGCACTGCACTCTCGGCTGGGCAATAGAGTGATAACCCATCTCAAAAAAACCTCCTCTCCCCTGGCTCAAGTGATCCTCTTCCCTCAACCTCCCAAATAGCTGCTACCACAGGTGTGTGTCACCACACCCGGCTTTTTTTGTGTGTGTTTTTGGTAGAGATGGGGTTTTGTCATTTTGCCCAGGCTAGTTTCAAACTTCTGAGCTCAAGCAATCTGCCCACCTCAGCCTCCCAAAGTTTCTACTTATTTTTAATAAGTATGTTAGAATTATATCAAGAATTGAGAGGTACTTACAAATTATATTTTATAGGTTATGCTTTGTTTAGCATTTTGTGAAATCCTACTTATTAGCTTAGTTGGATATAATTTTAGTTGAATTTCTCATTTGCCCAAAAGTCAGACAGTCAATATAAATTTGAATTTATGCTAAAAAATCAACCATTTCTCGACCTTTCTTTCTCAGCTTGTCAGGTTTACAGTTGAGAGGGATGTTAGAGATCATGTTTCCAGTGCTACATTTTAATGATGAGAAATGTGAGACCAAAAGATATTAGGAGACATTTGTAGCATTACTTGGTGGTTAAGAGGGGCTGATAACTCAGGTTCACTGAGTTGTAAGGAGGTGTTCCTTACATAGCAGCAATTTGCTTCCCATGAAGTTGCAATAGCTACGGAAGTATAAAGAGCTGAGAAAAAGTGTGATACAAACTCTTACTATATTTTTTTTCTTTTTGAGATGGATTCTTATTCTGTCACTCAGGCTAGAGTGCAGTGGCGCAATCTTGGCTCACTGCAACTTTTGCTTCCCTGGTTCAAGCGATTCTCACGCTTCAGCCTCCCCAAGTAGCTGGGATTACTGGTGCACGCCACCATGCCCGACTAATTTTTCTGTTTTTAGGGGTTTCGCCATGTTGGCCAGGTTGATCTGGAAATACTGACCTCAAGTGATCCACCTGCCTTGGCTTCCAAAGTGCTGGGATTACAGATGTGAGCCACTGTGCCTGGTCCACACTCTTACTAATTTTTGACACTCTTCCCCCTCTCGAATGCCCTCTTTCCTAAGTTGAAAAAACATAGACAAGAAGTATTGAAAGAATATAGGTAAGAATATAGAGGAAAACTCCTTGCATTGATATTCAGATTTTGGATAATCTGAATAAAAGCCTACTGACTTCCTCAATATCCCTGTGATCTGAAAAGAAACTTAGAACACTTTGGAAATTGTCACCTATATATAATATTATAATGCCATATATAATTCCCAACCCCACAAATATTCAATTTTTCAAGTACAGCATGCCATAATTTAATCAAATAAATATCTTTACAATATTAAACAAATGTTTTGATAATAAGGTCCTGAAAAAAATTTTTTAATGTAACGTTGATATGGTATCCTGTATTACAGGCATAATACCTAAAGGACAGAGAAGTATTTGTCACCTTGCCTTTGGAAAAATTAGTTCTGTTGTGTCTTCAGTTTGCCTCTTAAGTTCATTGGCAGCTATACCAAAAGTTGTTTTTCACCAACAGAATTGAAATACAAGACCAGAACAATTTTCAGATTTAAACATCTAGGATGTCATTCTCAAATGTCACATGGCAATAGTGCACTTAAAGAACGACAAACAGAATGAAGTGTTGAAGGAACATTTTACTTTTCATCATTGTTTACTTATATTCTGATGGATATGTCAGAACTAAATGTCTAAAACCAAGTATGAATGGAAGAGACAAAATAAAAGCTTATGAGTTTGTGAACCAGAAATATATTTATACCCTATGTATCTTGACTTAGTATTACATTTAAAACATAATACTACCACAAATTGAAATTAAAAGAAAGGTGATATTTGAATGGGCAAAAAATGGGTGGTGTTAAAATGATATTTTATTTATTATTTTCTTTATACTAAATCTTTAAAGCAGCTTTTTCTTTTTTATTGCAAGAATGTCAACATATATAACAAATTTCTAAGATATACATACTTGAACACTAATGAATGAATAAATACAGTACATATAAATTCATTTTTAAAAATATATCTGAAACAGTGTAGCAAGATATAAAAACATTGTTCTGATTAACATTGTTTAGCTATGTGACCTGCATACCTCTTGAGATGGCTAAACTCATGATGCTCAAGATGGTGATGATGGAGACAGTGTTGTTTGAGGCATATATAAAAATCTCTAGCAGACCATTCCAAACTTCACTGCCCATGGGAGCAGGTGGTGGCTCAGAATAGTTACTAATCATTTCCTATGAAAGTTAATAAGTGCAATAATAATGATGGGAATATGTTGTTTATGTGAGTATTGTAGTGACAAATAAGAGCTAGTCAACTGATATAGACTAAATGTTTATCCTCTCAAAATATCATGTTGAAATGTGATCCTCAGCATTGCAAATGGGACCTAGTGGGAGGTACTGGATTATGGGGATGGATCCCTCCTAAATGACTTACAGCCATCTCATAGGTAATGAGTGGGTCCTCAGTCTATTATTTCACAAGACAGCTGGTTGTTTCAAAGAGGCTGGCATCTTTCTTGTTCCCTTTCTGGTTATGTGACATGCCTGCCCCTCTTTTGACTTCCACCATGACTGAAAGCTTCCTAAGCCTTTCACCAGAAGCAGATGCTGGTGCCACGCTTTCTTATAAAGCCCGTAGAACCTGAGCCAAATAAACCTCTTTTCTTTATAAATTACCCAGTCTCAGGTATTCCTTTACAGCAATGCAAATGGAATAACACATCCAACCATTAAAATATTTCCTCTTCTATTTCTATTAGATTATATAGCATTAATAAATTATTATGCATATGATGCAAAAGAGGGTAATTACATTGTTACAATAATTGCTATTTCTAATTGTGATCCCTGTTCATGTCTCAAGATTTCTATCATATGATCTAGCAATTTCACTTCTGGGTATATATTTAAAGAAAATAAAATTAGTATGTCAAAGAGCTATCTGGCTCCCACGTTTAACACAGCATTATTCCCAATAGCCATAAAAAAGAATGAAATACTGTCATTTTTGACAACATGATGGACCTAAGGGACATAATATTAAGGGATTGCTTTTTCTTTCTTTTTTTTCCTAAATATATAAGACAGGATAAGTAATTTTTTGAACAGTGTAAGTTTTTTTTTTAACAGGATAAGTTGTTTTGTTTTGTTTTGTTTTTTAACAGAGTAAGCATGTAAAACAGTTAATAGGGTAACTGGCTAGTAGAAAGTACTCAAAAAATGATGATTACTGTTATTTTTATTGGTATTATCCAAAATCTGAGATGATAGTTCTTTATAATATGAAAATTATAACTTTAACCTATTTTATTGTTTACCAGTTTGCAAAAAAGGATTAATTCATTTACAATAAAGACTATAGTATATTCCTGGTGTCTAGCTTTTCTTATGTTTCCTACTGTTTCTATTCTATTTCTGTCATCTACATTTTATTAATATTCTAATATCACCATTAATATTCTAATATTATAATGCCATCATTTCCATTACAAATGAAATATACTCTCTGTATGTTAGGGCAATTACTTGCTCTTTTTCCCTATATTCACATAAAAATTTTTTATTTGGGTGAGATTAAGCATAACAAAAAAATACTTGGGAAAGCTCAGACCTGAAATACAATAATTCACAGATCCAAGAACTTTATTAGGTTTAACTTTATTTCAAACAGCTGAATGAATTGATAAGTGATAATATTTATATAGAAAAATAACCAAGAACTTCTAAATTGAACCCAAAACAGAAGAAATCTCAAGTGGAGGACCAAATTTAAGAACTGCTAAAAATAAAATGTCTTTAATTTGTAATAAATGCACATTCTCATGAGTATTTCATTTGAAATTAATGGAATTTTTAAAATTGATACTTGTCAAGTTTTTTCACTGCTTTCCTATGGGTATATAAGAAATTCCTCTGAGGGGAATTTCTCCTTCTTGATCGTGAGACTGATGAACATCAGTGTTTTACATACCATTTCTCTATCAAGGATGAAGCAGTCTTAGACTCTACAGTATTTCATCATGTTGTGAATCATCATTAAACATTTTGCTGACTCTCAAATGTCAAATATTCTCTTGTGTCATAAAGAATTTCATTAACAGCATGAGGGAAAGAACAGAGTAATTTTAGGAAATCTTCCCTTCTGTTCATTATGAGCTTTGTTATTTATCTCCCATTCCATTTTCTCCTGGCAACTACGAATGATCTCTTCCTCATCCAAATGGTTCTATCACAATTATAGGTTTATATGATTAAGCAGAATTTACCTAGTATAAAAAAGTCACTTTCTCAATAGCAGCAGCAATTTTACCAGTAAATTCTACAGGTATACTAAAAAATTAAGATAATGAGAATATCAAGCAATAGTCATCATTGTAGTAATATGCATTCTCAAGGACTAAAAAAAATCAAACTGACCAAAAAAAAAAAATCTCCCTTCTTCTTTGAGTACCCTTTTTAATGAAGTATGTGCATTTTACTTAACCTGAAGCATTAAGCCTTTTGGGAAGGATTAAAAAACTAGAGTTGTAGTTAGTTTTTCTGACAACACACTATAACAGAAAAGAGGGTGGGCATGTAAGAAAATTCATAAAAACTTGCAGTGCTGTTCTGGTCTGGATTTAGTGTGTTAGATATCCTGAAGGTGATGCGAAGGCGTATTTTACACAAAAGTGAGAAACAGATGCATTATTGCAATTTTGCCAATGGCCAGTTTTGGTATTCTCTCTGAGCTACCTGTTACGGTAGCTGTTACTTACATGTGGCTATGGAACACTTGAAATGGGCATAGTGGCTACATTTGGATAATTAAATTTTAAACGTAAAAGCTAAAACAAAGTAAGATATTTTTCTGCCAAGTAAACAGTCTTGTTTTGAGTACAACTTCATTTCACGTTAACTTATCACACTGAATAAGATTATTATTGTTGTAGTACACATGTACTTTTTATGTTTTTAAAACATGACTATGAGAAAATTTTAAATTTTGACTCATATTTAATTTACTTCTATTGGGCAGAGCTGTTCCATATAATAGGCTACTTATAAAAATATGGTCTACCTCTCATGATCAAAATTTTTTTTCTTAAAGTTTATTAGATTTAAAGGAACACACAAAATGATATATTATTTTTGTAACAAAACTATATAAACACTATAAAAATATTTGTCATCTTCTGAAGTGAGCAATGTTATCTGCCAAGACTTTTAAACAATTTTCCTGTGTATTGTAAAAGGATGTGAAGGATATTGAAGTACACGCTGTTGAAGAATGTCTAGATAGTGAAATAGCAATTAATGAAGAACAAAACATTTAAAAAATAGAAGGAAGTGCTTATGGCAATTTGTTGAAATGTTAATAGGGTAAAAATCCCACTCTAAAATGTTGTTTACTTTAGTTAATTTGTTTAAGTTTTATTTGTTTTGTCAATTAGGAGTATACTAAACTACACAGAATTAGCTGATGTATCTTATTTTAATTTTGTACTTACGGCTTGTTGAATGTGATTTGCTTCTACACTTACAAGATGAAGAAGAAATTTAAGAGAAAAATACAACAAATTTAAGTCTGCAAAGAATACTGGGCACTTGTGTTAGTTGCTACTTTTGCAGAGGAAAACAATATAGGCATAGTCCTGTCCACGTTCTTTGTAAAATATTCCTTAAAGAATCAGTCATTCTGCTGAGCAGTCCAGGGAGGGGAGGATTAATATAAATAAATAAAAAATAAAAGTCAATGCTTTTCCAAAACATGCTTAATATCTTCAATTTGGAATTACATCGAATCTTACTGTTAATTTATCTTCATAAGCATGTGCTTAATCTCCAGTATCATATCATTCTTAAGCGATGGAATAACTTGTTTGCTAGAAGTTTCAGAATGAATGTCCTTACCCTGGAAAGAAGCATTAAGGCATTGTTTGCCAAAATAAATCACTGTTGGGGGATGGGAGGGCCTGTTTAAAATACATATTTCCAAACTCCCCTTGGGAACTGTTTGATTTAGTAGATCTTTATTTTGATACTAGAATCTGCATTTACCAATCACACAATGTTCATTTATATAACCTCTTCTATGGTAAGTTTAAATAATACTGTAGAAATATTATTTGAGGAAAATACTAACGTTTATTTTTTCTTCTTTTACTGACATGTCCTTTTGTTTTTTCTGCAAAAGAGATCATGAAAGATATTGAGTTTTGAATAAACAAAAGTAGATATACCAATAATGTCTGGGTGAATTGAGCAGGTGACTTGATTTGCCTTATTTTTGCAAAGAGAATGATGATAATAATATGTATTCCACATCACTATAAGTTCCAAAAGATAATAAAGTGAAAGCCCTTTGTATAGTATGCTTTTAGTTTAATGGCTGATTTAAATCTGAATATTTTTATATTTTTGTTGGTACCTCTTTTTTCTCCTTTCTCTTTCACTCAGATTGCAGATATTTATTGACTACCCATTATGTGCAAAATTATTTGAGCCCTTATTTCATGAAGGCATACAAGATCCCATCACATCAGCAAAAAACTCTTAACTCAACAGAAGAGACAGACAAAACAGGTCTGGGTCTTGGGTATCAGAACAAGGCCCAGAAGTCAGGATGTGTCCTAATTATACATCCAACTTTATTTCATGCCATCTGCTTCTTAGCATCACTATGCTAAGGAAAGACACACTGACTTGATCTCTGCTCCACAAACATAACCATCCTTTATTTTCTGCCTCTCCCAGATGAGTCATTGTACTTACTGGCTCCATTTGTCTTTCAGGTTGCTGGTAAATACCACCTTCTTAGAAAGGCCTTGACTGACCCTTTTTTCTAAAATGGTTTACTGAGCTCACATGTATTTTAAGACTAGGCCTGTTTCCTTCAAAGCACATTTTGACATTTGTAATTATTTATTCAATCTTAGTAATTATTGTAATCATTGTAAATCATGTATTTACTTATTCAACCCTTCTATGGTCTGATGATAATATTTCTTTTCAGTTTCTCCTTTCAAAGGATGAAATCTATTTCTCTAACCCCTGAATCTGAGCTGGTTATATAAGTGAGGTCATCATAGCCTCCAAAGTTCAGGTGGATTCCAGCTGAATGCAGCTGCAGGAGTAAGCTCAGGTAAGACTAGTAGTAAATTGCCCAGTCAACCCACAGAATCATGAAGAAGAAAATGCTTATTTTCTTAAGGCTCTAAGGTTCTGAGTGGTTTGTTACATATCAGTAGGTAATTCATACATCAATAGACTGAACTTGTATGAGCATGGAGACAATCAACTTCGGTTATCTCCGTATCTGCAGAGCTAAGGACTATGGCTAGCACAATAAGTGCTCAGTAAATACATATGGGAAAAGGTGACTGGATAAAGGGGTGGATTGATGAACACTACCTGCTGGGAAGAGGTGTCAGGAATATTCCAGGAGAGATCTGAAAACTGGGTAAGTAATACTTATGAGGTGAAACGTTCTTTGAGTGAACAGCCATTGCCATGGTTATCTTTTCCCAAATAGTCTTAACATATCACTCTCTGCAATGGCTACTAATTGCTACCACATAAATTCAAACTCCTTACCAGAGTGAATGTGATTCTTCAAAAACTTGGCTTCCAGGTATATCTTCAGAAATTCACTGCTACACATCCTATAATACCATATTATCTGTAATTATGTATAATTTTGAGAAATACTGGACTTTGAGATTTACAAACATTTGTAATTTATTCCATTTCTTCAGAACGCCTTTCCTGTGTTTCTCAGTCTTAGATATTACTCATCATTCAGAGCCTACTACTTTCTATTTATTTCTTTATTTTTAAAAATATTTTTAGAGGCAAGGTGTTTTAGTCTATTCTCACGCTGCTAATAAAGACATACCTGAGACTGGGTAATTTATATAAGAGGTTTAAGTAACTCACAGTTCCAAATGGCTGAGGAGGCCTCACAATCATGGTGGAAGGCAAATGAGGAGCAAAGTCACATCTTACATGGTGGTGGGCAAGAGGGCATGTGTGGAGGAATTGATCTTATGAGACTTATTTACTATCATGAGATCAGCACAGGAAAGACCTGCCCTTATGATTCAGCTAACTCCCACCAGGTCCCGACCATGACACATGGGGATTATTATAATGTAAGATGACATTTGGGACACAGAGCCAAAGCATATCAGAGATTTAACTGGCTCACAGTTCCACATCATTGTGGAGGCCTCACAGTCATGGCCAAAAGTGAAGGAGGAGCAAAGTCACAGTCACATCTTACATGGAGACAGGCAAGAGAATTTGTGTAGGGAAACTCCCTTTATAAAATCACCAGATCTCATGAGACTTATTCACTATAATGAGAACAGCACAGGAAAGACCCACCACCATGATTCAGTTACCTCCCACTGGGTCCCTCATACAACAGTGGAAATTATGAGAGCTACAATTCAAGATTAGATTTGGGTGGAGACACCACCAAACCGTATCACAAGACACTGCTATGCTGCCCAGGCTGGCCTTAAACTCCTGAGCTCAAGCAATTCTCCCTCTTCAGCCTCCCCAGTAGCTGGGACTATAGGTACACTGCCACCGTGCCCAGTTCAAAGTCTATTTCTACTTTTATCCCTGATGAGATGCATTTACTAAGGCAGGAAAGTATTCTGTATTCTAATATAATTCTTACATGTATATAGAGTAACGTTCCTAACCATGCTCTTATAGTAAGTTTTTAATACTTGTTTCTTTCTTTAGACTATGTGATCCTAGAGGAAGGGCATGATGCTTCATTGTCTTCCTTATCCTTGTCAAGTAGATGCGCACTACAAACTTTTGTGAAGCAAATGATGCCTAGAAGTAGGTGGGGGAGAAGGATCCAGTTTTCACATTGTCTTTTGTGGGCCTCTAAGATTATACATGCTTTGCTTGTAGACAGAGTTAAATTAGCATACACAACAATCCTGAATGTTTTCTGTGATCTTATTTTCATAACTGAAAGTATAAAAAGCTGCAAACTACTGTTATTTCTCATTTTTCCCTCTTACCCTGGAAGATGGACATAATAAAAGTTTATTATAAGGTTCCGTGGAAACAGAAAATCATGTCAGAAATGAGAAAATGCTCATGGATCATAAGAAAGATCAATTTATAAGCATCATTAATAGAAAAGATTAGATAGTTACAGTCATTATTCTTCAACTCAGTAAGTAAAGACACTGAGTGGGTGGAGTCCATTTTGTGGTCAGTGAGCAGGTTATAGGTCATGCTGTTCTAATGGACAGAGACCATGTCTGTTTTCAATCCTGATTACGGCATTATGGTGCCACACAATAAGAAAGATTAATAAATGCTTAATGATGATAAGATACTATCTATTGCATTTGAAGCTATTCGAATTTAAAATAAAAATGCAAATTAGTTTTAGACGCTCACATAAAAAAGTGTTCTGTAAAACCACCTTTGCTTTAATAAATAATAGCCAAGAGGAAGAAATGCTTTTTCAATATCTTTAAATGTCTATGCCTTGCTTTATAACACCAGATTAAATGCATGGAAAATACTTTGTTGTGCAGGAAAACCTGGAAGGTTTTAACAAATGATGGACAAGTTCTCATTCTTAGGCATTGCCTATAGCTAGAGACTTGCATATTTTTATTGTTATGATGGTATTGATTGTTAAGTCAACAGAAAGCTATCACAAGGGATTGCAAATTTCTATACCAATACTCTGTTCTGTAATGTTAAAATGTCATTACTGAATCACCAACTTTTCCCCCTGCTGAAATATTATTCTCTGTTGATTGCCTGCCTGAGCTGAAATTTGAAACTGTCACCCTCAGACTTGCAAAAGTGATTCAACTTCTCTTATAAGGAAAGTGAAATTAAATATTCATTCACGGGCTGCATTTCAAGTTCAAACTGTCTGAAGCTCCTTAAGGCAAAATGTATTTAAGTTGAAATGCATTTTTTCTTCATTTTTATGTAGCAAAATTCAGAATTGGTATCCTGGGTGGACAAATCACAAAATAATAATTTATTGTGAACTTTACACGGGAGAAGAGTTGAGTTTTCTTTCTTTCTGTTACCCCTCTACTGTTTCTGGCCTATCCCATTTATCTCCTTTGTCAGGAAAACTCTATATGCATATTTGTAGCTGTTGTTTAGTGTTTGATTTTTTTTGTATGTGTCATGTTTTAGCATTAATCAAGTTGTAAAGCATCTAAGTATTGAATGAAAATATAGTTGTGTCTCTGTCTGCCACAAAGATATAGTATTGCCAGTGGTAACTGGATAAAATGGGTTCAAATCCTCTTAATGTACCCCTACCTTGTATCTTTTTTTTTTTTTTTTTTTTTTTTGAGACAGAGTCTCCCTCTGGCTCCCAGGTTGGAGTGCAGTTGCACGATCTCACTTCACTGCAACCTCCACCTCCCGGGTTCAAGCAATTCTTCTGCCTCAGCCTCCCGAGTAGCTGGGACTACAAGTGCCTGCCACCATGCCCAGATAATTTTTTGTATTTTTAGTAGAGACGGGGTTTCACCCTGTTAGCCAGGTTGGTCTCGATCTCCTGACCTCATGATCTGCCCGCCTAAGCCTCCCAAAGTGCTGGGATTCCAGGCATGAGCCATGGTGCCCTATCTTGCATTTTCTTTGTGTCCTTCTGCAAATTGTTTGACCTCTCTGCCTCAGTTTGTCCATAGAGTTGTGTTAAGGATAAAATTATTTGATAGAGAGCATTTAAAATAGTTCCTGGAACATGGTACGCCCTAAATAACTATTTCTCTAAATGAGTATTAACTGTTATTTGTACCCATTAATAATAATAAAAATTTGCATTTGGAAGACCTGATATTTGTGGGGACTAAAGGAAGAGGGGATAGGGAGCAACTGTTTAATAGATGTGGGATTTCATTTGGGGTGACAGAAATATTTTGGAACTAGATGGAGATGGTGGTTGCGTAACATTGTTAATGTACTAAATGCCACTAAATTGTTCACCTTAAAATGATTAATTTTATGTAATGTGGATTTTGCTTCAATAGAGAAACTATGTAACCTACAAAATATTGTGCTAGCAGATAACAGACATTGAATTCTTCAGTTTTGTGTTGCTCACTGGTAATCATAATGCCAAAGAATGTATCATTACTTTGAAACATAGTTGATGTTGAATATCTTCAAAAACACATCAAGAACTTCATAGCCACTTAATCAACTTTTTGCAAGCACTGTGACCTTCATTATACAGAGAATCTTAGTACCCCAGGGATATTCATAAAATGACCCCACCAAATGCAGTTACTCAGCACCACACATTATATCAGTTGAATAGATGATTCATTCCTACTATCTTGCACAGTATGACAAGCTGAATAATAGATATACTGATATCCAATCTGTTTTGTGAAAATGTGTTTAGGTTTGCAGTGAAGAATTTGAAAGCTACTTTCTTTTAGAAAATTCTTGGGAAGGTAGTAAAATATAATTGTTATTAGGAATGAGACACAAATAGTCCCACCTCTTTCATATATAAATTGGTGATCATGAGAAAGACTTCTCAGGATGTTGTGAAGATTGACTAAAATAATAAACAATGAATTTTGAATTCCGCTTGGCATTTAATAAGTATTTATAAAGGCTCCTGTGGAAAAAGATTATTATATAATATTAGGTTATATGTTGTGTTAGGTAATGCTGTGATTCTCACAGGCATTCACTGTGACTGAGCTCTGACCAACTTCCCCTCAGCCCAATTACGCTATAAACTGATTTTTATCCTGATTCTAGGCCTTGTCCTCCTTTTTATTAAAGCATTTACTTTAGAAAACTTAAAATTCTGGAGTCTTCCTCTGACTCTCTAAAATGTAGGTAAATATTTTCCCAGCCTATTGCCGATTTTACAACCCAATGTCTTTTTCAAGAACCTGGGAACCATCATGTTGGAATGTAAACATTGAAGGATGCCAGTCTCTGTGGGAGCTTACGAGCCTAACTTCTCAAATGGGTGGCAATTTGCACACATAGATGACCTAATCAAAGAATAAAAACATTTGCAAACTCAGAAATAACTAAATGAGCTCGACACATCCTGTTGATCAACTTCCCTTCTGCAACATCCTCATCCTCCAGAATTTTCCAGTGGCTCACCCCGATCATTAAAAACCCTTTTGCCATTTGTTTTGGTAACTCTTTCTCTCTATTCTATTGCAATAGTCTTTTTTTCTTCTTCTCTTTTGGGAGAGACAAGATCTCATTATGCTGTTCAGGCTTGTCTCAAACTCCTGGGCTCCAGAAATCCTCCTAGCTTGGCCTCCCAAAGCTCTGGGACTGTAATCATGAGCCACTACACCTGGCCTACAATAGTTTTAAATAAAGTCTTTCTTGACTGTCTAATTTTTTCCAGGGAAATTTTTGCTTTGACAATTCACACAGAGTCAAATGACGACTTCCTGAAAATTTCTTTTCATATGAAGATTTAAAAAGAAAAATACAACTTAACTGGACATCTAAAACATTTTTCTATAGAAACAAAGTTGGATATATCATAGGGTAGAATTTAATTTTAATGTGTACTTTCAATGTAAAGAAATTTTAAATGTGTTTCCAGACAATGGCTGACAAATTTAGTCTAACTTTTCAGGACCCCAATTGTTTTTGTCATTTATCCTTGTTGTTTTTCTGAGCATAATTCAGCAGAAAATTTTCCTTTCATGTTTATATGTGGTGGAGCCAATTCAACACTTACACTTATTCATTAGTTATGAATATACATTATTATTTCTATATTTTCTATAAAGCATTTTTGCTTAACCATTCCACTGCATGGTTAGCATTTTAATGTGCCTCAATTTGAAATTAAATGAATTATCTACTGCTCAAGAATCTAATAATTTTTGTTTTTAGTTTATAAAGAAGCCAAGTCTTGAATTGTGTATTTTTTGATTAAAAATACATTTTAAACATCTTTTCATTACATCTTCTACTTGCAGAGTAGCTATGTTTGAATATATATGCAACACTAGACCTTTTGGATGACCCCTGAAATTTTTCACTGAAGTGCTGTTAAACTTTAGTTAGCTGTAAACAACAAGGTAACCTTTGGAAGCCAAGGAATTTGTTGTGGATATGCTTCCTTTGCCCACTAAAGAAAACTACTCTTTACACAAATACACAGGATAAATGGTGTAAATGAGACTTGAAGGTGTCAAGAACTTTGAACATTCCAGTGCCTTTCAATGTTCACATCCAAAAAGATTATTGTATTAAAAATGTCACATTAGAAACCTTGAAGTAGTTATGAAACACACAATCACCATGAATTTCAGTATTTCCCTGGATGAATGCAAAAATTTTGTTTTAGTTTTGCGTTGCAGTTGTTCTTTATTAATAAAAATCCAAATAAATTTAATTTTATCGAATTTACCTTTGCATATACTTGGCTTAGAATTCTTGCTCTTCTATGTGTTAGTCTGCATGTTCTGGGACATGTTATTTAAGCTCCCTGAGTATTAATTGTCTCATCTCTAAAATATAGATTAAACGATCACACATACCTCATGGGACTGTTATGAAAACTAAATAAGATTATTAATGCAAAGCACTTACATAGTGCCTAGAATGTTTCGAGTGCCCAATAAAGGATGATGATTATGATGGTAGTAGTGCTATCAATTGGTAAGTCATTTTAACTGATCTAGTTTGGATGTTTTTCCTGCTCAAATCTCATGTCGAAATGTAATCCCTAATATTAAATGGTGGGGCTTGGTGGGAAGTGATTGGATCATGGAGGCATATTTCTCATGAATATTTTAGTACTATCCCTTTGGGATTGTCCTGGAGATAGTGAATAAGTTCTCATGAAATCTGGTTCTATAAGTGTGTGTGGCACCTCCCCCGACTCTCTCAGGCTCCTGCTTTTGCCATGTGATGTACCTGCTCTCCCTTTGCCTTCTGCCATGAATGGAAGCTTCCTGAGGCTACCCCAAGAAGCAGAAGCTGCTATACTTCCTGTACAGTCTGAAGAATCATGAACCAATTAAACCTCTTTTCTTTATAAATTACCCAGTCTCAGGTATTTCTTGATAGTAATGCAAGAACTGCCCAATACAATAACTAATGAGTTTTACCTATGTTTGATGATTTTAAAAACCTATTCCATTTTGTAAAAAATTTAGAGAAAGGTTTATCATGAAGTTAATGAAGCTTAGCTTTTAGGAAGGTTCACTTTTCTGCAAAAATGATCTCATCCTAATTAATGTTTACTTCTTTAAATCACATTTGTATTCATACTTTTACATTCCTTTCTTAAAGAAAGTCCTGCAATATTAACCACATTTAGGTTGACTTCCACCCTGCCTATTTTCTTAAAGAATCTGTAGAGAAATATATTATACAAAGGAATTAATTTATCTAACAAAATATGTATAGATACGTTAAGAATTTTATGTATACAATAATAATTCATGAGAAGAGAGCTATTAACTATTGATAAATGGGCTGTATCAATTATATATTATTGATTATGTTTTATAAAATATGTGATTTTCTAACAATGTTAGTTAATGTTCCTTCTGAGAAATTAGAACCAGCAAACTATAATAAGGATAGGTTCTGATAGTTACTAGAAGTACTTCAAAGAAGGGAAATGAAGATGTTTCTGGCTTTCTATAGTCCGGAATGAATCTCCACAATACCCCCAGATTCTGTGCATCAGAGCTTTGCTGTTAAAGTCTAGTCCCATTACTTTGTCAGTTTGCCTATATTATTTTGAGAAGCAAAACACACACACACACATTTTAGACTTATCACAAAAAGAAAAATTATTTCATAATGTGTATTGTTAATGTGATAGAAAATTCTGTAAAACTAAAACTGTAGAGCTATTAACTCTAGCAAAAAGACACATGGACACATTCTTTTTCTTTGTTTGAGGCAAGGTCTCGATCTGTCACCCAGACTGGAGTGGAGTAGCACAATCTCAGTTCACTGCAACCTCCACCTCCTTGGCTCAAGTGATCCTCCTACCTCAGCCTCCTACGTAGCTGGGACTACAGGCACATTCAGCTAGTTTTTGTATTTTTTGTAGAGATGGGGTTTTGCCATGTTGCCCAAGCTGGTCTCAAACTCCAGGACTCAAGGAATCCACCTGCCTCAGTCCTAAAAATGCTGAGTTTACAGATGTGAGCCACCATACCAGACCAGGACACATTCTTATATATACTGTGTAAACAGACTAATCTATTTTCTGTTTGCCTATAAAATAAAAGGCCATTTCTTCCTGTATTCTTTTTTTTTTTCAGTAGCAAATGAAAACTTTCACAAAATGTCTGCTATAGCATACACAACTTTCTTTAAAAATAATAAAAAATTGTGGCGTATTATATGTTTAAGCTATTTTAATACTTTCCTTTACATTTCTTTCAAACCACCTGTCCCTAAGAATTGCCACGTTTTACATAATTTCATTCGCTAGCAGTGTTTTTATGCCCTTGTTCTCTACTGAAGACAAGAGAAGACGAAAACTACAGGCCCATCAATCAAAAACAAAACAGTCAGCACCAAGTCCAATAATGAAAACCATGATTTCATAAATCATCTTGCACAGGTTGGGGTCATCTTTAAAAAAAAATCTTATCAGGTGCAGCTGCATATTCTCTTGGTCTTTTCATTCTTCAGTCTTTAATAAAACAATAGAATGGCTGTCAGAATACAAATGTGTAACCTTTCTTAACTAAAAAAAAAAAGCCCAAATTATATCCTGACTATGCCCTTGAAATAAGTTGAAGTCAGGATATTTTTTCCTCAAAAAGTCCAGCATTTCTTTTTTTAACAGTTTGGCAATGAGATAACTTTTTTTTCTCTTACTCCCTTTTCAGATATGTGTGGTTAATTCAATCAAGTGGAGATTAAATTTAAGAACTCAGTTTCAGAAAGCTATTTCCTGGCAGTGACTAGCACTCACTGCAAAAGGAGATTTGACATGGCATTTTTGTTTTAGCTGAATCAACAATTCTTGGGTGAATTCTGTTTTGTGACCCCGAGTCCACATCCACATATTAGGAAGTAAAATAAGTAGCTTGTAATGACTGGGTAGATTCAGACTGAATGGAGATTTATCTCTTTAAAAATATGAACTCTATATTTGCAAACCTGGTTAAATATGTCTGAGTAAAATAAGGTTTGATTAGGCATACACAGTACTGTATACTTAATCAAAGTTCCCAAATTGATTTTGCAAAGACATTGCTGCCTGGCATATCCCAAGTCCCTTATGTAATCCAATAAAATCTATTTTTTGGAGTTGAATTAGCCACACATATTGCGATATTCACCTTGTTGCAAAGACATAGACCTAGTTTGTATAAAATAAAATTCACTTAGCAGTAGTATTGAGACATGGTGCAGGTTCACGTCCTTATATGTAGACTGAGAATGGCAGTGTCTAAAGAACAAATCGTTTGAGTTTAAAAATTAATGACTGGGAAAATGGAGTGAATTCACAAAAAAGAAAGACATACAAGATAGGTTGCTGCGTGTAGGTAAGAGATGACTTAGGCAACAATTTATGTTAAAAAAATTTAAGTATATTATAAAGAATTTGGGAATTCAATGCCAAAGGAGTTTATTCGACCTGTGTGCCTTTGTGGTTGACATGAGTAAACCTTTTCCTTTAGCAAAGCTCCCATTGTCTTATTTAGTAAGCATTCTGGATACCTCTATTCAGAAGAGGTTGCTGTTTACAGGCATTTTGAATTCTTACCAATTTCTGCCTGCTACATAATGTAAAAGCAATGAATGGCTACACTGCATCGTTCACACTTTCAACTGTATGTGATTATCTGGTCCACTGGTCTACTGTAGTGTATTTCTGAAACGAATTGAAGATAAACTGGTAATAGTCCATTTCATACAGAGACATTTGTCTCAGTTTAAATTCAGGGCCCACATATCTACTTATTTCCATTCTGTTTTGTAAGTATGGTGTTTTCATCATCATAAAACCATATTAGCTCCCTGATTATACCTGGAATTCTGCAAGTGCTGTGAGAGCACCACCAGTCTCATTTCTGGTTCTTTAGAATCTCTACTTTAAAATAAATAACATAGTGACTAAATAAAGAACAAAGGTTTAGAAAGGAGTTGTGGGAAATTTTCCTCAAGGTACTATATTATGTCCAGTTTTTAATAAACAAAAGGATTTCTATATTATTAAGCTATTCACATCAACTTTGCTTTGTTCACACAAACACATGTTATATTTGAATAAGAAATCAAAATATAATTTGTACTTGAACAAATTCAAGTTTATTATTCAATCAGACAGCATTACTTATATGTTTAGTAATTGTATGTAAATCAGTTAAACCTATTTGTACAACTAATCAAATTTATTATTAAAATAGTATAAAGATAATCTGATTTTTTAAATTAAAGTTCCAAAGGATAAAAGCATGATATCATATAGGTAAAATTAAAAAAACACACACACACAATTATCATATATTGTTTAAAATGTCATACCATTATACCTATTTAGAAATTATACTCCTGCGTAGTAGTAAAGCTTTTGTTTGGCATAAAAATTAGCAACCAGAAGCAAATACAGTAAAATGTTAATATTTGCTAGGTCCAGGTAGCATGGACATAGATATTTCATTTTTCTCTACACTGGAAAACTTTCATAATTAAAAAAGGAAAAATAGAACATACAATTTAACAAGAATGTAACTAACTAGTAAAAATTATAGAATATTTTGAATTATTAGAGGAACTATAAACAAGTTTTATACAAATGCAAATTTGTTGCTTACTATTTTCTCTACTTCTTAATAAACTAATTTAGAAATCTTCCTCAAGTGAATTTCAAATTTGTGAGCTACACAAGCTTTTTGAGAACATGAGATTACCACCTGAATTGCTTTTTGTGTTTTTATACAAAGAAGGATTACCTTACCACATTTATAAGTTTACAAGAGAACATCTTTCTACCATATCTATTGGCTTTGCTGTCATTGAACATCAAATACTTTATTTTCATAGTTTCTTCTTAACATCATTTGAAATACTTCAGCTTAAAAAGAAATTATTGTCCCATCTAACTTTTTTTATTACTTCTCATCAACAAAAATATTATGTAATAATTCAATGTAATTTTATTTTCCTCAGAAGTACTATTCAATAGATTTAAAATATTAAGTTTATAAATCAAGAGTCTACTGAATACACATGATACCCAATAGATATAACTGGCAAACTTATTAAGACAGTCATGTATATAGTAGTTCAAGATCATTACTGGGTCCTTCTAGTAAAGCCATAATATTACTCAATATTGCTAATACTATTGATAATAATCCTAGGAGTTGGGCCTTCATTTTTATGTATTCTATTTTGTTATATAAACACAGAAAAGTCAAAATGTTATTCTAAGCCCCCAATATCTGTACTCTAATATGTACTAATTAAATCTTAAAAAACATCTTATATATATGCCAAGTTAGAAAAGTTCTGAAATAAAACATGTTTATAAAAGATGATCATAGAATAATAAGACTGCATCGCACAGCTTATCATTTTTCCATATATTCTTTGGGAACAATTCAGTATTTTGATCAGTGGATCCAATTATTGTTCAGAGACTATCCAGTATCTTGTCTTTAGGCATTTGGCTACATGCCTAAAATTGACAGTCTGCCACCTCCAAAAAGATATCCATCCCAAATCTCTCTCTCCCTCTCTTTCTCTCTGTGCCTATGTGTGTGTGTGTTTGTATGAGTCATTTTATCTATCCTGAACATAATCAAATTTGTCCTCCTCATCAAAACCTTTAGCACCTATCTCAATTAAGAACCTCTTTCCTGTTAACTTTTTAGTATATCTACAGTGAGCTTCACGTGGTTTAGAATTAATTTAAATGCTATTTGCTGTAACAAAAGTTCCCAAACTACTGCACATCAGATGTAGCAATGCCCATTTGCTTCGTATTTTCTATGACTGCTTTCCTACTACAATGGCAAGATTGAGTAGTTGCCAGAGACCTTAGGAAACCAGCAAGACTTGAAACATGTAGGCCAGTAGACAAGAAGTTTGCCCATTTGTGGCAAACTATAAACGGGATATTTCTAATATCTTTTAATTTATATAAAGTCACTTTTCACGTAAAATACAATATAGTTAAGCTTAAGAATAATGTTTAAAAATGTATATTTTGAATATGATCTCAAAGTATTTGTCATTGCTCCAGGGACATATTGGACACTTTATAACTAACTGATTTATTAAATCATTGTAGAGCAAGAAATCCATTTATGATGTAAACTGCACTTTCTCTAAGCTTGATCACTTTAGCTTATG
Organism: Aotus nancymaae; assembly: GCF_030222135.1. Classification (NCBI taxonomy): domain Eukaryota; kingdom Metazoa; phylum Chordata; class Mammalia; order Primates; family Aotidae; genus Aotus; species Aotus nancymaae. The sequence goes on from NW_026988503.1 coordinate 6,143,569, forward strand.
AGATCACCAGAATGCTACACATTTGGATTGCATAGCTGGGAGATTAAAGATAGCTTTGAGGACTTTTGATAGTAATTAGGCTTTTAGCTTTTCCAATGAAACAGGCATTCTTAGACATTTCTGTGATTTAAAAACAACAACAAAAATTGCTAACAGGGACAATATCCGTTGTGTTCTTCACAGACCCTCTTAAAAGCTCATATGAAATTCCTGCCAGAATTCAGCATTAAAGAAACATGTGTTTTGGAATAAATTATGGTTTTCTTTATAAGACAATGAAAAGTACCCAATCCATTGCCTTTCCTTTCTAAATTGGGCTTCTGGAAACCCAGAGCTAAGATTTAAGCTCTATTTTAATAGTAAATCTTAAATTTCCTTTCCTTTCCTCCACACTTTTAATAAACAATTCTTGGTTGTTTTCCTCTTAATGATTTTACAACTTTTAAAATTTTGTGCTGCAACAAACTTATTTTTGAAATTTGCATGATAGAAAAATAATGAATGAATATATGAATTAATAAATGAATAAATGAAAAAATACGCCCCACATTCTGCCATCCATTATTCTGAACAAAATGAAAGGATGCGTTTTATCCATCCTGTGTTAGTTCATTCCTGCATTTTTGTAAAGAAATACCTGAGGTTGGGTAATTTATAAAGAAAAGAGGGTCAACTGGCTCACGGTTCTGCAGGTTATACAAGAAGCATGACTTTGACATCTGCTTGGCTTCTGGGGAGGCTTCGGGGAGCTTTTACTCATGGCAGAAGGCAAAGTGAGAAGCTACATGTTACATAAAACAGGAGAGAGAGGAAGGGAGGAGCCATACACTTCTAAACAACCAGATCCCATGTGAACTCAGAGCAATAGCTTACTTATTACCAAGAGGATGGTGCCAAGCCGTTCATGGGGGATCCATCCCCATGATTCGAACACCTCCCACCAGGCCCCACCTCCAACATTGGGGATTACATTTCAACATGAGATTTGGACAGGGACAAATATCCAAACTATATCAATCCCTACTTTCCTGAATCATCAAGAAAGTCACAATACAACAATACTATTAAAAGTTTCAAAAGTAAAATTTAGAAATAATAGCTGATTTTTGACCTGAAGTTGCAAACTCCTCCTCCTCCTCAGTAAAAATTGGATTTGAATATTATGGAAGTATACTTACTTATAGGCAAGGTAGGGGTGATAACCAAAGATTAAAAGGATATACTTTGGAAGATTCAAATATTTTGTTAGTTTATTTATCCTCTAGAGGTAAACCAATGAGGAAATGCTGAGGTTTTGAAGTTATATAAGTTTATGGGTAATATAAATTTGCTTTAAATATATGTGGGGTAGTAATAATAAGTTGTTTGACTTGTTATACTCCAAAATCTCCGGACTGCAGTGCTGTTGTTGGGAGGGGCAAGGGGACTCAGTGGGTAAGGAACTTTAAAATGTTTAGAGTAAAAGGGACCAAAACCCAAACGCATGAATTAACACCAGGGCAAATTGCTTTATTGGAACACAGTGTTTCCAAGAAAGGCCCAAGGGCATAACAGCGCAACAAGATCTCCAAACTAAAACTGTTTTAAATAAAGAAAATCTAGTCTGGTATCCCAGATATAACATACTATTTTCTCTGGATTCATACTAGTTTCAGAAACTAGAAAAACTAGTTTCTGATATAGTTTATATCTGAGGCTGGGAGCTACCGTGGATGTGGCCCCACAGAAATAATAGTGCACTTTGGAAAGTTGACTGAACATGTGAGCTTTATAAAGTTAGGCCGGTTATCTCCACTGGCAGTGCTCTGATATCCTATTGTGAGAAACAGAGGTGATAATAGTGCATTCCTCTTCAGGTTCTGTGAGGATTAAATAAGTTAATGTAGGAAAATCCTTTAAAAAAGCAAGTAACTAGTAAGACCTATATTAGAGATTATTTATTATTATTATAACCAATCAGTACAGATGCCCATATATATCAAGTTCAATTCACCATTAATTGGGTTATGCACATAACTGGTAATAGGAAATGGGCAAAAGCTTTATGATGATCAAACTGACCATCAATGGAAGAGGCAGAGGAGCACTCTTTATAATCTCAGGCCTGCTGCTAATCAGCAGTATGCCCTTGGGTAAACCACTTAGAGATTCTGAGTCTCAACTTCCATATCTGAAAAATAAATGAGTTAGTCTAGAGAATCCCTAAGGCCATTTTGGCCCTAAGATTTTATGAGTCTATGAATCCTCTTAGAGTGTGAGTGTCATATATTCTGACCTTTGCTGGGCACTAGGAGAGACAAAGACAGCACACAAGCCAGTTCCCTTCCCTGCAAGAGGTTATGATCCTGATATGACGAAAGAGCCTTGTTACCTACATTTGCATGGCACAGTAACATTCTCAATTATATAAGCTTTGCAAAGTATTTTTCTGATTTTGCAGACCGAAGCAGCTCTCAGTCATTGGAAAATATTGCGAGTCAGGATGACTAGCTTTACAGACATTGAGCTTCTCTTTTTACTCGACTGGTCGATGGCAGTCCTATTAAAACAGAATCTATACTTTCATATTTTACTGACAAGGGATTACACTAAATAAACTTTTTTGACTGACATATATTTTCTATTATTCAGATTGCCCTTTTCTGCCAAAGCAGCAATCCAAATAGGTTTAGGACAAAAAAGTGAACAGGCCTTGTCCTCTCCTGACTATGAGCAATGATGAGAGGGAACATAGTCCCTCAGTACTCTCAGTGTACTTCAGGGCTGTCTGTGGCTTAAATGCACTTTGTGTCCTTTCCCTACCTTCAATACTATCATTTATTTTTAGCATCTTTTCTTTTGAACTTCTTAAACTGATAGTACTATGTAATAAAATGTCATTGTCAACAGATTTTCCTGAATTTGTATTATATGTGGATATAGTGATTTTTTTTTCTCTGTTTCATTTGCTTTGGAATTCACAATTGTCCTGAAATTCCTTAGGTCTTCATTTCTGGTCATACAAGAAAACAGTGATTCAAATTTGAACTAAATGCATTTACTTTTTTTCATATTATCTGTGAGAGATATGATTGGGTGGGAAGTTGTGCTTTTTCCTGCATTGCTGCATTTTCCTGCAGTAGTCCTGCAGATTAACTTGCAGTTTCAAAGCCACATGAAAACCTGTGATGCAAAGCCATCTCCCTGGGAACAGGCATGCTTTATTTCAATGTTGTTGCCTTTAAAATTGATCTATTGAATATCTGATTATTTAACTGATCCTTTCCCATGGTGGAATCTTCAGATGCTGTGTATTCACAGGATGAATTCTTAACTCTGGACTTATTGATGCCTCAGGACTTATCAAGTCCATAATAGAAGCACTATGAACCATAAATGCGGTGTTTGCCTCAGAGTAATTGAACCATATGATATTTGTGTTTAGGTATCTTATGTTTTATTTTATACTTAATTTTAAAAGGGTCTGTTTCTATGACATTGAGAAACCTTTGTCTTCTAGGACAGAGGAGAATGAAATGCTTCATGATTAATGACACTATCTAAATACTGGCAGAAGCTGGTGAGCTCTTGCAAAGGAGGCGTGTTTGACTGTATTCTGCCCGAGACAACAGCTCATTAGGCAATATTTTCCCCATTAATGTTTAGTATTAAACACTGAATGAAAGACTAAATATCATACAGAAAAACAAATTGAAAACAGCACAGTAGGGTTTAGGGTAGGTAGCCAACAGCCTCCCCTTCATTTGGAAGACAGCTTGCATACCTATTCCAAAGATTAATGAGCAATCAGTTCTAAATTAAGCCAAGACCTGCATTTAAATCTCTTTTTTCCCTCTGTTGAAAGCATGGGTGTGAGTTACACTAACTGAGATAAAATACAGTATTAGCCTTTCCATGTGTTGTGTAATGTGGTTAGAAACATGAAAGATTGTTTCTGAAACATTTCCTTCACATTTTTCATCATTTATTTTCCTGCACAATTTGAAAGGAAATGGGCCATGATGAGGTCGGTAGTTTCTGCCACATGATGCAGAATCTTGCTCTCTGTCAGTCACTCAAAAAACAGTCACCACTTTGAAGATGGAATAAGAAAACTGCTTTTATGAACATCACAGATTCTATCATAGGTAGCTAACATAGAATTTCAATTTTATGAAAACTGTCAAAAGAAACTACCTTTCAGTAGGAGCACTGATACTGTTATAGCGCATGAAAATATGGAAGATCCTGCTATATTGCTGAAGCCTCAGGACACTGATAACACCCATGGTACGTGTTATGGTGAGATATACTTTATACACAGAGAGGCTTGGTTTAACAAACCATGGGATTCAATCCTCAAACTGCAGAATTGTTTCAAGAGGAATTCACTTGGTTGTGGAACTTACTTTAGAAAAATTTGATATAGGATACAACAGTTCACAAAACAAAAATAATATTTAAGGATCCTTAATCTGAGTCTCTCTAATCTTAGTATATCTATGAAAGAACTTGTGTACACACCCAACTTTTAATACATGATTCTGTTTGTGTGTGCCTATAAATACATTATTCTGGAACAGATTCTATAGATTTTCATTAAATTCTGAAAGAGAAATTTGATATCATGATTTAAAGAACCATTGCTGCAATCCAGCCTGAGTGACAAAGTGAGACCCTGTCTCCAAAAAATGTACATGTGTATGTATATATTTTTTAATACATATATTACATAAAGCAGCCAATTTTCCTCCTTTAGCTATACTTTAAAAATTACCTAAGGAACTTAAAATATATACATATGGAAAATCCTTCCATAGCTCAATTAAATCACAATATCAAGGAGTAAAATCAAGGCATGGCATGTGTTTTCAAAAATCTCGCATCTTAAAATAACACATAAATAGGAACCAAAATAAGTGACACAGACAAAAAATTACATTGTCATATGGAAAAGGGGAATCTGATATAAACAGAAGATCTCTTAGAAAGATATGACCAAGATTTCAAGTTCAGAATTGTGTGCTTTCAGTATGAAGAAAATAGATTAAGTAGCTTCAAAATTGAGTAAGAAAGACAATTACAATAATTTTTTTGAAACAACTGTCACATAACTTAGGCATATTAGTAGGAAATTGAATGGTGGTCTGCCAAAAGATATGTTTTTGTCCAAATTTTTGGACTTATGAGTTTGACTTCACCTGGAAGAATGGTCTTTACAAACATCATTAAAGGTTTAGAGAGGAGGTAATGATGGTTTATTTCAGAGAGCCCTAAGTCCAAGACAAGTGTCTTTAGAAAGGACATACAGAAAGAAACGAAGGAGGCTATGTGACCATGCAGACAGATAGATAGAGTGATGCAGTCGCAAGCCAAGGGGCATGTGGAGCCAAGAAGATCTGCAAGAGACAGGGAGCAGAATCTCCCCTAAACACTTTGAAGGAAGTGGAATCCCTTGATTTCAGAGTTCTCGTCTCCAGAAGTAGGATAGAAAAAAATGTTTTATTGTTGTTGTTGTTTAATGTCACCAAGCTTACGGTAATATGCTACAGTCACAGGAAACTGACACAATATATTATTCTTATTTGTCTGCTAGCAGACAATATAATATCTTAACATTAGCATAGTTTGCTGGATTGAAATTACAGTCTCTGAATAGAGTGCACTGCATTCCTTTTACTTGTAGGGTGTTGCTTCAAAATGATTTTAAAGCAAGTCTTGTTTAAGGTGAATTCATAGCAATTTGTTTAAGAAAGAACCATCAGCATTCTTGAAAGTTCAATCATTATCTCATTTGCTCGTCCTGAACCGTTACCTTTGTGTGAAGTGCTGCCTCCTCCTCCTCCTCAATCTTCATTACTATGGCCAACATAATTTGCAATTACATAGAAGTTACACTATGCCAGCATATTATATAAGAACATTTATTTAATAATTGGAGCAACCCTACAGAATAGGCACTATTATGACCATTTTACAGATGAGGAACTGAAAAACAGAAGTTGAGTAATTTGCTCAAAGTTGAAGTAAAGAAAGCGAGATAATATGAGAAAAACGAGTTGCCAAATGGTAATATTGTTACAGATAATGACAGTATGTCATTTGTTCATGTAGCATATGTGTGTCTTCTGAACGTAGTTTCTTCCCCAAATGAAGATTCAGATGAATTTAGCATATATATACATACACAGATCACAGATACTACTATGCGCACAGTGATTCAATGGAAGAACACACATACAGGCTACTCTATAGGAGCTGGCGGTGGGAGGGCAGAGTGTAGCATCAGGGAAAAACCATAATGATGAGTGAGAAGAGATTCAGGATGATTTTTAAAACTATTATGACTACCATTATCACATAGAAGATAATTGAATCAAAAAACAGATGGAAAAAACTATGCATTATAGAAAACAATTTTGTTATGATTTTTATAAATTTAAACTTTTGAAAAATGTTGAAACATGAAATAATTTATGTAGCAGGAAGTTTTACAATGGGTTATATATTTTATAAATTTAGTGTCTACCAGTAAAGCCTCCATCGATATTCAGAGGTAATCAAGGTCAGCATTGCTCATTACAAAGTGGTGCTAAATGATGTTTAGCGTGCGTGGACATTGAGTCCTTAGATGGAGAAGTGAGGGAAATAAAATAAATAGTGGAAATGGGCTTTAATGAGTTCATGATTAATTTTTCTTTTTGCCACAATGAGCTTTCTTACTCTTTTGCCACAAACTATTTACAAGAATTATTTAGTTAAAATCAAATAAATTGAAAGTAATAAAAAAGTTAAAAATATTTTCTGTGTGAAAACTCTTTATAGCTTAATAATCATGTAAAATGGCTATTAATTTCCTCTGATATGAGTTCTGTTTGTTTCAGAAATTCTTTTTTTCTCTTTTGTTGTACATATATCTTTATTCTGCCATGGAAGACTGGAATTTTATTTTTGTTAATATTGTGTCTTGAACTTTCAATGTGTAATTACAGAACAGGTAACCAGCGTCCTTTCTGCTGAAGAAATCCTGGAAAGGGTATTGACAAACCTGGCAAATTTTAAGGCCTGTTTTAAACTCTCACGTTTTTCAGTGAAAGCAAAGTGTTAATAATAACATCATTTGGACTTGCAAAATAGCATGGAGAAATCTGAACATACAGAGCTATTGGAAGAGAACCTGAAGAAAGAACAGAAGTAAAAAGGTTTGATTAGTGAACCCCATTCTTACCAAGAATAACAGCATTTGTTGAGAAAAAGGACTAAGGTAGTTGTATTAGCTTTCTAACAAAGCAAACACAAGCCAACATGTTGCCGTTTATAATAACATATTCAGGGAAATCAAAAAGTAGAGACATTTTATTCATAAAATAGGGAGTATCATTTTAAAATCAAAATATGTAGATACCTCTACTATCTTGAAATAACAGCTATCTTTGCTTCTATTTTTAATATATCTTGCAACTTTCTGATGAAAATATTTTCTATTAAAAATCTTGAGTGATGTGTGTGCATGTGAGACAGAGAGAGAGAGAGACAGAGCGAGAGAGAGAAAGAGAGAGAGAGAGAATGAACATATGCTTGCATGCCTCAGGAGAAAAATCTTAGCATCTCACAGGTTGGTGTCACTATTAATTTGTGGTTCTAACCTCAGCTGAATACTCCTCAAAATTGCCACACACTACTTCTAGTTCTCCCTTGTCACTCTCATTTCCCTTCTCTACAATGGTAATTTTCAAACTTCTCCACTCTCTTTAACCCCTGATCTCCATCAGTGTCTCTCCACTGTTAAAAGGTCATATCAATTCTTGGAAGTAGACGTCATCAGTGAGGCATTCCCGCAGTTTACAACCTCTTTACAATCCTCCAGGATTCCTGAGTTATTCTTTCTGCTTTTCTGTGTTTAGAGTCAGCACTGGCCAGTCTCCTGCCAGTCCTAGCCCCTCCACATATGTTCCGCATCCAATTTCCTCTTCCCTTCACAGGAACTAAATACTATCAATTATACCTCCTTTCTTCACTCCTCAATGTTTCCTTCTTTTCCGGAACTCTTCCATCAGCATGTACACTTGCCCAAATCTTTTTCCATCTTAAAACAAAGCAAAAATAAAAACAAAACAAGAAAACAAACAACAAAAGTCCTTTATTTTTAGCCCACTTACTCATTCTTGCTTTTTAATGCCAAATTTCTTTTAAAACATTTGTCTACATTGAATGCCTCTAACTTTGTATGTCTCATTAAAGTTTCAAGCTGTTAAAATGTGGCTTCTACCCACAGCATACATAGTAATGCACTTCAGCCATTTTATTTGCATCTTCCAAGAATACTTAAAAATCATCGTGCCCAAAATGAAGCTAGTCATCTCTTACAAATTCCCCAGCCTTCACCTTGTTGTCTAAGCTAAGACTACATGTGTTCTTGACTTTATTTTCTCCCTTAGCTCACACATTTTAATCCTTACACGTTAGCTCCTAAATAGTGTTTAAATCCTTCCATTTATTTACATCTAAGCTGTACAACTGTTCCTTTTCAATGCACTTATTGCACTTTTTCAATGGCTATTGGTCTGATTTCCCCAAGAGAAGGGACCATGTCTATCTTATTCCTTGCTATATTCTTATGGATGAGTTCCAGATTTGGACACGATTGATGCTCAACAAAAATAAATAATAGTTTTCTGTGTAAAACCAAGTTTCCATTTCTATCAAGAAGGGGAGAATGCTTCTACAAACTGGAGTCTTTCTATTGCAAGCCCTTTAGAGAAGAAATAATGCTATTTATTTTAATTATGAGCTGAATGAGCACAAAGGAAGAACACCTGAGGTTTGAGTTATAAATGCTGTGTAAAGTCACTGTGATCCTGTGGTGCTAATAAAACACGAGAGTAAGCGTATTGAGTCTTGTGCAAATATTTTGATTAACTATTTTGTTAGAATGAAGACTCCCCTGAAGAGGAAAGTCTCAACTCAAAGTTCAGAAATTTTGCTGAGCTAAAATCTTTGAAAATCATGACAGTCTTAAAATTCAATGTATTTATTTTGACTTATATAATGGTTTGAAATCTCTCTCTCTGGACTGTATGTATAGCTTCATAATTTCATCTAGGTCACAAATATTTGTCAGTTCACCGTAATTTGTCTCTTTATGAGTACTTAGAAAGAGATTAATTCTTCCTGCATTGGGAGTGAATATACAAGGCACTTTTGTAATCCTGGTTTTGCCCTGCTAGAGTAATAAATATGTGAGACGTAATAATCTCAAATTCATCATGAAGTTACCACTTTCCCAGCAAGAATATCTCAAAGTGGCCTAAATTTAACTATTTTTTAAAAAAATAACTCTGTAAATAAGAGAATCTTATATTTTAGATTACCTATACGTGATAAAAATACACAATATCTTTGATGCAAGCAAAAGTGCATAAAAGTACTGTGAGCATATCATTGAATTTGCACTACTACTATAGTGAAAGAAAAGGCCATTCCATGCTTGGTTGAGCTAAATGCTAGCAGGTAGGCCACAAAGTGGCTATGGTATTAGAATTTTTTTTTTTTTTTCTGAGACAGAGTCTTGCTTTGTCACCCAGGCTGGAGTGCAGTGGCGCCATCTCAGCTCACTGTAACCTCCACCTCCACGGTTCAAGGGATTCTCTGCCTCAGCTTCCTAAGTAGCTGGGATTATAGGCACCTGCCACCACACCAGGTTAATTTTTGTATTTTTAGTAGAGATGAGGTTTCACCATCTTGGCCGGGCTGCTCTTCAATTCCTGACCTTGAGATCCACCCGCCTTGGCCTCCCAAAGTGCTGGGATTACAAGCGTGAGCCACCACGTCCGGCCTAGAATAGTAATATTTTTGGGATTTCTTCAGTCCTAGGGCTGTTTTGTGTTGAGATGCGAAAACCAACTAGCCCCTAACCTCTGCCAAATCTTTCCATAAAACTATGAGTCTTATAGCACTTTCCTTGGGGAAGATACCTGATTATATAAAACTTATGTTTTACCTTTTATCTATCTTTCCATGTTGTAATAATTCCCAAATTACTGTAAGGAAGTGTCAGGGTGAAATATAGCTGGTCACCTTTTTTTATTCAAGTTGTCGAAAAAAAAAAAAGAAGAAAAATTTCAGACCAGCAAATATTGTCACATCGTTTTTCTCTAAATTAAAAGATAGAAGTATCTCGCCTCTCTTTGAATTCATCATTTTGTGTGTTAGATATAAATCTTGCCCACCACTCTGCCCTACAGGTGATTAATGTTTTCTTTCTCTGAATTTATCTTTGACCCTCTCTTTTAATTTGTATAAAACAGGTAATACTATTAAGGTGCTTATGTGAACATATTTCTGATGTATCAAAATAGAAAGTGCAGTCTTCTAAAGAACTTTTTGGTTTTTTTTTGGACTGCCTAATATATTTTGTGCTAAAGAGGTTCCCTATGGTTGAAACTACACAAGGAAAAGTGTTTGCCTTTAAAAATGTTTAAATATGACTTGACATAGTGGCCCAAAACATGTAAGAAAGTCAAAGAAAAAGAAAGAAAGTATAAAGAAACAGATCACTTATTAAACATAAATTATCAGCCGGACACAGTGGCTCCCACCTGTAATCCCAGCACTTTGAGAGGCTGAGGTGGGTGGATCACTCAAGGTCAGGAGTTTGAGACCAGCCTGGGGAACATGGCAAAATCCTGTCTCTACTAAAAATACAAAAATTAGCCGGGCATGGTGGTGCATATCTGTAATCCCAGCTACTTGGGAGGCTGAGGCAGGAGAATTGGTTGAACCCAGAAGGCGGAGGTTGCAGTGAGCCGAGATTGTACCACTGCATTCTAGCCTGGGTGACAGAGCAAGACTGTCTCAAAAAAGAAAAAAAGAAAAAGATAAATTATCAAAGACATCAATCAGGTATACATTGATCAAGTATATATAGACATCCACATTTGTCCCCGAGTAAATATTAATAGGAATCAAATTAAAGTAGTCTGCTGGTAATTTATTACGGGATAGTCTCTACAGTGAAGGAGGTGAAGATGTTGTTAGAAGGAAAACAAACTCAATTATACAAACAGTAAATAATATATTGTTAAAGGCTGACAACCCTGAATAAACAGCTTTTCCTTTTCCTTCTGCTATTTCACCATCTCTCGGATGACTAGAATAAGAAATATAAAAACAGAAATGGCAGAGGAAGTGTAAGTGTGGTCCCTTTGGAGCTAGCTTCATAATTTCTGAAAGATCCACCCCTGCTTTGTTATATTGGGCAATGAAAACTCTCAGCAGTTCGCTTCACAGGGGAGTCTTCCATTACTGACTTGGCATTCCTCCTCGGCAATACGAGGTCACTCAATTATCCTCTCTTCAGATGCCAGCCCCACAGAAGGAAACTACTCTACTGAGGAAGCCCCCAGTGATAGTGCAATTGTACAAACAGAAACAAAGTACTGGCATCTTGCTAAAATGTGTTTTCCCAAGCAACCGAAGTGTAATTTTCAGCCATACTGTATCAACTACTAAACTACACATAAAATGTGAGTGCCTAGTCAAAAGGAAACAATCTTTCTTCATTCTAAGCCAGTCATACCTTTTGTATTACTGTGTGAAATATCATTTATTTAAGTCAGAGAAACCTATCCATGAACAAGGAAAATCCATTTAGAAAAGTATTACTTTAGCACAGCAATTGCGAGCAAAATTCTCCTAAAAGGATAGGCAGGAAGAATAGGACAATGCCTCCTTTTTTATTTTAAACAGTAAAATGGCACTGATTTACAAGTTTATAAGAGCTGCAAAACTCTTACTGAGAATTATAAACTTCTTTTTTACCTTGAATTTGTCCAAATGAATGCATTACTATACTAGTCACTTGGATACGTTTGTAAGAAAGTATGTGTTTTTTTAAAAAAATAACCTCTCATTACTCAATTAATTATCAAAGTAGTAGAGCATTCACCTAGGAAACCACTTTTAAGCTTTGAGCAGTAACCTTCTCTACTCTTCTCTAGCAAAGTCTTATGGGGATTGATTGCTTCCAGTGTATCTCCTTTAATCTCCTCTAACTGCTGTTGACCTATCTCTGCCACTCCTCCCCAAGTATATAATAAATCAAGTGCATTTTACATGAAAAATGAAGTAATTACTCAATGAATCCAATGGCTAATTGCACATAAAGGCCTCTGGGAAATATAGGACAAATCAGTGTCGGATTTCAAAAGACAGAAAGGAAGTTGAAGTTAATAACTCTCAAATACTGACAGGTTGAAACGGACTTGAAATGCACTATTTCTTCAGACACAAACTGATTCCCCACTTAAGGGAATTGAAAAATTCTAGCTATACATACCTTCTTTATGCCAATAATAGTACTGAGCTGAGAAAATAGAACCTATTGCACTAAAGTGAACTATTTTGGAGGGAAAACTGAAACTGCCTTTTATTACTGTTTGTAAGAAGTCTTTGAACAGCAAAAAGGTCTGTGTCTCTTTCCTTTTGTGTCTCAGTAGTCATATTTGTTACAAAAAGTAATAACTAAATTGTTTGTTTAGATGTAGTGAAATCTGATTGCTTCTAGAATGTTGAATAAAATCATATTGGAATTAAATATTATGTAATCTCTTTTATTATAAGAAGTCCATTAGAAAGTTTTCTGGTTTTTTTTTTCTGTTTGCAAAAGTATCTGATAGATCACACTGGTTTGTTTTGCCTCTTGCTTCTTATATCTCTTTATATGGCAGGTGGTATGTATCTATGACATAAAACATGATAAATACCATTGTTACAGAATAAACGTAAAAAGCAAAATGTTCCACATATAGATCAATACCACATGAACACAAGATAGTATTGTGTACTACAAGGAGTTATATCACTATGCTGTAAAGAATAAAAAAAAGTACTTAATTTGTTGCAGAAAAAAATTTGACTTTTTTTGGGAATTTAATGATCCACAAATTTTATGATGAATTACAGTCATAAATACACATACAACACATTTACACCATGCATCATGAACACACACATGCATACATCTCTCTCTCCCTGCATATGTAGTTAAGTTATATTGATATTTTGTATTGTATATCACTATTACTGGGGTTTATTAAGCAATAATATCTCTGCTTCCAATTTCAAACAAAAATGCAGGTTTTAATTTCCTTTAAAGCTACACCTACTTTTTTCTGATATGACCTAGGGTTCTGAAGGTATTTTTGTCCACAGAAAGAAATTATTAATACTGTCAGAGCAGGAGAAGATATGTGTTTGTGGCAAGGATTCCCAGTCATCAACCTTTCAGACTTCATTATTTTTAGACAGTGTGTGGCTTATCTCCTGAAACATGAAAACTTAATGCTGACTTGGTAACATTTTACTTCCCTTTTACTGCCATGCTTTGAGTATTAGATGGCTATTCACTGAGATAAATTATGTCCATAGTTGTACCTTTATTTTTGAGAGTCTTATCTCTGCGTCATCTATTAAGTATCTTTATGGTATCTTTTTTTATTCTTAAGAGAAGAACTGTGACATTAAATAGAAAAAGAAAACAGTTCTCCCATTCGTCATCAATCTAGTATAACAGTAAGTCTAAATAAACGCTATTTACAATTAGGACAATCCTCAATACACCTTAGTGATGCCTATGTCCATGTATTAATCATATGTTTTCTGTTAATCCAACGAAAACATATGATTAATATCAGCAACAGAGGTTTTTTTAGCTTTTTTCTTACCAGGAAGTAAGATGATAGCAAGACAATAAGATGTTTTATTCAATTAAATAGCAGGACTACATCCTTTGCTGATGTTGGTTGCATTATAATTGTGAGGAGTTTCTCTGGGGAGAACACTGACTGCTGAAATATATAACTAATCCCTTTCTCTTCTGAAGCATTTGCATACCTTTGTGTGAAACTCACTGACTTTTACCACTGATTTTCTCCTGTTTCCTCAGGCCAGGCCATGATGCTGGATGTAAAAAGGAGTCTGCTTTTTGTTTTGTTTTTTTAAATCATCCATTGTTTTTTTTCCTATGCTTATTACCATGACAGTGCTGCAGTGCCTCAAGAAAAAGGATTTTTAAAAACACTTGAAATGATTAAAAAGTGTTGAAGGTAAAAAAAAAATCCATGTTTTGTTTTAAACATTTTTTGCATATTTGATTCCTTTTGTCTCCTGCTTTCTTGGTAATATTGGTTCTATCAGACTTAGGTTGTGATAAGATCTGCTAGTCTAAAGAACAAAAGACAAATGAGAACTTTCTGATAATAGATAGCTCCACTTTTGCATTTATTTTGAGACTGGGAGGATGCATCACTTTATTCCTATCGAGTACAAGAAAACAAGTCTTTATCCCCATTTAATCGCAGTGGATTGCCATGGTGTACTTATTAATGGTTATATATGGAAGCTGGTTAAACATCATTGTTTTCAGTCTGGAGATCAAAAACACTGTTGTGAGCATCAAGGCAGAATATTAAAATAAAAGGAAAGCATGTTATGAAAGTCTCAAGAAACAGTTTTCTTGTGATGGTATGCATCAATTTCATTCACTTGAGATTCTTAACTACTAAGAATCTGAACTAAAGGGGGAAAGCCTCACCAAAATTTTAATGACTCTTCTAATCATATTAATTATGCTTTGAACTATACTTTACATTGTTTGGGGTGGTTTATTTTCTAAATATGTAAAATGCAGAGGACTGCTAGATAAACAAGGGAAAAAAATTTATTTGAAGCTTTAAATAATAGTCATTTTAAAATACTGTTCACACATTATAGTAATGCATTAAAATACATATGTTCATTAGATTTTAAGGTAGATTTCCATTGAATAATTATTAACCAATGATAACACAAATGGAATTTAGAGATAGGCTACATGCTTTCATTAACTTAACTTCTCTTGGCTGCAATTTTCTCCCCTATATAAGGAGGAGAATGTCAATACATCTCTAATTGTTCCTTGCATTCAAAGACATTATTCGTGTTCTGATTTTGTTTTTGTTTTTGTTTGAGAGACAGGGTTTTGCTCTTTTGCCCAGGCTGGAGTGCAATGGCATAATCACAGCTCATGGGAGCCTTGACCTCTGGGCCTCAAGTGATCCTCCCACCTTAGCCTCCTAAATAGCTGGAACTAATTACAGGCATGTACCACCATGTCCAGTTATTTTTCATGATTTTATTTGTTTTGTTTTTGTTTTTTATCATAGAGACAGGGTCTTACTATATTGTTCAAGCTGGTCTCAAACTTCTAGGCTCAAGCAAACCTCCTGTCTTGGCCTCTCAAAGTGTTGGGATTACAGGCGTAAGCCTTGTGTTTACCTTGTAAGGTGAAAATCCTTAAACCACAATGCTTAAACATTCTCTATGGGTGAGTGAGCATAGAATTTGCTAAACAAGGATTGGAAAACATTTGCAAATAGATTAGTATGTTTCAATATGTAAGACACTAAAAATGGACTGTAAATTGAGAAGCAAAAATTAAATATTTAAACAAAAATTCTTGGCAATGAATTGAAATGTTATTTTATTGTCAAAATATATGTTTTGTTATTATTAATATTATTTGACTTGGAGTCTCACTCTGTTGCCAGGCTAGAGTGCAGTGTGCTATCTGGGCTCACTGCAACCTCCGCCTCTCAAGTTCAAATGATTCTCCTGCCTCAGCCTCCCGAGTAGCTGGGACTATAGGCACAACCCACCACGCCCAGATAATTTGTGTATTTTTGGTAGAAATGGAGTTTCACTTTGGGAGTCTGAAGCAGGAAGATCATGAGATTAATTTTATTCTTTTAATCACTTACTTCCATGTCTTAGTAGCCATTCTCCTTGGTCTTTTCTTTCCACTTTTTATTAGTGACTGGCTGTTGTAGCACTTGGGCACAGTATCATAGTACTGCAAACTAAGTGACAATCTTAGAACTCACAGTTTCTAAAAAATGACTTAAGAAGTATCTCCAAAGAAGTTAAAAGGTTGTCTTATGGTCTTAGCAACACATCTTTCTGTGGGTTGAGGAAGCCACTTGTGAGCCCAAGTTCAGTGGAACTTCAGCAGTTCAGTGCTGTTGGGATTCAGGGTTTCTGGGCTGATGCTATTTCTGGCAGAAAAGCATAAAAGTGGGGCTTTATTTGAAATAATGTTGAAAGGGAACCAGCTGTTTCCAGATAATCGTTGGTTTGTTCCAGACTATTAATATATTCCTTTATAGAATTTTAACTGCTTTACTATTCTCTCATATTAAACCACTGTACTCCTTTCTATATCTCATGGTTCATAATTTTTAGTTAAATTTTAAGGATATATAAAAATAACTAGAAAGTGCAAAACTAATTGTAGATCATCATAAATTAACAAATTATTTTTATATTTAACTATATTAGTTGTTTTTAAAGGAAAATTTTAAAATAAAAATCATTGTTCTCTGGATCCTGAGATTCTTTGTTAGTTAGATCTTAAGACGTTAGTCAGTTAATCCCAGGGACAGTCAACTTAATGATTGAAGTCTGCAAAATAGACAGATAAAAGTTGCCTGAAATTAAAAAAAATTGTTAAATAAGAAAACATACTTGCAAACAATATGTTAAGCTTGATTTTGTTCATATTTACATCTACGGCTATCTATTTAAAAATCTTAAAGACGCATACTACCCAGAGAAGGGAAGTTATGGAAAATTTTTATTTTCACTTGTATTTTCAAATCATCTAACTAGCCTTCCAACCTCCATAAACATATGGCCCACACTGAGCTCTCAAAGGCAGCCAATCACATTAAAATTGGATTTGATAAAATAAAATTAGTTAACTTTTTTTGTTCTTTTTATGTCTTTAAATTTAGAAAATAACACTATCATCATGGCAGCATATACACTTCCTTTGTTTTTATTCCATTATTTTCCTTACCATAGCTTTTAAAAGTCATATTTTCATTAATGCATATTGAGATTTCAACTTTGGAGAGTAAACCAAATAAATTCATAACTGAAAATGCAGCTACCCCCAGCTCTATCATGTCACGCAGATATAACAATATAACTTAGAAGGTAGCAGACATTCTCTAGGACTAAAAGTTAGGGAAATTTTTTGTAAAGAGTCAGAAGAATGTGAAAACTCTGGTTTTTATAAAGATGAATTGTTTTGAGTTGTTTCTTTGTAAAGTTATTGTCTTAATCCAGGCTGCTATAACAAAATACTATAGACTAGAAGGCTTATAAACAACCGAAATTTGTTACAGTTCTGAAGGCTGAAAGTCTGAGACTAAGGTGCCAGTATAGTTGGGTTCTGGTGAGGGTCCTCTTTACGTTTGCAGAATGCTGACTTCTCTTTGTATCCCCACATGGCAGAAAGAGGGCAAGACAGCTCTCTGGCATTAATAAGTATATTTATCCCATTCATGTGGGCTCCAATCTCAAGACATAATTAATTCTCAAAGATCTCACCTCCTAATTTCACCACACTAGTGGTTAGGTTTTCAACATATAAATTTGGGGGAATGCAAACATTCAGTTCATAGCAGATGGCTTAATTCAATTTTTATCATGTCTTTCTTTTCCTTTCTCTTTCCTACCCATATTTTTCTTCAAGTTATGACTGTAGTTGAACACATTCTTAAAAGAGCTATACTAACTGGTGACTCTTCACTCAGAATAACTATATAATGAATGTGGTACACATCAAGGCTGACAATCATTTTTAGTACCATTATGAATATTGTAAGTATAATCTGTTGTTAGAGATTCTGAAATTCATAACAAATTCAAAAATACCTCTTGTCAAGTGTGACATAAGCTATAGTTATTAATACCTGGCAGGCATATTTTATTATAAAACAGTGACTCACATTTTTTTCCTCAATTTATTATATATAAATGTACCTGGCTCCCAAAGTATTAAATGATTCTGTAATAAAGAAGTATTACTGAGTCCTTTGATCCAAATCTGCTTGATTATTCACATATAAGTGGCAGGAATAAAAACCAAGTCAGTGAACCACTAAAATTTTGACATTCAGATCAGTGAAAATAATAATAAATTAACAGAACAATATTTAAAATATATTTTTCAGAACATGAAATGTTAGAAAATGGAAAGTAAATGAAACAGTAAATTACACATTAAATAAATGTATTTAAACATTTTCTGAGTATTCTCGTTTTCTTTGCAGCTACTTACTACTAGGGCGGGAGTTATACATGGAAAAAAATATTTTATTTTAATCAAAATGAATTTTTTTTAAAAAAGGAAGCTGAGTATCACTGCAACCTCTTCAATTCTAAAATATCTTATATACTACCAAATATTCTTGTTGAAAATCTCTTAGAATAACAAGCTAACAGGTTGGCTGCATTTACATACAGTTGAAGAACAAAAAAAAAAGTTGCAGAATTTGCATTCAATGCATGAGTTTTCTATGATTCAGTCAATGAATTTTAGGAACTAAAAAGTCTCAAAGAACTCTTTGAAATCCAGTGGGGGTATGACATGGAATTATTAAAATTATAAGTGTACATGAATTTATCTCTCAACACTGCTGTTTTGATGTATAAACCTCAATTTTGGAAAGGATGAGGATAACTGAATGCTTAACTATCAAGCATGTGTTTGTGAGAATGCCAGAACATGCTTGGGTATTTCTCATTATCTGCCTAGATGAGAACTGCTAGTTGCATTGAACACACTGATCATGAGCATCCCTGAGTCTTGAGGGTTCATTAGTCAGCCAATGATGCATTATGCTGTCAGTGCTGAACACTGGGTTACTCTTTCTAGATATAAGGTCTGGATTGAAGTGAACCCAAAATCTATATTGTCCATATTAACTAATTAGTATATATTTTACATAATTGGTATACATATCTTGATATACATAATTATACATAATTTTATTATAAAATAAATATTTTATTATAAAACAGTGGCTCACCTTTTTTCCTTAATTTATTATATATAAATAGATCTGGCTTCCAAAGTGTTAAATGGCTCTGTAACTATTTAATTAGTATATATTAGGTAGGTAAAAGAAATAGGATCCATTGATATATTACATAGCATAAAAAGCCTACCAAGAAGATAACATCTAAACAGAAATCCTCAACAAAATGAAGGAGTTTAATATGCAGATAACTGAGTGAAGAGCATTCCAGGCAGAATTTGCTTTGCACGTTTGAAGAATAAAAGAAGGCCTGTAATGCTGAAGGAGAGGGAAACTTGGGAGATGTGTGTGGTTGATGAGGTCAAGGAACGAACCTGGGGCTGAATTACACAGAGCTTTCTAGACTGTTAAGAAGTCTTTAGTGTTTACTCTGTAAAGGTTAACACAGAAGTCATTCAAACAGTTATTTTGATTAAAATAAATATTTTATTCAGGACACATTTGATCCTTGAATAGCTCAGTCACTAAATAGGAAGCCTTCTAGCTTTGGTAGTTTAGTGACCAAAGTGAGGTAAACATTTGTGTTACATGTTCATCTTAAAGGCTATCTAGCAAAATTTTCAATTAACTTCAAACGTACCCTTCAAGTAATTTATTGTGAACTGTCCCTGTGCAAAATTCAGTTTACTTTTCTTTTTATCCTTTTATGTTGTTTGTTAAGGCCACTGAAAAACCAAAAATTCAATACACCAAAACAAATAGGTAAAATTTGTTTATCTTGACGCTTCTCATTAGAGTTACATTGGTTGTCTAGTTCAGTGACAAAGATACTCTTAAACAGCCTTTCATGTTAGTGATGTTCAGACAATACAAATGTTTCACTTATATTTTCATGAATTAGTGCTTTGTACTGTTGGTTACTGCATATTATTCATGGAGACAGAAAAGTGATGGGGTAACAATTAAAATGTGTATATAGAAAGCAATTAAGAGTGGAGAAACATCTACAAAAAGAATATATCACAGCAAGGCAATAATTTAATACTTTTTGATACCTTTTTATAGACAAATGTTCAATAAGCATTGTCCACAACTAGAAAGTTCAAGGAAATTATTTTACTAGAATGGTTCCTTTAACTGAATGACATTTCCCTATTCTTTAATATTTGCATCTCATGGTGTAACGCAATGCCATGGTCAGGATTCTCCAGAGAAACAGAACCAACTGGAGATATATACATAGTGGCAGCTCACAAGTCCCAAATTTGCAGAGCAAGCTGGCAAATTGGGGACTCAGGGAAGAGTGGCAATTCGAGTCCAAAGGCAATGTGTTGGCAGAATTCCCTCTTCCTTGTCGGAGGTTAATCTTGAGTTTTAACAGTAAAATCTTCAACTGACTGAATAAGGCTCACTCATTATGAAGAGTGATCTGCATTACCTAAAGTTTACTGATTGAAATGCTAATCTCATCTAAGAAATGTTTAATCAAATATCTGGGTACTTTGGCCTAGCCAACTGACACATAACTGTCACACATACGATGAAGACCACTATAGGTTTGGGGTAGAATGTGTTTTTCTCTAGGGAATTTAAGAGTCTACTCGCAGCAAAATATTTGCCAGAAGATTATTTTTCAGTGAGAAGCATAATTTTAAATATGGTGTCTTATCTTTCTAGAACAGTTAAAATAAATTATATATACATGTCTACATTTATCTATATTTCTAACACAGAGTCTCATGATTCTAAAACCATTTAAAAAAAAATAGAAGGTGAGACAGAACTTAAAGTATAATAAAAAATAAAATAAAATAAATAGAAGCAAAAATGTACAATAAACTATACATACATATTTTAAAGAATTTTAAAGAAGATTTTAAAATTAAAATCCTTCTCTTTTTTAATTCAAACTTTTCAGAAAAATCATTTACATCCATGGCCTTCATCTCTTTAACAAAATTCACTCAACATCTGACTACAATCTACTGGAACTACCTTCACTGAAGTTATCATTTACATCTTGATATAGTTTGGCTGTGTCCCCATCCAAAGCTCATCTTGAATTGTAGTTCCCATAATCCCCATGTGTCATGGGAGAGACTCAGAGGAAAGGAATTGAATCATGAGGGCCGTTACTACCATGTTGCTGCTCTCATGTTAGTGAGTGAGTTCTCATGAGATCTGATGGTTTTACAGGGGCTTTTTCCTTTTTTGCTTTGCACTTCTTGCAGCTGCCATGTGTAAAAGGACCTGTTTGCTTACCCTTCTGCTGTGCTTGTAAGTTTCCTGAGGCTTCCCCAGCCATGCTGAACTGTGAGTCAATTAACCTCTATCCTTTAAATTACCCAATCTCAGGTATGTCTTTATTAGCAGCATGAGAATGAACTAATACACATCTTTATTACTAATGGGCACTCTTCAGTCTTCTTTGTTTTATAACCTCCTTTTTCTTGCCACTCAACATATCTTCTCAAAGCCCACAATCTTCTTAATCGCCTTCATGGGTTCTTTATTTTCTGATCATCCCAGGATTTTGCAGAACCTCTTCTCTCTCTACACAAACTTCAAAGTCTGTATCATACACATAGAATGATTTATGATTTCTATTTATTTAAAAAATTTACTTTTCATCTTCTGAAAATCTCCAGATATCTCACAAAGCAATATCCAAGCCCTTTGCCTGGCACCCGCAGCTCTCTGGTACAGAGCCTCAGCTTTACCCCTTTTCTGCTTTGCATGGCATATTGATCACCACATTGCATCTTCATGAAAACTGGGTTATTTTTCTTTTTTCTATCTTGCTACTTGCTTCACACCCCCTAACCATTGGCCTGTCCTACTGTCTTCAATTGTAAGACAATTCGTATGGAAACTCCCTAGGCAGACTTCCAGAGAACCACAGTCTCAGGTGTATTATATGTCTCTTCCTAGCTTTGTGAGGAATAAAATATGTAAATAAAAATTAGAGCATACCTCAGTTAGGAACTCGTGCTCTTTTTTGTTTTACAAAACACTCCATATAGAGTGTATGGCATTGAAATAAGCTCTATATCAAAGCCTAAAGAAAGAAGTTTACTACATATAAAAGTTTTATAATCTAGATAATATAAGAGCCTTATAATTTAAAAAGGCTCTTACTTTGACATTTTATATAAAAGGACACAATTTTTCTAAAATTGACCCATTGATTTATAAGTATAAAATAATTTATTGGACTGAGTAAGGTATTTCTGTAATGAATATAAATTACTCTATGTAAATAGGGAAATTCTTTCAAAAATTGGTGTGTAATACAGTATTTAATAATGGGAAATGCTTTCTTAGATCACTGAAGTTAGCTGACAAAAACTGCAGAATTGATTGGGCACTTAGAAATAGCAACTGTAACTCAAAATTGTATTGGTGGGGAAATTAATACTTAAGAGTGTGATTTACACTGACTACAAAACCATTGGTACTTTGGTGTAAATACAGGCTATTTAGGTAAATGTATATTTCTGAAGCGGTTTCATAATAAACTAAATCAGAATCTTTTTATGGAGGCTTACTTTTTAGGCAAGCATTCTTTGACAGACTGCAAATATAATCACAATTGTCCATCGTACTCTAGAAGCACTTTTATTTTTTTGTCTTGGCAGCTTCTCCCATCAATACATAGAGTCTGTGTATTTATACTTTGTAACCTGGTAAGATTGTGACATGCTTTCAAGCCACAGAATGTAAAATAAATAAAATTGTTCTAGTTCTGAGCCAAGGATTCAGGAGGCCTTTTCCACTGTCACTCTGACTTCAGAAACCCTGAAGGGCTGCCATGTAAGTAAGCCTAAACTAGCCTATGAGATAATAGCAGATGTGGCCTAGAGGCTCTGTCACCTCAGCCAGCAGAAAACTAACAAGAGCTGTGAGGGAGGGTATCTTAGAGCAACCATCCCCTAGCCAGTCCACCATAATATTGGGAGGTGAATACAATCATAGAGCTCAGACATGGCTGGAAGAATCACTCAGCTGAGCTCAGCCCAAGCTGCTGACCTACAGAATCTGAAGCTAAACAAATGGTTATTGCTTTAAATCATGAAGTATTGGGGATTTTTGTTAGTTTGTTTCGCTTTTACATAGTAATACATAATTGATAAACATCCTTACATTATTTCTGTAAACACAAAAAGCTTAACATTTACAACTTTTTTTTGCCTTGCTGCCTCCCCAAAAATTATTTCTAAGAGATACTCAAAATAATACACACATTTCATGTTTTCTTATTTTTTTCTTTTTCCTATTATTATTATTATTATTATTATTTGAGACAAGGTCTTGCTGTGTCACCAGGTTGCAGTGCAGTACTGCAGTCTTGACTTCCTGGGCTCAAGCCATGCTCCCACCTCAGCCTCCTGAGTAGCTGAGATTATAGGCCTGTACCACTATGCCTAGCTACTTTTTAATGTTTTCTTTTTTGCAGAGACAAGGTTTCACTCTGTTGCCCAGGCTGGTCTTGAACTCATGGGCTCAAGAAATCCTCCAACTTCAAGTGCTAAAGTGCTGGGCTTACAACTGTGAGCCACTGTGCCTGGCTCAAAGTTTAGAATATTAATGACTGATTGCTAAATCATCTTCTAAATAAAAGTGAGCAACAGTATATTGAACTTTGGAGGAAAAAAGCAATTTATACACATTTACATATTCATGAAGGAACTACTGAAAAGCAAATTGTAGGCTCATATAAATATATAACTTTGTAGTGCTGGTTTTGTAAACAGTAATTTTAATAGGAAATTAAATTTTATCTCAATCACAAATCAAACTTTCAGTTCTGTTCATGTAAGTTAAAGGTAACTTGTGCTGCATAAACAACATAAGCAAAAATTTTGTTATTAAGCTCTTTTTACATGGCAACTAAATTTTAAAGGTTTCTTAAAAGCTCTCAAGGATAATTTTATATTAGATGCCACCCAGAACACAATTAAAATTTTATGTACACTTATGCTGACAGTTGTCAGAAAATGCCTTGAGAACTTTGCATACTTTTATTTCTGTGTAAGAGTAATTAATACAGTTTCTCAGAAGGGTACGTAGTGTACAAAAGTAATTGGGGACCCCTTTGGGCAGATTTTAATGGCATCATACCTTAGATATACAATAAACCATTAGTGGTAATTAAAATTCATTTTGTATCAGTGATAAGCTAAGGGATCATTAAAGGTCATGACTTTGTCCTTAATTATTTGGGTTATTGTTTCTATTTAATTAGATCGGTTTAATGAGTCTTTGGTTGCAGTGTGACTCTAAATTGAGCAACACACCTTGAAGGGCCACATCTTTGACAGCCTTGGCTGCTCATTCGTAATCTAATGCAGTTAACTTATTGCACTTCACACACCAGATTAGGTTAGTTAATTCTCTTAGGAAAACAGACTGGATTGGGTTAGAAGTTTTGTCTAGATTTAGTAGAATTCAATTCGATTCAACTAATGATGCACATTAAACAAGCTCCCTTGAAGAAGAATCCCTTCCTCCTTCTAAGTGTAAATTACACTAATCCACTTCACTACTTTAATAACTATAAAAGACTGAAAAGAAGTTGCAAAATGGGGCACTCCCTCTTTATAGAGCCAAAGTCCCAACATTCTCTCGCATAGCACAAAAATCATTTAAGGTTTCTCCGTAGAAGTGTCGTTGTTCTTTTCTAAAATAATACAAGGGAGAGAAACCTCCAGTTCTTAAGAGTAATGAGAGTATATTCATTTATTAGGGTTGTCATATAAAACTACCATAAACGAGGTGGCTTAAAACAACCTAAATTTATTCTTTCACAGTTCTAGGGGTTAGAAGCACAATATCAAGGTAACAGCATGAAGATATTCACTCTAAAGGCTCTAGGAAAAAAAATACTCCTTGCCTCTTCTAACTGTCGGTGGTTTCTGGTGTTTCTTGGCTTCCAACAGCCTGATTTCAGAACAATCTGAGCTTCTGTTTTTATATGACCATATTCTCTGTGTGTTTTTGTGGTTTCACACAAGCTACTCCTCTTTGTTTCTCTCTCTACTCTTCCAAGGGTCAGGCATTGGATTTTCAGACCACTCTAACCCAGTGTAACCTCATCTTAACCAATTACTTCTGCAAAAATCCTGTTTCCAAATAATAGGGTCACATTCTGAGGTTCCAAGTGGACCTGAGTTTCAGGTGGAAACTGTTCGACCCACTACAGACTAGATACTCAATTATAGACAAATCACTGAAAGAACTCCGAAAATGTGCTTCTGCGTGTACTTGAATCAGAGAATCAGAGAAGTTCCTTCGAGTTTTGTTTATCTGCAAATTGATTACTATTTTCCTTATCTGTAATTGGTGAGTAGTTTTCCTCATCTGTAAATTAATGAGGCTCTTTGAATTTTTAGTTCCTACAACGTCTGTTTGCATTTAAAAGGCTTGCACATATAGATAAAGAGTCAAAGACAGGTCTTGGAAGATCTGTATGAAATAGCAGATGAGAAGCCTTTAAAGGAGATGACGTGAATGTTTTTGGTGGGTTTAGACTAATAATTACTTTTACTATAAATTATACCATTTCTATCTTATTTATGTAAAGTACTCTGAAATATCCAAGAGAATATTTCCTCTAATGACCTAATGACAGCAGGTTACAAAATTAGGTTTGACCAGCGGAATATACCAACAGAGCCTGTTATAGTTACTTTAATGTGTTGACTTGACTAGGCTATAGCAACCAGTTATGTAATCAGATTCTAATCTAGGTGTTGTTGTGAGGGTGTTTCATAGATGTTCACATCTATAATTAGCTGAATTTAAGTAAAGAGGTTGCCTTCAATAATGTAGGTGGGCCTTATCCAATCAGTTGGGGGCCTTAAAAACAAAAACAACTAAAATTTTCTGGAAAGAAGAAATTCTACTTCGAGGCTACAACAGCAACTACTGCACGAGTTTCCAGCTGCTGGCCTGCCCTGTCCACTTAGGACTTGCCAGCTCCTCCAATCATGTGAGCCTATTCCCCAAAATAAATATCCTTATGTGTGTGTAAGTATCCTATGTGTGTGTGTTTAAAGATTAAATTTACATTTACACATCTGTCTCCCATTGGTTCTGATTCTGTGGAGGACCCTATACAACTATTACGCATCCATCATAATTAAAAATAAGTTTTTTTTTTTCAAAAAAAAGGTGAGCCAATAGTCATTATAATAAAGGCCATTTTCAATATTTATAACTTTTAAATTAATATGTGTGTATAAAAAGTCATCTGGTCATAAAATACAACTTTCAACTTAGAAGAAATATACAAATACAATTATAATGGAGTATTAATCAAAATATCTTTACTTTTCAATAATTTTATATTTTTTCTTTGTACTCCATTCTATATTCTCATTGACATAATACTCTTCTTGAGGAAAAGTATTAAATAATGTAAAATTAGTTGTGTGTTAGATGAAAATCATTGACACATTATTCTTTCATATCGCTAGAAGATGGAATAAAATAATCAGCAGTATATATAACCTCCACCTCAAATTTAGTCAAAATAGTTATATAAGTAAAATGATTAAGTAATACAAAATTTAATCTGGTCAGTCATTAAAATTCTTTTCCATTTCAGAAGTGAATATTCACCACTGTAAGGAAGATAAAGAAGGAATTCAGAAAAGTCTATTGAATTAAACATATTTTAAAAGACACCTCTTAAAAACCCAATCTTTCAAACACCATGCGGTATAAAATCAGAAAAAATATAGAAATGAAACATAGTGACACTGTGCTACAAGAGCTTTGTCTCTAACAGAAATCAGTGAGACTGAAATTACCCTTGGGTCACATTCTGTGAGGCATTCTGGAAATGAGCATAATGGCGACACAGCCAACTCCCATCACACCTACACTTGGTGCTAACCTCTAAAGGGGCATCTACTGAGTTCGAATCACTCCTTACTTCCCAGCGGTTAAATATACAGAAGTTCCATATAGTAATGCTTTGACTCCATTGTTTACAGATACAGAATTAGAAATGTATCACAACTGAATAATTTTCTTCCTATCTGATATAGATAAGCTTTATACTTATGATATACAGGACTTTTGATGACTTATTTAAATAGCAGCAAGTTTCCATGACTACAGGAACTGGATCTCTCTATTTTGCTAATATTTCCCTAACTCCTATCACTCTTCTGGGGTCCAGTATTATATTACCAGGTAAACATTATAATTAACATTTTTATTAACTTATACCTGTTTCCTAAATTGAATGAAAATGTACACTTACAATGTCTACTAAAGGACATGTCTAATTCTTTCATGAACTTCAGAACTTACCAAACATATTCTATTAATTTCAGTCATGATGGTTTTACACAAGCACACACATTCATATGACACATATATATGAAAGTGATGCAGGCCAGGCAGTGAGTGCAGAATTGGAGGTTAGGCCATGAGGGTTCTTGTTTATTCCCAGGAAAGAATTCAAGAGGGAGCCAGTGGCGTTAGGAATCTTTTATTGAATGATATTGCTTCTAGTAGAGCAGTGCTACCTCATAGGCCGTTCACCCAGAGTTGGCTGTATATGGGCTGTTGACAACTGTCTATGTAGACACTTGCAATTATATGCAATTAATTATGCAAATTGAGGGACAGGTTATTTAGAACTTTCTATGAAAGGAGAGGTATCTTCGAGGTTGTTGTCATGGAAAGGGTGGTAACTTCCAGTTTGTTACCATAGTATTTGTAAACTGTCATGAGGTTGATGCTCCCATCAATGTGTCTTATGCTAATGAGTTTCTTATGCTAATGAACAATTAGAGCAGCTAGACATTGCTTTCCTCTCCATATGGTTTCAGCCAGTTCTTCATTTTATCTTGTCTGGACAGGATCTTGTTTTAGCACGGCTGTGAACGGAAAACAAGTCTTGCAGGTCTCCTACCTCAAAAGGGCAAACTCATTTTTATTCAGGCTGATCTAATATTACTTGGCCAGTTTGAATAACAGACTGTTTAGTGCAAATACAGATCAGATATAAAAATGGTTCAAGCAAACCTAGATGTCCTTTAAATTTTTGGTACCCTAAGACTGTATGATTACACTGAATAAGAAAAATAAGGTATTTTAAATTTTCTTTATTTGATTTGCATGTTAATTTTTATTAAGTTTGTTTTATTGGTCACTTAGAATCAAGACAAATAGAAAAATAGCTATTTTCATTGAGAAACCTAGATAATTGTTTTTCCCTATTTAAAATATCTGGTATACTAAGTGAACCAGAGTAAACATTCTGATACTGATTAACCTATCTCTAGGTTTTTATTCTCTGGATTAAACAGATTCAAAATAGAAACATATCAAATGAGTTAATAAAAAATTTCAACACATAATAAAAATCAGGCTGCTTTATTTAGATGATGGCATGTCAATTTTGCTTCCATATCTGGTAAAATTTGGCTTTTACAGTTTTACAAATGATATACTTACTGTCATACACAGTCATGTGCCATATAACATTTCAGTCAATTACAGACCACATATATGACTATGGTCTCATGAGATTATAATGGCACTTGAAAATTTGTATCACCAATTAAGCAGCCTCAGGTAGGTCTTCCAGAAAGTAATCTAGAAGAAGGCATTGTTATCATAGAAGATGACAGCACCACTCATGTTATTGCCTCTGAAGACCTTTCAGTGGGACGAGATGTGGAGGTGGAAAACCGTGATACAGATGATCCTGACCCTGTAGGCCTAGGCTAATGTGTGTGCTTGTATCTTCATTTTTAACAAATAGTTCAAAAATTAAAAAACAATTATAAATAGAAATAATTTTAAATAGAAAAAAACTTTATAGAATATGTATATAAAGAAACAAAATATTTTTATACAGCTATAAAATATGTTCATGTTTTAAGCTAAGTGTTATTACCAAAGAGTCAGAAAGTTAAAAAAGATTAAAAGTTTATAAAGTAAAACTGTTACAGTAAGCTAAGGTTAATTTATTAATAAAGAAAGAAAAAAATTAATACATTTGATCTAGTTCAAATGTGCAGTGTTTATAAAGTTTACAGTAGGATACAGTTACATCCTGGGCACTCAACACTCACTCACTGACTCACCCAGAGATACTTCTAGTCTTGCAAGCTTCATTCAGTGATGAGTGCTCTGTATAAATGTAACATTTTTTTACTTTCTATATACTGCATTTTTATTGGACCTTTCCTATGTTTCCATATGTTTTGCTACACAAATATTTGTCATTGTGTTACAATTGCGTTTAGTATTCAGTAAAGTAACATGCTGTACAGGTTCGTAGCTTAGGAGTGAATTAGGCTATGTCATACAGCTTAGGTGTGTGGTGGCCTAAGCCATCTAGGTTTGTCTAAGTACACTTTATGATGTTCACACAACCACAAAATCACCTACAGACACATTTTTTTAGAATGCATTCTGTCATCAAAGGACACATGACTATAATTACTTCAGCCTTCCACCCAGTTGATCATCTCACCAACTTGAAAGAAGTGAAATTCAATTTACAATTTTTATATTAATGACTTCTTATTTGCTTTGTCAGCAGCATTTGCTATATTTGCTAAAAAGTACTGCCTACTATTCAGATCACACTAAAGCTTGCATATTTTGTATGACACTTTGCAGAGCCAAGAGTGCCTTAGGAGCATTTATTCTTAATCTGAGGGTATTATATGCCCTAGTGGAAAACAAAACAAAGCAAAACAGTATCCTTAATATTCTCCATTTTATAATTAACATTTTGTTCTTTGTTCAAATCAACAGAGTCTATAAGGCAATTGTTGGGAGATTAAGGTTAATCAAATTGACTTGCTAGTAACCATTGTGATACTCTCCCACTGAACCATAGACTAAGTTTTCTAATGGGCACAAAGGTGATTACATTCTGCACTACTTCCAGTATTGGAAAGAACATTCTTACATCCTGTCTGTACCTTATTTTAGAATGCAGTCTTTCTTGTTAACTCTGATCAAACTTAAACTTGCCCATGCACATAATTCCACTAAATTTACCCAAAGATAACATAAATAATTGCCATGTTGTTGACTGTCACTTTAGTACTTTGTGAAAGGAAATTTTCCTGGGAGTATTCTAATATTAAAAGGTGATTTGCCCATTTCTCCTTCTGTATAATAGAGCAAGACTATGAGGCCCATAAAATAGAACACACATTTTTAATTAATCCTGATTCAAATTGGTATGTTAATATATAAATTAAGTCATGGAGCTCTATAAATAATATTTAATTATAAAATACTAAACAAAACAGTAAGATGTGTGGAAGCTTTTTGTTGTATACGTGTGTATTTGTATGTATGTATGTGTGTTTGTGTTTTAGTGCCCATTGATCCATTATCTTAACTGTTGAGAAGAACAATTTATACCTTCATTATGTAATGAGTTGTGGTATGCCAGAACTTAACACTGAAGTTTTCTGAAATAGACATTTTAAATGTTGCAATATTAGAGTCTCATAATTCAAATTGTCACTCCATTTTTTAAAGGTCTATTCCTGTAAAAATTTTAAGTGTAAATTTTTTTCTTATTTAATTTTTTCTTAAAAAAACACTTACTCAGGCCTGGCTTGGTGGCTCACAAGGCAGGAAGATAACCTGAGGTTAGGAGTTCAAGACCAGCCTGGCCAATATGGCGAAACCCTGTCTCCTCTAAAAATACAAAAATTATCTAGGCATGGTGGCATGTGTCTGTAATCTCAGCTACTAAGAAGGCTGAGGTGGGAGAATCCTTGAACCCAGGAGACAGAGGTTGCAGTGAGCTGAGATCATGTGACTGCACTACAGCCTGGGTGACAGAGTAAGACTCCATCTCAAAAATAAATATTTAAAAATTTAAAAAGTAAAAAACACTTTCCGTAAGTTATGAAACTCCTGTATTTGTATTTGTTGTGATCATAATAACTATAGTGATACCCACTTTAAATGGCCTATATTTGTGTAAAATAGAGTGTAATTTTCATGAAAAAAATTTGAGCTTTTCAAAGATGATTATAATTATTAGTCATGACACTCATGAATAATGCTTATGTTTACCTTTTATATTTAAGAAACACTTCCAGAGTAACCAAAAATCAAAAATAATCTTGAAGTTTTAATTCAATTAAAAATGCCATTGATAATGTTTTTTATTAAAATATTATATGATTAAAAATCAGAAATAAGTTTCTGATTTCTAGTGTTTCTTTAAAAAGGAAGGTTTCAAACTTCCTTTTATTTGGATAATTAATTCAAGGAAAAAAATACCACCATAAGTGAGAGAAGACTTAAACTTCTCAACTCATTGCAATTTGTCTGATTCTATTTCCAAGAAACTCTTTTCCTTTGACGTATGTTCCTAATGTAGCTTTAACAATTTTAGATATATGTATTCAATGTATATACATACACACACTATATATATACACACACACTTAAACCAATATGTGTGTATATATAAAAATAAAGCCTATATATAAATGAAACATAAATAAACCATGAGTATATTTACACCAAATATATACATACATAAGCCAAATATATATATATATTTCTGTCAATAAGAGAGATGGATGGGAATGAGTTGTGTGAATTTACATAGAATATTTTCCACTTAAAAAGGAGGCTTTTTCAATATTCTGCAAGAAAATAACACATATTTAGAATGCTTTTGATATTTATAGATGCATTTTTAAGGCTTTTAATTACTGATACATGCTGTCTCATGTCAGTTGTGGGCAGATTAATGTAAATTCAGATTAAAATATAAAAGAGGTACAATTTTAGATTTAGCAAACTCTTTCGTAGTATTTAAGTTATAATAGATGCTTTATAAATATCAAGTTCCCATAATTGCTTAGTTTCACACAATTGATAACTAGCAGAGCTAAATTTTAGAATCAGACATTCTAACTCTGCAGGATGTCATAAAAACTCTGTAGACTCTCAAATAATTTCAGTTTTAGCTTTATTTTAGTATTATTAATTTACAGAATTACATTAATTAACAGGTACAAAGATAAGTCTTTATAACATATATTAATATTTCAATTATTTTTTTACTATTTTATTTATATTTTTCTCCCTTTCTTATGGACTATATTTCCCAAATTTAACATATATTTTCCATTCTAACATATATTTTCTGTTTTCTAAATTATGTTCCTTTTCACTTATAGTTAATTAAAATTAATTGATTAATTATTAATCTCTTTCTTCTCAATTCTTTAGATTTAACTCCTCTCTTACTAATTTCTAAATCTGAATAGGCAGTTATTAATTTTTTTATTTGTTAGTTTAAAATTTAAAGGTCTAGGAATGCGCACTTTTAAACATTTTTATGGAATATAGATAATATTTTATTACACAATGTTTAAACTTTTGTAATTTTCAAAACAGGCTACATTTTTAGATTTCAGTACATCTTTCATTCAGGAGTTATTCAGTCTTGTCACTGACATCTAATTTTATCATAATGTGGTCAGAAAACCAGTACTGATAATTTCTGCTCTTTGGAATTGATGTTTATTGTTACTCTCAGACTAATTGATCCAAAATTACCTGGTTTATATGCAAACATCCTCTCTAGTCTTTGCAACAAGTAATAAACATGCTGTTGATATTCTTAAAAGTGATTAGAATGCAGTGAAAAAAGTCATTCAAAAATATTGCTTGTTATGGGGCTGACACATTTTAAAGTGAAATAATGAATATTACTACATATGATAAATTTATTCATAATAGGTTTAGGCTTAAAAAACATTTTTGTTAATTCAGCAAAAGTTTTAAATTTTTACATGAAGGAATTTTTCATTATTGACATCCTTAGTTCTCCTGAAATGACTGACATTGGTGTCTACCTTCTCCCTATGAAGGCTCTTTCTTTAGGGTTATTAAAACACAGATTACATGTTGAAATTGTTATTTGGTTTTAATGAGTATACAAACCAATTCTTTGTATATTAATCAATAATTTTCGTCATTTTCTAAAATGTTTTCTACTGCATACTGGATCTATGTGATTATTCATATATGTATTTCAAAACAAGGGATTCTTGGTAAACTATGTTTACATATTACATTCTCCTCTATAAGAAGTATAATACAGGGTACTATATCAGAAGTTCTTCAAAGTATTTCAGCACAAACTTTTGTTACATTTTATTTAACCTAGTATTTCCAAACTTAATTGAATATATGATTATGGAATTAAATATATATTTCTGTAAACTCATGAAATAAACTCATACGTATCGATAGATTTGTGTGTGTGAGAGTATATCTGTACATACTAAATTAGCTTCATAAAGAACATATTACATTATGAAACACTGGTACCAAATATAATTTGGTACAAAAGGTTTTAAAGATAGTTGATTATATGGTGTGGCTCTGTGTCCCAATTCAAATCTAATGTCAAATTCCCCACATGTCAGGGGAAGGGCTTTGTAGGAGGCAATTGGACAATGGGGGCAGTTTCTTCCTTGTTGCTCTTGTGATAATGAGTGAGTTTTCACAAGATCTGGTTGTTTGAAAGTCTATGACACTCCCTGCCTTTGCTCTCTCTCTCGCCACCATATGAAGTAAGTCCTGGCTTCCACTTCACCATCTGCCATGATTGTAAGTTTCCTGAGACTTCCCAGCTATGCTTACTGTTATGCATGTGGAACTGAGTCAACTAAACCTCTTTTTTTTTCATAAGTTACCCAGGCTCAGGTAGTTCTTTATATCACTGTGAAAATAGACTAATACAGAAAATTGGTACCAGGAAAGTGTAGCATTGCTATAAAAATACCTGAAAATGTGGACGTATCTTTGGAACTAGGTAACAGGCAGAGTTTGGAACAGTTTGACGAGCTCAGAAGAAGACAGGAAGACGTGGGAAGGTTAGGAACTTCATAGAAACTTGTTGAATGGTTGCAACCATTACAGTGATATGAACAGTGAAGTTCAGGCTGAGGTGGTCTTAGATGGAGATGAGGAACCTATTGGGAACTGGAGTAAAGATCACTTCTGCTATGCTTCAACAAAGAGACTGGTGGCATTTTGCCCCTGCTCTAGAGACCTGTGGAACTTTGAAATTGAGAGAAATGATTTAGGGTATCTGGTAGAAGAAATTTCTAAGCAGCAACACATTCAAGATATGGCCTAGCAGTTTCTAAAAGCATATGATCATATGCATAAACAAAGAGATGTTCTGAAATTGAAACTTATATTTAAAAGGGAAGCAGAGCATAAAAGTTTGGAAACTTTGCAGCCTGACCATGTGGTAGAAAAATACAAACTGATTTTCTGGGAAGAAAT
Organism: Aotus nancymaae; assembly: GCF_030222135.1. NCBI lineage: Eukaryota > Metazoa > Chordata > Mammalia > Primates > Aotidae > Aotus > Aotus nancymaae. Next base: position 6,177,732 of record NW_026988503.1, read on the forward strand.
TCAAGCTGGTGGCAAAAATTTGCATAAGAGGAGCCAAATGTTAATAGACAAGACAATGGAAAAAATGTCTCCAGGGCATTCCTGGCAATCACTCCCATCAAAGGCCTTGAGGCCTAGGAGTGAACAATGGTTTCCTGGACTGGGCCCAGGGCCCTGCTGCTATGTACAGCCTCAGGACATGGCAACCTATGTCCAGCTACTCCACCTCCAGCTATTGATATTATAAAAGGAACCAAGGTAGAACTCTGGCTCCTGCATCAGAGAGTGCAAGCCCCAAGCCATAGTGGTTTCCACGTGATGTGAAGCCTGCAAGTGCACAGAAGGCAAGACTTGAGGTTTGGGAACCTCTGCCTAGATTTCAGAAGATATATGTAAGTACCCGATGTCCAGGCAGAAGTCTGCTGCAGCGGTGGAGCCTTCATGGAAAACTTCTGCTAAGGCAATGCAAAGGGAAAATGTGGGGTTGGATCCCCCACATAGAGTTCCCACTGGGGCACTGCATAGTGAATCTGTTAGAAGAGGGCCACCATCTTCCAGACTCCAGAATTGTAGATTCACCAACAGCTTGCACTATGAGACTGAAAAAGCCTCAGACACTCAATGCCAGCCCATGAAAGCAGTCATGGGGTTTGTACCCTGCAGAGCTATAGGAGTGGAGCTGCATCAATGGGGCCCTGGATGTGAGACATGGAGTCAATGGAGATTATTTTGTGGCTTTAAGAATTAATGAGTTCCCTGCCAGGTTTCAGACTTCCATGGGGCCTGCGGCTCCTTTGTTTTGATCAATTTCTCTCATTTGGAATGGAAGCATTTACCCAATGCCTGTAGCCCTGATATGATTTGGCTCTGGGTCTCCACCCAATTCATCTTGAATTGTAATCTCCACATGTTGAGGGAGGGACCTGATGGAAGGTGACTGAATCATGGGGTCAGTTTTTCCCATGCTGTTCTCGTGATAGTGAGTTCTTACAAGATCTGATGGTTTAAAAGTGATTGGAAGCTCCCCTCAGCTCTTTCTCCTGCCACCATATAAAACATGCCTTGTTTTCCCTTCACCTTCTGCCATGATTGTAAGTTTTCTGAGGCCTCACCAGTCATGTGAGATTGTGAGTTAATTAAATCTCTTTCACTTATAAATCACCCAATCTCAGGTATTCTTTATAGTAGTGTGAAAATGGACTAACACAATCTTCATTGTATCTTGCTAGTAATTAACTTGTTTTTTTTTTATTTTATAGGCAGAAGGGACTTACCTTGTGTCAGATGAGACTTTGAACTGTGGACTTTTCATTTAATGCTGGAGTGAGCTAGATTTTGGGGACTGTCGAGACAGCATGATTGATTTTGAAATGTGAGAAGGACATGAGATTTGAGAGGTGCCAGCAGCAGAATGATACTGTTTGCCTCTGTGTCCCCACCCAAATCTTGTGTCAAATTGTAATCTCCAAGTGTCAGAGGAAGGGCCTGGTAGAAGGTAATTGGATCATAGGGATGGATTTTCCCCTTGCTGTTCTCATGATAATGAGTGACTTCTCACAAGATCTGGTTGTTTGAAAGTGTGTGGCCCTTTCCCTTTTGCTCTCTCTCCTGCTACCATGTGAAGAAGATGCCTTGCTTCCCTTTTGCTTTCCACCACAATTGTAAGTTTCCTGAGGCCTCCAAGTCATGCTTCCTGTTAAGCCTGTGGAACTGTGGTCAAATCCTGACCTTGAAGTCCTTCTTATACAGCTCCCTAATAAAATGATCCTAAAGTCATTTCTTGGGACACAAATGGAGTATGCCAAATTTTATATAAATTTGTCACATTATCTAAGCTTCAGGTTTTATAATTAGAAGATAGCGAGATGAACTAATGGAGTTTGTATTTACATTATCTCTCAATATTTAGCCCGTATTACTCACCCTATGAGTGAATCTGGAATTGCTTTTTATGTAAAATCACTGTGGTCTATGAGTTTACAATATTGCAAAGTGTGACATTTCATATAATCCACTGCTTAATTAATGTGTTTTTCCAATAATGATTACACCTCAGTTAATATGTTGGCATGGCAGTATTTTCAGATAGCTTTTTGTTTGTTGGGAAGTTGGAGTTTTTGGGGTGGGGAAGATTAGTACTTTGCATGAAATAACTTACTTTATAATGGTGGAATTGACTTTTCTTTTGTCTTGTGATTTTTTTTGAAATGAAATTTAGCTTTTTGTGCAAATAGTACTATTATACCCACCTTCAGTGTCTTACATAAATTGTATCACATTCTATACCCTCATTAATTCTTAATAAACTGTACATATATGACATTCCATATCCTCATTTAATTCTTAATAAACTATTCACTTGTTAAAAAAAAAAAGTTTTTTGTACTCAGACCAGGGCCCTGCTGCTCAATTAAACCTCTTTTAATTAATTGACTTCTAAAGAGGTCAAAAATACCTATAAAGTATCTATAAAGTACTTGGGAGTACCTATAAAGATTGTTGTCTTGGTTATATGATAGTAGTCAAAAGAATTAAGGCTGGTCATGGTGCCTCATGCCTGTAATCCCAGCACTTTGGGAGGGTAATGCAGGAGGATTGCTTGAGTCTGGGAGTTCTAGTCAACCTGGACAAAATGGCGAGACCCCATCTCTATTTAAAAAAAACAAAGAATTAATGGATGAATCTGTAACAAATATCACTTAGGACCCATGACCAAAATAATATGATTTATTTCTTAAGATTCTTAAGTAGAAAACAAACTTATATCAATATTAACTAAAAAAAAGAAAATTTTATCTAAAAGCTCACCTTCTATATTTAGCAAAACAGCAACCATAATTTTTAAAGGAAGAAAGTCTATAATTCAAAAACGTTTTTTCATTGAAGAGCACTGAGATAATACCGATAACTTTAACGCTTTAATTTTAATTTATTGATATATAACATCTATATTTTTATTTGCTTAATGTTGGTTGATTTGAGTTTTATAATTGTTAAATGACTTAAGCTTCAGGGATAAATTCCAGTAATAGAATACCACACAAAGTTCAAAAATTCTTATTATGAAGTAGAAACTAAAATCTACTTAGGATTTATCTCAAAAGTTATGGTACAATAATATTAATATTTTATAAAAGAAACAAATAAGATTGAGACTTCCAGTTTTTCCCTAACATCTCTTCCCACGTTACCCCATAGAAATATATGTTATGGTTGGTTATGTGGCCATCCTGATATATTTTTCAGCCTGCCTCGGGAGACTAAATGAATTGTAAATGCTTTGCATGGGATGTGTTTGGCCTCTTCTTCATTCTCTCCACCATCTTTCTGCCAGGTTGATGGAGTTAACATCTTGAACCTTAAGTTAAAGGCAATGCATGGTGAAGCAAACAGTAAAAAGAAGCCTGTGTCCTTGATAGCACAGAGCCACCTATCAGCCCTGAACTTTTACATGAGAGAAAAATAAACTTTTATCTTGCTTAAGCCACATGCCATTCGGGTTTTCTGTCACTTGCAGCTAAATCCCCTCTTACCTAATATGAATTTGTGGGAAGGAAGAGGAATGATGCTGACTAAATAGGCTGGCATTTTTATCAACCAACAGTCATTCTTTACCTTTTAAGTGATTCACGAACACACTAGAGAGACACTGTCAACTGAATGTTTATGACATTACAAATGATACTCTAGACTAATATCCCTGATTTCTCTGCTACAACTTGTTTGATTAGCCCCTTGACGTTACTCTCAATTGAGGGAAAGCAAAAGTAATTCATGACATTTTTAGAAATGTGGCTAATCTACTTTCACAAGCTTTCCAGCTGGGAATTTTGAGTTCAGGGTGACTATAGTTAATTTTTTTTTTTAATTTCTCATTTTCTAAGGGCATCAGAGATTTTCTACTAACAAATACTTTATTTTTGTTGTTGTTCTTGTTGGCTAAGAGTTTCTTTACTTTGATGTGATGTGTAACCTCCCTAAAACGACCTTGGAACTCAGGTCCCCGAGGACCATATCCAATTTAAGCTCTCTCTGCCAAAGGGAAGCTAGATTGTTATTTTTTATAGGGATAGACTTGAAGCACAATGCATTTCACTGTGGAATAGATACAGAATATGATTCATAGCACTGCTTGCCAGGTGAGGAAAGGGCACCTGCAATCATATGTCCTTCTGCTGTCCCTCAGTTTTCTCTCCTCTGTTAAAAAGAATCACAAAGGAGGTAACAACATAGGGAAAAACTGAGAATGAGGAGGTGACAGGAAATGAAAGAGTTCTAGAACAATGTCAAATTTAAGTCACACTCATTGTGACAGCTAATCAATTTTTAAATTCTACATATGCTCTACATCTAATTGATAGTGTAAACATAAACATTGATGTCCCAATGACATAGAAGTTCTTTAGTAGATTTCAAGTCTGAAGCAGAAACAAACTTTGGTTAATTTAAAATTCAAGGCTATGGTCAACTGTCAGTGTACATTTGTAAATTATATTTTTTCCTTTCCTGCATTACAAACCATGTAGAATAATTTTCTACCTCAAAAGAAATAAAAGCATATATAATGTAGGACAGCAATTTCAGGGATCAAATAACCTGTATTTGCTTATTCAGTTTTTTGAATAAAGGAATAAATGTATTTCATATGAAGATTTTATCCTAAATAAGAGAAGTAAGTGATTTTTGTATCATTTATTGTTAAATATTAAAAGCAAAATGAACCTATTTATGAACAGGCTAAACACAAAAATATTAATGTTTCTTATCTTACAGTTGTAGTCCCCCATGAAATTCTCTCTTCAACCTACCAAAGATGACGTGACTGATGCCTTGTTTGGTCCTACCAACTTTCTACCTCAATCTGTTTTGAGGGACATGTTCACCCTGATCTCTATTCTTACACAGTCTATGGCAAAACAGTGAGACTCAGTATTATCCATGTCACTTCCAAACATGTAATCTTGATTGAAATTTACTAATATTGATTTCTGAATTCTAAATTATTCCCCGATCTCAACCTATACTGCTTTGCTGTTTAGTTCAGTGAAGAATTTCATAGTCAGCGTTCCTTTGGGCTATTTTTCTGGGGTTTCCTAGGTACAATACATGCATGTCTGGATGTTTACCTCATACCTCCATTTTACATTGCTTGAGACTCTCAGTACTGATATGCCTAACAGGAGATCAAAATTTGTATGATGTGATTCCCTGTCAGATTATGTGAAAACAACTGCTGAACTAGTCACTCAATCCAATGCCAAAGACTGATGCCTGTCTCAATTCTTTGTGTCGTTGAGGTAGTCAGTCTTGCCTTCAGTTCAGTTTCATAAACTTATACTGATAACCTGCCACATGCCAAACGCTGGATACACTGAAAGTAGTAAGATAATGATGAAATCCTTTGGGGAAGATCACACATATAATAATCAACATAATGTGTTTGATAATGACAATGATTGGTCTGGAGATTTAATATTTTGTAGTAGTGAAAAGAAGAAAGATGGGGAATGTATTAGTTCACTCTCATGTTGCTAATAAAGACATATCTAAGACTGGGTAATTTATACAGAAAGAATCAATTAAATTGAAAGAATCAATTTAATTGATTCACAGTTCAGCATGGCTGAGGAGGCCTGAGGAAACTTACAATCATGGCAGAAGGGGAAGCAAACACATCCTTCTTCATATGGAGGCAGGACAGAGAAGTGACAAGCCAAATGGGGGAAAATCCCTGATAAAACCATCAGATCTCATGAAAACTCACTATCACAAGAACAGCATGAAGATAACCACTCACATGATTCTATTACCTCTCACTTGGTCCCTCCTACAACACATGCTGATTATAGGAACTACAATTCAAGATGAGATTTGGTTGGGGTCACAGGTAAACCATATCAGGGAACTATACTGGTCAAAAAGAACATCCAATTCCAAAACAAAAAATCACTATTTGGATGAAGGTTGAAGAAGGAACCAATATGACAGCAAGTCTTCCTTATGCATCCTTGTATCTCCAACACCTAGTTTATAGCCTAGAGAATAGCCAAAATTTACTAAGTACTCGTGGAATGGATTATTCACTGCCTGAATTAATGAATATTCTTAGAATATATTAAACTGTTGGATAAGTTAAACAGATTACGTAAAATTCTTACTGATACAGATCTGTGACTTATGTATATACCATATGTACTAAATTGTAACATATAGAGTTGTTTTGCAAAGTGGCTTTATTAACTACTTTGATCAGGGCACTAGTGCCTAAAAAGAGAGTGAATATTCCACTAGAAATTGAAGAGTTGGATATGATTTGTGTTGATTGATATACACAGGAAAAAAGCCTGGCTCTCAATAGAAATGTGATTTGAATTAATGCCAGGGAGTACACAATTTTGTGTTAAATCATTTGGAAATTTACAGAAATCTCCAGAGGTATTTCTTACCAATGTTAAATACTTCTTGTATAAAATACATGCACAAACACGTGTGCACAAAATGTGGCCATTGTATTTTCTCTTCAATGTGCCAGTGTCCCCACTTTTACACATTTGGGAACCATTTCTATTTCCCACTTTAATAATATAATTCCAGGAGAACTATTTAATCTTAGTTTAATAAAGTAACATTATATACAAAATATAATAATCGATAGGTGTCATATTATTTCATTCTATTTACATAGAGTTCATTTTTTTTGGAGTTTTCTGAGCATTCTTTTTAAATGCTGAAATAATCTTTAGTTCTAAATTGTTCTTTACATCAAACCTCCTGAAATGCATAAGTGATGTCAATAGGACATTTCAAACAAAGAAATGGTTAGTCCAAAACAGACTGAGGAGAACACAATATTGTTTATAACACTCTGTTCTGCATTTTAGGACCTTAATAACCATTCTAGAGAAGCTGAGCCAATTGCTAATCAATAGTAATTATTTTTCTGACCACCTAAAAGAAATCCTTTAACCCCTAAAAGTAAGTTTGTTAAAAAGCCACACACTTATTTTCTAGTCATTAAATATACAGCCATTACTTGAGTTTTAATATTTGTAGTGTATATTCTTTTGCAATTTCAAAGTAGGACCATTTTCAGCAATAGTAGGTAAAATAATATCTTTTCCCAAAAGGTAGTTTTAAAAATAATAAGTTTTTGAATGATTAAGGCTATTACATTTTTCTAATCTGCTTCAACATTTTGTTGAATAAGGGCATACTGATATTAAACAGTTAGCTAGATATATAAATACACCATGAAATATTTATTCTGAATTAAAGGAAATTAATAATTAAATATAGTTTATACTTTTAAAACCCCCCAAAATCAGGGCACAAGTGCTGTTGAACATTTTTGTTAGCTTACAGATAAATTGCTCCCACATAAGATTTTATTAAATGAGTACAGTATGTCATTCTTAGCCAATAGCAGTAAGAATTCCTAGAGCTTCTAAAAGAAAGCACTGCTAAAGATTAATTTAAAATTTTGGAGAAAAAGTAGATAACATATTAGCAAACTAAAGGTGAATAACAGGTTTTAAATTAAATGATGGCCTTAGAAAAAAACGAAGAACATAACATACAATACAAAGTAGTTTTGTGTGTCCATTTAAAAAATGCTTCTTGTGGCTTGGTGTGGTGGCTCACCCCTGTTACCCCAGTACTTTGGGAGCCTGAGGAGGGTGGATCACCTGAGGTCAGGAGTTCAAGATCAGCCAGACCAACAAGGAGAAATACCGTCTTTACTAAAAATACAAAATTAGCCAGGCGTGGTGGTGCATCCCTGTAATTTCAGCTACTTGGGAGGCTAAGGAAGGATAACCACTTGAACCCGAAAGGCAGAGGTTGTGGTGAGTTGAGATCACATAATTGCACTCCAACCTGGGCAACAAGGGTGAAACTATCTTAAAGGAAAAATAAAACACACACACACACACACACACACACACACACACACACACAATGTTTCTTATATTTTAGTTCTGTGCTAGGCCATATATTTACATCAGAGATAAAAGAGACATTTCACAGAAACCAATAGTACTTTCTTTCAAGTGTTTTTGGTGTGTTTTTATAGATTCTCTAATATAATTAATTAAACTACTGAGTCATCTATGTTAGAAACATGGATGGCAATTTTATATGTCCTTGTTCCTTTTATCATACAAATAGGGGCTATATTCTGAAAAAAAAATTGGCAATACATATATTTATTCTTTCTTACCAATGTTACTGGCCTACTTCAGATTTGTGTTATTTCTTTTAACCTTCCTCCCGAAAGTATTTGGAGTTTTATTTACATACTAAAATTCTCAATTTGTTGTATTATTATAATCAACTTATATTCAAACCTGTCACTTAACATATCAATGTTCTCCATTAAGACTGGTAGATCACTTAGGGCAGGACTCTTGATGTTTTTGGTTTTTAGCCTGTATTATCTAAAACAATATATGAGCTGAATGAAATTACTTTTAGACTCTTATCTTCAGCATCAGCTGCTATTACTAAGCTTTGAATGCAATGTAAAACCCAGTTTATATTTATTCACTGTGTTCTATGAAAGCAATTTAATTAACAATGGGTATGGTCCCCATATATACCATGAAATTTTTAGAAGTTGTAGGTAATGGTGACTACAGTCACTACTGAAGTTATGTATATACATATTTATTATATATATTACATATATATAAATTAAAGTTGCTGAAAAGTATTTTTATGTCTACTGAAAGACACAGAGAATACAGTTCTGGTAACTTTTCTAATATTATTTTTTGCTAATAATGTATATGTCCATTCTGTGTCAATTTTAATTTATTGATTATTCTCTTCATTATATACTGTAGTTTTCTGCCTCTGTGTGTGCTGGTATTGAATGCCAGGCATTTGAATGTAATGCTGCATTTTTTAACTTCATATTTTTGATAACTATATCTGAGGATATATAAGCTAAATATATATATATATATATATATAAGCTTATATTTTAAATGTGTTTGTTCTCCCAGAGCAGAAGATATAAGTACTAAGAAAAATTGGCTACAGTAAAATAAATAGTTTGCCATCCTCATGTAGCTGTTCCATTAGGAGCATACAGTCTTCTAGGTCATCTCAGCTGAAAAAAGAGACAGCCTGGAGAATTGAAATTTTTATTAGCCTGAAAAGGATATATCACATTCCATTGCCCCAAACTGGTCAGATGACCCTGCCTAACTGAAAGGCAGTGGGGAAATATAGGAAAGCAAATGGGATATTTTTAGTAAGGATGATTTTATCTCAATAACCAATAGTTTATATGTTGTAAATGGTATTGTACTATGCTGAACATGTTGTTCTAGTACATTATTTCTGTGATGTTTGCCTGAACTGCATAATTTAATCATAAAAAATTTTAAAGTAAGACTCAGAATAAAATTCCTAAGTATTATTATTATTTACTTAAAACTATATTGTGGCAAATAGACTGTAGCTCTTTGGTAGAAAGAACCAACAATTCTACAATGCCTATTTGAGACAAAAGAGTACATTATTTCATAACAAAAAGGGCAACAAGGAGGTAGATAGAACAAAACCTAAGAATCTAAGTATGTTACAGGTACAACTAGATTGGCAGCTATGTTTTATTATTTAAAATCAATACTTAAAGCTTTTCCTTCTTCACAAAGATAAAGGAGTTATCAGAGCTAATGGCTGATGTGAGAGCTAAGCACTGTTTTAACAGATTACAGGTCGATTTTAATTTTGCTTTACAAATTACAAAAGAGCTCATCAATAAGATTATGAAAGAGAGGCACCCAAATACTGCTGAGGAAGTAGTCCACCCTTTCAAGTTCAAATGGATGCGAAGAGAATATAAGGGAAAACAATTCTGCCAGCAGACATGGAAAATGAAAGTATTTTTTGTTTGTGCATAAACCATTCAAAAACTTACTGACATCATTACATTGAAACAGCAGCTGTAATTATATATCAGATAGATTTGGTGAGAAATTTACACAAATTTTCTGGATTAATCCAAATAGAGAACTTTGTGAATTTTAAAAAATATGCATATTATCAGTAAAAGAACAATATGTTCACTGAGATTTTTAAAATAGAATAGTAAGTGTAGTCCATTTTACAAATTTATATTTTGGAATTATTTTCTTTCACAGATAATTAGAAAACTTCAGAGAAGCATATGCTTTTCATCTGCTCATAAATATAGAAATCATCATGTACATAATTACACAGTGATTTATATTACTTTCCCTTCACAGTAACAGAAACCAGCACTGCCCTCTACACTGGTCATAATATAACTTTCCTATAAATTTAGCAAGCATTTTCAAAAGTAAAGGGAAAACTCAAAGGAAGATAAACTATTATAGTATGTATATAAGTATATAAAGTTCTGTTAAACTTAAGGATCCAACCAATATCTGAAGGAGAAGATGTGCTAATGAAAGAATGATTTCTGACAAATATAAAGGTAGATGAAGAGTGCTTATCAAGACTGGGATACAACTGTATGCAAAGGTTAACATCAGAAATATAATCTCATTAGGGACAAAGAGAAGTAGGCTGGGAACAGTGACTCATGCCTGTAATCCCAACACTTTGGGAGGCCAAGACTGGAGGATTGCTTCAGGCCAGGAATTTTGAGACCAGTGTGGGCAACATGAGGAGTTCCCAATCTCTACAAAAATACTTAAAAAATTACCAGACAAGGGTGCATGCTTGTAGTTCCAGCTACTCAGGAGCCTGAGGCAAAAGGATTGCTTGTGCCCAGAAGTTTGAGACTGCAGTGAGCTATGATTGTGCCATGGCACTCCAGCCTGAACAACAGAGCTGGACCCTGTCTCTAAAACAAACAAACAAACAAACAAACAAAAAAGCCAGCTATGCCACTCTTTCTTTCACTTTCATTACTAAATTGCAATTATTAGTACCTTGAAAGAAAATTCATTTAAAAAGACTGTTTTCAGACATCATTTTACCAATTATTAAACAAATACATGCTTTTTTTAAAAAAGCCTTTTATGACACGAAAAAATTAGCATAGTCATGAAAGAAGTCAAGGGCTCTGTCCTGCGTTGTCTTTTAAGGAGGTGGAGGGAGGTAATACTGCAGTTGACTCCTGTCTATGCTTTTGTCAAGTCATTTTGCTGGGCCTCTGGCGAGATCCCATTCTCTGCAAAGTACACAGAAAAATATTTCACAAGGGGAGAGTTAAAGAGTTGCTGAGGAAGAAAATACCTCCAAAACCCTCTTTGGCACAGATAGAATTTTTTTTTAAAAAAACCTTGCTTTCCTCCCTGAAGTTTTCAGAAAGTGCCGTAGTACACAGTTCGTTTTTCTGGAGCCACTGCCAAAGCCAGCGCCTCAAGCAGAGAGGGCAGGCGCTAGCAGTAAAGGAGCTCAGTGATGCAAAGGATAGGCTTAGTCTGGAAAATGCTGGATTCCCTTCAGACCACTCTGGATGCAGTCAGCCAGAAGCTAAAATTTGGTTCTCAAGACTCCTTAGGGCGAAGGTTCAAATGGCTTATTCCTTAAGTCATTCCTAGGATTGTTTGTAGTTGTTATAATTAAGGGAACTAAAGTTCTGTAAACCAAATGGAAGAATTCTTCAGTGAAGTGAGACATAATAACCCGGTGAATTCTTAATTTGGGCTTCAACGACAGAGCTGACATGCACAGAGTTTTGAAGTCTTGATAAGTGGGGTCAGTAGGAATCATTAAAAGGCTAGGACAGGTAACTTTCCACTTAGTTTCTCTCGTTCAGTGATTTACAAACTAGTTAATTCTCCTAGCAAGATTTACCTTCAATAGAAACTAGAAGAGAATTGTCAGGAATAAAGAGTAAAACATCTAATCCTTCTAGTGACTAACTTATATCCCATCAAAACAATTCATATGCTCACTATACTGGTACCTAGTAATCTTGGTGATCTAGTATTGTGCAAAAACATCAACTAAGAGCTCATATTTCCTGAACTCCTTCTTTCCTATGCTTACAAAAAGGAAAATTTGCCTTTGATGTTGTATTGGAGGCCACTGTGTGGTGGCTTTATAGCCAGAATTCTATTATATGCTGTCTTATATAATCCTACAAATCTCTTCAGGAAGACAGGATCCCTGCTTTAAATATTATGAAACTGGACTTCACAGAAGTTAAGTAACTATCTGATAACAAGTATCTTAAAAATGTGGATCAAGATTCAAATATATTAACATAATACATGGCCTGTCTCTTTTTCACTTCACCATACTGCATTTTCAGTTACTTTAACATACACAGCTATGGAGTATCATGTTTGCACACTTAGGAGAGTAACAGAAATTAAAAATTGAAAGTATCAAGTTTGTTTAGTCTGAAAAATCATTGTTGTTTCTCAGTGTCGGGAAAGGCTGTCTCTTGCATGCAGTCCTGTGTGCAGACTCCACTGGACCACAGAATAATGAGCCTTCAACCTGGAACACTTCCTTACCAACAGATAAAGAGCCTTCACAGCATGGGCTGGGTTTATCGCCTGGTATGGGAATATATTTTCCTGTTTCAGACTCTGTATACTCCTTTATATAGCTTAAGCTCATTTGTCAATGGCCCGCAGACACACCTCCAGCTTTCTGTAGTTCAAAGTGCATGGGAAGGGGGAGGGGGTCTCTCTATTGCAGCACAAAGTGGGGTGTGTGCAGTTAAATCCCCACATAGCATAGCTGCAGAGTGGATACAGTGGCCCTGGGGACCAACACAATGTAAGGAGCTGGACCTTGTGCACTCTCGCTCCTCCCTTGCTGTGAGTAAACACTGTATGGCTTGAGTCCAGTGTGTGTGTTTTCTGTATCACAACCTCAGGTCATGCATTGGTCTCTTCCCTGAAAGGCACTTATCTGTCTCCTAGCCTTGGGAGCACAGCCCGGCTGTCCAGTGAATGATGAAACACTTAGCTCTTGTTGTCATAGTAGGTAATTATGTGAATTCAAATAAAAAATCAACTAATAAAATTGGCTGCAAAATACTCTTGGATTGGAGAATTGAAAAGGCACATTGCACTCAAGCCATCTTCGCCCCTGGGCTGTAACTTAAAATACCTCTTTAATTTAAGATCACCTTATCTAACGTTTGCTCAGTCACCTCCACATTGTAGCTGTAGAAAAGTGATTCAACATCAGTCCCAAAGACAGAAATTCGACAAGTATCGTGTAAGTCATATCAAGTACTAGTTAAGCATAAAATACATTTAAAAGGAAAAAGAAAATTCAAACTCATGATAAAATGTAAATCAATTACCACTGATGACATCATGATCCCTGATATAAACTTTTTCTTAGCCCAGCATGTAGACTGATGTATTTTATACATCATTAAAACGTTAGAGCTCCTAGTTTTAGACAAACAGATCTCAGTATAACAGATGTACTAAATGTCTTTATTAGTCTGTTCTCAAGCTGCTAATAAAGACACACCCAAGACTGGGTAATTTATAAAGAAAGAGGTTTAGTGGACTCACAGTTCCACATGGCTGGGAGGCCTCACAATCATGGTGGAAGGCAAAGGAGGAGCAAAGGCATGTCCTACATGGCAGCAGGCAAGAGAGCATGCACAGGGGAACTGCCCTTTGCAGAACCATCAGATCTTGTAGGATTTATTCATTAACCCAAGAACAGTGAGGGAAAAACCCATTCCTGTGATTCCATTACCCCCCACTGGGTCCCTCCCATGATGTGTGGGGATTATGGGAGCTACAATTCAAGATGAGATTTGGGTGGGGACACAGCCCAACCATATTAATGCCTGAGTGGTCAGAGCAAAGTTGTTTCCCTTGAGATAGTGGATGGAGAGTTGTGAAACTGAATCCCAGGACTCATAGAGCCATCTCATTTGAGAAATGATAAAAAAAAAAAAAAACTAGCAGTCTATTCTTACACTCCTCATCCATATTCAAACTGGCATGTAGGTGTGTGTATATTTGTGATTCTGAAGTTAATATGCTATACATACATAAACATATATATCTAATATATATAGTAATACCCCAAAGAAAATTCAGTTTTACATGTCCCTTAAAAGCTTTCTTTCCTTATCAAATTCATTGACTTCTGTGAAATTTATTTAACATTCCTGGATTTTACTGGACACCATTCTGCCTGAGGCATCAGAGATTTCCATATTGTCTTGACTTCATTGTGTTATCTTATACCTTTTCTTATCCAAAATAGAACTTTTGTTGATTCTTCTAACCACTCCCTCTATAAACCTGTCACTGCCCTGTTTCCATTTCCCAGTTCTCTAAACAGCATCATAGTCTATCAAGTTGTGAAGCCAAAAACCTGAGTCATCCTTGATTCCTCTTCCTTTTGCTACCAAAGGATAAACTGAGTCTATCAGCAAGTCCTGTTGGTTTTGCCTCCAAAATAGATCCTGCAAATCCACTTTTGCTCTTACCACTTGATTGCTACTACTATAGTCAAAACCACCATCTCCTGCTTGGATGCCTGTTGCATATTCTAAACTGCTCTCCCTGCTTCTACTCTGGCTACATAAAAATCCACTCTCTACACTCTAGCCACAGAGATCTATCACAATTACAAATGAGAGTATGCCTTTTAAGCTTCACAATGACTTCTCCTTATGCTTAAAATAAAACCTGATCTCCTTATTTCCAGAACAAGGCACTGAATGATCTACCCATAGTCCCTTGATCTCACCACTTAGCATGCTAGGGCTTACATAGTGTGCCCCACTCTCAGTAGTCTTCCTTATTTTCTTCATACCTGAGTTTTCTTCATACCATTGAGTTTTCAATATTTTCACATGATGCTATTTGGGAATTCTCTGCCAAAACAATTCTCTCCCTTCTGACTTTTTTATGTTTTTGATTTTTGACTTACCTGTTATCTCTTGATAGTGATCCCTCATCTAGCCATTCTAAATTGGCAGCCTAATGCCCACCCCCTCTCTTTTGAATCATATTATCCCATTTTATTACTGAAATACTGTTATTATTAATGTAGGTTTGTTTTTCTTTTCATTGTTAATTCTACTCTCCCTTATCACAGCCCCTTGGACAAAACATTGTCTATCATTACCACTTTATCCCCAGGGGCTAAAGTATGTTTGGTACATAGTCCAAGCTTAAGGCACAATTGTGGGAGAAAAGAAAGGGCTTTGTTATTGACAATAAACCAGAGGAATTCAATCATAAAAGCTGCCAATCTAAAAGCAATAAAGACATTGACCACTTGTATCAATATTTTATGGGAAATTATGTTTTTTTTTAAGAAAGTGTCTTGTTTTGTCACCCATGCTGGAGTACAGTGGCATGATCACAGGTCACTGCAACTTGAATTTCCTGGGCTCAAGGGATCCTCCCACCTTAGCCTCTCAAATAGCTGGGACTACAGGTGCATACCACCAGGCACAGCTAACTTTTAGATTTTTTATAGAGATGGGTCTTACTTTGTTGCCCAGGCTGGTCTTGAACTCCTGGGCTCAAATGATCCTCTCACCTTGGCCTCTCAAAGTGCTAGGGTTACAGGTATGAGCCATCACACTAGTCATTGATTTGCTCTTAGTAATGGCTTGGTAAAAAACTTAATGGTGTTTTTTTAAATATAGCAGGGCAACTGATAATGGAGAAATGGGAGTGGTAACACATATGATTTCACTGACTAAGACTGAAATCAATAGCATTCTGAAAATACAAGACAATTTTAAAACAGGGAGTACCATGATTTTCCCAACTTTTTCTAGTTATTTGAATTCTTGTCTCTAAAATGAGTATATTAGTTATAAAATATTCCATCTTGTTGCTGAAGTTCTAACACATTTTACTTTTTTCCTGATGCAGAGTCAATAGGGAGTTATCTCCCAAAAGAGATTTTTCTACAGCTTTTATCTATCTCACAAATGCAAATACAAAATTAAACTCATTCAGAAACATCATGTATATAATGTAGGGTTTTTTTTTTTTTTAATTTTTGATACCCTGAGGATTTTTTTTGTCCATAAATCAATGGAACGGTTATACTCATGCACATGGATGTAACCTCTTTTCTCTCTGATAGACATCATGGGGAGAATATTCTTCCCTTAGGAAGCTATACAAATATAATGCAATATCATAAAATGTGTACCTATTCTTTTAACTGTTTCAGAACAATAATCATACTTTCTGAATACCGTCTATTCACTCATGTTTGATTGGTGCTAAATTGCTAAATCATTTTTGTGTCTTAAATTTCTGTGTCTTGAAATTGTAACCTGTTATTCATGCTTATGTACATTGTTTTCACCCTTATGCTGAGAACATAACAATACGCAAATAAATAAATGGTGATAGCAACTTAAGGGCAGAAGAATAATTATCTAGTTTTGTAATAAACATTGTTCTTCCATTTTCAGGAGCAACGTGCCCTTAAGATTCACAGGGTACAATGAAAGAAAAGCTGTACGAGAAACCTAGAAAGTGCAGTGAAACAAATTCCTGGAATGAACTTTCTCAGTAGTGGGATCACAGTAACCAGAGAGTGTGGCAGATTTTGAGAGAGCAGCTGTTAATGCTAGTACGGAGAAAGCTTGAAATTTATCTCAATCTTAGATTTCACACTCTGCTGTATAGCTCTCATGCAGTTAGTGATCTCATCTTCAGGCAATTCCATCATTCAACATTTTCATATTCAATCATAAGATTTTGTGTGTGTGTGCTAAAAATGTCATTTTCTGAAAGAACACATATGTCTGGATAAAACCTTGTGGCCAAACTCAGGTTCCTTAAGGAAAGATCCAGATGTTCAGACATATTCCTCTATATTTATATACTTTCCTTCAGTAACATTGGTCTATTAGAATATAAATATAAAGGAATTTTATTCATTGTTTTAACATCTGTCCTTCTATTTCCTCCTCTGGAAAAAACAAAGCTGTTTGGGAGAGGCTATTATAGAAAATGATGGAAAGAACCTAAGTAAAACTAGAGGACCCCTACCCTACTTTGCCTGAGACAAGCAATTCTTAGTTTGTGTGGTTTTGTTTTTCTCCAGCAAGGAGGAGGGAGTGAAGATAGCAGAGAAGGAAAAGATTTGGAGAAGAGAAGAGAGTCCGAGGATCATGCCACAGGGTGAAGCAAGGTCTGAGAGAAGTTCAAGGTGGCAGAATCTCTGGAAGGACTTTTAAAACAATGAAAGTTTAATGCTCACTTGGAAGCTATTTGATTTTTTAATGTACTTTTCAGACTTTTCCATCACCCTAAAATATTGAAAAATACTTTGTAGGAATGTGTTTGTTTTTTATAGAACAAAGAACTAATAGTATTTCACTTTGGATCAGTAGACTTTGAGATAAAGATTCAGACTCTTAGAAGCAAACCAGCCATAAGAATGCAAGCCCACTGTAAATATCTATAAAATATAAGGCGAGCTTTCGATTTCCACAGGATAGTCAAGGATGTTAATCCAATTCTACCTCCATAGAAGAAGAAAGTCAACCTTAGATATTTTTGTTTTCTATATATACATACCTTGCCTAATAAAGAAATAGCAATAAGGTCTGAATAGATGGCTTCTCTCTTTCTTCACACAAAAAAGCTAGGCAGGGTAAATATAAGAGAGTTCATAACACAAAACTCAAACAAAGAAAGTAAAATGAGTATATTAAAACCACTATATATTTTACATGCATTTCTTTTACTAACAGTAACTTTGCCTGTCAGGAACTTAACAGTTGATATGTCAAAATGATTTGAACTGTTATTAGTTGTTCTGAAGTGAAATTGTCTTTTACATCTTAGAAACCAAGGGCCAGTCTTGGTGGTCAATTAGCTCATAATTTTAACATCGAGTTATAATTTTGTTAGACAGCATCTTGTAAAAGAAATCATGCTTAAGTTTTTGATGCATTCATTTAATTACATACCAAGAGTGAAAAATAACCTTTTAAATGTTAATGGAGACTATTTTGATGTTGTGCAGTCGTATAAGCATATTGCAATTAGTAAGCTATGGAAGGAGATGATAACATCACAGCAAACATACTAGGATTATGTAGAAAATAGGCAAAATAAAAATGATATATGAATAAAAGAATATAGTGAGGGGAAAGTTCTCCTTTCTTATGTTTAAAAAGAATCCTTAAAATCAAATTGCTTATTAGAACTTTAGCCAGTCCTAGAGGAAAAGTCTTATTGAATTCAGTGCCATTCAGTTAAAGTCAATATCATTCAAGGTGCATTAAGTATTTTTCTGTGAAGAGCTTCATGCTGGGTGCTGCATGGGTTATAATGGAGTCTACCTACCTGCTTTTTTCTTGAGGAGTTCATGTTCTAGTTAGGGAGGAAAAGTTTGCATATATGACCATACCAGAATAGATCTGAATAAAAAATGCATGCTATGGGGATGGTGCTTTTAAAGTGTTATTGTCCTTTTTTTATAAATTAGCTCCTTTTTCCTCTGACACTTGTCTTCTTTCTCCCTTTCCCATTCATTACACCAGAATGTCAATCTTTAACCTTCAATTATTACTTCAATGTGTCCCGTTTTTACAACACTGAATAAATCCATCTGTCTGCTAAAATATCAATAGTCTTGACCTCAACAAATGATATTATAATGCAAATGTATGATTGTAACAAAGAAATGCAAAGACTTCTTAAACATTTACACTTTTTATTTTGCATAATGGACCCAAAGGACATGTTTAGAGCAATTTTAGTGAAACACAGTTTATCACCAGTATCAACAACTCAACAGAAAGTTTTCTTTCAAGTTGTCAGAAGTACCATTTTAAAGTACAAACCAAATTTAATTGACATTATAATCTGTGACTTTACTTTTTTGCTATCGAATTAGGCAAGGAATAAGTACATTTCCTCAGGAACACAGAAAAATTGTGGTGCTTATAAGGTTTCTGATGTACAATTTACTTCTTATATAAACCACAGTCACCTAGTTTAGAACTACACGTTAGTTAAGACATATGTTTTTCTCATTTATATTCCACTAGTGCTGGTTTGCATCCTAAACCTAAATAATTGCTTAATAAACACACCTACTGTGTGTTTGCTATTAACTGTATGTGTGCACCCTCACTGCCAAATTCATATTTTGAAGGTCTAACTCCCACTATGACTGTGTTTAGAGATAGGACCTATAAGGAGGTGATAAAAGTAAAATGAGGTCATGAAAGTGGGACCCTAATCTGATAGGGTTTGTTGTCCTAATCATAATAAAAAGAAACAGCTGAGCTCTTTTTAATCTACCATGTGAGGATATAGCAAGAACACAGCCATGTGCAAATCAGAAAGAGGGTCCTTGCTGAGAACTTAATTGGCTGGCACCTTGATCATTGACTTCCCAGACTTCCAAACTGTGAGAAAACAAATTTATGTCATTTAAGTCATCCAGTAGTCATGTGGAAGTTTTATTATAGCAGCCCTAGCAGACTAAGATAATGCACAATTAAGACATGGAAATATTTACTCACACACATACACACACACACACACACACACAGTGACATACTCACTCAAAACGATTTGCACCAGCCTAGTCAACATAGTGAGACCTTATCTCTACAAAAAAAAAGAAAAAAAAAAAAAAAGAATAAAATTAGCCAGATGTAGTCCCAGCTACTATGGAGGTTGAGGCAGGAGAATTGCTTGAACTCGAGAGGTGGAGGTTGCAGTTAGCCAAGATCATGCCACTGCACTCCAGACTGGGTGACGGAGTGAGACTCTGTCTAAAAAAAAATGACTTGGAGAGAAGTAAAGTATGTTGGAGAGGGAAGCAGGAGAAATTCAGATGTCCCTTTAACATTCAATGTAAGTCAAGTCAAAAGCAAAATATATTCAAAAATATAGGTACATGTTGAGCAACATTCAAAGGAAAAAAAGCAAAGAAAAAAGAGACATAGTTTGGGAGTGAGAAAGTGAAAAGTAATAGAAGTTCTGGAGGGGAGGGTTTCCACACACTAGTTGAATGTAGGAGAAACAGGTACTGATATGCAAATACTAAGTAATATGTAGCATGAAAGGTTGGTATATTTGAAGTTTCTATTAACCTTCTGTTCTTTCAAACATGTCATTTTTTTTTTTTTTAGACAGAGTCTCACTCTGTCACCCAGGCTGGAGTGCAGTGGCATGATCTTGGCTAATTGCAACCTCCACCTCTCAAGTTCAAGCAATTCTCCTGTCTCAACCTCCATAGTAGCTGGGATTACAAGCATGTGCCACCATGCCCAGCTAATTTTTGTATATATCTATCTATATATATTTTTTAGTAGAGATAGGGTTTTACCATGTTGTCCTGAGTTCAAGTGATCCATCTGCCTTGGCCTCCAAAACTGTTGGGATTACAAATGTGAGCCACCGCATTAGGCCAAAAATGTAATTTTAAAACAATTAGAAAGGGTAGACAAATAAAATAAATTATAAACTCATCTAAAATGCCACTACTCAAAATCAACCATAATGAAAGTTCTGTTGTTTCTTTGTATATATTATGTACAATACATACACTTATATGTGTGTTTCACTTAAGAATACATTATGAATGTTTTTCAGTGTCATGATATGTCATTATATTGTAATGTCACTACAAATGGTATTATATGCCATTTTTCCTCAATATAATTTTTAGGATAACATACAGGCCGGTCTATAGATAATTAAAATATTGTATAGTCAAATTACCATTCATGAACATTTTGGTTGTTTATTGGTTGAAGGTGTTTCTCTTTATGAAGAATATTTAGTGCATTTGTAGGTTAATTAGATAAGAGATGGGATAATTAAGTATTAATTGAAGACAATACCAAATGCTGGTGAGGAGGTACAGAGGCAGGATCGCTCATCTATTGCAGTAGGAATATAAAATGGCACAGCCTCTGGAAACTAGTTTCAGAGTCTTGCAAAATTAAACCTGCAATTGTGATATTAAACAATCACACCCTTGGTTATTTATCCAAGAAATAGAAATTTATTTGATTTATATAAAAACTTAAACACAAATATTCAATAGCAGCTTTATTCCTAATAGGAAAAAACTTGAAACAGTCCAAATCTCTTTCAATGAGTGAATGACTCAAAGAACTGATATCACCATGGAATACTACTCACCAATGTAAAGCATCAACTATTGATGCATTCAACCACTTGGACAAGTCTCTAGGGAATTATACTGAATGAATAACACCATATAAAAGGTTAAATGCTATATAATTACATGTATACAACATTGTTGAAATTACACAATTTAAAAAGTGGAGGACAGATTATGATTACCAAGGATTAAGGATGAGGAGGGTCATGCAGAGGGCAGTGGGTAACGTGTGTGTGTGTGTGTGGTTGTGAACAAACATGAGAGATTTCTATGTGGTTGAAACTGTTCAGTATTTTGACTATTGTGGTGGATACATGAAGCTATACAGGAGATAAAATTGTGTAAAACTAAATATAACACAGACACACACACAAATGAATACCAGCGCAGCTAATGAAATCTGATAAGATAGGGAGACTGTATCAATGTCCATATACTGGCAGTGATATTATACTACCTTTTTGCAAAATGTTACCATTGCGCAAACTAGGCAAAGTGGACTAGGGACCTGTCTGCATTATTTCTTACAACTGTATGACAATCTTCAATTATATCTATTAACATGTCAGTTAAAAATCACTTATAGAAAAAGATGTATAGTGAACACAAACTAAGGAAAAAATAGATTTTAGAAAGTAAAAGGGAATTGATTAATATCACAAAGTGGTTAGATTTAGGCAATGGATTTTAAATACAGGATTGTAGAGGTTGAAGACAACAGAATCCAAATATGACAGTTACTTTTGTAAGACACATTTAAAAAAAGTATTTATTTCATTTATCATTAGAGGACACATTATGATAAATGGCTTTCAATACCTGAGAAAAATTAACATCTAGTATGTATTTTATAAATTTTAGTTCTTATAGAGCAGAATATTGCATATGCATAAAAGGGAGGAGGGAGGTGAAATAGAACAGAATGCATATATATCTGAATGAACAATTCACTAATGGAAATATATAAATTTTATGTTAGAATTAACCTTTGACACATTTATCCTGCCATTCTAGGCATCATGGATATAAAATCTTACGACTGGTTAAAAGTAACAAGAATGTTTGCTTTGTCAAAATACATTAGATAAGGCCTAATAAAATTTTAATTTTGTTTCCTATGAGAGAATATTTATTGTTACATGGTAAGTTATCCTACATAAATAGCACACTCACATATTATATCAGATACTCTGATCTAATTCTGGTCCTCCCAGACATCTATTGTAAATTTTTATGGCTTTATATCAAACAATATTATAATTCATTTGGAAGCCTCTTTATGAGTAACAAAATACCTGTAATTGGAAAACATTGACCCTTTGCTTGGTATTTGCAGACCTATGATTTGCTCACCTAACTGTACAGGGAAAATTATAATAGCCATAGATTGAATGTTATGGCAAAATATAAGGGCATTATCAAAGACTTAGCAAGCTATATTTAGACTAAAAATAGCAACTAAATGGCACTAATGTTCTTTTTTTTTACATTGTTGCCATGAGAAATAATTGTCCTCTTCTGCCCTATGTATCAGTTGTACTCCAGGCTACCATCCTTGAACTGCTAAAAGACTGCTGTGTTTGTATAATTATTCTTATTAGTCATTTTGCATAAAAAGCTTATGAAATAGACTAATAAGTGGATTGTATATGCAATTACAAATGAGAAACTCAAGAGTGAATGGGTAAATAATTCTTCTGAGGTCATAAAATAGTCAAATGTTTGGGCAAAAATTAGCATTTTTCTTTTTCTAGTCAGTCCAACACTGTGTTCCTGATTATTTTGGCTGGGTCTTAGATATAAATGTTTTATTGCGTATGCCTAAACTAATATGAATGTTTGATTACATATAAAAATCTACAATTAGTTGTAGTTGTTAAAGAACAACTATAATAAATTGGTAGTAACATTAACTTTTAAATATATATGTTTTTGTAGACATTGTGTCACAATGGAAAAAAAGAAAGGAATATAATTTAGACTCAGAAGTCTTGAATTCTCTTAAACTTATTAATCTTTTTCACTATATAAGCTTTTTTTTTGATGAGAAAGTATTGTCCATATTTATAGGGTACATGTGATATTTTGATACATTCATACAATGTGTAATATTCAAATCAGGGTAATTAGGACATTCATTGCTATCAAACATTGACCATTTATTTGTTTTGGGAACATTCGAAATCCTCTAGCTATTTTAAAATATACAATAAATTATTGTTAACTATATTTACCCTGCTGTGTGTGCTATCAGCCACTCAAGCTTATTCCTTTTATCTACCTGTATACTGGTACCGATTAGCTGACTTCTCTTTATCCTCCCCTTCTCTGACCCTTCCCAGCCTCTGGTAACCACCATTCTACTCTCTACCTCCATGAGATCAACTTTTTTAGTTCCCATATACAAGTGAGAACATGTGATATTTGCCTTTCTGTGCCTGGCTTATTTCACTTAACATAATGTCCTCCAGGCTCAGCCATATTGGTGCAAGTGACAGGATTTTATTCCGTTTGTAGTGGAATAATATTCCATTGTGTATATTTGCCACATTTTCTTTATCCATTCATCCACTGATAGCCGCTTAGGTTGATTGTATGTCTTGGCTATTGTGAATAGTGCTGCAATAAACATGGGAGTGCAGATCTCTTCTACACGTTGATTTCCTTTCTTTTGGATATATACCTAGCAGTGGGATTGCTAGACCTATAGTATTTCTTTTTTCTTTCTTTTTTCTTGAGACAGGGTCTTGCTGTATCACTCACGCTGGAGTGCAGTGGCATGATCACAGCTCACTGCAGCCTTGCCTTTCCAGGCTCAAGAGATCCTCCTACCTCAGCCTCCAAGGAGTTGGGACCAGAGATGTGAGCCAATGTGCATGGCTAAATTTTTATTTTTTGTAGAGGGGTCTCATAATGCTGTACAGGCTAGTAATATTTCTATTTTAATTTTGTGAGAAACCTCCATACTGTTTTCTATAACGGCTGTACTAGTTTACAATACCAACAACAGTATACTAGAACTCCTTTTTCCTTCACATCCTTACCAGCATTTCCTTTTATCTTTTTGATGATAGTCATTTTACCTGAGGTAAGATGATATTCTATTACGATTTTGACTTGCATTTTTTAGATGATTAGTGATGTTGAACATTTTTTCGTATACATGTTGGCTATTTGTATGTCTCTTTTATTTGGATCATTTGCCTACTTTTTATCTTTTTTTTTTTTTAAACTACTGAGTTGTTTGGATTTCTTATATATTCTGGCTATTAATCCTTTGCTGGATAAATAGTCCTCGAATAGTTTCTCCCCCTATTCTATAAGTTGTCTCTTCACTCAGTTGATTGCTTCTTTTGTTACTTGGGTAAATCTATTAATTCCTTCTGAGTCCCTTGTTATCAGTTAGAAGGCAATTCAGCTATCCTCCCCTATTTTTAATTTTGCCTGACCCTCCCAGATAGATTTCCTCGTCACCTATGTGAGTTCCTTGAAAGAACAGATTATCTTGCTCATCAATTTATCATTAGATTCTAGTATAGTATCTGGCACAGGTTGAGATGCCAGATTAAGACAGTCTGTGCAATATTTTATAAACTAAAAAATAATGTACAGGCTTACATTTTTATAATATTGCAATCAAGTTGCAGTCAGTTAAGGGTATTTAGTTGAGAGCAGCTGTTTTTTTTGGGGGGGTACAAAATCATCTGAAATGCATGGCAATTGATCATTTGATATTATTTGCATGTGAACATAGGAATCCTGAACCATCCCACTACTGGGTTATTCTACATTATGTAGTATTCAGTTAATTTTTTTCTCCACTTTCTTCCTTTCTATCAATATTTTCCAGCTTTATCTCCCTCCCCTACTTCTAGTTTTAAAATTCTATAGTATGTTTATAAAAATCCCACTAGTCATAGCCTAGATATTCTTATCATTTTAGACAAAATCACCTAGGAAAACACCACCTCTCAATACATTCAGTTTTCTGCTTCCTATTTGCCTACACTGAAGCTGCAAATCATTTCCAAAGAAAAATCGCATGGAAAAACGAGAATGTCTCAACAATACATTCTTAGTTGAGCCATCGAATCTCAATATTGCTGAGCTTCAATTTGAATCTCAATATGACTGAGCAACAACTACATTGGTTCTCTGGTCAGTTTGTTGTATGCTCTCCATAGCCAATTTTTCCAACCAGCTTCGGGCTCCTCAGTTCTCTGTTTTGCCTCCCTGCTTCCACGATCTCATTTCTCTTCCTCTATTTCTTTACTGAGCCAGCTCATCTTCCTCATGCAAATGATCTTGTCTACTAATACATAAAGAAAGTAGAAGTTTTCAGGTGAAAATAACCTTAAAATTGATGATACACAAGCTACCCACACATCCTTCATTTATACACGTCTTTAAAATGGAGAGCATGTTACTTCATCTTTTCTGGTGGCTTCCGTATCCCGATTTCCTCCAGTCTTCACACACTGCTGCTAAGTCAGTCTATTTTCTGTCCTCAAATTCCCATACTCATGCATCTTTCAAAAAGACTAAATCATATTTGTCTTCAGATATAATTTATTTAAGCCAATGTGTATCTGCTTCTGAGCCGTCCTCCCTTTCCATCCGTGATTCCTGTAAAAGCCATATTCCTCACAATTTCTATCCAGTCATTCTCACCCTTCAACAAACTGCAGTGTGGCTTTTGCCCTTGACTGCTTCACAGTAGCTGGCCTTTCTTTAGCCACAAACAATTCCTCAGTGTAGAAAATAAAGAATGACCTAGTAATAACAAAGGTATTTTTGGGCCGGGTGCAGTGGCTCACACCTGTAATCCCAGCACTTTGGGAGGCCAAGGCGGGCAGATCACATGAGGTCAGGAGTTCAAGACCAGCCTGGCCTACGTGGCAAAACCCCATCTCTACTAAAAATAGAAAAATTAGTTGGGTATGCTGGTGGGTGCCTGTAATCCCAGTTACTCGGGAGGCTGAGGCAGGAGAATTGCTTGAACCTGGGAAGCAGAGGTTGCAGTGAGCCGAGATCTCTCCATTGCACTCCAGCCTGGATGACAAGAGCAGAACTCCATTTCAAAAAAATAAAAGATATTTTTGTCTGGAAAATACTACATTTACATTTTCAATCCTAGCTGTCTTCTGGTACCTGACACAGACATACTTGTTAGTATTTCTCACAAGCGTCTATCATACCTCTAAGAGTTCCTACTTCAGCAAATAACACCATAATTTACCCAGTTGCTAAGTCAGGAATTTGGATGTCTTTATTGGTATCTTTCCTGAATCCTCCTTACATCCAGTTCCATCAGCATTTAATAAAAATCTGGGAATGGTTCTCCACTGTTTTTGGAATAATGCTGAAAAGCCTTAGAAGGTCCACAAGACCGTGTAAGATCCCCCCATGCCTACCACTTTCCTCTTCAATGAGGATGCTCTGAACATAATGCCTTCATTTAGTTTTTAAAATATGCCTTGATTTTACCTCCCTCTAGGCCTCAGAATTCCTTCTTTGCACTGTGTAGTATCCTCTTTATCCATCAACACCTTTTTATCCTTTAGGTTTTAGCTAAGATGTTATTTCCTGAAAGACATTTTATGAACCATATCCCTCCAACTATATCAAGTTTCTCTTTTATTCACTCTCAAAACACACTGTATTTTTTCTTGATTGAATTAAACGAGGTTTTTATTAATTAATGCCACGTGATTTCCTAACCAGAGAAGACCTATGAGATAAGAAAGTACGTCTCTCCAACACTCACCACATTCTTATAGATGGTAACTGCTTACTAAATATGTTAATTATATATTTTTGTACTACAATTAGCACAGAGGCATAGTACAAAAAAGTCACCTGATTAAAATATC
Organism: Aotus nancymaae; assembly: GCF_030222135.1. Taxonomy (NCBI): domain Eukaryota; kingdom Metazoa; phylum Chordata; class Mammalia; order Primates; family Aotidae; genus Aotus; species Aotus nancymaae. Next base: position 6,204,659 of record NW_026988503.1, read on the forward strand.
TAACATAGACACTTTGGATTTTTTTAACCTAAATAAAAAAGATCAATAATCATAAAACATCACAGCAGATACCAAAATGTAAAGGCAAAATTGTTCCACAGTACAAAGCAGGTAGCCTGTACTTTCATAATCAACATTAAGTTAGAAATTATTTTGTAAATTTAAATCAACTCTTCATTTTTAAACACTTTATTGCTTTGATAGTTTTATTCTTTTAAAACTTTAAAATTAATATATTTTCCAAAAATGTTAATTATAAATGAGGATCGTAGCTCTGTGATTAGGTGTTCCAGTTTATTTATACACACACAAATAGACACACACAGAGCTATGTGTACATATGTATTTTTTATAAAGTCCATAATTGTAGCAATGAAATTTCAGGTCATAGATTCAAACCTTTATTGCCATTATAGGGCCTTTGGAGAAATCTTGTTTAAGATTGTTAAAGATAACATTCACAGTTAGATTCCTAACCTTGGTAGATTATTAAATAAGAAACTACCAATGAGACATTCACTTCCTCTAACCAATGCTTCTTTTTTATTCAGCATGACAGTATCCACACCATAACTGCAAAGTAATCTGTTTTGTTTTGAAATCATAATTACATATTGACAAGTTAAACTGTGAGACCTAAATCAGGGGAATTTAAGCTATTATGGAAGCATTCTCATGGGGAAAACCTAAAGGGACATCAATTATTTTGCCACAATCTCACTCCTTTTCAATTTTCCATTCTTGTGTGCAATGAAATCCTGGGAGAAAAGAAGCTATAAAAAAAACTAGATGCAATACATTGCCAGGAGATTGAGAAATAGCTTCTATGGGTAATTAAAATAAAAACAGGTACAACTCATCAGTGAATTTATTCAGAGGAAAACATTTCTATCAGTGCAGTATATATTTTTTTCATATAAATTTACACTAACAAGCTATGATATCAAACTATATATGTCTGTGTGAATACAAATACATATAATTATGAAGACATTATAACTGCTTGAATAAAAACAGCAAATAACCTCATGGAACGAGTAATTGACAAACTATCTCACTGAAAGATAACCTGGTATTATATAATTTAAATTCATTTTTAAAAACTTTGCTACTGTTACATGAGATCAGAATTGTCATTGATTTTTGTCAGTGAACCAATCTACTAACAAATACATTTCCTGTATATTTATACAGGAAATTAAAATCAGAAAAATTATTATGTATACTATTTGCCAATAATATATAAATTAAGATGGATTTTAACTCTAAAAAATATTATTTCCAGAATTGATTTATGTTAAGCATAGAATTATTACCTGCAGGAACCAAACTCTATCCTGGACTTCAGAAACAGGAATTATAAAGTAAATAATAGAATCCAAAATGAATGATGAAACATTTTTAAAATTTAAATTTTGTTTCATTGATGACATTTAGGAAATAATATCTATATTATCAATATTATATGAATTCTATATCTGGAGCACAAAATACTTATACTGAAAGAAAGCTTGGTATATTCTGACTCCTATTTTGGAGATTTGTCATTGTCCCTCATCAGAAAGTTGCCCAGAAATACACTGCATAGGATATATAGTTCATATCTGTATTTCTATTACTTTTGTACCCCATTCCTACCCCCCAACACACACAAATTGAAATAGAAGCAGCCTGGCTTACTGATAGGAGATTGCTTTTATATTTTCTTAAGTTTTGCAGTTCCACTTGAGTTGAAGAGCATTAGTTATTGGTTAAAAGAAGGTTTTCAGAGTTATAGATTTTAGCACTTTGTTGACTGAGGATTTGGATGCTCAGCAAACTTGGCTAAAATGCAGAAAGTGACAGATGCATGAAAAGTTGAAAAAATAGGACACATAACTGTAAGCTCAGCCAATAAACTTCTGCCAGAGATTTACTGTTTCTTAAAGTGCTGATGCTGAGGGAAACATGGGAAAACTATAATCAAAACTAATTTCTGGTCCTTTAATCATGACTAGTGGTTAGCTTCAAATCAAAATTAATATTTGTCTCTATGTAAAATGTATACTGTATATTTATCAAGAGACAATATACATTATCTAAAAGCTTATTTTTTTGTATTTTCCCTAACGTATTCAATATGCTCCATAAGGACACTAGAAGCAAGTAAAAAAAAAATGTAACATTACAAAGATACTTGTAAAGTAGAGAAATTTCATCTTTCAGATAATTTGTTAGAACATTCTTCAGCATCAAGGAAAACATCATACCTTCTAGCCTCACATTATATTCCTATTTGAATGTGGTGTTTACCTACTCAGGGGAGGCTGAGGCTGTAGTGAGAGATTTCAACAGTGAGAACTGACTTTGAGTTGAAGATTATTCGTTGTCTGGCTTCAAACAAATTATTTAAGTTTAATGAGCTACATTTCTTTTTATCTTTAAAGTGAGGATAATAGCTACTCACCCTGCAGGATGGCTGAGAGGATGACATATTTCTAGTCAGCCTGCTGTAGGGCCTGAATGAGCACTCTACATGTTTGTTGAGTGGTTGTAGTTTGACTCATGGGAACAGAACAACCAGAAAGTCTGCTTGTGATGGCAACTTCTAATACAGTGATCCCAAATGCTTCCATTTCAGACTAGCATATTTTACAAGAAAAGAACAAATGTATAGAACTAGAAGCTATATTGAAGTCTCCAGTAGCTTATGAGTTAAGTAGAAAAAAGAGAAAGTCAGGCTTTGAATGGTCCATTGAACATCTCATTTCTTGTATTTATTATTCTGTGTAAACAATGCTAAAAACAACAATGATTGTAACATAATGACACACAATATAAGCTAAGAAAATCAATTCAGTAGCCACTTTGGGAACCAACTGAGTTCATCCTGTTCTCTGCCAATTAGCCACATATTCCTCTTCCCATGAATTTCCACTCAGTCCTTACACTTCTTAAATCTTTGCAAATCTGAGTACTGCTTTACTATCACTGCAAGGCAGGGTAACTTGCAATTCCACCATTGACCCTACTGGAGACACACCTTGTGGGCCTTTGTTTTGTTCCCAAGGGAGATCAAGAAGACCTAGAAATCCACCAGTAAGGACTGGGACCTGTAGAGGAAACTTCCCCCCATTTTTTAGTAGCCACAAAAATTGCATAAGTCATGGAAGCCTCTCTATTCTACAGGTACATGGTTCCTTAATTGCCTTGTCTGTAGTTTTGGCATGCATAATAAATAAGAAACTCTCCTAAAATTGATGTTCCTATTAGCTTTATTTTGCAGAAGTCATTAGCCACAACTAAAATATAAATATATAAATCAAAATAAGTGTTCCATAATGAAGATAATAAAATCTACTACATAAAATGACTTCATATAAATATATTGAAGTATATCAGCAGCCAAAATGCTAAACTTCGAACTGGAAAAATATTACAACAGGGACAAGCAATATTAAATCATTACCAAACAAAATAGTGTCACATTAATTTGTTGAAGGTCAAAAACATAAATAGGAAAACGACTGCTATGAGAAATATGTTCCAATGGTAGAAAAATGGATTTTCTATGCTGACAATTTTGCTGTGAGCCTGGACACCTGATACCATGGTGTGATGGGGAAGAGAAGAGGTAAAGGGAAATTATCAATCACAATCATTGTGGCAATAAAATCATGGTAAAAAAACAGACATATAAGTCAGTTAGATTGGACTTATTTATGTACAGCCACACAATTAAAAGATTTGAGTGGCTTGTCAAGTGAGTATACTAAAATAGTGTCTTGTAGACAGTAGGCTCATAAATATTTGGGAGAAAAAGAAGGATAAAAGGTAGCAAGAAAGGTAACATGATAAAGGTAGGATTCATCTTAGATCTATCTGACAAAAGTAGTGTTCTTAACTATTAAGTTAGAAAGAAGTAATCTTCAAAGAGCCCTCACTGGAGCACATTAAGTGAGCTGATACTGGAGATAATTTCAAAAGACCAGGTAATATTTTCAGAGTCAAAATTAGATCTACACCAAAAAAGATTTTTGAAGATGTTCAAATACCTTTCTTTTATATATGTCTTTGATCTCTTAAGTTTCCAGGAGCAATAGCATCTAGCCATCTCTAAAGACTATAGATTCAAGTCTAATATAAATATGTTAGTGTTAGATTAAATGAATATTTTAATTAAAAGTTAATAAATAATTTCCTATAGTATCTGTATACGAACTTTGTATTTTCCTTACCTCATATAAATCTAACCAAATATTCTCTTATAATTATGTATTAATTTAAAACATCTTTGTTAAAATATTTGTCTTTTTTCTAAGAACTATTGGCATATATAACTATTTATTATGAGATTATTTTCTTACTAGGTTGTTTGAGGCCTAGGATAAGGTATTATATCCACTTTTCTATCCTTGATACCTATCATTTTGTCTGACACCTGGGAAATTGCCAATAAATGCTTGTTAAATAAGTATATGTCTGTTATCAGCATAAATGCATGTATGGAAAAGGTCATTAAACTTTGAATGAAGTTAATATTATTAAATGCTAAGACATACAGTGTGGGGTGGTGGTGAGAAGTATTTGTAAATGGTATGGACATCTATTTGGGGTGATAAAAATGTTCTAAAGTTGATAGTGGTAATGACTGTATAACATTTTTATCTCCCCAAAACGATGTCCATACCATTTACAAATACTTCCCACCAGCACCCCACACTGTACATCTTAGCATTTAACAATATTAGACACTTCATTCAAAAAGCCACAGAAATGTACATTTTAAATGAGTATATCTTATGATAAACAAATATGTATCTCAAGATTGTCTAAAAGATAATAAACTCAATAACTGCCATGTTAATTTTGACAATTTTTCTCCTACATATGCAAACTGATGTTGAAAATAACTGAGAACAATTTGAACAGGAGAAGAGGACAGAGGCTATGAAAGATAACAGAGGTGGGTGTCTTCTTAAGGCTGAACATGGCATTACTGCTAGTCACAGTGGCAGTTAGCAACTCTGATCTATAGGCTACAGCCTCTCCAAACTTTATTTCCACTGACATCCTTTCATCTGTGAAGCTCTAATTCTTACATTAAATTCTTTATACCTGTTTTTGAAAATGCTGTGAGAACAACTAAACTTTACCATAAAATAAGCAATGCCTCATATTTGTCACAAATAGAAACCATGAAATCGTAATTTTTGAATTCTAGAGAGCAAAACATTGTAAATAGATTATGTCTGGAAAATGGTTTAGCTTACTACAACAAATTTTAAAAAGCAAATCAAAGCTTTAAAACTTTAAAACTTTATTGTCACTTGCAAGTCAGTATCATTCTATGGATGAGCTAAAATAAGCATTAAGATCACATAATTATTAAACCAGGCCATATTTTGCTACATGAAGGTTTCCTGCAATACTGAGTAGTGAATAATAAGGAGATTAACATTAAACACGCCATCTGTTGTGGGTTTTTTTGTCTCAAAGAAGATGCACAGCAAAAGTGAATTCCCTTTAGTACAATGTTATCAGAGATGCTTTTAATTATAGTATTTAGTCCTTCTCCTCACAAGAACAAACTTACATTGGAAGGGAGAATGTAGATAAAAGATGGGTAAAAGGAAGTACGTTGCTTTAAACTTAAAAACAAAAAGTTTTCTTCATGAAGCGGAATCATTTAATTACTCTAAGATTTCCTGAAAGGATTTCAATTTCATCCACAAAAATTGAATTATATCCATGTGTGCCCAAGAAATGAAGTGTGGCAGGTGCTGCCGTAAAAATGAGCAACTCAATGGCAGTCCCCATTTCTTTCCTCAGTCCCTTTGTGGTTTAATTGCCTACCACTTGAAGCTGTGCCTCAGAGATCTACATAATAATACAAAACTTATACCGTCCACCAGTCATCCTATTTAGATCTTGAAAACTGTACCTCATCTAGTCAGCATGATGACTATTCATATGGATATGGAACACAGGATCAGCTAATCTATTTCTCTTCACATCATTGTCCCTTTTCAGTTTCGAACTTAAATCTTCCTCTGGAAAGCCACTGAGAATCCCATGCTTCACGAAATCATTCTGGGTAATGTCTTGAGACCAAAGCGTATATCATTACACACCTAACCTATTATAATGAGATATAAAGGTACGCTTATTTTTGTTAAAAAGGACAGAAATTGCATTCTGTTCTCTAAAAATTAATAATTTTGGCTTACCTTGGGAATTTCACACTGTTATATTCCATGTTAGGAAAATAGATTATGTCTCTACTAGATGGCACCCATGCTAACAATAAGCTGGATAAGGTAAAATATCATTAAGTCATTTAAGTAATTATCTTGATATTTCAGTTATCTCAAAAAGCTATTCATTTCATATTAAAGATAAAATAATGCCAGATATGGTGGCTCACACCTGCAATCCCAGGACTTTGGGATGCCCAGGTGGGTGGATCAGTTGAGGTCAGGAGTTTGATACCAGCCTGGCCAACATGGCAAAACCCCTTCTCTACTAAAAATACTTAAAATTAGCCTTGCATGGTGGTGTGTGCCTGTAGTCCCAGCTACTTGGGAAGCTGAGTCAGGAGGATCACCTGAGACTCGGACATGGAGGTTGCAGTGAGTGAAGATCATGCCACTGCACTCCAGCTGGGTGACAGAGTGAGACCCTGTCTCCAGAAACAACAACAAGAACAACAAAAACCAGATACAATATTAACGAGTTGACTAATACTTGCTACTTCAAATGAGCCTTGTTCATTTACCATTTCTTTATGCAAAAGACATGCTTGTGTGAACTCCCACATTCAGTGCAATTACTTTAGATTCTATTTCCTAAACATTTCCGATGCTGAAGGTACTGTGAAGTCTAATGTCTTGCCAAACTATGACTCTTTGGTCAAAGTTACCTAAATAGTATGGAGGCATAAACAATAAATAGGCAACTAGATTTAAAACTGTAAATTGATTTTTCTCTCCAATCATTAATTCAAATGAATGGAATCCACTACTTCTCAGTAGTAAAAGTAACGTCTTAGTTCCATTTCAACACTTTTCAAGACAGGGATCTTCCGGCAATCCCTATTACTATTTCTTTACACTCCTCAAGCTCTCTTTTTGTTTCAAATACAAATCCTCTATTTACTCTCCACCCAAACACATGTGATTATCTCTCATCTGGTTTAGATTCCTCCTTTTATCTGAACCCCTCTACCATATTTAGTGTTCTTTTAGACCTCATTTACATTTTGTCCTCTGCTAAATAAGATCCATACATGGGCATAAGAATGCTCTTGAAATTTTATGTGCCTGTGTTTTTATTAATGCATTTGTTTATTTTGGTGTCATATACTATTTGCATAATGTGATTAAAGAAGTGAATATTCTTTTCAGAAAAATAGTGCATATATACATTTAATAAAATAAATAAATGCATAAAGGTCACCTGCCTACAACGTCATGTTCATTTTAACATACTTGATGATAATTTCTTACCACTTGATTATCTACTCAATGTTTAAGAATAAAACTCTCAGGCCGGGCACGGTGGCTCATGCCTGTAATCCCAGCACTTCAGGAGGCTGAGGCAGGAAGATCATGAGGTCAGGAGATCAAGACCATCCTGGCTAACAGGGTGAAACTCCATCTCTACTAAAAATACTAAAAATTAGCTGGGCATGGGGGCATGCACCTGTAGTCCCCATTACTTGGGACACTGAGGCAGGAGACTCCCTTGAACCTGGGAGGCAGAGGTTGCAGTGAGCCAAGATGGTGCCACTGCATTCCAGCCTGAGTGACAGAGTGAGAGTGCATCTCAAAAAAAGGAAGGAAGAAAGAAAGAAAGGAAGAAAGAAAGAAAGAAAGAAACTCCTTCAAAGAGTTTGTCATTTCATACTCTATTTAATCATGTTCTCTGTCTAGCAAGAAACTATGCTGTTTAGGTAGGAAATATTTCATGGTATAGCCTAAGAATGCTACTTCCATTGTGAAACAAACGTAACTTTTTGTAAGAAGGTTTTTTATTTCTTTATTTTATGGAACAGAGAAATATAACTTCTTGCTAACTGATCAAGAGTATAAAATAATGGCCAACAGAAGTACTATCATTATCTTTTTTTGTCTGTAGGTCATGATATGTAGGTTATACAGATGGTGTGAGCTGATGTTATCATTTACATAGTCAAACTATAATTTGGCCTTGCCTGCTTTGTGTATATACTCTCTCATGTAAGAAGCCCAAAACCTACACTTCACAAGTAAGAATCTTTCCAAACCATTTGTAGAAACTTTGTTTGGGAAAACCCAGTCAAGTAGTGTGCAGTGTTTTAATTTGAGTCAATGGCTTTGCAAAAAATGAAAAAAGTCTGGCTGATTTTTTTGTTTATCAAAGGGTCGTGATTCTGTTATTAGATAGAGCAGAAACTTGTAGTTAAGAAAAAGAGATACCCTCACCTTATGAACCATATCTTACAAGTTTTATATTATATTAATAGAACACATTGAATCACAGTGCAATATCTCAAAGCAATCTTAATGAAAGGCATTTTATTTTGCTTACAAGTTTCCTAAAGTTATTAAAATATTAAACAAAGTTGATAACCATTACATACTGTCACCATGCAATCCTTAAATAAGTGACTCACTGAAGTTTCAGTTACTTCAGCCTCAACTGATTCATTATGCTCCTATAACATTTATTTAAACCCAAATTCATATTTTCCTAGATCATTTCTAACTCTAGAAAAAATATAATTTAAATAGTTTTTAGAATAGTCTTCATCATTTTAAGGGCTGTCAAAATGTATCACTAATAATTAAAACAGCATTTAATAGGGCTGTCAAAATGTATCACTAATAATTAAAACAGCATTTAATTAAATCCAAATGTACGCAAGAAATGGTCGTTGATACAAGAAGGAATGAAATATAGTCGTTGACCTGTAGGGGCACATGATGTAAATGGGAGGCCAGTTTTTTAAGTGCTAAGAAGCACCTGTCTTAAGAATATGAGTCAAAGAGTTTAATTGCAACTAGAAATAAGCTAAGAACACTGCAAAAAGGAGCTGGTATTTAAAATGTAGATAAATAAAATTCTGTTATGTAAAGAAAGTGGTACAGTCATCCCAGTTAGAGAAAACCGTTTGTACAAAGGCATATGATTAGGAAAACAAAGGTGTATGATTGGGAGTGGGGGGTCGGGTAGAATTAGAAACCTGAGGCACTGAAGTATGGGGGCTCCAGTGCACCAACAACTCCAAAACATTGAGTAGCAAATTAGATGGTAAGAAAGTGCTATTAAGATATCATAGGTATATGACCTGTGATGTATGCATTTATTTATTTCATTAAATACATATGCGTAATTTTTCTCAAGAGAATTTTTATTTCCTGTATGAGACACATAAGAACAGAAAATTCTCTTTGTACTATACACAATTTTAATTATCTGTGAGAAATTGAAACTAGTTAGCTAGGTTTTCAATACAGCTAGTACCTTTACCATCCTTCAAAAAAAAAATCTGATGCAACCAATTAAAATTAATGTAATTGTACATCTCCCCTTATTTTTTTTAACAGATTCGTATCTCTGCATTTCTGAGCAGACTTCCTGAATAAGTGAGATACATCAAGTCTCCTTCTTGCCTTATCAATCTATTTATTTAAAGTAAAATATGTTGCTTTAAAATTATTGTATCTCTTCTTTTAAGAACTTAAAAATATTTCAGAAATCAGGTCCCTTAACACATTCCCCACTATTCATTATTTTGTCTTAAAAATAGTTGCATTGTCATAAAATAAAAAGCTAATGATACTGACACTAGGCAGAAGACTTGATGATAACCTCACTTATTCTGCCAGAGAATCTCAGGAGTGGCCTGTGAAGCCTCTGGTCTTTTTTTTTCTTTTCTTTTCTTTTAAAGGACTAGCAATTACACTGGACTGTATTGCAGCATGCAGAGGTGAACAAATGATCTTAGAATAAGAGTGATGACTAACAAATTCAGTTTCAGTTTTGAACTAAGACAAAGAGACAAAAAGTGGTCTTTTGTGGTCAACCCTCTGCATTTCAAGAGGAGCCCATTAAATGAGTGATTTATCTTGGGTCAAGACTATTGGGTTAGCATATTATATCTTTGTGAGACAAGCTTGCTCCACTTCAAGCCACATCAAACAAAGACCTTATTTAAAAGTTCTAACTATGAGATAGTAGCAAGGGAAAGCATTCACAACTGAGAGTCAGAGCATACATTAGTTACTAAATGATGGCTTAATAACTTTATTTAGATTATTTAATAGATTCAGGGAGAAATGCATATAAAAATACATTAAAAGTAGGGAAACTATCAGCATAATGACAGATTAATGATGCAATATTTGAAAAAATGAAAAATATCAGTGATCTAAAGTAATACTATGTAACAAATGCACAGAAAGAGAGAGAGAGAAATACACTAAACTTTAAGATTTAGAAATTAAATTGTAGATTGCTTATTTTATTTGGTTCTAATTTTCAATCCAAGCAATGCTTTTTTGGAAGAAAATAATCACTGTGATATCATATGTATTTCTGAGAAAAGATTTAAGTGTGCACCTGTCTGCCAGATCAGTTGGGGTCTGGACTCAGCTGGTATGGCCAGAATGACTGGAGCTCTCTTCCTCCAGGAGGCTAGCCCAGGCTACTTGGTCCAGAAGTCTCAAGGTTCACACCAAGAGACAAAGCAAAACCCAATGTGAAAGCACTTATCTTTTTTTTTTTTTTTTTTTTTTTGAGAAGGAGTTTTGCTCTTGTTGTCCAGGCTGGAGTGCAATGGCGACATCTGGGCTGACTGCAACCTCTGTCTCCCGGGTTCAAGCAATTCTCCTACCTCAGCCTCCTGAGTAGCTGGGGTTACAGGCACCCACCACCACGCCCTGCTAATTTTTGTATTTTTAGTAGAGCTGGGGTTTCACCAGGTTGACCAGGCTGGTCTCAAACTCTAGACCTCAGGTGATCCACCCACCTCGGCCTCCCAAAGTGCTGGGATTACAGGTGTGAGCCACAGGCCCTGGCCGGTGAAAACACTGTTGAAGCCTCTGATGGCTCTATATTTGTTAACACATAATTGGTACAAGGAATGGACATGACACTCCTAGATTGATTGTGTAGTAAAACATATTTCACCACTAGACAAGAGGAGTTGCAAAATATTGTTGCATTAAAAAAACCCTACTGTAATACTATTATTATACAATATGCTCATGACTTAAAATTTTAGGTTGGAAATGTGGAAATAAATTCAATTTTCCTGGTTAACATAATCTGCTGCTTCTAAAAATAGATTTTTAAAAACCTCTCATTTCATCATGCTATCAACACTTTTGTTGTTGTAAAAGTAAATAGATGTTATTGATTGAAACACTACTAATGTAACTTATTAGCAGGAAAAATAAAAATAATATATTATCACTGCCAGTATGGGGCCCACCAGCTGGGCATGTTAATCCCAGCACTTTGGGAGGCCAAGGCAAGAGAATCACTCAAGCCCAGGAGTTCCAGTCTAGCCTGGGCAATGTAGTGAGACCTTGTCTCTACAAAAAGTATTTGAAAATTAGCTGGGCATGGTGACACAAGACTCTAGTCCCAGCTACTCAGGAGGCTGAAGTAAGAGGATCACTTGAGCTCAGGAGGTTGAGGCTACGTGAGCCATGACTGCGCCACCGTACTCCAGTCTGGGAAACAGAGTGAGATCCTGTCTCAAACAACAACAACAACAACAAAAAGACTATGGTATAAATAAAGGAGTTGGAACATAATAAAAAACACAAACATGCAAACAAAAAGAGCATCATATTAAATTGAAAAAAAAAAGATCTCAGATCTCATCTTCATTAGCTCCCATCTTCTGAGCAATTATATAAGAAAAATCTGAAGGCAGTGTTAGCACTACAAAATCCATGAAATTTATTTATCTGCTGCCATCACTACATGCTTCCAGCTGGGAGAACATCAATGTCTTTTTTCAGAGCTCTGAATCCCAGGTTATTTAACAGAATTGGCAGATGGATGACCTTGTGCTGTGTGAAAGTAGCTGCCTGAAAGTACAGTACTCTGTGTGTATGTGCTGTTCAGGTTTCTAAGATGGTCAGAGACAGACTTCCTGAACCACTTCCTAAATGATCTTTATTCATGGGGATGAATGTTTCTGCAACACAGCAGAAGTTAACGTGTAGCATTATTAAAAAAAATAAGACAGTTTTGGAGAGGATAAAATCATTCATGAAACTAACTTTCAAACCAAATAAAATATTGCCAAAAGAATCAAGACTGCTAAACAGGTGGGAGATAATAATTCCTGAAGTTTCACATCGTTAGTGGACCTCATGCTCCTGGTTGAACGTCTCTCACCTCTAAGATATCTCTGCTGCTCCCTCCCTCTTGCAGCTATCTTGTTCTTTGATATTCTGGGAGACTAGGCAAAGGAAGAGAAAAACTGACCATAACCTCTTCACTTTTTCTTTACAATAACTTTGTAAAAAATCATTTCTTGCTTGACAGAATTTCCCTATGGCATTGGGCCACCTTCACATAGACGTCTATAATTTTTCTCCTGCTTGAAACAATCTCCCACATGCCACTCTTGTTAATGACTGAGATACCCCCTGATGGTGCTTAACATTTAATAGTGCTAGAGCTCCAGATTTGCCCAAACAACCTTTTCCATTTACCTTACCTCAAAGGCCTTCTAATTTTTCTTCAGAGACAGAAATCCTTTAAGCCCATTGTATCCTTAGGCTACAAATTTACCGAGATTTAGGTTTCCAATAAGAGCGTTGAGATGAATGCCACCATCTCATTTATGAATCAATTTTTGCCCATCGGCTTTTTACTGTTATTACTTTTTATTTTATTTTGAACTCAAAGGAGAGAACCTCATATATATACATATATAGACACACACACACACACACACACATATATGCACACCTCATATGTTTATGTAAACTGTTGATAATTTAAATAAAATTAAAATCTGTTAATGAGAAAATTTCTAAATAATTTTTTTCCTACAATCTATTATATCTTATCATTCATTTCTATGTTCACTGGAGAAAGATATTTGGGATAAAATTCCTGAGATTACATTTAAAGCTGATTAAACAAGTTCTTTTCTTGAAGATAATTCATGAAATGCAATATAGCTGACAGTATGATATATGCCATGTAACTGCATGGCTTGGGGTTCTAATGCAGACAGTGTGTCGAAGTAAAAAAAACCTAAGAAAAAAAATCCATTTTTTCAGGAGAATTACAATTCCATTATTATGAAAACTTTTTTTAAAAAAATTTCATTGTTTTACAAAAAATAACAGAAAAAAATACTTTTAAGTTTCTTAATTATCAGTATTTCTGAAAGATTTCCTATTTTTCCTTTTGACTTTTGTTCTTTTTAGATGTATATGTTATATAAAATGTTCATGTTTACCTAAGCCGACATGTTGCTTTAGTAGCTGGCTATCACTCACCTAGTTTCAAAAGAAAATTGAGTATGTCCTATTCTTTAAACTCAACTAATTGAAGAGTTACTGTATGTATGCCATATAAATAAAATGCTTCTGTGCCTACATGTCTTTTAATCATATTTATATTTACAGATTGGATAGAGCCAGTGTACTTGAAGAAAGCAATCAACTCTGAGAGCTCTTCAATTATAATAAAATTGTCACCTAGACGGGAGGAATTAATACTAATGTTTTATACTACTGTAGGATGACTATAGGTAACAAAAACACATCATTTAGTTTAATATAGCTTGAAGAAGGATATCGAATGTTTCCAACACAAATAAATGATAAGTATTTATGATGATGAATATGCTACTTACCCTGACCTGATCACTACATTTTATATGTAGCAAAACTTCGCTACGTACCCCGTAAATATATACAATTATTGTGGATCAATTAAGAAAATAAAATGTAATTAAAAAGTATAGAGTGGAAATCTCATTGGTATTAAAATGTTAATTATAAAATAGCTATATGGGATAGTCATACAGGATGGCATACCTTGAAAACCAGAGTCCCATTGATCCCTAGAGGCTCCTAAATGCCTGGGGGTTATTTGGAGAGAGAGACATGCTGGTGATAAGAGAGCTGGGATGAATCCTGTCAGGGTGGGCAACAGGTTGAACTTTGGGTTTTTTTATTCTGTTTTCAACTGCAACAGCTGTTTTGTATTCCAAATTATACTGCACTTGATTGAAAAGTTCCCTAATTTAAGAAATTTAAAAGTTTGAGAATATATATTATAGTTAAATGAAATAATTTCACCTTTTGTGAGATTATGTGACTGTAGAAGTTTCACACATGTGTTCTTATTAATAAATAAGAAGGAAGATTTATTCTTTTAAATATGAGTATCCTAATTAATCCATGTGGTTCTATAAAAGTATAATTTTTAAGAAGTATGATTTAATAAGAAGGCAGAATACAATATATTATGTCATGTCATGAACCAAGTGGCATGCCTTACTGGTCAAATTAAAAACAGAGTTTTATGGATTTTGTGCACACAAACTTCATAATCTAGTGGGAAAAATAAGGAGTACCCTAAAAAAATAAATTCTCAGTCCTTTCCCATAGATGTCATGTAAATTTGATTCATATTGTTTTAAGGTTTTCTGTTTTTATACATTTATATCAGTTAGTATGATTTAAACTAACCAATCAGCCAAACAAAATTGACGGCAACTGTATTCCAGAGTGATGATTTAAGTACCATGATATAATGTTCATATTAAGATTTGATAAGAAATTCTTGAATCTTTAAAAAGCTCTTAACATGATTAATAACTCCAATATTCTAAAGATATTAAATATAATAAACATGAGACAAATCCTTTTTCTAAGTTATCTAAGTTCATGTTAAACTATGAATTGGTTAGCTACACAAACAAGTGAAAATTAGATTATGAGTATAAAATAATAACTCTCTGGGACAAAAAAAAATCCACATGTCATTCAGCAGAGAATGAGGGTCCCTTCAAGGAAATTTAAATCTAATCTACGTTTATCATTTTCAGAAAATGACTGGAAGTTAAGCTAATTAAAATATACAACTTTTTGATGAAACTTGTACTCAGTGTTTGCTTTTGATATTTGTCGCACAGGTATAGTATAGGCTGAAAAAAATGTTTCTTAAAACTTAATTTTCTAACTCACACTCAGAAATCCTAAAACTAAGTATAAAAGAGTAAGCATATGTCTTTAACTGCCTTGATATAAAAAATTTATATTTTTTTACATATAACTCTATTTCTCCATATAGTTCCTCATGTGATTTATTCTCTTCTTTCATTAAATATATAACATAATAGAATATATAATTTAACATAATAGAATATGTAATACAAAGTTTTCTTTCTTTTAAATATCAGTATCTAAATAAACCCAAAACATGTGTTTCTATAAAAGTATCATTTTAAAAGAAATGCAGAATTATACCAAAACTCTAGACAATACTTACTTGATGTTTAAAAATATGTACTTCATTCATTCTTTATTGCTTAATGTTTTAAGTTAATGTTAGTCTATAATAACCAAACAAAATGTGTTGTCTATATTTGTTTCAGTTAAAACATTCTATGGGAATTTTTTATAATGTCCCACAGGAGACATCAATCTACAATTCAATTCTTATCTTTTAATAATTTTGATATTAGACCTAGTTTATTGTTTTGCACATAATAAATCAGTAATATATTGCTTTATACGGAATCTCATATACCTTATGCAACTCTTTTTATGCCATTATTTTATAAATACATGACCTAAATAAATATATTTCTCATTTAAATCTAGATTTTTTTAATATTGCATTTATCTCAAGAAAAATCACATTAAAATTAATAGCAGTATGGAAAATTAAGCCAATATAAACAAAAATTTACCCATAGATGGTAACTACCTTAGGAAAAAAAAAAACCTAAGAGCAAAATTCTCACTTTAGGAGTCTTGTCAAGTAGTGTGATGTACTGCAGTACAGAAAGCAGCCAAATTACACAGAAATCAATTAGCATGTAACAAGTAATGATCAGCTATGATTTAAGCTTCAAGGAAAGATGAGTTGACTCAGACAGAATAACAATTGGCCTAGAACATATTTTAATTTGTAATTATCTGACAACAATGAATTTTGAATAAGCCAGTAAAACACAATCTGCAATAGTTATAGGATTTAAAATATGGAAATAGTACGAAATTCTGATAGTTTAGTTATCTTAATATAAAGTGTGGCAGGGTGGGAGGGGGGACTCATAATGCAAGAAAAACAATATGATAAAATAATTTATAATATTAAATTATTTGCATAATTTAAACATTAAATTATAACAAGTAAACAAATTGTGTTCTCCTGATAATCTTGATAGAAAAGTATCCACTGAAAGTATGACAACAAAGAAAGAAAATTGAAAACATCTGCTGCTTATGTGAGGTCAACTATTTAATGAATTCTACATCACCCAGAGAGACTTTCAGAGAGTATAAATGTGATGTGAGACTCTCTGTAGTAGTACTTATCAGTATATGAAGTACAAATAAATACAATAAGATAGAGGCTTTATTTATAACCTGAAAGTGATTGGACTAAATTCATCATTAAGAAAAGGCAAGATTCAATCCACCAAGCAGTGCTTTATATTCAACAAAACAAAACAACACCAACAAAAAATAGAACACAATTTCAGTTAACTAGAATGCTGGGCATGAAACATGACAAATCTCCTGCCCTTGTTACCTCAGAGATCAGTATTAAGCTTCCAATGAAAGGGGGGAAGAAAGGAAGGGTTTAAAATATTCTATTTAATGCTTTCCGGCCTCAATATTTAATAGTTAATTGATGGTTCCGAACTTTTCAGAATGCAATAGTACTGAAATTTGATCTATCTTTGGCTGAAGATATTAAGAGCAAAAGAAATTAACTGAATCTACATTGACAGCAGGAAAATATAGTACTTCTCAAAAACAATCTAGTTTATCTTTATTTGCTGTAATTTTTCTCTTACTTCTAAAAATCAAGTGCAGTAAAGAAATTCCATGAATTGAAGATTTTATATTGTTTTAGTCCAGATAATGTGTTTTTACTATAACTGGTTTATTTGAACCTTTTCTTATGTTATCTTTGTTGTCTATTGTAAGGCAAATGCAGCTTAACTTTCTGTAATATTATGTAGGAAAGTGACAAACAAAAAGTTCAAAAGAAATAGAACAAGCAGAAAATGATCAGAATAAAAGAAGTTATAACAATGGTTGTTTCTTCAGGAGCTAAGAACACTTTACATGAAAATGTTTGTTTAGAAAGTGAAATGTATAGGATAGATATGATAATTAAATGTCAGAGAGAGGAAAAATTTTAAATTGAAGATAGAAAAACATTTTCATGTAGTTGATTTTCTATTATCTTAAATACAAAATAAGCATTATTTGGATATTTACTTTCCACTTCACCTGAAGGTTAAGGATGACAACAACAAAGGTCCAAAGAAAGATACGATTTCAAGAATGCGGTGGACGATGAATCCTCAAATCTCTATCAATGGTTCTGTAATCTTAACTAAATTTGGAAATATTTGCTAAAAGCTGATAAAATTTCAGGGTACATTTTTGGTGTATAATTAGATGCAGTGCTTATAGGCACTCAATGTTTACATATAGATGCTTGATTGAAGAACATCTTCCGAGGACTATTTCTTCTTTTCACTTTGTAAGACAATTTTAGTGGTGGTGTATTAATCAGACCTAGATTTTCACTGTTGTATCAGAAAGGAATTACCATAATATGGCTGGAAGACAAAAATGTAATGAATTGAAATGTAAATTTGTAATAATAAATTCAGGAAAAGCATATATGGAATAGATTTTCTATGATTCTATGTTCTTCCCCAAGAAAGTGGTTTTCATATGGATACATTAGTCTAAAGCTGAATAAAGATGCCACCATATTTGTAAGTGATATTGTTTTATGACTAAGTACATACTATTCTGTACATAAAAATCATTTATAACAATGAGAAAACTTTAAAATACATGGTGGTTTTTCTTACAGGAGAAAAGTTTTGACAATGGTCATAGAGCCAGAAAATCGATTTTTCTACTACCTCAAAAGCATTAGTTAATAGTCCAATTACAGATATCTGCAGAAAACATTATTTTGGAAGCAGGAAGGAGAAAATCTTTTGTTTTATTTTTAAATATACATTGGTATTTAAAAACCAAAGCGAATAAATAATTTTTCAGAGGATGAAATTGATTTGTACTTTGTTGTACTTTGTTCATAATTTTCTTCTACATGACACCAAATTCTTCTATACATCTGTAGAAAGTGTAGCTAGTACTCATCAGAATTTGGAGCATGAAGAGATTAATATTATTACACATAA
Organism: Aotus nancymaae; assembly: GCF_030222135.1. Lineage (NCBI taxonomy): Eukaryota > Metazoa > Chordata > Mammalia > Primates > Aotidae > Aotus > Aotus nancymaae. The sequence goes on from NW_026988503.1 coordinate 6,223,071, forward strand.
AGTATTTTTAAAAGTCTTTAATCATGAATTTTTTTCAGGGATAATGGTGTTTTGGACACACGGTATGGCATAAGTGACACAGTGACTGCTTTTTAATACAACGTACCACAGGACTACACAAAGTATCTATTTGGAAATAGGTCTTTGCTAAAGTTAAGCTAATTTAGAAGTGATGTATTGGAAAAGAATATTTTCTGAAGTCAGAATAATATGACTAAGAAATGGGTTATATGAGGGAACAGAGAGAAAAAAATAACCATAACATTTTCAGGAGAACAGTATTCTACTCAGCCAACCACAACATTTGAGATCATCTTTCGACTTAAAGGCAAAAAGCAAAAAAACCTCCAGCCATGGCCCTATGAAAAATCATCCAGATGGAAAATTTCTGTGAAAGAAATGTGCAGTTACCACTCCTTTTAAGGAAAATAAATAGTTCTTGAATAAAAAAAATTGATGAGTCCAGACTTTAATTGGTTAGGATAGCCAGAATTAAGGTAGCATCAGGTTACTTTTTGTTTGTTTCATTTTATTTTAAGTTCTGGGATACATGTGCAGGATGTGCAGGTTTGTTATAAAGGTAAGTGTGTGCCATGGTGCTTTGCTGCACCTGTCAACCCATCAGCTACGTATTAAGCCCAGCATGCATTAGCTATTTTTCCTGATGTTCTCCCCACCTCCCTCATCAGGCCCCAGTGTGTGTTGTTCACCTCCCTGAGTCCCTGTGTTCTGATTGTTCAGCTCCTGCTTAGAAGTGAGAACATGTGGTGTTTGGTTTTCTGTTCCTGCATTAGTTTGCAGAGGATAATGGCTCCCAGTTTCATTCATGTCCCCGCAAAAGCATAATCTCATTCCTTTTATGGCTGCATAGTATTCCATGGTGTTGACTAAATAAATGATTGCAGTTTTGATAGTTTAAGGAGAAGATAAAATGAAAAATAAGAGGCTTAATGTTGAAATTAAGGGAGGAGCTACTCCCTGCCTTCATTTTCTTAGAGCATTTACTTACAAAAAACCTTAAAATAGTAAGTTCTTTTTCTTTTCCCTCTCTGAAATAAATACACACACATAAACATATACATTTTTGGAAAACTAGATAGGCCTCTTGAGATAGGCCTTATGTCAGCTTAATGACTCAGAAATGTCACTCAGAAATGTCTTTCTCAAGAACCTGGGGGCATCTCTTCAAAATGTAAACATCATCAAGAGAGAAAGCATTTTTTTTTTTTATTTTCCACTTTCTGTGGAAATGTAAGAGCGTAACTTTTGTGAGAACCTTGCTCCAAGTTGCAAACTTACCTCCTGTCATAAAGATATGAGATATGTGTTTATCTTCTGGACAAATCCAATTAACTAACACACATGGTCACCCCGATTACCAGGAAAAGTTATGTTGAACTATGTGTGACAAATGGTCCTGTCAAGTTTTCTTAATTGAGGACTAATTATTGTTTATCTTGAAAACATGGGTATAATGCATTGTATATGCTTGGTTATATAAACGGGTGAGATTTCTTTCTGTGTTTATAGTCTCTTAGTGGATTGCTTATCATAAACATCACATTCTAATTTAAAGTTTATTCAATTATAAGTGTTTTCTTTCTCCATTGCCTTTGTGAAGAGAATATGTGTTTAATAGAAGAGTTTGTTTATAATTATAATCCCTCAACGATGACAAAACTAGCCAGAAACAAAGAATTCAGGATATGTTTACTGAGAAAAAATATACGTTAATTTTTTTATTAGTGGAATAAAGTAGAATAAACTTATGAATAGTCATTGGCAATCACATTTCTGCATACAATATATTAACATATAGGAATTATTGCTTATGTGGGTAAAAATGAATAAATATAAACTCTGAAAAGATTGTAAGATTCTTCTCTTAGCACATAAACCCCACTGTAAAGTAAGTGAAAGAAAAAGACTGTGACCTTCCAAAATAAACATAAAATTTATCTCTAGCAGAATAGGATTTTAAAAATGCATAGAATTGTATAGGAAATGCACAAGGTCAAAGACTACATTAATAAACATTAAGAAATATTCATTTTAATCAATAAGATCATTTAACAATAATTTGTAATAAATTATTACAAACAAAACCAGAATGTGTTGAATTCCCATGATTCAAAAGAACATCACATCATTTTGATTCAATATCTCAGGTAACTAAGGAATGCAAAATTGTATTCCATGCTTCGTAGGGATTTATTTAATTTACTTCATGCACAAAAAATGATTAATATTACATACTGACTTGTCCAGACAGAGAAAAATTGTTATTCCATGTCTTCATTAAACTTATCTGTTCTCTGTCTCATTTCCCAACAAATGATTCTTTAATGAATATATAATCAAATTGAACAGTGTCCATTTGTTTTAGAAGAATTTTTTACATTTAAAAAATAAAATCCAGAGATTAAAATGATTGCATCTAAGCACATATGCATATATATGCATAGTCATGCAAGTATATAAGAATATATGTAAATATGTACACCCATATATAAACTTAACAGATGCATTATATTTTCATTTCTTTTTTATGTTACACATATTGCTAGACATTTGCCATTTGAACTCTTTCTTTTTAAAATTTAACATGTGACAACCATAATTAAATGGATGCATCAAATATGAGAACATGGCAATAGAGTTCTCCATCACTGAATCATTGTTTTAGCTTAACTATAATAAGTCAAATGATTCAAAATTTCCAGAAATGTTTGAAATCTATATAATTCTCATATATACTTTGTAATTATTTATTGTATTAATGGAAAAATATTTTGATTTCATTCATTTTCCCCCAATTAACCTCTTTTATAATACTAAAAAAAAAAAACACAAAAACATGGCTTGAATTGTTTGTGCAGTAGCTGATCATGGCTATTCAAAAGAGAACCTAATTTTGTTTTTCTGTTTTTTTTTTCTTACCTTTACCTTAAATGAAAAAGTAAATGTAGAGGATATATAGGAACAAAAGACAAGTTGAAAGAGAATTGTTCAAATATTGCAATGGTTTATATTTAAGATTATGCTCAAGAAATTAATACATATTTATCTTTTTTAAACTAAATGAAGTATTTGAGTCAAAAAGCTTAAAAATGGTTCAGGGAACAACCATGATTAGTGTTTCAGGGTCTTGATTTATGCAACAAGTTTAGTTTAATAATGGGCAAAACTGCTAATCAGTGCCCAAAGATATTAGATAATAAATTCAACTGGGCCAAATGGATATTTGCAGCGTAGCAACTACTGGCTTAATGATTTAATTAATCTAAACATGCAAAATTTTGTGCTTGCTTAAATTTATTTAGCACATGACACATTAATGGAGATTAAGCAACTAGGGGTGCATTCGTAAATTTAAAATGTGTTTTAGGGGAAAAGGGAAAATGAATTGATCTTGTATAAATGCCTCCTAAGACTTCATCAGGAACATGGGAGAATGAGCTCATATATTTGGCCTTGTAATTATTTACCTTATATTGCTAAATTGAAATAGCTTTGATTAGTACAGTGTATCTATAAAACTGCTCTAAAGAAAAGACAGTGATAATCAAAGTAGCACAGAATTAGGAGACTACTAGATTTCCTTAGAGCTGCCCTTGTAACAATTACTTCTAGTAAATACTTTAAAATCAAGTATTTTTTCTTATATTTAACTAGAAATTTAGAGTTATTTCCTTTTTTTGTAAAGTCACCTTTATGAACATTTACAATTATTTTATTTTTAAAGTTATGGGTTTTATTTTTTCTGTGGGAATTCAATATGTATTTGTTTTAATGAAAGAGATTTTGAATTTAAAAAAAACAGATATATTTAAAATCCTGATTGAGAAATATTTAAAACCCCTAAGGATTTAAAATATCACCTAATAGATTACGTGTAGAGCATTTGCCAAATATTAAAAGTTGTTATCTGAAATATTTTGCTTATATTTGCAACTGTTTTTACTTTCTAAAAATTGTTTAAGTACATTATACATCAATTAACAATTTTATGTACTATCTTTTTGACTTTTTTTGAGAGAGGGTTTTACTCTGTCACTCAGACTAGAGTACAGTGTGGCACAATCACAACTCACTGCAGACTTGACCTCCCCGGCTCAGCTGATACTCCCATCTCAGCCTCCTGAGTAGCTGAACCTACTTTCTGTGTCAGCTTCAAAAAGTGCTGAGATTGTACTGCTTTTGTTTAAATGCTCTCAGTTTAGACTATATCTACTAGAGAAAAGTAATGCCAGACACAAAACTTTAAGAACCTCAAAGTTTTCTAAGATTGATTTTGTCCCTAATATAATTTTCTCAAAATTTTATTACAGAGGGATTTCAGGGTTGGGTCTTGCTTTCAATGTTTAATAAGGATGAGCCTCTTGAATGATAGGATGTTATGCTTGCAAATGGCATATCACCTTTATTATGGCACTTGTCAATTTGAGACCATATTTCATTGATATTTCCTTCTCAGTCACATATAAGCCATCAGTAAATTCTGAATTAATAAAAGCACAAAAGAATGAATGGAATATGCATTCTAGAAATAAATATCTCCCCCTGCATTTACTTCTAAGGAGTTTATTAGACAAACAGACCAGGAACTAACTTAAAAATACTGTGTAGGCTTTCAAAGTGATTTGAATTCTGTAATATTCAACATCAAGTGTAAAAATTCATGATCAGAACCAGAGCTGTAGAATTCATTGTAAGACAATTAAAAAACAACATATTTTAGAACCATGAAGTCTACTGAGGAATTGTCTCACAGTTGATATTATCCAATTTTCAACTATATTTTTTCTAGAAAACAAAAAATCATATTTTACTTTGCTAGTACTATTTTCAGTGACTAGTTTTCTAGTGTTTCTAATAAGCTGACAAAAGATAAATACAAACTAAAAATACATCAAGCAATTCTGTAATTATATATTTTTTCCCCTAATATTTTGTGTAAGTGCATGATTTAATTGCCTCATACCAGCAATTAGGAATTGGGTCTGTTACATATTCTGCACAAGTGAAGCATTATATTGTCATATTTGTTTTGTGCTTTATATTTTATTAACAGTAATTATGGATATTGGTATGGATGTCAACATCACAGTTTATGCCTGAACTCTTTCTTATGTGTTCATAAAAACAAATGTATAATAACATTTTGGATGAACTAATTAAGAGAGAGAGAGAGAGAGAGACCGTGTGTGTGTGTGTGTGTGTGTGTGTGTGTGTGTGTGTAAGGGGGCTAATTTTATATCATGTTATAATTGTTTTTCCCCTAGATTTATGCATAAAGACAAATTACACACAAGTCCCAGGGAACACTCTAATTTGCTTGAGAACACTTAACCTTAAATTTTTTTAATGTTTTTATTCTTAATTACTATAAAATTACAAGGAGGGATAGAGAGTATATCATTTAATTTCCACTGGTTTTCATAAACAAGTATTTCCCAGGGGCAAACGTGGGATTCATTTGTACACTTTTATGAAATCATGATATAAGAATACATCAATTTATATTTGAAATATCTTTGTGACTCAGGTTACTATTTTATTCATACAGCATATAATTCACAGAGGATCCTATTCTTTAGACTATAGCTATGGTCTAGATCTAATGACTTCTAGTTTTTTTTTCCCTACAGCTGATAGAAATTGTTTTGAAAGGTATTTCTAGCAAAAAGATATCAGTGCCTTTTCTCTTTAAAAATAGTGTTTAACTTTTTAAAATGCCTTTTACAAACCTTCTTAAAATGTATTTTGCTCTATTATTTAACACACACACACACACACACACACACACACACACCTCACCAGATAATTTTTGCTAGAGAATTATGTTGGCTGCTTATATGTGACACAAGTACAATTAGTTTGTTAGTTAATTTTATTACTGGAGACAGTAAAAATAGATTTAAGTTTCACTGAGTAAATGAAATTGACTTTATTTTGATCAGCAAAGGAAGAGCTAACTAATCAGGCCACACACACATCTATTGGAAATCTAAGTAATTTCATTGTATTAGTAAATTTTTCTTTTGTCTTTGTCATCATTACTATCACCATTAAATTATGTCAAATATCTTAACATTTGTATCATGTTATATATATGTTGACGTTTTTGCAGAAGGCTGTTTTAGCAGATAGAAATACTGTCATGCACTGCAGAAGGACATTTCAGTCAATGATGGCCTGTGTATATGATGTGATTTCAAAGATTATAATGGAGCTAAAAATTCCTCTTGCTACCTAGTGACGTCATGGCCATGATAATGTCATGTAAGACATTGCTAACCTACTGTGCTGCCAGTCATATAAAAGTATGGCACATATAATTATATACAATGCATAATACTTGATAATGATAATAAATGGCTATGATACAGCTTTATGTATTTACTATACTTGTTTTACTATACTTTATGTATTTACTATACTTTATTTTAGCAAGTACTCCTTGTATTTATTAAAAAAGAAGTTACTTTTTTTTTTTTAGATGAAATCTGGCTCTGTTGCCCAGGCAGGAGTGGAATGGCACGATCTTGGCTCACTGCAACCTCTGTCTCCCAGAGTCAAGCAATTCTCCTGCCTCAGCTTCCAGAGTAGCTGGGACTACAGGTACACGCTACCATGCTCAGATAATTTTTATATTTTAAGTAGAGGTGGTGTTTTACCATCTTGGCCAAGATAGTCTTGATCTCTTGGCCTCGTGATCCGTCTGCCTTGGACTCCCAAAGTCCTGAGATTACAGGCATGAACCACCATGCCCTTCCCTTTTTTTTTTTTTTTTTTTTTTTTTTTTTGCTAGGAGGACCTACCTAAGGCTCTTTCAGTTAAGTCCTCCGGGTGTTAGTCTGGAACAGGGGGTGTTCAGTCTTTTGGCTTCCCTCGACCATATTGGAAAAAGAATTGTCTTGAGCCACACAAAAAATACACTAACACTAACTATAGTTGATAAGCTAAAAAGAAAAAAAAATCACACACAAAGAATCTCATAATGTTTTAAGAAAGTTTCTGAATTTTGTGTTGGGCCACATTCAAAGCCATCCTGGGCTGCATGTGGCCCATAGGTTGTGTGTTGGACAAGCTTGGGGTAGAAGAAATCATTGTGGTCATAGGAGATAAGAGCTCCATGCATGTTATTGCCCCTGAAGAACTTCCAGTGGGACGAGATGCAGGGGTGGAAGGCAGTGATATTGATCCTGACTGTGTGTGGGCTTAGATTAATGTGTGTTTGTGTCTTAGTTTTTAACAAATACATTTTAAAAAAAACAGAAAAGACTATAGAATAGGGATCTAAAGAAAGAAGTATTTTTGTACAGCTGTACAATGTGTCTGTGTTTTAAGCTAAGTGCTATTATGAGTCAAAAAGTTGTTAAAAATTAAAAGTTAGCTAAGCTTATTATTAAAGAAAGAAAAATTTTAAAAGTAAACTTAGTGCAGCCTATGTGTATAGTCTTTATAGTCTACCTTAGTGCTCAGTATGTCCTAGGCCTTCACATTTACTCACCACTCACTCACTGACTCACCCAGAGCACCTTCCAGTCCTATAAGCTAAATTAATGGTGAACAATCTATACAGATATAACATCTTTTATCTTTTATATTGTATTTTTACTGTACATTTTAATGTTCTGATATAATTAGATATACAGAAATTTGTTATAATTGCCTACAGTAATCAATATAGTAACATGCTGTACAGGTTTGTAGCCTAGGAGCAGTAGGCTATGCCATGTAGACTAGGTGTGTATAGGCTATAACATCTGAGTTTGTGTAAGAACACACTTTGGTGTTCACACCATGAAAAAAAATCATCGAAGAATTTTTTTCTCAGAACATATCCCCATTGTTAAGTGATGCAAGACTATATGAGCATATTGAAGGAAATAAGTCATATGAGTCTGAAAAGAAGTTAGAATTTAAAAGATTTCTTGTGACTAATAATTATCTTAGTGCTAGTTATGACTATGCACACACATTAAACATGTATGAATCCAACAGAGCTTAGTGAATTACAGAGGAGATTAGCTGCTTTTTAACTTGTGACTACAATAACCATCAAAAAGATTTTAACATTTTTATTTAAAATTAGTTTGAATTTAAGAAAGTATAATACTTTGGATATATTTAGCATCATCTTTCCAAACTCTAAATATTTTTATATTCTACCAAATAGTTTTCTTTCATGTACAAAGTGTAGTGATATTTAGTCTCTGAAAATTGTTCAATGCATTTAGGGTAAACTCCTAAAATGTTCATAGAATGTATGATTGAATATGCACTTACAAGTTATACATTGACATTCAAATACAGGACAGTAAGGAATATTCGAACTTTAATTAATGATTTTCATGTTTATAATCAGATCCTCATTCACCACTTTTGGAGGTCATGTGGAGATATGATGCTTATTCGTGTGTATGAATTTTTTTTTAAGTATGGGAGGTATCTGATGCCCCAACTAGTTTCTTTACAATTACTTAATTTAAGAGTTTTACATTTTAGTTGTCTGTATAATTCTTCCCATTAAGACTTTGTTATGTAATTATGAATCTAAAATCAACAGAGAAATGTTTAATATTAGCAAACAAATCATCAGTACTAGAACATAAGATTATAATAAACACACCTGCTTAATGAAACTTTAGGTGTGATCTTTTCTTCTCCTGATTTTCTCTGGTAATATTTTCTTCAATTAGATGTGGGTGTAACTATGAACTCTCCTTTCATTTATGATGAGTATTTTGACTTCCCTTTATAAAAGTGAAGATCCTTTTTATATTATATTTATAATTCAGGTTGCCAAATTTATATTCCAATAAATAGTTTCTCAAAGTGTGCCCTCAACCACGGCCCCTTCCCTCCTCGCTTTCAGATTTCCCCTTGCTTGCACTTTATTATCTTATGCTTCCTTTGACTTTGTCAGCAACTCTCTCCGCAGTGCCAAGTTCTTCCGCATGCTTCAAAGGAAGATATTCTTTTTCAGGTTGAAATCTATTTTTTTCCAATGCACCTAACTGAACATATGATTTTTTAAACCGTAAGCATTCTTTGTAGAATAAAAATATTATACATATAATTTAAATGTATGATAGATGAATAAATAGTTGTGTGTATGCATACCTATTTTCATCAATTCATTCTGAGGATGAGGCAAATAATTACTTTTATTCAAACTAAATTATTCTTCTGCTATATAAATGTAAAATTAAACCTATGTTTGTGATTTCAGGTACGTTATTAGATATTATTAATGATACATTTATTTCCATCCAAAATTAGCATATCTTTCCTACTTAATATGAATCTAAGTAAGTGCTAATGACCACTTGAGTGATGGATTTTTACTAAGTTGATTGCCAAAACTCTTAACTCAGTGCATAATAACTTCAAAAAGTTATCAACAAGAGCTATTTTAATGAGAACTGAATGTAGTATTAAAATATATACACAAATAGAACAAATCATAAAAGTCTTTTCAAGCCCATCATTCAATAGAAAGTATTCATTAGCAATATTTTCTTTCCAGTGCTTTTTATGTATACCTTTTCTCAACAAGATCTCTGCTGGTGGGGACAACAGCTACATCATTTTCTGTAGTAACTTTTTCTCCAGACTTAATTCTTGCATCTTAAGTAGGGCTGCACAAGTTCAGCTATAAGAAGTGGTTATGTACTCATCAAATAGTGATTTTTATTAGATTTTTTGGGTGTTGGGAGAAAGCAAGACATCAGAATCACTGAGAAAGTCCAAAGTATATTTCAAAATACTGCTATCGCTAAAATTTTTTATTTTAATACAGTAACATTCATTAGTAGAATATTTACACTATACCAAATATATCATCTCTCAAAACTTACCACAACTGGGGTATATATGTTATATCAACTGAAGTTGTTTGTAGATTCTTTTGTAATAGTTTCTAAATATTTGAGCAAATACTTGGCCAAATAATATTTTTACCAGTAGTGACCCTAGTGTTGCTATCTTATGAAAAACTCACTGGATTTGTGGTAAAAAGGTACATTCTGGTAATAATGAAAATCAAGTAATGATAAACTCATTGGATTTGTGGAGAGAAGGAACATTCTGGTAATAATGAAAATCAACAAGTAATATATGTTGATTAACTCTGTGGAGTACAGAGGACTCCTCAAGTGTGTTTCCTATGATATGTCACAGTTTCAAATAACAAAGGTTAAGCATAAAAGTTTTGAAAGAAAAGACACAGAAGAAAGGGACCAAAGAGAAAGAGCAAAGGCAAACATACGATTTTTACAAGCAGCACTTACAAATATTGAACTGTAGGCTTAATAATGAAGCCTCATCTATATTTAAAAGTTATTGTCTACTTGGCTACTGCTCTCTGTTCTGTTCAGCCTTCAGCTAAATAGTAAATGAAGTGTCCACATGACAGACTATTCAGCAGAACTGGCACTCTGATTATTTATTTAACAGTTTTATTTATTTATCAGTTTTGCCAGATGAATAAACATGTTTTTCATACATTATTTTAATAGACTTGATGATGCAAAGACAATCTTATACAGTATCATGTGTGGCTTGAATGATTGTATTTTTCTTCTATAATTCCTAGTGTCAGATAGTAAGACTTTATACCTCATGTGCTAGGGACATTTTTTTTTCCTCTGGTTCCAGCAGCAACACTAGTTGAGTTTACTTTTTCCAGTACAATTCATTATTCTGGATAACAGGGACATTTGCCTCCTCGAGGGTCTACCAAGGTTTGCAGGATCTAAAATGCAGTTTGGGGTAAGTGACAGAAATCTGGGGGCTCCCATCAGCATTCATGCAGGCAGACCTTCATCTATTAGTGGTCCTTAGGATTAAAGTTTATAGGGGAACAAGGCTCTCATCCACTTATTTCTTTTCCCAAGGAAAACCAGAATGAGGACAGGCAGAGAGAACAAATGGCTTGTTGACTGACTTGGGCAGAGAGAGTCACAATTTTTGTGCTTCTGTCAGTGCTAAGAAAAATGCACACATCTCCCTCTTTAATACATGTAGAATTTCTAATGTCATTCTAGTGAGTATTTTGTGTGCAGGCATGGTTCTAGGCACCATGAATGCAACACTGAACAAATATTTTCAGGATGATAATAGGTCTTATTTTTGGTCTCATAGTACTAGTAGTACAGCACTATGTACAATAAATTAAATTAATTATAGGAAAGCATAATCAATAATTTCCACTAGGCATATGATTGCCAGATACAATAGAATGCCCAGTTAAGTCTGAATTTCAGATAAACAAGAAATATTGCTTTAGTACATGTGTCCTAAATCATTTATATTGCATATTAAAAATTATTCTTTGATTGCTTGAAATTCAAATTTAACTGGGTGCTCTCTATTTATATTTGCTAAAACTGGCAGTCCCAACTAACTGGCTTTTTTTTTTTAGGTAGTCCTTCTAGACTGAAAAACAGAAATTCTCTTTTACTTGAAGCTTAAGTATTAATATCAAACCATCTAAACATTGTTTAAGCAAATGTTAAAAGGAAATCTGAGCCATTTGTATTTTTGTTGGTAGTAACCTGCACTTTTGTGTTCAAGTCACCTGTGATACTAGATTGTGGTAATCCTTCTGTGTTTCATGATTTCAAAGATAAAATTATTTAATTAATGGCTAATCTGAGATTGCTGATTCTATTCATATTCAAAATAGTCCAAAATTGACTGCCTTTCAGAGGTTCTACTACAATATCAAAAAATATCACTAAGAAACTATTCCCTAAATATAAAAATACTAAGATTAAAAACAAAACATTAGTTAAGGGAGTGACTTGTGAAGGCTATTAAGTTGTTTAAAACTTAAATTCAAGCCCCTTTCTTCTACTCATCAGCATTGTGAACTTGAAGCAATTATTCTCAAATTTAAGCTTCAGATTTTTGTACGTAAAAATGATATCTACTTAATTGATAAGTACATGTGTTATGAGAATACGATGATTTTTTTCAGCAAAGAAAAAACATAACAGTGCATAGTATGTTGAAAATGCTCAATAAATAGTAATATTATTATTAACATCCAGTTTATGATAACTGATTATAAAGAGTTTATACAGCATCATTGGTTTAAGAATTTCACAAATTATGTAGTGACTTCTACTTTTTTACCATTAAACATGTCATGGTAATTACAGTCCTTTGAGTAAAACATTATAGAGCCCCTACAATATGAACTACTTATAGTAAAGGCAAAATAAAGCCTTCTCAGGCAAAAATTACTATAATATCCCAAAGTTAGTATTAATCTCTGTCCTGCTGTAATTAGTTATTTTTCATAAATATATTTGATTCACGTCTTATATACCCATATTTCTGTATTCTCATAGTACCAATGAATTAGTCTCAAACTTTATTTGATTGGATTGGTTATAGAAAAATAAATCCAATATCTAAACATCTGCTAAATAGAACACTGTGCAGATTGTTGGCTACACTAAGGTAGTAAATTTTTGAAATGAGTACATGTTTAAATTATAATGACAATACCTGAGGAAGGAAAGAAATGAATCATTCTGTGACTATTTCATAATTTATCTAATTATTATGTGACTACATATTTTATATATAATCATCTCTTCCATAGGAAGAAAGAAAGTGGAGAAATGTGAATGAAATATAGCACAAAAAAAAGCTTTTTCAAACATACTGTAACATGGGATGTTACATGGGAGTAACATGGGATGTTAATTGCCATATTGAGTAAAAATTTGCCAAATGTATGAATAAATAAATGGAAAAATGTATTAATCAATGAAGTGAGTAAAAAAGAAATGTTCTTCTATGGGAAAAATATGGATCAGAAGGTATTTCATAACTGTATTTTGTGGCATATTTGTGTTTTAAAACACAAGAAAGATGTATACGTGTGTGTATATATGTACATATACATACACCAACACACACATGCACGCATGCATATATATATATATATAAACTGATAAAATAGCTCAGTAAAACTATAAGTTACAGGTTTATGATAACTGGTTATAAAGAGTTTAAATAGTATCACAGATTTAAGATTACACTTTCAATGTATTGTGTAATTTCTATAAACTGGTCTGATTGCCTAGAATACACATTCGAAAGTCTAAAACTTCAAGGAGATTATGCTGATTTTTAAAAATAACTACAAATTTCACATACTTATGATCACACACGTTTCTTCTAAACAAACCATTGGAAGTTAAACATAATTTTATTATTAAGAAAGTTTCTTAGCTTGGTTTTACAATGGTACAAAGAGGCAGCATTATAGTTAACATTTTGTTCCAGATGCTTGGAATAAGAGGACAAGTCACATCATTCACTCAAACCTCCAATTCCCCGAACTAATAGTGTTAGGAAAGAGGCAAAGGGAATAGACAGTGTTTGAACCTCACCCCAAAGGCTAATAGAAGATGGCTCTGTCAAACTCCTTCAAGCAGGAGACGCCCTGAGCAACACTCAGCCCCAAATTCAAACCTAGGAACTCTTTAGGCAAAAAGACCTCCACATCACCACAGGACAAAAAAATAAAAAAGAGAAAGTAACAGTTCTTAATATAGCTGGGAAAGATACTAAAAATGTTTTGCATCCAAATAAGCATCTTGAATTGTAAGAAGAAAAATGTATCTGTCATTGCAGAAAACAGAGAGAAGATGATATTCATCTAACACAGCCTTGACTTGCAGCAAAGAGATTCACTAAGGGACCTCACAGGGTTTCCTTTACTGTCTCATTTTCATTCTAAGGAGACCCCAACTTGGCATGTATTAAATGAGATCTTCAAGTGGGTGTCAGGAATTGCTGTTGAGTACAGACTTTAGAGGATAATCATATTGTGGCATGTAATGCTAGATGTGGGAAACACTCAATAGCTACATAAACTAGCTGTTTATATAATCCAATGAACACGAGGAAGTAAATGCCACATAATGAGTTTTCTCCTAAAGACCAGGAATGTCTGCCTGCCTGCAGTTAATTTGGGAGACCAAAACGGCATATAGAAAATAAAAAAATATGCTCCCAACCAAATAGAAAATTGATTTATGTATCAACAGCATTGTTAATACAATATAAAGTAAATTAATATAAATATATTTCTTTTTACTAACTTAAAATCTATTCTAAGAAAGTTAATGTTTTATTTCATAGTTATCTCTTGGTAGAACTTTTATTTTACTACAGGCTACCACTATTATAACTCAAATGTCTGTTACTGTAATTTAAATCAGTAATTTGTGAATTGCTATCATGTGAAGATAAATATAACAGAAAACAAAGGCAGGATTTTAGTTTTGAAAACTTTACGAAAACGTATACTTTGTATATGCATTTGGCAGATTTTTTTGAATAGCTGACCATTTTGAGAATTTTAACACCCTTTTATTCAATACCACTTAAACTGCCATAATTATGTACATGACTTTTTTCTGATTTTATATATTTTTAAAAAATTATTAAAGGTATTTAATTTTGAGAACAAAAAAGCAAATTAAATACTGAACAGTCAATATTTTGTATATTCATAAAATATAAATGCTGATACTTCATTTATACACAGGCCTTTATTCAAATTTTCTCTTCAGCTTATCAACTCAAATTTAATTAGAAGCATCATACCAGAAGGACTAGGTCTGTGAATACTGACACCAGTAAGGAGATGTAGCATTTCCTCCTTATTTAATAACAATAGTACTGGCATTTTTAGTGCTTATTGTTTACCAGATCTTATTCATCACACTTTGTTTATATTACTACTAATGCATCAAATATTCACACTCTAAGATATTTATATTATTATCTTACAGAGACAGGGTAAGGAGAAAGAGAGAGAGAGAGAGAGCGAGAGCATTTAGATTTCACAATCTAACTTGAAAGTACAGGGCCAGTGTCAACTTCAATTTGCTTGATTCTGAAGCTTGTGTTCCTAGAGCCCTGCAGATCATAAAATACCTTCATACTTTATACCCTTTTTGAACAATAAATGAAGTAAAGCACCAAAAAGCCTCTGATTGTGCTAGCAAGATGTAAAATTGATAGAATATAGGCCAATTTCTCTTTCCTCTTTATTATGCTGCTTGCCGCCTATATCAAGATTTTACTGCCTGTGGAGTATTGGTATTTCTGGCTCGAAATACCTGAACTTCTTATTTTAAATCATAATCTTCTACTACACAATCGTTATGACTTAGGAGAGATTACTGAAGAGTTACTGTTAGGTATTCTATAGCTATTTCTTAAGCAGCTTAAATCAGAACTCAACATCCTCTCCTGAATGAAGCACCTTCTTTCATGTTATAAATATTTTTTTCCTAATAAAGGAGGCTTTGAAAAACATTCCAATGAAGCACCACTCCTCTTGTGACAGAATGATACCTTTCTTAAGTCTGTGCATGTTTTGTGGGGTCTCTACATCTGTTTTTGGTCTCTAGATAGTTTCACAATTGTCAGACTGTGCGTCGTCTAAGACTCCATCTTATAAAACATAAAAGATAATGTACTCCCTTTCTTGACTGAAGCAGTTTCCTTTTTCATTCATGGAAAATTTAAAAAGCTAGTTCAAGTTTTCTTATGTTATTCTTCAAGTGAAAAAGGTTTTCAGTAGAATGTTCAGGCCTGATAAAATACCTGTTAATGTCAAAACACAAAAACATGAAAAAAAATATAAATGAAACGAATGCCTGATCTTTAGGAACTTCACGGTTTAATTCTTTCCTTTCATTGTGCACTTGAATAAAAATTATTATTTTATTTTTAATCAGACATTTCATTTGCATAGACTAACTGGCAAATTCACCCGAAGTATAGTATATTGGCTTTTTGGTAGATTTGACCTGAAGTCAAATTATTCATAATTACAAAGAAATAAAGTTGTTTCTGGCTAATTAAGAGAAATAAGTTTGTAAAGGTCTAAAATTCAAATAAAGATTGGGAGTCTGGAATATCATAAGATTTTTATTCATGTTCCTCATATGTAACCCAAAGCTCACCACTAAACCTAGTTGATACAACTGGGTTGAACCCAAAACAATTGGGATTTGAAATACCCAAATCGCTCCATGTTATTATTCAAAGCTGTTTTTAAGCTAAAACTATGTCACTCTGCAAATAATTGGTGCTAAATCATGTGATTTTTAGAAAAATATTGACTGTCTATATAAGCAAAGTGAAATGAAGAGCTAAGATTATCTTGATTTAACATACACTAAAAGAATACTTTTCTTTCTTCAACTAATTAGCAAGAAATTTGAATATAGGAAAGATTGGTCTAATATTTCTTTCCTTGTTTGTTGTGAAGACAGAATTTGAAGCCAAAGAGTGCACTTAGCTAATTGTCATTTGACTTTAATTTTCATAATAAGAGCTAACATAATTGAAGACTTATTATTAACCTAGAACTATTCTACGTAGGTTACACGTGTTAACCCATTGCAATCTGTATGACACGTCAGAGTTACCTGCCTCAGGTTACGTAGGTGGCAAATAGAAGAGGTATCATTTGTACTATCTCTACAGCAGTTAACCACTACATACACTTTCCTTCAGTATCTTAAATGAGATGTGTTAAAAGTGTATTTTATGGATTCTCCATGGATATATTTGCTGGGATATTTAACCTAAGTTTTAGAAACAAATTTAGTGTCAATATCTCCCTCTCCTAACCTCATTCCATGTTGACAAAGGACCTTAAAGAGTGGTTTAATCCTGAATTCTAGAGGTTAGATCATGAGAGTAAAGAAAATATGTGAAAATCAATAAATATATAAAGAATTTTTAAATATGATGTACCAAAAAAACCATTAAACAACAAACCAAATAACGCATCAAAAATTTTAATCAGAAACTCTATTTGCCACAACCAGTGAAAGACCAACATCAAAGTCACCATTCCATGATAGATCAATACATTTACAGTGTTAAATATATAAGCAAACTGAAATTCTAACGTTGTAGTGTTGTTGTTTTCTGGACTTGCAAATAATTATAATATAAATTGTAAAGTTGCCAGAAATACAGTAGGACAAGTTAAATTTGAATTTCAGAGAAACAATGAATGATAATGGAATATTGCAATATTTGGAGCATACATAGACTTAAAAAGTTTAATTGTTTATCTGAAATTCAAATTTAACTCTGAGACAGCCAGGTGCGAGGGGGTCCCTGGAGAATCTTGAACCAGCCTGCCCGCTGAGATGGAGCCTCGGCAAGTTCATGAGGTTTGCAGCGGAGAGGATTCTGCCTCTCTTTTTCCAGTGTGGAGCCTGGGATTCAGATGGCTGGGCAGGAAACACTTTTGCAGGGACTCTGGCCTAGTAAGAGTCCCCATTTCCCCCACTTTTTTTTTCCTTTTCACCTAATAACAACCTGCATTACTCACCATTCAAATTGTCTATGAGTCTGAATTTTCATGGCCTTAGGACAAAGAACCCCATCTTTAGCTGAACTAAGGAAAAGTCCTGCAGCATTTTTGGCCAACAACATGGGAGCTTGAGAAGCGGTGAATGAAATGGGGACTCCACACCTCTCACTGTTGCTTCTAAGCCTTTTCATCCTCAGACTTCTACCAGGCCTTTTCATAGCCTTTTCTTTTTCGGGAGGGACCAGCAAACAGCAGCTCTCCTCCATCCCCACTCCCTGCCAGGCCTGGGACGTTTGGCTCAAGAGTCCAGCACAGCCGCTGGCTAGAACCAGCCACTCACCACTGCTGCAGACTCCCTCGTCACAAGGAGTTTAACTCTAATGGGCAGTCAATAAGCTTAAACTTATCTCCCTGGTGAAGGAACCACTTGTATGAGAATAAGAGATTCTTCCCTTGGCATTTTTAAACCTTTTCTCTTTCCTCTTCTCTACCCCAGTCAGCAGTTAACCTTTAAAGTGCTTTTCCCCCTTTATTAGACTAGGCCACTCAACTATCACTGTTTATATTTTCTGTGAAGGTTTTATTGTGTAAAAGGATTAGTGGGACTAGTCTTGGGCTGTGGCCAATCTGATGTGCTTTGCATGTCTGTATGGTTTGTGTGGCAAGCCTCCATCTTGCTTTACATCTTGGGGCCCTGACCAGTAGTCACTTGGCAAGGCTTCATTTAACAATCCTGCCTTAGGGGTTGAACCCCCTCAGGTTAGAAAACTGCATGTTCTCCTAGCCCTGTCTCTACAAGGGTCCCACCCAGCGAGTGGGTTTTCTTCTGCCTGCCTGTGTGTATACTATGTGTGATGTCTGTAAAAAGAGCTCTAATTAATTTGGCCTAAAGTAAGACAAGCACTGGGATAAAATACTTTTTTTAAGGGAAGGTAAAAGCTGTGGTACCTTTTAGTTCACATGACTTTAATCTTTAAGAAATAAAAACAGCCCTAAAGACTATTAGTAAAATGCAGGTCAGATTGCTAAGTGTTTTGAAGTTGCAAACTGCTTTTTGGGTTTGAGAACTATTTGATTTGCAGGCTTCACAATGGGTAAGACCTGGGGACAAAGGAAACTAACCATGCCCTTAACTAAGAAGGCAAACCTTGGCTGCAGTTTGCACTCAATTAAAGCAACTTACCAAGTTTTACCTTAAAGTTAAAAATTGCTAGGAGTTAACTGAAACTACTGGAAATAGATTTACATGCAAGGTGTGTAAGAACAGTAAAATGTGCTTTATAGTATAAGGTTATAGGAAGGCATGGAAATGTAAACTTTGGCCTCAGGCTAAAGGATTGTTTTGAGTTAAATTAGGAAAAAGCTGAAGGTTCAAATAAGTGGTGGAGGAATTGTGGAAATTAATCTTGCAGAAGAGGTTCTCTGTGTGAACATATTGACTACATTCAGAAAAGGGTATTTTATGGTTTTTCTGTAAATTGAGCATTGAAATGAAAGCATAACAAGGTTTTCTTAAGGTGCTAATCTGCTCTTTGGTAAAATTTGTAAAGGGTTATAAAAGGTTTTTGTTTCTTTAAAATTTCTGAATCATCATTTTGGTGAAATAAATATCTTATGGTAATCTGGAATTCTATTTCATAATATCAAGTGTTTTAAACCTTGAATATTATAAGACTTCTCAAAATCAAACTTCAGTTTTAAAATTGTCTTCCCTGGAAGTTGGTTTCAAATACTTCAGAGGGCCCCTAAAGTGTCCAGTAAAGAGAAGTAAACAGGATTTTTGACATGCTTAGGTACTGGGTTTGTCCAAATGATGCTCAATAGGTTACATTTTTGTGAATAATGCTAATATATGTTTATAGGTTATATTTTTGTGAATAATGCTAATATATGTTTCAAACTTGTATGGGATTTCTAAAATTCTAATGTCTGAGTATATGCTATCAATTATAATTAAGGTTGTTAAGTTATTTTAAAGCACAGAGATAACCAAACTTCTCTGTCAATTGTGTTTCTAACTGTAAGTACCCTGGAGATTTTGCTATTCACAATTGTTGTCTTGTTTTAATCCTTTTCAAAGATGGTTCATAATGAGCTATAAAACTTTAACAGGTACTCTCAAATACTGGAATAAAGGAAAATATACAGGAATCCTGAAGAGCTCAAAGTTCATGAATATTAAGCAACACCCGCATTAACTAAATGGACTGAACTCAGAAAGCAGAAGAAACCTTTTTGACTTTCAGTTGAAATATTGCTGATCCTTGTTTTTCAGAGTCAAGGAAACTTATTTTGAACTATTTACGGCCTTTAATAATTAAGTAAGGTATATTCCTATGAACAAAATTTGGAGTATGTTTGTTTCTCTCTGTCTGGCTCCTATAAAATTTGGAAAATATCTGTGAGTATTCTTATGGCAATATAGTTGTTTGCATCATTACAATAAGAATCAGTTTTCCTTTTGCAACAGGACACAATTGGAAAATCTGGTAATTTTATCAAGGTTTTGACTAAACAGGTATGCTTCACTTTAAGGAGTCAAGCTTGACTTACAGAGCTTATAGAAGCCCAGTGGGGAAACTGGCCCCATACCTTGTCTATGCAGTCCCTGACTGGATTCCTGACCTGTGGTCAGTAAAGAATGTTACTTACTAACAGTCTAGAAGCTCTAAGTTCATCTTGGGACCTTAAGAGGAGAGGATGACCCAACTCACATGTATTTGAGGATATAAACCCATGGTTGAGCTTGGCTTTAAATGATCTTATCTGAGATTCTTGTGGAACAGACTTCCATCAAAGCCAATCCAAAAGGCCTAATGTAGAAATAATTATTCTTGCTGTACTTTACACGAATAATCAGGCCACGTATAAGACCAAAGTCTATTTTGCAAACCACTCATTCCTAACAAATTTGTCTTTTTTTTTTTTTTTTAACAAACAGGATTGGAGAGAGAGAAATCATGTTTCAAAACTTACCATATATTCATCATTAAATTCTAAACTCATTAGTTGTTTTTAAGTTTTTCCTACATTTTAGACTAACCCTGTTTCTTCCTGTGAACAAACCAGCAATCTCCGGCTGCAGCTCAGAAAGAACAAGAAGGAAGGGTAATGTAAAAATCTGGATTAATATTTTAGTTCTGAGCAATTATCCTGCAAGTCCTGCCAGGTGATGGGAATAAATAGGATGCCTATCACTTGGAGGTTTCCTTTCTGGGAAAGTAGGACCAAGTGAGCTAGCCAAAGCCAAGTACCATGCACGCAAATCCTAGCAAGCGTAACTATAGCCACCAGGTATCTGAGTATGTCGGAAGATATTGTTTCTTCTCCTTTGTTGGAGGAGGACTCAGTTCTGAAGTTTCACCTTAGCATTCAGCTTATGATAAGGAGTCCATGCAACCCCCCTAGACACATTTTTGTCCCAGACTCAAGTCCAAGTTTCAGGCCAAATCCCTAGAAGGGAAAACTGGATCTAAGGAATCCAGAGGCAGATGGCAACAGAGATTAAAAGGCACAGTGCGGGTGAGCGTGGCTGATTCCTGCCGATTAAGCCAAGCCCAGGCTCCCTGTTTTGTGGATAAAGGCTACATTAATATCCATGGCATAAATGAGGTCTAGGGAACGCCAAGGCTACTGACAGTAGGTGGGAAAGAGATATAGGTGAGAGTAGTTAATTCCTCTTCTCTATGCCCCCCTGCTTCATGGGTGCAAGACACCTTGCACTCATGGTGGCACCTGCCAAAGTCACTGGAACTTGGGGATGCAAGGATGGAAGATGAAAAGAAGGCACTCTTCCCTCTCTCTCTCATATACCCTGCATATCTGCTAAGGAAGAGAAGCGAACCACAGATGCCTGCTCCCCTCTGTCTAGATGGGTAGGCATTAATCTTCAGTATGTAACCCTTTCAAGTACATCTTGAACACTTGGAACTTCTTTAAAAATGCTTTCTTTTTCCTTTCTTCTCCTCAGTTCTCTCTTCACTGATAGGTAATTGTGTCTACTACAGGACACTCTCCTCAGATGCATCCTCCAAACCAGAAAGAGTTAATTTCTCAAACCTTGGGCTCAAGGGAAGGGAACCTAGAAGCCCAACATACCAGTAAAAAGGGTAAAGGTTTACTTTTTTTTTAACCAGTCAGGTTTTTGGCTTACCTCTCCTTGTGCAAACTGGTAAAGGGCCTTGGAATTTTTGAGCTGTTTTTACTCCTCTACTTGTTTCATTTTGATACATGTTTTCTATAACCGGGTTTGTCTGTTCTTGCCTTCAGGCCATCAAACTCCAAACAGTCATGCAACTGGCACCTCTGACCATGACCTCATCTGCCAGGAACCCTTAGAAGATAGGCCTCTGAGGAAGCTCTGACTGCCATTTCCCCGAAACAGCGCCCCCTGTCAGCAGGAAGCTGGTCTTTATCTTTAAAGGCAGTTAGATGTACTTCTTTAGAGGGAAGAAGGAGACAGGCAGGTCAGAGGGGGTCTCTGAAGAAACTCCAACCAGCCTGCCCACTGAGGTAGAGCCTCAGGAAGTTCCTGAGGTTTGCCACAGAGAGGAGCCTGGCCTCTCCACTTCCTGAGTGGAACCTGGGATTCAAAGGCTGGGTGGGAAACACTCTAGCAGGGACTTTGGCCTAGTGAGAGTCCCTGTTTCTCCCTTTTTTTTGCCTTTTCACCCAATAAAACCCTGTCTTATTCACCATTCAAATTGTCTGTGAGCCTGAATTTTTGTGGCCATGGGACAAAGAACCTCGACTTTAGCTGAACTAAGGAAAAGTCCTGCAATAACTGGACATTGTATATTTTGTCTGGCAACTTTAGTGTTATTAAAATCTGGGCACTCATGTATTTGTCAGACACACTAATCTGAGTAATTCTCAATCGCTGGCAGAAATACCTGTCAAAATAGCATTAAGGTATTTAGGAGAGTTTAGACAAATTGGTTTCTTCAAAAATTTCAAATTGTTTTGAAATTCTAGATAATTTTATGTATTTTTTAAGGTGCATGTGTATGTTTGTATGCATCTAAAAATAAAGATACTAGTTTTATATTATAAGAATATTTTCTTTACAATTAGCAATTTCATTTTCTGTGATACAACTTTATTTTGAGGTATTTTATACTTCTAAGAGTTACTGATATCAGCAAGTTTATTTTTAGGTATAGCTACTGATTTGAGTATCCATTTATCTATCATTTTTACCACTCTCAAATTACTATAAACACAGATATACAAATAATAATTTTCTTCTGTAGGGAAGATTACATATCCAGGGTTAAGTAAATGCCATTTCTCTTTATTACTTCTTAGAAGAATGGATCACATGACAGCAACTATGGAAATGAGATTACGAGTAGTACACCAGGGAAAGTTGACATTACCCTTACTTTACACTAGGAGGCATATTGTTACTATAGATTTTTCCATCATACTAAACACACTATATTTACTGACCCCTTAAAGAAGTTTAACATGATAAAATATTACTAACATTAAATTTTTTATGATAAACAATTTTCAAAGATAATTCTTGTTTTAGAAATAAAGTCATATTTGAGATTGAAGAGACTGACAACTTTTAGCAGAGAAATCTGTGTCCCTGTTTGTTTTATATCAACAGCTTAACTACATTAAGTAATATTCTAGAAAATTATCCTGTGGTACCCCCTTTTAAAATAAAATGGTAGTAAAACATTAACATATACTGTGAAAAGTTAATATTATAAGAAATCCTTTAAAGTAATAAAGTGAGCATAACTGTCTTTAAGAAAAACAATGACCACACTGGAACAAAAATATGTTTTAATATGTATTAGTCTTTAGAAAAATGGATGTTTTAGGGCCCCCATCAAGCATGATAAATACAAAGAAAAAGTTACTTAAAAATAATATTTTAAATAAAATTTTAGAATTTGAAACTAACAATTTTCTAGAGTTTTACTTATTTTTTAAGTGTGTAACAATGATTTTATAGTTCAGAATTTACCATGGTAATGTTTTAAGCTTCAAACAATGATGAAGATACATGTTTTGCTGCTTCTACACCTTTTCAATACCTATTGATAAGAATAATGATAATTAAATGTAGTAATCTCTGTAAATTAAGCCTGCATTATATGCCAGCAACCCTGTGGCTCTGAGGTCAATGAGTTAGGATCTAGGTTAGTCTGATTCTATAATCTGTGTTCTTAATTGCAATTCTACATTACCTCTAAAAAAATCCGTCATTAACTATGTGTACAGCTCAAATATCCCTGGAGCTTTCAAATAATTTTCTGGCTGTAGGTTCTTAATTTTTTGATCTTTGCTCCCATCCTGCCCCACCTCTGCCTGGCCTAAATATAAGGTTTGCAAAGTTTAAGATTTCCTTCTTAAACTGCTTCTCTCTCTTCTAATTATCATACTCAGAATTTTATTCACTTTCTATGTTGTCAGTTTTCAATTTCCAATTTTCAATCACATTTCTAGTTCCAAATAATCTTGCCCAGTGGCCCAGACTTTAAAATTAAAAGAAAAAAGTTAATTCCTAATCTGATTTTATTTTATATTCTTTTTTGATTATGCTATTTTCCAATAAATTTTGCAAACCAAAGAAATCCTTCCAATTTTTCCTTTTCTCTTATCTCCTTATATCCAAATGAAATCTATCCTAGACTTTCCAAAATTCAAAATCTGGTCTTAACCTATCTTTCAATCCATTTATTCTGTTCTAGTAAGTGACAATTTGTTTACTGTCATTTACTTGAACAGTTAATCATTTATTGAGCATCAGGCTCTTTAATTTTTATAAGAATATGCTCGGATATTAGTAATCTCATTTTGGTGGTTAAGTATCTGAGACTTAAAGACCATGTTGATACTAATTTTACATGCATATGCTCTGAAGACACTGAAATTTTAACTTCTTTGCCCTACTGGCCATGACCTTTGATAGGACATAGAAACCTACACTGCATACACACACATACAAACATATACACACAGACTTTACTTAGGCAATGTCTGTTCATACCACATCACTTGTTTAAAGCATCACTTTATCTATAGAACATTTATTTATTCTTTATCCAAGGCTCATTCTGTGCTAAAACCCACTTACAAGTATTTATTCTAATTTTGTTATCTCATACTTTCCTACAAAAATGAATGTTCCTTTTTTTGTGTCTTTTTTGTGGTTCATAAAATCTTCATAGCATCACAGCTTCATAGCTCATAGAAGAAAATTTGCAAAACAATTTCAGGAGCCTCACAGATTCCTAAAAACTTACTTATGGTCCTCTTGGACCAAGTAACACAGACTAAGAACTCTTGTGTTAAACTGGAAGTTGTTTAAACTTACTGAGTCTTGATTTTAATGTCTAACCTCTAAACCTAGCATAGTATCTAGTACATGATGGACTTAACATGAATGTTTGCAGAATGAACAGATAAATGAATTTAAAAATGGGTAAATCATGTAAACCTCCAATGAATAATGCACACTAAGATAGATCAAGGTAACATTTATATAAGTTTAATATAAGTTCTAAAAGTTTAATATAGATTGTGGCAGACAAACTCTAGGGTGACTCCTCATGATCCCCACCTCCTGATGTTTATGACTATTTGTGATCACCTCCCCTTGGGTGTAGGTGAGACCTGAGGCTTGCTTCTAACCAACAGAATAAAGCAAAGATGATGGAAAATCACTCTGAAGGTTGTGGTACATTATGTAAGACTATCTTGATACAGACATACTGTAGAGACCGTGTCTCTCTAACTGGCCTTGAAGAACTAAGTAGTCATGTTAACATGTCTACATGGCTAGCAGCTGAGCGTGCCCTCTAAGAGCTGAAGGCAATCCCCAGCCGACAGTCAGCAAGATGATGGGGCTCTGAGTCCTACAACTGCAAGAAAATGAATTTTGTGAGCAACCTGAATAATCTGGGAAGTAAATTCTTCCCTACTTAAGCCTTCAGATGAGCACACTGTCCTATAAGATTCTGAAGAGAGGACTTAGCTAAGCCATACTCAGACTCATAATATACAGACACTTTGAGAATTTAAATGTGTGTTAAGTTTCTAAGTTTGTAGTAATTCCTTATGAGGCAGTGGAAAACAGATAAAGAGATACATAGATGTCTATTCAACTCATAATCTAGATGTTTTTATTCTAGAAAATTTTTTGCCTTCTGTGAGTTTGAGGTGAAAATAGCTAGCAATAGATAAGTTTTGAAGTGAACTTAGATTTGGAAAAATTATATCTAAGAAAGCTAAGAATAAAAAATGTCATAGAATATAAAGGTAATCAAATTGTTTTTATTAATTGGTGAATGTTTAGAATAGATTTTTTTCCATTTGAACTTATATCCCAATGTAATTGAATATCTTTTTCCTATACTGTTATCTAAGGAACTGCAGATTCATCAACTCAGAGGCCACTATTGAATTTATTACAAAAATCCCATGGGGAAGTGAATATAGCAGGTGAAAATATGAAACTTCTGAACAATTTTCTTTGGATCAACATAATTTGCTCAATTTAAGATACTAACAGAAATTAGAAACATGGTTCACAGAAGTATTTCATAGAACACTGTGACAAAAAAATCAAATTCATGTTTAATTTCCTAGGTATCTAGGAAAACACCATAGTTAGTGTTTTTTTCTTTCATATTAAAATTTGCACAATTTTGTAGGACTGGAATTTTACAGAGTAATTCTACTTTCTGGATTTTTCTAGAGTCTTGTTTTAAAATTTGGTTTTCCTCCCAAATGACAGCTTGTCTCTCATGCCCAATCTTTAAAATTTTTTATTTTTCTAAGCATATGCATTATGTATTTTTTAGGAATAATAGGAAGACTATTTTTTGAAGGTAAAATTATATTTATATAAAAAACTTAAAAATCATTTTTTTCTCAGTTAAATGTCTTTCCATGTATGCTACCTCATTACAATACAAAATTGTAATTTTAAATTTGTTATTAAAATTGTAGAAAATATAGACAATAAAAAGAGGAAATGAAGATACCCACAGTTAACATGATGTACTACTTTCTAAAGTTTGTTTGTTTGTTTTGTCTTGATAGAACACTTTTAATTTGTCCGATTACATTCTCATGTATTTGTGAAACACATTTATTCATTCAGTCAAAACAATATACATTGCCAGCCTGTTAGATGCAAGACCTGGTTAGGTATGAAGAATAGAAAAGTGAGCAAACAATCCTTAGAGATTAATGAGGAGACAATTGCTAATCAAATAATTGGACCTATTTTCTTTGAGGAAAAGATATAAGGTTCATGATAAAGTATTGCTCCAGTGGAAAGAGCACTGATATAGGAGTCAGCATATATGAGTTTTATTGTAGACTCATAAACTATGTGGCTTCAGGCAAAGCACTTTTCTTTTTAATGCCTCTGTATAAAAAACTGTTATACCAGATGATCTGTAGGGTCCTACTAAGATCTAAATTTTTATTAATTTAACACTAAAAACAAACAAAAAACAAAGCAAAACAAAAACACCAAAAACTGCAGAAGTCGGTTTCTCACAAGTTATTTATCCTATCAGCAAACTATTTGACTAAAGCATTCTGCTAACATTTAATTTCTCAAACTTCTTCTTAAAAACGAGATTATTGCCCTATAATTAAAAATGCAATCCCAGTAGTGATTGTATTGAGTCACATACTATGTTAATTCATGTTTTCACTGAAGAATGGTTCTCTGAATAGCAAAATCTGTAGAGTCAGACAATCCTAAATTTGTATTCTAGGGCTCACCTACTGGCTAAGTAGGCATTTTTTTTTCTTCTTTTTTTTGGAAGAGACAGAGTCTTGTCATGTTATCCAGGCTGGAGTGCAGTGGTACAATCATAGCTTGCTGCAAGCTCAAATTCCAAGGCTCAGGCAAACCCCCACCTCTGCCTCCTCAGTAGCTAGGACCACAGGCACACACCATTCACTTGGCTAATTTCTTAAATTCTTTTTGAAGACACAATCTTGTTATAATGCCCATGCTGGTCTTCAATTCCTGGCTTCAAGTTATTCTCCTGCCTCAACCTCCCAAATCACTAAACTTATAGGCATGAGTCACTGAACCCAGGTCATTCTCAGTAGTTTTAGACAAATAACTTAAAATTTCTGAATTTCAGTTTACTGATAGTACTATCTTGTTTACAGTATTAGTGTAGGATCATATGCAATGTATCAAAATATTTACTAGAATGAATTCGTGGGTCATAAATAGGACTTATTAAATATTAACCACAAATTTCAGGTATGAAAACTATGCTCATTGAGAAGTTCATCAACTGTTTCATAACAGTCTAGATAAAGTCGGAGGCACATCAAGGCAGGCTTTTCAAAGTAAATATAACTTATAATTTTGCACATGATTAAACAGCAGAAAATCCTTTAAAATAACATTTAAAGAAATACCAGATACGGAAATAACTCTATTCACAATTCTCAATAGGACAAGATTAAGACTTAATTTTGAATTAGTGGTAATAACTGTTCCTTATCTGAACACATAATTGTTTTTGTCTGCCTTTAAATTAGTGAAATTCTTTCATCATCCTAGTTATATTTGTTTAAAAAATAAGAATCCTCAATTGAAAATCATTTTACCATTTTCTTAGAATTAATGGTTTCATTGAAATTTACGTAAAGTTTATGATCATGTTAATGAGCTAACTACTTAAGTAAATATGGTTTACTGCTACTTGGGAGTGGAATAAATCTTTGCCTACAGTAAAAGGTAACAAAATTCAGTGAGATAATACTGCATATGTGTGCATCATATGTAGGGCAGTTGATTAAGTGTACTCTAGGACTTGGGTATATCTAGAACACAGAGGCACTATCTGGTTGATTGACAGAAGGATACCAGTCATACCCTACCTTCAACTTCTCTTGGGCACCCTACAGACAGAAAAGCACAGAGGTCTGTGGTTAACAATTTTATTACTAAACTCTAGAGGGAAGTTTTGAAAGACTTTATTTTACTTAAAAGGTCTTTAATGGGAGCAGTTATCAGTTTATGTTCTAGTCTTACAAATACATATGTAATTACTGAAAATCTCTGCTTAATTGCAACTTCATTAGAAACATACTTAAATGTATGAAATATGCTTGCTATATACAAAAACATCTGCCTATATTCATGTACAGTGTACAGTAAACCTTATTTTTGGATCAAAACAATAGAGAAAGAAAGAGGAAATAAAATGTGAGCTCATGTATTTCATATATTGAGTCTGAGTTTTACACCAGTCCGCCACTATGTACTTAATCTTTGTATTTTGTAAAATTTAAAACATGTAAAAACTTAGAAAGCATAGTGTAATGACCACCCATATAACCATCACTCAATCTCAACAAATACTAATATTCTGTTGTTTAATGTATTCCCACCATTATTATTATTATTATTCTGATAGACATTAAGGCAAATTCCAGACATTATATTGTTCCTTTTTTAAATTCTTCATAATCTATCACTATCAATAATACATTTCTTTAAACAATATGCAATTCCATTATTACTTCTCACAAATAATAATTTTAAAATAACATTTAAAAGCCAGCCCACACTCCTATATCTACAATTATCTCAATATATTAGTATCTTTTATGATCCCAAAGAAAGGAACAAACCAACAAAATTCTAGATCATCATTAGAGGTTTTTAGGGCACCAACTCATTCTGTAAGTTGATACTCAAATCAAGTATGAATGTCACATTTCCTGTAAGGACTGTATTCCAGGCTAATCAATAATTAATGGAGGGAAATTCTTCACATGTTTTTTATAAAACACTTGGTAAAAGAGAAATAATTATTTTTGTCTATCATTTTCAGATCTATCCACTGTATATTAAATAGAATGCTGATATAATCATTTTATCAATAATTTTACACAATTATTTTTGATATTAATTTTGAAATGTTAATATATATGGGGTTTATTTTTTCATACATATATATATGTATTCCTTTACCTACTCCACTTTTTGCCAACATATATTGACTTTTTTTTGTTGTTTTGAAACAGGGTCTCACTCTGTCACCCAGGCTAGAGTGCTGTGGTGCCATCTCGGCTTACTGCAATTTCTGCCTCCTGGGTTCAAGTGATTCTAGTGCCTCTGCCTCCTGAGTAGCTGGGATTACAGGCACACCCACCACCCTCGACTCATTATTTTTTTTGTATTTTTAGTACACACCAGGTTTCACCATGTTGGCCAGGCTGGTCTCAAATTCCTGGCCTCAAATGATCTGTGCTCCTCAGCCTCCCAAAGGGCTGGGATTAAAGGTGTCAGCCACAGCACCTGGACTAGATGTTGGCTTTATATTCACTGATTAGATTAGGATGAGATAGGATGAAGAACATTAGGAAAGTATTTAGTTGATTTGCAGAGTTGTAAACCTATCATGAGATTTTTTTTTTCTTGTTGCTGAGGCAAAAAGAAAGTAGAGGAGTTGTACTTTTGAGGAAAAAAATATCAAGAAAATCAGTGGGAGTCCTTGATCCTAGACGTTAAATACATTCACTCAACCCAGTTGGGAAGAAGAAAGAGAAGTGAAAGGTGAGGGAATATAAAGAGGAGAGATTCTACATCATGTTTGTTGAGCAGAACTCAGAGAAACCTAGAGGACTAAGATTAGAGTGTCCTTGAGGCTAGATTGCATCCTAGAGTCCATCGAGTCAGGAAGATCCCCAAGAGCAATGATTCATGCTGTCCACCTAGATATGGAAGTCAAAAGATAAACCCACAGAAACCTATTTACCTTCCCTATGGCATGAGGTATCAACAATTTCCTAAAGAGTCCAGGAGGACTGGAATGAAGGCAGTCTAATTTGAGACCCCTCTGGGCAGATGAGACAATGGACACATAAGCGGACCGATGACCCAGGGTTGAGAATTTTGTACTTCCTTTTGATGATAATGATCCTCTGGAATTGAAGTAAAAAAGAAGTGAAGTTTCAGTCGTACTAATGTAATGGTGATTAGAAGTTATTAAAAAAATGGAAGAAAAAAATGAAAGCTGTATTTCCAACACACAAAAATTAACGACATATGTGTCATACCTTACACAGTAGAGAATGCTTTAGATTTACAGAAACATCATTCATACAAAACCTATCAATTATTGCTTAATTTGCAACATATTTTTCATATTGCATGTAAATACTTCCACCATTTACTTATTTTTTTAATGAAGAGTTTGGTATAATAAAAAATTGATAATTCTAACAACCCAAAAGTATAAAATTGGGAATAAAGTAGAATATTGTAGATCAGTATTCTTAGATCACATGTCACTGGGGTGTGTGTGTGTGTTTGTGTGTGTGTGTGTGTATGTATTTAAAAGCAAGAACCTATACTGAAGCTTGAAGTTTACAAAAATGTAAACGTGATACTAGCATTTGATACTAGTATCTCCACATGATACTAGCATTTGTAGCAATTCCTTTTTAAAAATACCTAATGGAAATAGTTACTATGGAAATTAGTATTAGCTCTCAATTATTTTTTATTTGAACTGTATTTGAAAAAATAGAAATCTAAATAAGTACCATAAAAATTTCTTACTACTTCTACTGATAATACTGATGTCCAACAGAAACCCATTTTACCTGCTACAAAATCAGAGCTCTTCAGGAATTATCATACCCCAGTCAAAAAACTCCACTGAATTCAAAGGGGACAATAGAGAACTAAATAGCAAGATTATTTCTAGAGATGATCACTGCATCAATATCACTGTACTTCACTTTACAAATCTCTCAAAGTTAATTACAAAAAATGTGACTGCAAAATTTAAAGATAATATGCAATAACTCTATCCTAATATGAATGAACATTCAGTTTGACTCTTTTAATATTTCTAGGCCGTCCTAATTAAGTCTGCTCTAGACATTTACAAAGGAGGTTAAAATTTTATGTCCCATTAAATGTCAAGAGAACTGCTGCCTCGAGGGGCTCTCAGGGCCCCTCACTTCCCCACTTTCTCTTTTTTCCCCTTCCTAATGATGAATAAGGCACTGCTACAACCCAAGAGCCCTGTTCTTTCCAGTTTAAAGACATTTTATTGATCGAGTGACGTCACTGTGTTGGGTGAATGTTGGACTGCCCAAGGTTGTGCTGTCCATTGGGTCTCTTTTCCCATGTGACTAGATTGTTAAAAATTCTAGAGACTTCTTGAAGCTAGTTTGGAAGCTTTTTGTTTGTTTGCTTTTATTTTCCTAGTTTAGAACCTCTGCTATCCTTTTCCATTTGGCACCTGGCCCATTGCTACTGCCTAGGTCGAAGTCACTGGGTAAACTGTTATACATACTGGATAATATTTTGGCCTAGGACAGCTTAATTAGACACACTTTAAAAGCTAGGCAAAATATTTCTTTTTCTTTTCCCTTTTCTATGATTGGAAAACTCAGATGTGGGCTTTTTTAAGTGTGGGCTTAGGAGAAAGCAGAGCTATATTGGTAAAAATTATTTCTAGCCTAAAAACAAAAACAAATACAAAACAAATGTCTGTCCATTTGGTCTAAATGAACTTACCAACCATCAACAACCTGCTAGTTTTATCTCATTCATGTTTTATTTTTTTCTTTCTTGAACATATATTTCCCTTAGAGACTTCAGACTCTTAGACTGTGTTAGGCTCTGATTACAGTATTCAAAGTCTCCCTGAATCTCCTGACAAACAGACAAAAATGAAATGAAATATTATCATGATTCTTTTGAACAATAAATTTTTCATAACTTTATACATTTGCCTTTAACTTAGAATTTACTATTTCCAAAAACTAATCTATAAAACATAAACCACATTTTTATTATAATACATATTTTTAGAGACACACACACACTTGAGGAAAAGGTGGTCTTGCTTTTTTCCCAGGCTGGAGTGTAGCCACGCGATCATAGATCACTGCTGCCCCGGACTTCTAACCTCAAGTGAACCTCCTGCCTTAGCCTCTCTAATAACTGGGACTACAAGCACGTGATGCCATGCCAGGCTATAATACATATTTAAGTGAGCCTTTGCACATAAGCCTAAGTTTTACTTTTCTCCAAATATATTTTCAGTAATGTGTCATTTCTTATGAGAATCAACAAAGTTTTCATTTTTTGTGCATATATGTTGCTACTATGATAGTGAAGGTATATGTAACATAATTTAGTGATTTTTTTCTGTACTCAGATACTTCTCAGTTGGCCCTGGCTGACAGACAAAAAATTCTATGGCAAATAGAATATACCACTTTCATTTTATTCCTACAGCTTTTAAATTTGAAAAGCTGCTGTTGCTTTCTAGTTGAAATAAATTTTAAATCTCTCAATTAATTAACTAACAATTTACCCAGATATTCATTGGTTTCTAAAATTCATTGATTACATTTACTGTACATGGATATTCTTGCGTATGCATCTAAAATATTTCATTATTCTGGCTAAAAATAATTCATGAAACATTGTCTTAATTTTATTCATTGTAAATATTCTATCCAGCATATATTCCAAATACTTTGAAGATATCTTTGTAAATCAACTTTGGCAAACTCTACAGACAAATCCTAAAACAATTTGTGTAACTATTTTTCAAATGGGACTCTTTCTTGTTTGGTTCTGTCTGAGGCCCAAAGACAAAAAGAGCCAACCACTCATACACACAGAAAAGGTGGTCAAGAATCAGCTGTTAGACTCTTAGTTTTACTCTAACAAGAGATGTTTTAAAATTGAATAGGGTGAAGTTGGAGACTAGAAAAGCAGTTTACAAAGAGCTGTGTGAATTCCACGTACACAGACCTCTTCACAGAAGTCAAGAGAAGGTTGATTCAATGAAACCATTCAGATTCAGTGGTACTTGCACTGGTCAAAACCATGAAATTGAAAGAGGATAGTTCTTGTTCTCCCAAATTCAGTGCAATGAGAGGTGGCTTCTTTGGGTATGTCCTGCTCCTCTAGATATGTGAAATCAAAAGATGAACTTATGTTTATCTTTATGTGATCAAGGTATAAGACATGAAATAGCAAAAGCCAGAGCTAGCAAGGAGTTGACTTAGATCCTCCTGAAAGATTGCCTCCAGCAGAGAAAATCTCGGCAGAGAGAAAATAAAATGTAACTTTGCATGCCTTATATTTGCCAATGAGAACAGATTTCCAAAGATGGGGACATGCTGGGGATTGGGAGGAGGCATATCTAAAAAAGAACTCTTGCCTTTTTTTTAACAAAAAGAGGCAATTTAAAGTGCTGGAAGTCAGAGAACAGCAATGCAGTATTACTAGCACAAAACTGGTTAAGAAAGCCCTTTTGTATGTTTTACCTCCTTTTGGTATTCCTACTTACACTACAGAAATGCCAGAGATATTTTCATGTTTGAAACAATAAAAATCAAAATAACTAGAAAATTAAGAGAAAGTCATCATACTTCAATTTCCCACCTCACACAGCCAGTTTGGAGCATATTCAAGATTAGTTAAACAAATAAACAAAAACTCTTTTTGCTCTGATTAGTTTAGATGCATTACTATAATTATTATTTGTATTATTTACTTTTTAGAGGAGTTTTAGGATCACAGCAAAATTTAGGGAAATGTACAGAAATTTCTTATATATCTGCAGCTCCCACACATGCATAGCTTTCCTCACCAGGAACATACTCCACCAGAAAATAATGTTAATTTAAGTAAAATACAAATTACGGTCATTAGACTGGAAATAACAATTGATGAAATGATCTTTTATGTATATAATAAAAGTAAAATAGTCAGTGTCTTTTATTAGCAAAAGCTTTAGCACTTGCTCAAGATTTCCTCCAAAGGCCAAGGAAGACATCCCCCAACAATGCTTATTTGGAGTAGGCAATGATTTCTGGAGTGGGGTATAGGTATGTGGAAAATAAAGACTTTGGCCAAATATATCTCACTCAACATATTAGTAAATAACAAGTTATCCAAGAATTCAAATAGATGATAAAGGAAATACAACCCACAAATTGTCATCTCCTTTTACACTTATTTTAACCATGATGTAATCCTTTTTCAAAATTTTTCTGGTAAAAATCAGAAAACCTGCTACACAAATTCTAAACCTAATATTCTTCATTTGTTTTTGTAAAACATTCATTAGAAAATCAAATTTCATAGGACATTTACATATGCAAATAGATATTTCTTTTTTTTTCCATTGACTATATTCTACTTAACTGTATTTTAGCAGTTCTAAAATGTGTGCAAATATTGTAACATCTTTGACATCAGAATATCTTGCAACAAATGGCTTCTTTCAGTTATATTTGTAGCACTTTTTTTTCTTTTTCAATGGTTCATAAAATGAAGACACATCATACAATTTAACAACCAAAAACATATCAAGCATATTAAATGTATATTTCAAAGAATATAACAACAACAATAAAGCCAGCAAAAAAACAACCAAATGTTCATCCTTGTACCCTTCAACAATTACTGTCGAAAGCTCAAGTGTACAACAAAACCAGAACAACTACAAGCAATCAACATTTTGAAGGTGACTCACCAGAGTTGGGGTCAGAGTTGCCATCTGCTTCGGTCCTCTTGTCCGGAGAGGCCTGGTCGTAGAATTCGTCCTGTGGCTGAACCAGAGGAAGAGGGTGTGAGATCAGGGTTCCACTACCCACCGGCTCGTGGTCTCCTAGACCACTGTCACTGCAGCTTTCCTGGGAGCCATCAGGGAGGTGAAACGTAACACGGCGCTGCGACTACAAAGAAGACCACAGGACATGCTGATTAACACTCCTCCCAAATAAAACAGGCCTAGTGGAACACAAAATCAAAAAACTTTCAACAAGTGACACAATGTAAAAGCAAAATAAACAAAACTAGGAACAAAGCTAAGAACAAGTATTCATTTTTTGCCATTTACTATGTAATGTCCAACCAGCAAAATACCAAAAAGAATTTCAATCTTGTATAATTCAAGACCTTAAAACTAAAGTTAGGGCTTTGAAAAGTGTAACAAGAAAGGCAAAACAAAACTAAACAAAACTTACACTAGTTGACAAAGTTACAGAAAAAAAATTAAATAAGATGAAATATGCAAATATGCTTTTGATAAATATAAATAAATACTTAGAAAATGTAACATTTCATTTCTTTTGAATGACCAGACACTGTACTTACTTGATGCTTTTGGAGTAATTTTTATAATGAATATATCTCCTACACTACTGCCTGCTATTTTTTTTTTTTTTTGAAACACTAATTCACTTCTGTTACCCAGGCTGGAGTACAACGGTGCAATCTCGGCTCACTGCAACCTCCACTTCCCAGGTTTAATCGATTCTCCTGCCTCAGCCCCCTGAGCAAGTGAGATTCAAGTAACCCGCCACCATGCCCAGCTAATTTTTTCTATTTTTAGTAGAGACGGGGTTTCACCATGTTGGCCAGGCTGATATTGAACTCCTGACACCAGGTGATTCACCTGCCTCAGCCTCCCAAAGCGCTGGGATTACAGGCATGAGCCACTGCACTTGGCCAGTCTACTGTTTTTAAAGGACACGGTGACCATGTGAATGTCCCTAAAACAATATTGGAATAATTAATTAAAATTATTATTTGAAGAGTCTCAGGGTCTACTGACTGAGCTAGCTGTGCTAAAATTATTATTTTAAATAACCAAGTTCTATGCAATTGGTATTGGCATACATAAAAAGAAAACTTTATTTTAAAAGAGATTAAATTAGAAATTATTCTTGCCCATTGGCCTAGATGTCATACTAGTCTTTGGCTAGGCTGGTAGTAGAATAGAATATCGTAGCTGAAAGGTATTTGGAATATCCCTTTGGCAGCTATTTGCCCAATGTCACTCTCTGATGTGACCTAAAGTATATATATGGTTGCTGCAATAAATTGTAATGTTTACAAAAAAAAGTTATTTCATAAAAAATAAAAAAAAAATTTAATGTTTCTCTCAGCACAGATTGGTTTAGTTCTTTTGGAAAAAGCACTTGTAGCTGCTGTGATCTCTGAGAATATTTATAATTATGTAGGGTGGAGATTTAGTCCTGAGGGAATTATATGAGAGTAGTACATTTGCACGATTTGAATAAACCAAATTTTCATTCTGCTTAGCAGCCAAAAGACCTTTAAATATCATGCCACATGTGACGACTTTAATTAGGAATTAATAAAATGATGAATGTATATATTAAAAAATATATAATATACAATTATATAATATATTATAATCATTTTCTAGTACCTAAAATTTTCAAGAGACAATTTATAGATTGTATCCATTTCAAAGAAAAATGATTGCAGTTAGAAACAAAATGGTATAGATAGGTATAGTGAAACTCTATAAATGTGTACTGATAGACTGATAACAGAACGGAGCCTATTTCCTGTGAATCACTGGTTCAAATCCAGCTCAGAGTCATAATGGAGTAAGATGATATCACTTTACTGCTGTTCAATGATCTGTGTGAAATGAGTTGATAGTTCAGTACATTTTCAATGAACTGATGCCAACATCACATAAACTATAATCACAAATGGTACTAATTGCCACTGTAGCACATTTCACCTTCATGCACATGTATCTCAAGAACATCATTCCCTTCTCAAAGATTTTGAAATGTGCCTAGGTGAGTGCTATAGAAAAGGCAAGCTAAGTTGAATATTAATATCTGAAATGTATTTCTTCCTGGATAAGAAAGATCATGCTACCATGCTTACTGATTGTGGTGTTTACTCTCTTATATATATAGTAACTCTTCAGGGAATGCCAATAACACAAATATTTGCCATTCATGTTTCAATATGCCGTCAACCTATCAATATCCTTTTGTGATAAAGACTGTACTAGGAGCCACACTGCTTATTATGGACAACTGTCAAACATAGCTTTTACAGTAATTGATCTACTAAAAGGTTCATAGATTTTAATATCTCTTTGGTGTTATCTCTCGAAGAATCCCTTTTAACTCTGGTGAGTAAAAAGAAGCCAAGACATAAGACAAAAGCAATGAAACAGATGGTTCTTGAAACTTTATAAAGCATTTCTGGATGTCTTTTAAACCATTAAGAAGTATATGTTTCATAGACAGAAGTAAAAAAGAAAAAATACATCTGTGATATTTTTAAATGTAATTAACACTGTTTTAAGGTAATTATTTCTTTCTCATAATAAATGTTCAAATATGCACCACGAGTTATACCTTAATCCTGAAGTTCTTGCAGGTGGGCCTTGAAACAATTTTTTATTGAGCATCTACTATATACCTGGTACAATTATTACACTGAAAAGAAAAAGAAAAACCTTGTTTTCCAAAACTATTTCAAATATAGCTTATTAGAGTCTGTCTCACATACACTATACTATATTTCTTTAACACTTTACAAGTGAGAATAAGAAAAATGTAAATTTAGTATGAATGATTCACATTGAGACACTGTAAATTGGAGTGATATCATGTTTAACTATGGAGACTTATGAAAATCTTTCTGAACTACTTTGACTCAAAGACATTTAAGTCTTCATTCACAGAATTGTGTATAATTTATCAGTCTGATGGGAGGGAGAGTGATGACGTATACGAATTAAGAATCTGTACATGGCTATTATAGTATGAAGCAAATTGATGAAACAATCCATCTTTAATTTATCATAATAATGGTTGATGCATGCAAAAGAATGTCTGAACTATCAAGGCAGATGTAAGGAGAGGATCTGAATAAATTGAAATGCAGAAAAACAAGAACCAATAAGGTGTAGGAAACAAGGATTTTTGGTGTGTTTAGGGGCTCATTAGTACTTGTTCAGGTTAAACTGCAGAGCACCAATTTAAAAAGAAGCCAGAACCAGACCTCACGGCTGTTGAATGAGTTACTGGCTTTGAGAAATGAAAAATAATACCTGCTGGTGGAATTGTTGTATTGCTAAAAATAGTGGTCCTGGTATGTAATACTTGACACATAGGAGACGGTCAATAAAAAGTAGTTATAATTATTAAATTTAAAACTACATTTTTTAACCTTATGGTCTGCCAAAGTTTGGCTGGTTTTAAAGATGTGATTTCCTCATCCCAGAAAAAAAATGTATTGTTCTTTCACAAGAGAAATATGTGATTCAAAGAATTTGGCATGCCTCACAATGCACCCTATTGATCTTGTCAACTCAGGGCCTTCTCTGAGGTGAAGCAGCTCTTAGTGTGTGATGGGAAAGAGTAAAAACCGGAAATATACATTTTCTCCTTGGAGGAAGTGAAGACTTGCCCATTAGGCTTCCAAGAAATCCATAATGTTATATTCAGAGGAAAAAGAGTTTACTTACTGCCTTGGAAAATTTTGCATCTTGATTCATCTTTATGGAAATAAGCTCTGTCTGAGTTACAAATGTAGTCAAATCTTGACTGGCTGAAGTGGGACAAAACATATTATAAAGAGACGTCTTTAGCCTCTCCAGAGCTGGGCACTTACATTTTGTTTACCTAAATCTATTTCTTACCCATTCAATTTTCTCCCATGGGAAACATTTTTATTATTATTGCCTCTGTCTGGTTAATGGTATGCATGTCATATTTGTTTACCTGATTTATCATTCACAGGTTAGACCCAGATTCCTGGCTGCCTTGAGAAAGAATGAGATGAGTCTACTAAGGAGTCTACACTTTATTTTCTTTCAAGACTGCCACTGTGAATTCTGATTAGGCAAAGTTTATATCAGAGGTTCTACTCTACACAATTAATAGTGCCATGTGTTCATACATGTGTACATGTATTGTGTACATGTGTACAGGATCCTGCAAGTCAGAAGGTGTCATACATGTGTTCAGGATCCTGCAAGCCAGAAGGTGACACACTGGTTGGGTTTGAGAAACACCACCAAGAACCTCTACAATATTCTTTTTTCTTGCAGCTTACAAGAAAAGCAAAAGAAGAAACATTCAAGATGCCTAAAGAAGATGTATGTGTCCTGCACTGAGCATTGTTCTTGAAGAATCACTGAAAGAATGAGTCACCTAAGAAAACCCAATCATTGCTTGAATGTTTCTCTTATGTGCTTCTTACTGGCATAGAATAACATTCACCAGTGAATGACTCACATTCAAGCCTACTATTTCAGTCTTATAAATCTAGAGGAATCCCTATGCTTAAGGATTTGGTGGCAAATCTCATTGTTTCTTTGCATAAAATAGTCTAAAGGTAAGAAAACTATAAAATGTCTAATAAATGACTAATAAGTTATGTGATATCCTATAATTAAAGATTATACAATACTTACAGTTATGTCAATTAATATGTATTGGCATAGAAAATATTTATAATCTACTGTTAAAGATAAAAATCAGGTTAGTAAATATTTTGCTAAATTCAATTGTGTTTTTGTTAATGTGTATTTATGTGTCAATCTGCATAAGCTAATTTCTAACCATGCATATACCAAGCGTTCAAAGTAGTATTGTCCAATCATGTGATTATGATATTCAAAAATGTTATTATAGTGACGACACTGAAATGTCCACACATTATCATTGTAATAATAAAATATATCCCAATTTTTACTTGTTTATCTTGATCACTTATAGAAAATTGAGCTTAATCCAAAAGAACAGAAACATTCGATATACGGTATATGGGTTTTCCCTTGAGCTAAGGAATACCAAACAATTTTCTGATCCCTTCTCTGTTATTCTAACCTCTATTCTTCATTTTCTTTACCTAGTTTTTAATCATTGCAATTAAAGATCCCAAGATCCTTGCCTTCTGAAGTAACACAATAACAACATGAATCTAGCACTAAGCCAGTTATTACAAAGTAAACCAATTATCTAATTAATGACTGACATTTAAAATAATAATTGTCTAATGTAATGTTATACATTGATATTATGAAAATAGAAAAAAACAGTTATTTGTAATTGTTTAAATATGATTTTTATCTATAGAGAATTGTTTAAATATCTTCTCATGGAAATATTATACTTAATTTTGATTTAGTTCCCTTGCCAACCTTAAGAAATAATAGGTCATTTATTTATCTAACATTCTAACTATATATCTACATATCTATCTATACACAGAGACACATCCCTGCCAGAAAATATTTATGATGAAGTAAAATATAAAAGCATGGGAAAGTTTTATATTCAAACATGTTTTTGCTTTATCTCTGAATAAATGCAATAAATATTTCACTTTCCCTTATTTGAAATATTTTCATATATATATATATATATTCTCAAAGTAGTAAAGGAAATCATTCCAAAGAGGGTTAAAAAATACAGAGACTAGAAACTTCATTTTAATACAACTATTTCTTATAATTAGTCACTAGAAATATTTTGAACTTTCTTATTTTTATAAGAACACATTTTAATTGTGATTTATAAATAACTGTTGTAAAGATAGCCTATGGTAACTTCCTTAATAGCTTCTTACCATCTAAAATCAATGCAGGCACACAGTTGCTCTTAATAAAATCCAAAACTCATCGCGGTTTAGAAAGTAAAGTAAATGGGACCCAAAAAACAATCTATGATTATGGCCTAATTTGCTGTTACTCTATTTGTAGACTCAACTTAAGGGTAGCAAATATTAATAAACACATGTACTTCATTCATGTTTGAAAGACGAGTATCAAATGTTAAGAAAAGGTTTCTGAATTTCTGATTTATGTAAATTACTAGTACCTATGTATGCTTATTGTCAAGAATAATAAATAGTTTTGAAGGATAAAATTATAAAGCACTTTTCTAGTGTTGATAAATAAAATATTTGTGACCTCAGAATTTTTTTATGAGTCATTTTATCATTTGTAACTCCTAAATAGAGTTTATTTTCTATGCTGTTTATTGTAAGTACTTATGTTAAAATGGCTCTACTAAAGTAGAAATCACATCCTTTTTTGAACGGGAAATTGTTTAGAAATTTAATTTTCTGTTTTAGTCTGTTACACTTTTTTAGACAAGGAAATAAGGTAAAATGACTTGTCTATATAGGTTGCACTGCGAGAACCAAATGAAAAACTACAGTTTCTGATTTCCAATATAAAAATATTAGCATTGCTCATTCATCTCTTCACTTAACAAATAATTCCTGAGTACCAACTATATACTAGATACTATTCTAGCTCCTATTACTACAATGGTGAACAAGACAAATAACACTATATTTCACAAGTTTTTAAATAATATCATATTCTAAAAAGTAGAATTTCATTAAGCTCTTCGCCTTCAGTTCTGAGGATTGTTTTGACCAGAAGCTGTGTCACCTTTTCAATAATGTCATTCTCTTCTAATTCTTGCAAACTATGCAGACTTAGGCAAGGTCAGTGCGTGAATGGGAGACTTTCACTGTATTAATCAGCAAAAACCCAGGTAGGAAAACAAGGCAAGGGGAGTGTATTCTGAGTTTATGCCAAAACAATCTGCAGATCTGTTGCCAGCCATAAATTAAAATTTACTGCCAATTTGTAAAAATAAAAAAATAAAAGGGATAGAAAAGTATCAAAGACTACTAGAGTAATTCTGGATTTGGATACAGAATAACTGTTAATTTTGCATGTCTTAATGGACAATGTTTTTTCATCTAGGTAGTTAGGAAATGTTAACAACCTCAAATAAGGATTGATGAAATCAAAACTAGCAAGTCTTTATGAGGAACATATACACATGACATGTTATGAGCTTACAATAAATATTTGTTTACTGAATGAAGATGAGTTCACTGGAATTGATGTAGGAAATCTAAAGGGGACAGAGTAGAAACGCAATATTATTATCCATCCTTCAATGTGATTTCTCACGGGAAAAGTCCCCTGTCTCCTCTGCAAGAACTTTTAAGAGTCCTGCCCTGTTTTATAAGTAGCAAAACGAAACATGATAACATTCCACTTCAGCCTTTCCTTCTTTCCTCTTTCAATTTTCACATTTTGGAATATTTGGAAACAAATGGGAAGGTTCAGTTTGTGTTTGAGAAAAATATGCAACAACTTCACTGATCCTATTTGATAAATGTGAAGGTGTCAGCAATTTTAAAATGAATTTTTTTGATTCCCAGTCTTATGCATGTCATATAAAGAAGAAATTGGGCGCAGATGATAACTGGCCATTTCAAGTCAAGCAGTATTTTCAGAGGAAATGGGGGAATCTGTCTGCACTGTACTTACTGCTCTTTTATCCAGTTTGCTGTCGGCTGCTAAGCAACTGCTTCGTTTGAGGATAGAGCTGTCAGCTTTCCTTCTAACTTACTACTTAACTGCATGCTTAGTTTTGGAGACTGTTTTCATGTGTGTGGAAAACTCACATGGACTTAAACTTGGCCTGTTTGATTTGTAAATATCTTATTGTGAAATGCGTTCCTCAGACTAAAGATCTGTATTTTTTCTGGGATTTGTAAAGTGCATCAACTATCTCTTAGGACTCCCCGTGGTAACAGGACTTACAGTAATGTCATACGGTAATATACAGTATACTGTAATTTGACTTTTATTTCTTGTGATTTCAGTATCATCTGAGATAAAGTTAAATGGCATTTATCATGTGAAAAAACAATTGGTAGCTTTAAGAAACTTGAGAGAAAAGTATACTCTGTACTCCTTTTGGGTGTAGTCTTGGTGCTTGAATTTAAACATTAGAAACAAACATAAAACAAGAAACTCTCCTCTACATCTTTTTCCCCTGTAGGACATTAGAGAAAAAAAAGGTTCTGATCTACTTTCCTTTATGGTTTGGGGACATCACCCCACCCTTATAAGCCTCCTCAGGGGTTCAAAGCAAGCAGAGAGGATTAAAAATTGTCTGCATTGTTTGTGATTTTCTTCCCATATTCTTATTTAGTTCCTGCTATCAGAAACATCCTCAACCTATTTCTCATTGCCCAGTAGGAATTCAGTACTTTATCTGAGCATATGAAATATCAAATGACTACATTAAACAGGAGCAGCTGTTCCTGAATCTGCAAGCAGAATTTTGCATCCATAAATGATATGTACAGAAATACGGAGGAAAAATACCAACAAGAGTCCTTTCCAATTTAGTTTTCTCAAACAAATATATCCAAGTGGCAAAGTAAGTTACCCCTGGTACATATACAAAATCAAGGTACATGATGGTTGTAGCAATTTAATTAGAAATTACATTAAATTATCACTATTATTAGATAACTATATAGATGTCAAAGATACAACATATGGTCTTAGAAAAAGGAGGCTTTACTTTGGATAACAATGTGTCACTACAAAATGTATGATAAACCTTCTTTCAGTATTGATAGCAAAAATGGAATCTGATTCAATGTCTACTATTTAAGAATTTGTCTCAGCTCCCTGTAGCAGAATTTACAAAAGAAGTAATGGGAGTCACCCTAGCATTCCTCTTATTAATAATTCTCCATACAAAAAAGACTTGTAAAGCCAAAGTAGACCATATTTTTAAGGTAAGTTGCAGCTTTTAGGACATAGCCCCACTTTCATACTATAATTAACCTCAGACCATGGCCACTTGATTGGAAAAAGTTTAAATAGGCGTGTGCACACACACACACACACAAACACACGCAAACATGCTTTAAATTTTCTTCACATATTACTGAAAAGGGAAAAGATTGTAATTAACAAGTAAGAATGAAAACTAGTAATTCAAGCCTGTAGAGGACAGAAAATGTTATTCCAAGTTAGAGAATGAAGCACAAATAGAGGGGTTGAAGAAGTGATCTCTGTAGAAGTCTCTGAGAAGTACTATTACTGTACAATAAGGCTGTTTAAAAAATGCTCATGAAGGATTGCTAATTTGCACCTAAAATGTAGTATAATCTGTTTCAACTGATCTTGTGTCACACACTGAAGTTTGATTTCATGTATTTAACTTTGGATCTTATTTTTGCTGTATAAAAA
Organism: Aotus nancymaae; assembly: GCF_030222135.1. Classification (NCBI taxonomy): domain Eukaryota; kingdom Metazoa; phylum Chordata; class Mammalia; order Primates; family Aotidae; genus Aotus; species Aotus nancymaae. The sequence goes on from NW_026988503.1 coordinate 6,267,321, forward strand.
AGAACATTAAAACTCTTTTTAAAAGTAGTGAAGGAGTAAGAACTTCTTTGCAGTAGTCCTAGATCATGTAATGGATATCTAGCACTGACAGATCATAGATTATGATTAATTCTGAGCCATCAGTCACACCTTTTTCAGCAAAAAAAGAAAAATGGCAATGGGAATGATGTCCCTGTAGCATAGCTTTCTAGTCTATGATTCAAGGAGGCAGCCACATAAGTATTAATTAGCATAGGATCCACAAAAGCAAGAGTCATGTTAAAGAACTTAATCCTCTTCAGTAGGTTAATGGGAGGATTAATTTGTATGGAGAAAGTGCAAGGTCGTGCATGGTCTAAAAAATGTAGCTAAAGATCTTAATTACACTTGCAGGGTATGGAAATATGTGCATATAAGAACAAAACATAACAATAACAGTATTGACAAATTACTGCATTCTCTCCTCCAGGCTCTACTAAAAGCAAGACATGTATTTGAGAAAAGTTTTTCAGAATTGAGGAGAGAGGGGAAACAATAGATATGGAAGGGACTGCCTCTAGCCATACAGAACACACAAAAAAGCACCCTTTGAATTTCATCTTAAATCTTAGACTCATTAATAAATGATATGAAGGGACAGATAGGTGATGGATGGACAGATAGATATAGTTAGTTAAATAGACAGAAATATTGATATGGATTGACTATACAATGCGTGTCTGTATTACTACCAAATAAAAAAAAGTTACAAAAAATTCATTTATTTCTTCTTAGTAGTGGTATTGTGAAAAATGTTTGATTGTGAAGGGCAAGCATTTTCTAACTGGCCTTCTTTTAGTTCTCTCAAAGGGTGTCAATAAAGATGTTGTTTGCAGTTGAAATATTTTGATTAGAAATGTATAATATTCAAGCCCTATTTCTTTACTTCCAGTTATGTAAGGAACAAAATAAAGATATTTTTAAGATATACATAAAATGTATATATACATTTGTGAGCATATGTATACGCATCTATATGTGTGTGTGTGTGTGTGTGTGTGTGTGTGTAATGAAACTGATGCACAAACACCAATACAAATATGCTATATGTATCTTAAAATGTGGAATTCTATTTTTAGACAGTAAAATTGTCAAACACATTGGAGATCTTTACTTATTAATGTTGAAAACAAAATGCAAACTTCATTAATTGAATCTGGGAAATCCAAAATTAATGAAAATAAATTCTGATATATGTCATAGTCCCCAAAAAAACCTTTTTGGCTATGTTCAGTGCCGTGTAACATATAGCCTGACCAGGTAACAAAAAATTACTCCTTTAGAAATATTTCACTGAGTGTGGAATTTATCATATGCAATTGTGGTTATAAGATGAGAAAAACACATTCTGAATTAACAGAAATCTTATAAAGTATCTATTCTCATCTTCATTAGGTACTTAATGATCCATACGTAGCAGTAACACCACTCAATTTTTAAAGTTTTCAAACTTTGTAGTTTTGAATTGTTTTGAGACCTTGTATATTACATTACACAGTCTCAAGGTGTCAACACTTTGCCTTTCATGACCTGATTTTATTTTTTTGAAACAGCTAAAACACATTAGTAGTAGTGAATAGTATTTTTAAAAGAATAAATTATAAAATAAAAATGGCACATTTTCTCCAGTAGCTTATAAATTATATTTGAGGACCATTACAAAAGGGGAATTGCAAAATATTTTGAAAAATCACTATATTAAGTGTAGCTATGAATGAGGGCAAATTTGAAGGACAGCACTCATTTAAATGCATAATTTCTGTTCTTTAAATAAAGATCAGTCTCTATTCTGATCTTACATGCAGAAATGTTCTTTGTGGATCATAAATTTAGTAATAATAGTAAAGGCAGTATGGTAAGAGAGAATGAGATCAATAGTGATGGACTTCATACGGGGTTTTGAATCACAGAAATCTGAGAAAAAGCTTATGAAACAAGTTTCCAACACATATATTGAAAAGTAACATTTAGATGTGGAAATAATATCAAGATATTTTAGAAGTTTTAATAAGCATTAATCAGTAGATTGAGAAATGCTGATGTCCTGATAAGCTGGAGGAAAATATGTTTCAAGCCTCTCCTGCTTTGAAAACTGTAATATGTAACTACCTACTCTACTCTGCTAGAATCAGAGCCCTTATAATGATCTTAAGAAAACAGAGAAACTAAACCAGTTGGAATAAACATGAATAAGATTTTATATCTCTTTTCTCCTGGGTAGAAAAGTCTTTGTTCTGAACAGTCGAAGTAGCTGGACTTCATTTCTTTTTTAATCCACCTATTATTTCAGACAGTCACTGTGACTTTGAGCCTGATATTTGAAACAAAAATCACTCCTACATTTCAGCGATAACCGCTACTTGCCCTATGGCTTTTTAGTCTGTCCTTTGAAAATATTACCGAGTCACCTATCCCAGTTATTTGTGCACTAGGGATAATTTGTTTCCTCTGAATATAAATATAAAATTCAAACGTATGTTAAGAACTTCTATATGTCAAAAGCTTCTATAAGTTTAGGTAGCTTCTGTAAAATATCGAATTGTACTAAAAAATGTAGTTACTTTCAAGCATTACATCCTAAATGTGGAAACAGCAATCTAGAAGATAAAGATCCCAAAATATTAGCAATATGTTTTTTGAAGATAAAAAAATAAACACTAGTAAGTTCACTTGACTCTAAGATCTAAACAATGTACACAGAAATGCCTTCTTATTTTTGTCTATGGTAGAAAGGAAAAGATAGTTTCAAAATAAAGCATGTACAAAATTTCCCATACCAGAGGGGAGCTTGCTGTCTAATATAATTTGGCCTATGCATTGTAATTTAAGAACAATAAGACAGCCTGCAATTTGAAAAAAATACATTAAATTTTTCTAAAGTTTACACATAGGCTCATAAAAATCAGAAATAAATTATTCTATGTGTATTATGTTAAAAATGATGAACAAATTGTTAGTCTGAAATGACTTTTTCAGTGAAATAATTGTAGCCAACAATTGCTTAAACATGTGTATTCAAATAAAATGGAGGATAAATACAATGAAATATTTAAAATAAACATTTCAATATCTAGGGTATGAAAAAACATTAAAACACAGTGAATTGATAAATACAATGAAATATTTAAAATAAACATTTCATTATCTAGGGTATGAAAAAACATTAAAACACAGTGAATTAACACTAACATAAACTATGGATTTTATTAATAAAAAATGCATCAAGACTGGTTCATCATATGTAATAGATGCCACACTAATGTAAAATGTTAATCTTAGGGAAAACTGTGTTCAAGAAGACAGTATATTTAAGAATTCTTTGTAGTTTGAGCACAATTTTTTCTGTAAAGCTAAAACCGCCCTAAAAATAGTCTTTAAAAAAAAAATTAGACAGAAAGAGGAAGGAGACAAATTTTGTAGTGAAAATCAGAGGCTTTGGGCAATTCTCAAAGAATTTAAATGATAGCACTGTTCTATGTTATGTTAAATCTTTTTTCTATTGAGCCTGTGTGTGTGGATGTGTGTGTTAGTGATATAAATAAGTATGTATCATCATTCTTACAGTTAGCCCTGAATGGGCCATTTTACATCAGTCATGAAGGCTCTATATTTATATAATTACATGTATATTTTTAAAAAGAACTACTGCTTTCACAAATCTGTAATTGTAGTCCTCAATTGTCTTGGCTTCTATTTTTTAATTTTTTAAAAACTGTATAAACTTTAAAGTTTCTACATAAAATGGCCATTGAAAATATTTGATAATGATTTAAACAAATACTTATACTTCTAGAGACAGACATATTTCACAGTGTAAACTTCAATGAAGATGAAATGAAATGCTCCTCATATAAGAAAATAATTCTGATCTAGTTCATGTCCTGGTCTGACAGAGGGAAGAAGATAGATGCCGGCACTTTGAGAATTAAGAAATCACCTTTCCTGGAATAGATCATAGAGCTTACTGTCTGTAGAAGGCATCTTATCTTAGGTTTCACCAGCTGACAAAGCACACAGCGAATGCAGTTCAGACATCTTGTTTTATCACTGACTTTTCATAGATATGAAAATCTAGAAGAGTTTCATCAGAGTTGCAGTTTGGGTGATAACCAATCAAACACAGCAGCTAAGCAATATTAGTTACTAAGAAACTCTGATAGAAAAAAAAGTTATTTTAGTTCAAAAGTGTGATCTTACGACCCCTTCCTCCTCCCCATCACCCCATACATATAATCTCCCCTAATGTTTGTAGGTCAAAACTGGTAGAAGAAAAATTACAATCATAGTGTTTCTGGTAAAAGCAGGAGTTGATCAATGATTTGAAATACAAATCTATTTTAGCAACATTGTTTTAAAACTTCCAGTCTATTCTCCTTACTAATTTCATTACTAGTTTCCAAACTGCATGTAAGAGACATTCATATTAACAAAATAGAGTAAAAGGGAAAATAATCTGTAAGTCCTTTCAAAACTGATATTTTGGAAACTAAAATATCCAAAGAATTTGTAAACGTGGAAAATGCCTGCTAAAATAGAAGGATACAAGATATATTTGTAGATGTGGAGAGCATACTCTAGGATAGAAGAGCTTAGGAAAAGTTGAGACTCCCTAGATCTCTTTAGTCAGCTATTCAACAAAAATGTTTATCACCTACTTTCTATCAGAGAACCTGTTAGAAAGGAGATTTCTATCAATCAAGAATGGTACAGTCTCTCCATTCATAAGGCTTATAAAACAGTAAATGAAATAGACTAGAACAAGTAGTTACAAAGGAAATAGGTATTATGTAGAAGAAATTCAAGCTACGATAGAAATAAGTAATAGAAAGACCCAACCTATACAGGGAAGTCTTCCAATAAGGGATATAGCAGGATATGAAGGGCCACTTGGCTTACACTGGGAGGCTACAATTCATAGTCCCACTAGCTTATAATTCTATGTAAAACAATGAAACAGTAACTCTACAAAAGCAGCCTCTTGTCAGCTTTGTTTGCATTCCTGTATAGAACACAAACTCTGTATTGCCCAAATAAAACTAACATGAAAGATTCTGGATGTTACTGAACCATGTTTCCCAAAGCTTCTGAAGTTCTCTTGATTTTTACTCTGTCCATCTAAATACATTAACATGAACATGGATGAAGTGATGTTCACCTTTTCAGGATTGAATTATTAAGTCACAATAATGCTGGGTGCTTAATAATGGCACACGATACATTCTCCATTGTTTCTTTTAGGATTTCTTAGGATAGCTGGCATTTTCACTGTATTTTCTGAAATTATTATCAAAATCATACATTAAGAAAATTATGACCAACCCTAGTTAGAAATCGATATTTCTCAAAGGCAGGGGCATGTCTTACTTGAATTGATATATCTAGGACCTCACATCATGCTTAGCACATGACAGGCACTCAAAATATGTGTTGAATGAAAATATACAACCATGTATGTACATAACCACAAAACTATCTTTTCCTTAATGTCAGTAAAATGATGTTTCCTTAATGTCAGTAAAAGAACTGACTTGACTTCATTTTCTTTTAACATGAAAAACATGTTACTTATCTGCTCAGAAAAAAAATACTGAAAAGAGGTGCACCAAGATGGCTGAATAGAAGCCTCCAGTAATCATCTTCTACACAGAACAACACATTGAATAACTATCCACACAAAAAAGTACCTTCATAAGAACCAGAAGTCAGATGATTGATCACAGTAGCTGGTTTTAACTTTATATCATTGAAAGAGGCATCGAAGAGGGTAGAAAGAAAGTCTTAACTTGCAAATATCACCCGTCTTCCAGGCCTTGGCAATGGCTTTGTGGTGTGGAGACAGACTGTGTACACTTGGGGGAGGGAGAGCACAGTGATTGGGAGACTTTGCATTGGAACTCCATGCTGCCCTGTCACAGTGGAAAGCAACACCGGGCAGAACTCAGCCAGTGCCCATGGCGAGAACATTTAGACCAGCCCTAGCCAGAGGGGAATCAGCTATCCCAGCGGTCAGGTGTGAGTTTCAGCAAGCCTTGCCACCAAGACCTAAAGTGCTCTAGAGTACTGAATAAACTGGAAAGGCAGTTTAGACCCCAAGGACTGCAATTCCTAACCAAATTTGGGTATTATTCTGGGCTTGAAGCCAGTGGACAGAAGCAGCATGTGACTTATTGAGACACCAGCCAGGCCTGCTAAGGGAGTGCTTGCACTATCCTCCCCAACCCCAGGCTGTGTGGCTTGTGGCTCCAGGAGAGACCCCTTCCTTCCCCTTGAGGTGAGGAGAGGGAAGAGTAAAGAGGACTTTGTCTTGCAGCTTGCTTACAAGCTCAACCATAGTTGTATAGAGTACCAGGCAGAGTCTCGAGGCCCCTAATCCACACCCTAGCTAGCAGATAACATTTCTAGATACTTCCTGGCCCAAAAGGAAAACTGCTGCTTTGAAGGGAAGGACCTAATCCTGGCAAGATTAATCACCGGCTGACTAAAGAGCCCTTGGGTCCTGAATAATTATCAGTGGTAGCCAGGCAACACTCGCCATGGACCTTGGGTGAAACTCAGAGATGTGTTGGCTTCAGGTGTGACCCAGCACATTTCTAGCTGTGGTGGCTATGGGAGAGAACTCCTTCTGCTTGAGAAGGTGAGAGAGAAGAGTAAAAGGGGCTTTGTCTGGCAACTTAGGTACCGCCTCAACCACAGTAAGAGAAAACAGCAGGTGGGTTCTTGGGGTCTCTGATTTCAGGCATTGGCTCTTAGGCAGCATTTCTCTACCTGCCCTGGGCTAGAGGGCAGGTAGTGCCTTGAAGGGAGTGTCCCATACCAACCAGCATTCACCAGCTGCTGACTGAAGAGCCCTTGGGCCTTGAGTGAACATCAGTGGTAGGCAGGCAGTATTTGCTGTGGGCCTGGGTAAGTGATGGCCATGGGGAGAAACTCTACTGGTTGTGGAAAGGAGAAGAAAGAGTGGGAAAAACTAGTCTTTTGGCTTGGAAGCCAGCTCACCCACAGTAAAATAGTGCAACAGATAGATTCCTAAGGTTTTCAATTCCAGGCCCTGGCTCCCAGACGGCATCTCTGAATCTTCCTGGAGCCCAGAGAAACTCACTGCTCTGAAGGGAAGGACACAACCTAGCTGGCTTTGCCACCTGCTGACTGTACAGTGCTAGGGCCTTGGGCAAACATAGGTGGTGGTTACCACAGGCTGGAGGGCGGAGTAGTGAGACCCAGTGAGATGCTGGCTTCAGGTCTGAACCAGCATATTCACAGTGGTGAGGTGGCCACAGGGGTGCTTGAGTCACCCCTCCTCCAGCTCCAAGCAGCTCAGCACAGAGAGAGACAGACTCCATCTGTTCAGGAGAAAGTAAGGGAAGAGAACAAGATTTTCTGCCTGGTGATCCAGAGAATTCTTCTGGATCTTATCCAAGACCACCAAGGTGGTACCTTCAAAAGTCAGCAAGAGCCACAGTGTTACTGACCTTGGGTGCCCCCTAATGCAGATACAGCTGCACTGATCAAAAACTTAAATCACAACACCCAAGTCCCTTTGAATACCTGGAAAGCCTTTCCAAAAAGGATGGGTACAAAAAAGCCCATACTGTGAAGACTACAATAAATACCTAACTTTTCAATGCCCAGACATCGACAAACATTCACAAGTATCAAGATTATCCAAGAAAATATGACCTGAAAAAACTAAAGAAGGCACCAGGGATCAATCCTAGAGAGACAGAGATATTTGACCTTCCAGACAGAGAATTCAAAATAGCTGTTTTAGGAAAGTCAATGAAATTCAAAAGGACACAGAAAAGAAATTCAGAATCCTACCAGATATATTTAACAAAAAGTCTGAAACAATTTTAAGAAACCAGGCAGAATGCAATTGACATACTAAAGAATGTGTCAGAGTCACTTAACAGTACCATTGATCAAGCAGAAGAATTAGTGAGCTTGAAGACAGGCTACTTAAAAATACACTGTCAGAAAAGACAAAACAAGAATGAATATAAAAGATCGAAGCCTTCCTACAAGGTCTAAAAAATGGGCTAAAAAGGGCACATGTAAGAGTTATTGGTCTTAAAGAGGAAGTAGGGGTGGGTGGAGAAGGTTATTCAAAGGGATAATAACAGTAAACTTCCCTAACATAGAGAAACATATCAATATTCAACTAAAATAAGGTACATCAAAGCACCAAGCAAATTTAATTCAAAGAAGACTACTTCAAGACATTTAATAATCAAATTCTCAAAGGCCAAGGATAAAAAAAGGATCTAAAAGCAGGAAGAGAAAAGAAATAAATGATACAATGGAGTTCCATTGGCAGTCTACATCTTGCAGCAGACTTTTCAGTGGAAACCTTATAGGCCAGGAGAGAGTGACATGACATTTTTAAAGTGTGGAAGAAAAAGAAACAACTCCTATCTTAGAATAGTACGTCAAACAAAAATATCCTTCAAACATGAAGGACAAATAAAGAGTTTCCCAGAAAAACAAAAGCTAAGGGATTTCATTAACACCAGACCTGTCCTAAAAGAAATGCTAAAAGGAATTCTTCAATCAGAGAGAAAAGGATGTTAATAAGCCATAAAAAATCATCTGAAGGTACAAAACTCACTGCTAATAGTAAGCAAACAGAAAAACACAGAATTTTATGACACTGTGCTTGTAGTGCTTAACCTACTCATTTCTTGAGTAGAAAGACTAGAAGATGAATTGATCAAAAATAATAACTATAGTCACATTTCAAGCCATCAATGGTAAAAAAAAAAAAAAAAACATACAAATAGAAACAACAAAAAGGTAAAAAGCAGGGGGACAAAGTTAAAGTGTAGAGTTTTTTTCGTTTCCTCTTCACTTGCTTGTTTGTTTGCTTAGGCAATCAGTGTTATCATTAGTTTAAAATAATGCACTATAAGATATTATTTACAAGATTCATAGTAACCTCCAATAAAAAAACACACACACACCAGATACAGAAAAATTAAAAGCAAACCACTATAGAAAATCACCTTTAGTAAAAGGAATACAGGAAGAAAGAAAAGAAAAGAAGACCATAAAACAAACAGCATACAACAAATGGCAGGAGTAAATCTTTACTTATGAAAAACAACATTGACTATAAATGAACTGAGCTGTCGATTCAAAAGACATAGAGTAGCTGAATGAAAAAATAAGACCCTATGATCTTTGCCTGCAATAAACACACTTCACCTAAAGACATACCTAGACTAAAAATAAAGGGATAGGAAAAGACAGTCTATGCAAATGGAAACCAAAAAAGAACACAGTAGGAATACTTATATCAGACAAAATAAATTTAAAGACAAAACTATAAAAAGAGATACAGAAGGTCATTATATAATGATAAAGGGGTAAATTCAGCAAGAGTATATAACAATTGTGCATATGTATACTCAGCCCTAGAGTACCCAGATTTATAAAACAAATATTATTATAGCTAAAGAAAGAGACAGGCCTCAATACAATAATTTATATTAATAAATATAAATTTATCCTAGGGATGTAAGGATGGTTCAATATGCAAATTGCTCAATGTGAAGCTAGAGACTTCAACACCCCACTTTCAACATTGAAAAGATCCTCCAGACAGATAATCAACAAAGAGTACTGGCAATGGACTTAATATACCCTATAGACCAAATTGGACTTAATGTACACTATAGACAATTGGACTTAATGTACACTATACACCAAATGGGCCTAATAGATATTATACAATATTTCATCCAACAGCTACAGAATACACATTATTCTCCTCGGCACATGCATCATTATTCTCAAGGATAGGACATATGTCAGGCTACAAGACAAGTCTGGAAAATTTAAAAAAAAAAAAAATTGTGATTATATCAAGTATCTTTTCTGGCCACAATAGACTAGAAATCAATAACAAGAGGAATTTTGGAAACTATACAAATACACGAAAATTAAATAATATATGCGTGAATGACCGAGGGAGAGTAAAGAAATTAAGAAGGAAATTTTTTATGTTCTTGAAACAAATAATTATGGAAACACAATATACCAAAACCTGTGGAATACAGCCAAAAAATACTTACAGTAAAAAAAAATATACTAAAAGTAAAGTTTGTAGGTATAAATGCTTGCAACAAAAAAACTTCAAGTGAACAACCTAACCATGTATCTCAGAGAACTAGAAAAGAAAGACCAAACTGAACCTAAGTTAGTAGAAGAAAAAAAAGAATAAATATCAGAGGAAAATAAATGAAAAAGTACAATAGATAAATGAAAGAAAACAAATGTTTTTTTGAAAAAATAAAATCCACAAACCTTTAGCCAGACCAAAAAGAAAAGAGAGACAACCCAAATAAATAAATTAGAGATGAAAAGGGAGAGATTACCACTGACATGACAGAATCAAAGGATCATTAAAGGCTAATATGAGCAACTATGTACAATAAATTGGAAAACCTAGAGGAAATGGATAACTTTCCAGACACACACAACCTACTGAGATTGAACCATGAAGAAATCCAAAATCCAAACATACCAATAACAAGTAATGAGAACAAAACTGTAATAAAGTAATAAAAAGTCTTGCAGCAAACAAAAGCCTAAGATCCAATGACTTAACCATTGGATTTTACCAAACATTTATTTAAAGAACTAATACCAATCCTACTGAAACTATTCCAAAAATTAGATGAGAAAGGAATGCTTCCAAACTCATTCTATGAGGCCAGTTTTACACTGATACCGAAACCTGACAAAAACACATCAAAGAAAAGAAAACTATAGCCAATATCCCTGATGAACATTGACACAAATATCCTTAACAAAATGCTAGCAAATCAAATTCAGCAGCACATTAAAGCTAAACTCATTATGACCAAGTGAGATTTATCCCAGTGATGTAAGGATGGTTCAATATCACAAGTTGCTCAATGTGATATGTCATCTCAAGAGAATTAAGAGCAAAAACCATATGATCATTTCAATTGGTGCTGAAAAAGCTTTTAATAAAGTTCAATACCCTTTATGAGAAAAACACTCAAAAAACTGGGTAGAGAAATAACGTATCTCAATACAATAAAACCATATATGACAGACCCAGAGTGAGGATCATACTGAATGGGGAAAACTGAAAACTCTTCCTCTAAGATTTGAAAGAAGGATGCCCACCTTCATCACTGTTATTCAACATAGTACTAGAAATCCTAGCTAGAACAATTACACAAGTTAAAGAAATAAAGGGCATCCACACTGGAAAGAAAGAAGCTGATTATCCTTGTTTGCAGATGATATAATCTTATAGATAGAAAGAACCTAAAAACTCATTCAAAAAATGACTAGAACTGATAAACAAACTCAGTAAAATTACAGGATACAAAAGTAACATATAGAAATCAGTATCATTTATTTGTGCCAAGAGCAAACAATCTGAAAAATAAATCAAGAAAATAATCCCATTTACAATAGACACGAATAAAATAAAATATCTAGGATTTAACTTAACCAAAGAATTGAAAGACCTCTTCAATGAAAACTTTAAAACATTGATCAAAGAAATTGAAGATGACACATAAAGAGGAAAGATATTCTATGTTCCTGAATTGGAAAAATCAATATTGTTAAAATGTACATACTACCTAGAGTAATCTCCAGAGTCAGTGCAATCTCTAAAAAAAAAATCCAGTGATATTCTTCACACACACACGAAAAGATTGTAAAAAGTCCTAAAATTTATATGGAACCACAAACGACCCAAACCAATCCTGAGCAAAAACAGCAAAACTGGAGGAATCACATTATATGACTTCAAATTATACTAGAAAGCTATAGTAACCAAAATAGCACAGTACTGGCATGAAAACAGATACATATACCAATGGAACAGAATAGAGAACAAACGGAGAAACAAAATAGAGACACCAATCCATACAACCACAGTGAACTCATTTTTGACAAAGGTATCAAGAATATACCTTGAGGGAAAGGATAGTCTTTTCATTAAAAGTTGCTGTGAAAACTGGATATCCACATGCAGAAGAATGAAACTAGATTTCTATCTCTTGCCATATAAAAACATTAAATAAAAATGGATTAAAGACTTAAATCTAAGACCCCAAACCATGAAACTATTAAATAAAACACTGAGGAAATTCTCCTGGACAGTGGTATGGGCAAAGATTTCTTAATAATACCCTAGAGCACAGACAACCAAAGCAAAAATAGACAAATGAGATCATGTCAAGTTAAAAAGCTTCTTCACAGAAAAGGAAATAGATAACAAAGTGAAGAGACAGTCCACTGAATGAGAGAAAATATTGGCAAACTATCCATCTGATAAGGGATTAATAACCAGAATATATAAGGAGCTCAAACAAGACAATAGGGGAAAAAAACCTTATTAATCTAATTGTAAAATGGTCAAAAGATCTGAATAGACATTTCTCAAAAGAAGACATACATGTGGCAAACAGGTAAATGAAAAGGTGCTCAATATCACTGATCATCAGAGAAATGCACATCAAAACTACAATGACATATCAACTCACCCCAGTTAAAATGGCATTTTTCTAAAGGGCCATAGCAAATGATGGTGAGGTTGTGGAGAATAGGGAACACTCGTGTGCTGTTGGTGGGAATGTAAATTAGTACAATCACTATGGAGAACAGTTTGGAGGTCCCTCAAAAAAGTAAAAATAGAGTTACCATATGATCCAGCAATCCCTCTGCTAGGTATAAACCCAAAAGAAAGATAATCAATATATCAAAGAGATATCTACACTCCCACGTTTATTGGAGCACTATTCACAATAGCCAGGATCTGGAATCAACCTTAAGGTCCATCGGCACACAAATGGATAAAGAAAATGTGGTACATATACATAATGGAGTATTATTCAGATAAAAAAGAATGAGATCCCATCACTTGCAACAACGTGGATGGAACTGGAGGTTATTGTGTTAAGTGAAATAAGCCAGGCACAGAAATACAAACTTCAAATGTTCTCACTTGTCTGTGGGAGCTAAAAATCAAAACATTAGAACTCATGGAGATAGAGAGTAGAAGAATGGTTACCAGAAGCTGGGAAGGGTAGTAGTGGAGGAGGAGATATGGGGATAGTTTATGGGTACAAAAATATAGTTGGAGAAAATGCATATAATCTAGTATTTCATAGCACAACAGGGCGACTACAGTCAATGATAATTTATTGTATATTTCAGAATTACTGTAAGAGTATATTTGGATCATTTGTAACACAAATAAAGGATAAATATTTAAGGTGAGGGAGTCCTATTTACTCTGATGTGATTATTACACATTGTATGCCTGTATCAAAATCTCATGTACCTTATATATTCTTACTATGTACCCATAAAAATTAAAAATTAAAAAATAAAATACTGAAAATTCATTTGAGTTGACATATAGAAAAAAGACAAACAGATATGCTTTTTTGTTGTTTTTGTTTTTTGATTTTTTCGAGACAGACTCTCTCACTGTAACCCAAGCTGGAGTGCAGTGGCACAATCTCAGCTCACTGCACCCTGGACCTCCTGAGCTCAAGCAATCCTCCCACTTTAGCCTCCCAAGTAGCTGGGACTAAGGCATAAGTCACCATACCCAGATAATTTTTGGGCTTTTTTTTTGGTAGAGACAGGGTTTTGCTGTGTTGCCCAGGCTGGTCTCTTAACTCCTGAGCTCAGGCAATCCACCAACCTTGGCCTCCCAAAGTGCTAGGATTACAGGGGTGAGCCAGCACATCCTGTGGCATTTTTCTAATAATTAAAACACTTTGATTCTGTAGAAGTGTTGATTGTCTCAAAGGATTTTCTCACCAATTTAATCCTGAAGGCTTTTCAACAATTGCATTCCTGCTCAGAATGTCTTCTTTTCTGGGAATTACAGAACAACAACAACTAAAAAATTGTAAAAAAAATTAAAGAATCACAGCCTGAATTTCAACCATGAAAACCAGTAGTTAAGAGGGAGTACTGTCTGACAAATGGTAAAACTCTGTTTCTGATCATGAGTAAAACAAAATAAGGCCCAAAAATAGCTGTAAGGAATAAGGACTAGAAAGGAGGAAAGTGCTTTCCAGCATTTCTTTATTCTCACATGAGGAAAATATTTAAATATTAAGAATTTTATTATTTAAAATTCTTACCGTTAAGGACTATTCAATGCAATGAAATGCTGAAAAAGGCAATTTTGGCTAGAATATTTTTCCATGTAATCTTTTTAATGTGCTTTTTCTTCATATAAAGTCAATCCTTTAAAATATTTAGTTTAAATATATTTTAAAAATTATAATGTATGAATTTAATGTACTCTGTAAAATGATTTATCAAGGGAATATATATTTATAAAAAGTGCTAAGACACATAAGGCTCAGACAATATTAAAATCCTAAAAATTATCATTGTACAAGTTATTTCTTAAGCTTTTTGTCAATGAATAATTTGTTGCTATGGTAATTTGTAGGTACATTTTGACATAGCAAGAATGATGTCTTTAGCTGGAATCAAAAAACATCCTAAAATGTATTTACTCCTGTGTTTAATGTCATATTACAATGATTAATCAGACTGAATGTCTTCACTTTCTGCTGTTTTAACTACAAGAAATGATCTCTCCTGTTTTTATCCTATTATAAGGATCGTTACAAAAATGGAAAACAATTAACACAGGGTTTAATGCCTCAGTGCTATAGAGCCAAAGTAATTGCACTCAAGGTCTGCTAACTTTTTAATCAGGCATTTGGTTGCAAGCTGCTCGCAATTGATTCTGAGAGAACTAACACTATCTGAAGAAGAAAGCAGGTGTGCCAGAAAAGCAGGCATGTTGGCAAAACAAATGAAATATTTTAAAAGGAAAAGCAAAAAAAAATAAATAAATAAAAGCAAAACCAAAGCAAAATTCTTGTCAGCAGGCCACTTTCTTGACTGAGCCTGTTTCTAACAAAGCCAATGTGTGCACAAGCACTGTGGTGGAAGCCCAACTGACCTACTACTGCTTTCAAAGTGTAGCACTAAAGCTTAGCATTGAGGAGCCCTGTCCATCCCAATGTTAGTGAATTGAGTTAATTAACAGAGAAGGCTTGCAATTTCCAAATTCAGTGGAGTTAAGACACCATCAGAGGTTTCTGGAATTACATTCTAATTAGAATAGTTTCCTTTTCTTCTCATTCAGGTGACTCTTTGAAAACAAATTTGTTCTCTCATAAAGGAGAAAAAAATCAGCAGTTTTCCTCTGAAAGCTAATTATTTCTTTTCTTTTCTTTCTTTAATAAGCGTCATTCTCCAGCTGTGAAAGTGATGCCTTCTAGGCATGTTGCACACATTTAAAGGTATACATGTTGCTTAAGAGCATTGGGCACCATGAGGGTGGGGAGGGTGGTTAAGATGCCCTCCCCACCTCTTCTGTAGTCTCTTGAAAAAGGAACTGCTAAGAGTTAATACTCCTGGGAAAGTGCTTTATATTCACTAGAGAATATTCTGACAAGTAGAGGGATATTTATAAAATTCCAAGTTTGAAATTTTTTTATGATGAGTTGGGTACACTGTTAATCTCTCTTTATACAGAAAGAGGAAACAAAATGAAAGATTTGGGTATTTACCTGGTGAATTGCAAGATGCTTGCTATTTCTTTCTTAAATCCCCAGAAGGAAATGAGAGCATTTGAACTTTTGAAAAGGAGTATAAAGCAGAAATAGCTCTCGAAGCAGAAGAGCAAGTCTCAGAGCAAAAGGAACAAGGAAAAGAAAACAACAGAAATGAGCTTCCTCAGACAGAAGCCTATGTACATTTTAATTACACCTATTTGCCTAGGCCACCAGACAATCTATATTAGAATTCATTAGCATGGTTCAGGGTCCAAAATGAGGTATATAGAGATCAGTGGATATAAAACATTACAGCCAATTACATGAGTTTCTACTCCAGTTCCAGACAAGTTATGGAAGTCTCAGCTCCTGTGTGTGGCATCACTTTAGCTCCCAGGAAGCTCTTTCTTAGTCTCTCCTACTGTAAACATTTCTCCCTGAGTCACCACAGCATCTGTTGTTTCTAGGTGAAGGCTAATACAAATAAAAGGGAGGTGCCTGGCATCTGGCCACCTGAACACAAAGTCGCTTAATCATATGGGAGTCTATTCATTGCTATGATCTCAAGCATTTTAGGAAGAATGCCAAATGGAGAACAAAGAGACTGGCAGGCAAGGAGCTCCTTGGTGGCCTAGATTACGTCACAAACAGTTTTTGCCAGATTAACATCAATGCTATTTCTGACTCCAAATGTGACTTTAAGCAAAATTCTCATTCTCTGTGCAGTAATTTACAAAATTTGGAAATCCAGTATTGAAGCAATTCTTTGGAATCCAGCAAATCTGAATGATGGGTGTGAGTGTATGTGCATATGTGAAAATCTTAAGAACTCATGGAAATAGATGTCATAATATCCCCTCCAGCCAATGGAGCAGGGAATGGCATCCTACACTCCTGTGCGTATTTATGGGTGTAAAGCATCACCACTAACAAGAATTACCTGTTTATTACAATGTGCTTTATTAGCCTAATGCTTATTTTCTCAGACCCTGCCCATCAAAGAATCTACAGTCCAGTCAGCCCTCTGTGTTCCAGGGTTCTACATCCTCAGACTTAACCAACTGCAGGTTGAAAATTCAGAAAATAAAATTGCTTTCAAAAATGACATTAAAGATAAAAATACAGTGTAACAACTACTTACATACCATTTAAATTTTACTGGTATACGAAATCTAGAGATGATTTAAAAAATATAGGAGGATATGCCTAGGTTATATGCAAAAACAATGCCATTTTCTTTTATTTTTTATTCATTTATTTATTTTTGAGATGAAATCTTGCTGTTGCCAGGCTGGAGTGCAGTGGTGTAATCTTGGCTCACTGCAACCTCCGCCTCCCAGAAGCAATTCTCCTGCCTCAGCCTCCATAGTAGCTGTAACTATAGGCATATGCCACAATGTCCAGCTAATTCTTGTATTTTTAGTAGAGATGGGGTTTCACCATGTTGGCCAGGATGGTCTTGATCTCTTGACCTTGTTAACCACCCACCTGAGCCTCCCAAAGAGCTGGGATTACAGGCGTGAGCCACTGGGCCCTGCCAACAATGCCATTTTCTATCAGGGACTTAAACATCTGAAGATTTTGGTATCTGCCGGGGTTCTGAAACCAATCCCCTGATTGTATTAGTAAAATCTTGCTTTTGTTAGCTTTTGGTTGTTTGAATTTTTTTTGTTGAGTGGAAATAATGAATACAATAATCAGAAACACAATTACTTTGAGTTATGTTTAATTTGTAAGTAATTCTTACATCTCTTCTAATTTCCCCAGTTGAAATAAAAACATATTTATTTTAGATTAAGAGGTACCTTTAGTTTTTAAAGATTATTTATGTGTCTGTTGCAGGCTATTGCTTAAACTATAGAATAAACAATTCTTAAGGGTAATGTTGAGTCATGATCATTTATTGGTTAATTTAATTTTTATGTCCTTCCTCAATACTTTCATGAATGTATGTACATATAGTAATCAATTTTATCTTTTCTCTATAGCATTAACATGAGTTATCTTCGAATTTAAAATGCCAAAATCGTTATTTCTTACAAACACAATTTAAACAGTCATTTGTTTATTCACAATGTTTTCTTAAACATGTCTCCATACATTCTGGATTCAGAATGTGCCACATAATCAATGTGCTAAGTATGATGTTGTAATTTAATTGCTAGAATTATTTTCTTGATGGTACATTGTACTTGATGGTACTTCACTTGTTTTGGCCACTTGTACATGCAGTAGTCTTAGCTAAAAATAAACTAAAACACACACACACACACACACACACACACACACACCCCAAATCAGCTCACCTTTGTGACAAAAGTCACATGACATTTTTCATGATTTAATGGGTGGCGTAAAGTTGAGAACAGAAGATACAGAGAATTAAGAGATCCGGGAAGGAGGCTGAGCAGGCAGAAGCAATAACAGGAAAAAAAAATGTTTAAAAAGTCTTTCAGGGAAAATGCAGCAAGATTCATGTCCCTTAAAACTAGAAAAGAAAATTAAAACCTGTTAAAGACTAAGCAAACCTCTTCTCTGCTTTTTCTACCAAACACACACACACACACACACACACACACACACACACACACACACACAACTTAAGTGGAGGGATAAACCACATTAAACTGCATCTCTATGACTTCTCCTATCTGTTGAAATACTATGTTGATATTTAAGAGGAGGAAAAGATCAGAATGAACATTTTTAAAGCATTTATTGTTTTCTGGTGACTACATTAGATGTTTTATGCTTTAGATTGTATTAATAAAATTATGACAAGAATTGGTATCTTCTTTTTGCAAAGGACAAAATGTACTTCAAGATGTATAAAAACTAGCCTACTCCAAGTCATATTTTGTGGGCGCAACTGTCAGGACCAAATCCCTTGCTTATTTGCATGTACTTTCTCCATTTGCACAAAAGAAAACGACAAAACTCACCAACAAAAAGCAAAGCCTAAATTATCACAGATGATGAGAAAATTAACCCAAATTAAAGAAACAATAATACTAACAAAATATATTAAATGTCCAATGCAATGGAAAATTGAGTCCTCTTCCATTAGTTTATAAGCACCATGTAGACAAGGTCATGTTTGTTTCACTGTCAAATATATAATTGTATCCCTAGCCTTAGAACAGTGCTCAATAAGTATTGACTAAATCATAGAATTTGTCTCAAAGGCTTATTTTGTGCAGTCATCTAAAAAGAGGTAAAACACCATTAGATTCATCAGACTTGATAATAAGTCTCACTACATTTTACATCCTTGGGGAGGACCACTGCTCCAAGTCTGCTAAAATAGGCCTTGGAACATTTGAAACCAGATGCAGTTTAATGTAGTTTATCCCTCCACTTAAGTTGTGTGTGCGCGTGTGTGTGTGTGTGTGTGTGTGTGTGTGTTTGGTAGAAAAAGCAGAGAAGAGGTTTGCTTAGTCTTTAACAGGTTTTAATTTTCTTTTCTAGTTTTAAGGGACATGAATCCTGCTGCATTTTCCCTGAAAGACTTTTTAAACATTTTTTTTTTTCCTGTTATTGCTTCTGCCTGCTCAGCCTCCTTCCCGGATCTCTTAATTTTCTATATCTTCTGTTCTCAACTTAACGCCACCCATTAAATCATGAAAAATGTCATGTGACTTTTGTCACAAAGGTGAGCTGATTTGGGGTGTGGGTGTGGGTGTGTGTGTGTGTGTTAGTTTATTTTTAGCTAGGACTACTGCATGTACAAATGGCCAAAACAAGTGAAGTATAACAAGTGAAGTATAACAAGTAACAGCAGAGTTGAGGATGACACTATTTAAGGTGCCATGGCTTTGCATGGCACTGAAATAAGCTTATTAACTACTGGTGAATTCTAAGCTACACTACCTGAAAGTGGTAAGTATTTAAGTCTTTCCAATGTTTGGAGACAAATGAGTGCCTAAAATCCTTCTCCTTCTCTCTCCATCTTTTCTCTGAGTTGAAAGTGATAAAATACCACCACACAGTCAAGTGAATCATAACCTGCTAGGGCTTGAGGCACTGAAGAAGGACACTGGAGGAAAAGGCATCTGCCAGCCTCGTGAAATTTCTGTGGAAATGTGAGACTATTTATTTTTTTCTAAATGCCTCAGCAACAGCTCTCATTCACCTGCAGAAGCAAGAGCTGTTCTGACTACTCATAGTACATGGTATTGATATTTCTTCAACATTTTTTACCTTGAGTTTCCTTTTTTGTCATCATTGACCTTATAATGAATCACTGCACTGTCTGAGTAATAAGGCTGCAGTAGATAAGGTCCCCTGAGAATATGAAGGAAGAGGTATGTTTAGCAACTGATTACTGATGTGCCCAACTGATTATAGTGACCAGTCTACTCATATATCTGATTTCAAATGCCCAATTCAATGTTAATAATTTTATTAAAACTTCTTTGCAGTAAAAATCAAACATTTTTGGTTGATGTTTTTTCTTTAATTTTCAATTTCTAAGTGGAGCAGTAGTTTTAAGTTTACACAATACAAATATTTTAGTGATGCTTCTGGAAATGCATCTAGCAACTTATTATTTACAATATACTATTAGTAGTACATTATGAATTACTGAAATCGAAAACATAATTCATAAGGAATACAGAAAGAAAACAGAAGTGAGGATATTGTTTTAAACATAATTTAACGATTTGATATTTGGAAACAAAAGAGTTAATCAATCTCAGGTATGAATCTTTACATTTCATTTTCTTTTTAAGAATTTTGATTTGGTGACATGCTAATTTAGCAACAGCCATTATTATGCCGCCATTTCCTGTTTCCTTTATTAACTAAGAATTTCATGATGACGAATCTTATTTCTTATAGAAAGTTAGCTGAGCATTTTCCTTTCCCTTGCTAGAACTGCAGAATTGAGATAACTCAGAAACCTGACACTCTGATATGAGTTCTAGTGCTAGGAGGATGAGTGTCCTTCACTTTGATCTTTGCTAACTTTAAGTGACACTTCTCATTACCCCTCATCAGCTCTTCCCCAAAGCATCCTGCCTTTTCACAAGCTGTGAATGAGAACTCTGACTGGCAGCACCAATATTGTTTGCTGAGTAATAGTTGTTTTCAATGTGCAGCTTCAGGATCATTTACTAATTAAAATTGCTTTACCACTGAGAGGTCCCCTGAGGTATGCCCTTGTTTATCTGGATTAGACCATGAAATCATAGTTGAATCAATCCTTAGACCATAATTTGCTGCTAATCCAATGAAAAGTTGGAAATAATATATGGATAAAATTCACAAAATTTTATCAGCACACCTGTGCAATTAGGTTGATCATAAACCAAATAAACACAAGCACAGATAAACAATCTGAAACAGGAAGACAAAGCCTATACGTGGAGGAATGGAACTATATGATGAACTTTTAAATATGCTACTGATAAAGAAGGAAGAGTGAACTTTAAAGAAACTGCATTTTCTAGTCAATTTGTATTTATAATCATAAAGTTCTGGAGTTATAATATCAGAGCCTTTGGGCCTTCATTAACACATCCATGCTTTATGAAATCATCACTCAAATAAACCAATAAAATAACTTAGGCTGTCTTTTCCATAGTTTAATATTGTGACATACTCAGATTCTCAGTGTTACATTTGTTTGAAGTTGTGACATATGAAAAATTATTGTTTGTGAGTACGTGTGTATGTGTGTATGTTAGCAAGTGGGGATAAGAAAGCCTCAGTAACTTTGATTGCTTCAGTGTAGCTGGCAACATTGAAAGAAAATGTCAAGCATATAAAAGATGAGAATATAAAGAATGTCACATAAGTCTGGGCACAGTCGCTCATGCCTGTAATACTAGCACTTTGGGAGGCCGAGGTGGGCAGATCACCTAAGGTCGGGAGTTCAAGACCAGCCTGACCAACATGGAGAAACCCTGTCTCTACTAAAAATACAAAATTATCCAGGTGTGGTGGCACACGCCTGTAATCCCAGATACTTGAGAGGCTGAGGCAGGAGAATCACTTGAACCTAGGAGGTAGAGGTTGTGGTGAGCCAAGATCACGTCACTGCACTCCAGCCTGGGCAATAAGAGTGAAACTGTCTCAAAAAAACAAATGTCATATAGGTGATTCAAAATCAGTATGGAAAATAAGACTTAAATATCAAACAACTAAACAATTCTTCCTATTTATATTAATTGTCCAAGACACTGAATATCCAGTATCCAACATAAAAACTAGCATGGAGCAGATTCTCAGAAACATTTGAAGAGCTATGTGGGAAAAGGTTGTATGGGTGAATGAAGGAAGAATGGGTAACATAAGGAGTTGGTGGTGTAGGGTTCTGGTCTGTTTTATTCATAGTTAATAACTCCCGTTCAAGGGCAAATAAGAGAAGATAAGAAAGTAAGGCTTGAATATTTCAGTTTTAAAACATGGTATGTTATAAGAGAATTAGTAATTAAAATTATAAGAAAGTGAATGAGTAGGTAAGACATAAGTATTTTTGAATTGAAACACTTCTATCATAGATTTCTAGTTGTCTGTATTATTTTCTATAACTATGCAATAACAAGAGTTCCCTTATAGTTTGAAAAAGAAATAACAGTGTAAATATGTAAATGACAACTCAATATCATATAGTTTTACTTCTTTCCCAATTAAGAGGATGAAAAAATAGTCTCTATAGGAGAATTGTAACACAGTCTACTTGATGTAAGGGGAGATAAACAAAAATACAAGTAAATTGTCATGTTCCTGTTTAGGTTGTGGACTTAATGATAATTGGCTCATGATATTTCACAAGTGTTTGGGGGCAGATTTCTCCTTTACTCTATTTATAAGATTGATGTCCTGGATACTTAAAATCAAAAGTGTATATTTATCCAAAGCAAAATAAAAGAAGTCCCTTTCACCATTTATACTTATTCTGTAGCTTAAATGCAGCAGGATTCTTCCAAATATCAGTGCAAAAAAATCTGGGCAGAACATGACAGCCTAAGAGAAAAATGCTGCTGAATTAGCACTTTCTGAGAAGGCCTTAGGGAACAGACATATATTATCTTTTGTAGTCAGTGACAAAAAGAGATTTGAGAAATAAACATGAGGGTTTTTATGACTATGCAATAAATATATTTTCTAACATAGAAAAGTGACCCTATGCTCTAAAATAATGCTAATTGTATTTTCAAAGAGATGAATGTCTTTATGTGTTTATCTGCATATACCTTGACACTAATGACCTGTAAATTACTACGGTATCTCCTGACATATGAACTAGACACATGTAGAGATTCTAGATATAAAAATTAATCTTTACTCTAGTTAATCTTTACTTTTTAAAAATCCAAATATCCTAAGTCTCTATCAAATATAAATTTCACTCAGATTTCCTCTGTAATTCATAATTTCCTCTTGTGAATCAGAGATGTATACATGCCTTGAAGGTTTCATGGAATCTTTTTCAGATAGAGCCTGATCTAAAATGAGGCATATGTTAAATCTTCTTACACAAGGCCAGGCTCTCATCTTCCTCTGCACCCCACAGTGCTTATTCAAGTGAAGAGTCATCTTTGAAGGCAATTGGAGCTTCTTGCTTGGCTGAGCATCATGGAGCTTGGAGGAAGATAAAAAAGGAACTACAGACTTTCAACTAGAATTCTGCTAGCAGGACACACTGAAACCAGCCTGCCAGACCACTGTGGGATAAGTTTACTTGCCCTTTAGCCATACACAAAGTGAGATATATATTAATTGGCCTACAATAATTTCCATCTAACAAATAAGAAAAGTATTTCCAATCATATCCAAGATTTATTTTATTGAAATTCTCTTCTAAAAAATTTGCCTGCCTACTTAAATAATTACATGATTTACAGTCTGTATAATTTTATCTGTCTTGGGATATGTACAAATAAGACATTCACTTTATTAGTTTTCCTTAAAATAGCTTATAGCAATGTCATCAGATTAAGAGAGCATTAGTAGCAGTTTGTTATGACTTCCAGGAAAGCTGGAGGTTGAACATGGACACTCTTGTATCATAATCAGCAATTTTCACATCTCTTCCCAAACAGCAATGTGCCTATTTTTTTCAAAACAAATATTCAAACACCTCACCCGATACTAATGAATATGAATAAGGATTAAGGAGTTGTTCACATGATTCCGATACATAATCAAGTTTAGAAAGCACCGTAGACAACAGCGCACTTGCAACAGTATGAATCCCAGAAACTTATATGAATCCAAGACAAAAATTCACAGTTTATTTTCTAAAAAAGGAAAATGTGACATTTCTCCTTTAAACTATGATCTGCCGAGGCGGGTGGATCACGAGGTCAAGAGATCGAGACCATCCTGGTCAACATGGTGAAACCCCGTCTCTACTAATACAAAAAATTAGCTGGGCACGGTGGCGCGTGCCTGTAATCCCAGCTACTCAGGAGGCTGAGGCAGGAGAATTGCCTGAACCCAGGAGGCGGAGATTGCGGTGAGCCGAGATCGCGCCATTGCGCTCCAGCCTGGGTATCAAGAGCGAAACTCCGTCTCAAAAAAAAAACAAAAACAAACAAACAAACAAAAAAAACTATGATCTATATTCTCCATGGACAATAAACTCCTTAGAGAAACATCCATAGTTTAAACATTTTTAGCTCGTATGTGTTCACTCTATGGACACACCTATCCTGCCAGTCCCTACATAATAAAATGTAGTCTGTTTACACAAACTTTGAAGCCCTCCGTGGAAAACCTGGCTTAACAGTCAACATTGTACTCCTATTAATTTCCTATACCGATAATATCCTTTTGCCAAACTAGAAGGCTAAGGATATTTCTTTCTTCCTTTCTTTCTTCTTTTAAGATGGAGTGCCACTCTTGTCACTCCTGCCGGAAGGCAAAGATGCAATCTTGGCTCACTACAACTTCCACCTCCGAGGTTCAAGCAATTCTCCTGCCTCAGCCTCCCAAGTAGCTGGAACGACAGGGGCCCACCACCACACTCACCTAATTTTTGTACTTTTAATATAACAGGGTCTCACCATCTTGGCCAGGCTAGTCTTGAACTCCTGACCTCAGGTGATCCACCCGCCTCGGCCTCCCAAAGTGCTGGGATTATAGGAGTGAGCCACTGCACCCGACCAGAAGGCTAAGGACTCTTCTAATGACATTCCATATTTAACCAATCCTATGCGTTTTCCCTTATTGTTTTCTTACCCTATTAGGTACACATATTTCCCAACTTTCTGACCAAATCCTGTTATTTCATGAAGGGCCATATCAAATTCTGCCTGGACAAGGAGGACTTCCTTGATGCCTCCAATATACATTGTTTCTGTGACTTATTAACTAGCTTTGCTTTGCCTATGATATTATTTTGTAATATATCTCTGTGGCACCTGATGTAGTCACGTAGTCTATTTTTTAATGTGGTTATCTTATATCCTGTGCTGTCCTCTGTACGTGCTTTCCCATTGTATGAACTCCATATAATTTTTACATTTAATTATTGAGCTTTTTTTTAGACTAACATTTGCATCCTTCATGGAAGAGTAAATACACACTGGAAAGATTAGTTTACTTATGGTTTTGAGCAATATTAGATTAGGGTAGGAAATTATTCTTCACTAAGGGTAAGAAATGATAAGATTTTCTGAAACAATCCACTAAAGAGGGACATAGGATCCAAATAGCCTCAAATACTCAAGTCAAAGATTTCTCCTTCAGGCCCATTTTTGAGACCTTGGGTGAAACTCAGGAGGTTACAGCTGACTTAGAGGCCTGAAGCAAGTGCACAGATACTGTTGCAAATGAATCCAAGGCTAAACTGAGCACGTCACTGTGTGTGAGTGCAGGAGCCATGACCAGAAGCCAGGCTTAGTCAAAACCAAGGGCTGGTAGTCATGGCAACAGGGGCACATCCAGAAGTCAGAGCTGGAAAACAGAGCAGGTCAAATGTGGAACTGGCTTTTGGCTAGAGTGGAGAGGTGATGCCAGAAGACCAGACTAGGTAGAGGGTCCAGGGACACTCCATGGTGCCCAGGCAGCAAGGGAAGTCCCGGTGCCCAGGCCAGATGGCATTCTGCTGGATGTCTGGTAGCGATTCCAGCTGGCTCAAAGTCCCATTCACTCCTCATGCCACAGATTCCTCTACCTGGCTCTGATATTCTGTTTTTTTTTTTTTTTTTTCCTCCCCATATTTCAGATGCCCTCAAAGCAGCCTCATGAAGCTATTTTGCCAGCAGCTCTGTAAGGTGACCCTATTGTAGAAATGCCAGAGGTAAGTTAAAAGATAGGTTTTTCTCTTCAAGCTACCTAAAAGGAGACAATAAATCTTTCTGTACCATAACAAAATAGTCCAAGAATTTTGTTGCACTATCCTGGGCAATTCCAGAATGAGTTTTCAGAAGGATTCTTCTACAATGTGTCAGAAATACTGTATTGTTATTAATACTGATTCAAAATAGACTATTGTGAGAATCAGAGATTTTCACCTTCCATTAATTACTTCCTTTTAATGGCTGACATTTATTGATACTGCTTTGACTTGCTATATTTGAGGTATCAGGCAGAAGTATTTGAATATATAAAATATATTAACAGTTATATTTGTCTTACTAACTCTCTGAAGTAGGTTATTTGATCACTCTCCTCCTCTTTTATATTTAAGTAAAATAAAACCTAGATACACTTCTGTACCAAATAAATATGGTGTTAAGACATAAAAAAGGAATCTGTAATGCTAGCCTTAGATTTGAAATATAAATAATTTATTTAGGGACATCACATTTTAGAACTTGTAGGGTTACTGTCAGCATATTTAATCTAAAAATGTAAACAGAGCATGTTGAGAAAAGAAAGGGAGATAAAAAATCTAGTGATAGGGATCTAAGGGTGGACACAAAATGCCTGTGCCTAAGACAGTCTCTGGTTTGAGGATTATGGAAGAAGGAAGGGAAGGAAAGGCTGGAAGGAGAGAGGGATGGAGAGAAAGGAAGTTAGTTGAGAGTGTGTCATTCCTGTGAAAGCTCTTTCCAATCACAAATATGGTGGTTTATTATTTATGAGAGTCTTGTTATTTCTAAACATTTGGATATTTTATAAAACATCCATAGTAATGGAAATATAAATATGCTGAAATAAAATTTTATAGAATGGATGTTTACACAATCTTAAAATTTTATTTCCTTATTTTTTCTCTCAGTGCCTTTTGAGAATCTATTGAAATCCCTCCAGCAATATGCAAATGAGCACAGAAATCTGCAAGTAATATACCTAGACCCATGGACCTAGTGGAGCTGATGAATCATAGGTTAAGAACTCCAAATTTATGACCTTTTATTACTTAGTAGCTTTTATAACTCCTTTTGAATTATGAAATCTTTCTAGGCTCTGTCTATACAAACAAATGGCCATAATTGAACTTGATCTTTTTTTGCCATAGAGGACCATGACCATTTTACTCCCCTAAATACATCATTTATTCCTGACAACTAAAATATACATCTAGTACTATGCACAGCATTGTGTTATACATTACTATACCTCCCCAATATAATTTGAAGGCAACCTATACTTAGCTTCACAACAAAATCAATCTTAATAAGTATTTGTCTATGTAATATTAACTAAGTATTGGGGAAAAAAACCCTGCAAATGTGGTCACGAAGCATAGATTCAAATAACTGTAATTTAAGCTTGTTCTAAAGATTTATGACCAATAGCAAATACAAAGAATTATGTATTTCTTTGTAAATCTAATTTTACAGTGGAATAAACATAATGAATAAAATCCACTGAATGATTTAAAACAATATGAGCTTCGGGAGCTTGGGAATTAAATTACTTATTTGTTTCTCTGTCTCTTTAGATTCTACAGTTTTAATTCCTAGTGGCCCAAACTGAGTAAGGAAGATTAGTGTGATCATTTTTCTGTCTCTTCCTTTAGGACAGTTTGAAAAGGTGAGTGACAAATATATAACCAAAACATTGGCAAACCTTTCTTATAATTAAAGGCATGCCATTTTTGATGGCATACAAAAATTTGTCAACAAAATTCATATTCAGTCACTTTTTTTCTGAGGGTTTTTCTAACCTTTCTTTCTCATTAATCTCTCCTACTCTTTAGGAGCCCAAATGCCACAACATTTTGTTTTGTTCATCAATGCCACGTCTGTAATGGCACCTAAAAGCTGCTCTCCACTGAAGGACCCTGACCCTGAAATACTGGTATATCTTTCATTACTGTCATCCAAACTTCATTCATAAGAAGATTCACTCATTCTTCATTCATTCACTGGAAAACTAAGCAATCTAAATAGCCCAGTTGTTTGATTTAAGCAATTGAAAGTGAGATATAAATTTCTTGGTGAAATATACATAGTAATATGCAGTTGTGATGGAGAGAGCCCTCTAAAAATTTCAAGAGAATCTGGCTTTCATTGGTGAAAATTTGGGGAGCAACTTATTATTGAAAATCATTTCTTCTTTGAAGAATCTCTCTCTCACTTCTTTGCAAAGATATATGTTGCAAAGATATATGCAAATATATAGGTTTAGTATGCATAAATCACCTCCTTATAATACAGAGGTATTTGTATTCTTAGCCCCAATTTTTTTAAATGTAGAGTTTTTAACAGGTTTTACTCTTTCATAGTAATATTATGGTCTCAGGTTTGTTTTTAATAATTTCTACTCCATTGCTTTAGGATAACTAATTTGATAGACATAAAATTTTCATACTCTCTAGGAAAATATTTCACCTAAATATGAGATTTATTTAATCTCATGTTGCATTTGGCTTTAAATTTGACTTAACCTAACTGAATCTATTTTAATTGTTTTACATCTTACAGTAAGCAAATGCAGTAACTACATATGCTCTTGTGCGTCTAAGGCTACATCATGAATTTTGTTTCTAGGGTTTCACCTACAGAGATAAAATTTAGTTCCTAATTGGTCTGATACATAAACAATAAAGATGTAAAGATAACACTGCCTATCTCTTCATTTCTGTCTCTCCATATCTATTGTTTTCTTTAAGAAATATCTCACAGCAACTTTCCAAACTCAGCAAACAAGTATGAAAACTCAAGTTGTTTTCACTCTGAAAATGAACCAGTTTCCAGCCATTGTGTTTTATGTCGGAACTGTCTAACTTAAATTGCATGTCCTTGGGGCACAGAGCAGCTTTCTATTTTTTTTTTTTTTTTAACAGAGCCAAGTATCCTGTCACTGTTCTACAAAACAATAAATAATGAAGTAAATTGAAGATGTGTGAATTGTGCCAGCTTGACAGAAAATTGAGCCGATGTTCTCGGAGGTGTTACAACAGTATTTCCCAGCAAGCAGCTGGAGCCTCTCTCCAGCACCTCAGAAACCCAAACAGGAATGGAGGATAAGAAAGTGGAAGTAAAGACAAAAGAGAATACTTATTTAGGATTAACTTGTAGTTACCTACTTGAACTGACAGACCTATACTAAAGAGACAAAGGAAATGATGGCTCTTTTAACCATCAGGCATAGTGTATAAACATCATTCTCCTTCATTCCACATTGGGAAAAACAAACCCTTTCCCCACATTTTACTTTGTGCATAAAGTGTGTTAATAAAACTAAATGTGTGTTAACAAATGTGTTTTAATAAAAACTAATGTATCTAATAAAACTAAAAATAGATAATCACAGTTGTTCAAAAGTTCTTGGTTTCTCTTGTAAACAAGGCATAAAGAGCTTTGTGCGCTTCAGTCTCCACCAAAAGGTACCTTCTGAGAGAGGACTTCCTTGAACACTGTATATAAACTAACTCTGGTCCTCTAGCTCCTCCCCAAAGTCACCCTTCCTCTATTCTGTGTTATTTGCCTTATCAAATTCACCCCATCTGAAATTATGTACGTAGTTCTTTTCTAAAAAAATTATATCACATTATGAGCATATACATTTCTGTGAGGGAAATGTCTTTGTATTGTTTTGCTAGTACCTAATAAAATTCTGTAACATAGTGGATTTCAGTCAATATTTGTAGAAAAGTAAAAGAAATACAACTTTAAAATAAACTAAGTGGTGGCGGGGCATGGTGGCTCACGCTTGTAATCCCAGCATTTTGGGAGGCCGAGGTGGGTGGATCATGAGGTCAGGAGACCGAGACCATCCTGGTTAACATGGTGAAACCCTGGCTCTACTAAAAACACACACACAAAAAAATTAGCCAGGCGTGGTGGTGTGCGCCTGTAGTTCCAGCTACTCAGGTGGTCGAGGCAGGACAATCGCTTGAGCCCAGGAGGCGGAGGTTGCAGTGAGCCGAGACTGCGCCACTGCATTCCAGCCTGGTGACAGAGCAAGACTCCGTCTCAAAAAGAAAAAAAGTAAAAATAAAAATAAATAAACTAAGTGGCTTAAGTAATCACTACTTTGGTAACCATAATAGAATGTCAATAATATCACTAATATCAATGAGATATCCCTAATAAAAAATACGTCACAGAGTAGTCAATATATGTTGAAAGAAAAAAAATTGAGAATTGAGATAAAAGCTGTATGAACATCATCATCTTAATTATAAATTGTGATCCCAAAATTTAAAGAAATATCTTTTGAAATACAGAAACTTACTAACTTGGTGACTTGTAGTTTTTAAAAAGTATATGTATCTATATATTTATACTTTACAGCAGATGATTGGCACTCAGTTAAATGAGAAGAGGAAGGGAAGTGTAACAAAAGATGAACATTGTAGAACACTAAAACATAAAGACATATTCTACCTAATTTTGCCTGTTTCATACATTCACAGGTACTGATGAAATATCTAGAAAAACTTCACGTTATGTATTTCTATGATTTCCATAGGTTATGGATTGAATTGCCTTCCCCCAGTCCTAAGCCCCAGTCCCTGTGAAATGTTAACTTAGTCGGAAACAGAGACGTTGCAGATGATTAAATAAAGATAAGATCATTAGGGTAGGCCCTTATCTAACATGACCATGTTCTTATTTTTTAAAAAAGGTAGGGGGAGTTGGGTACTATGGTTTGGCTGTGTCTTCACCCAAATCTCATATTGAAATGTAGCTCCACAAGTCATGGGAGGGACCTGATGGGAGGTAATTGAATCATGGGGTGTGTTTTTCCCATGCTGTTCTTGTGATAGTGAATAAGTCTCAAGAGATCTGATGGTTTTATAAAGTGCAGTTTCTTTGCGCATGCTCTCTTGCCAGCTGCCATGTAAGATATGACTTTGCTTCTCCTTTGCCTTCTGCCATGATGTTGAGACTCCTCAGCCATGTGGAACTGTGAGTCCATTAAACCTCTTTTTCTTTATAAATTACCCAGTCTTCAATACTTCTTCATAGCAGTATGAAAATGGAATAATACAGTAAATTGGTACTGGTAGAGTGGGGTAATGCTATATGGATACCTGAAATGTGGAAGCAACTTTGGAACTGGGTAACAGGCAGAGGTTGGAACAGTTTGGAAAGATCAGAAGAAGACAGGAAAATGTGGGAAAGTTTGGAACTTCCTAGAGACTTACTGAATGGCTTTGACCAAAATGCTGACAGTGATATAGATAATGAAGTCCAGGCTGAGGTGTTCTCAGATGGAGATGAGGAACTTATTGGGAGCTGGAATAAAGGTAACTCTTGCTATGTTTTAGCAAAGAGACTGGTGGCATTTTGCCCTTGCCCTAGAAATCTGTCAAATTTTGAACTTGAGAGAATTGATTTAGGGTATCTGGCACAAGAAATTTCTAAGCAGTAAAGCATTCAAGATGTGATTGGGGTGCTCTTAAAAGCATTCAGTTTTGTATATTCAAAAAGACATGGAACTTTGGATTGAAACTTATGTTTAAAAGAGAAGCAGAGCATAAAAGTTTGTAAAATTAGCAGTCTGACAATGCAATAGAAAAGAAAAACCCATTTTCTGAGTAGAAACTTAAGCTGGCTGCAGATATTTACATAAATAACGAGGAGGCAAATGTTAATCGCCAAAACAATGGGGAAAATATTGCCAGGGCATGTTTGAGGTCTTCACAGCAGCCCTTCCCATCACAGGCCTGGAGACCTAGGAGAAAGAAAATCGTTTTATGAGCCGAGTCCAAAGTCTTGCTGCTATGTGCAGTCTTGGGACTTGGTTCCCTTTGTCCCAGCTATGGCTAAAACGGGTCAACATACAGCTCAGGCTGTTGCTTCAGAGGTACAAGCCCCAGACCTTAGCAGCTTACACATGGCATTGGGCCTGTGGGTCCACAGAAGTCAAGAACTGAGGTTGAAGAATCTCCATCTAGATTTCAGAGGATGTATGGAAATGCCTTGATGTTTAGGTGACCAGGAAGAGGTGTGCTGCAGGGGAAGAGCCCTCATGGAGAACCTTTGCTAAGGCAGTGTATAAGGAAAATGTGGGGTGGGAGCCCCCATACAGAGTCTCCACTGGGGCACTGTCTAATGAAGCTGAGAAGAGGGCCACCATCCTCCAGACCCCAGAATGGTAGATACAGTAAGAGCTTACACTATGTGCCTGGAAAAGCAGCAGACATTCACCATTAGCCTGTGAAAGCAGCTAGGAGGGGGGCTGTACCCTTCAAAGCTACAGGGGCAGAGCTGCTGAAGACCATGGGAACACACCTCTTGCATCAGTGTTACCTGCATGTAAGACATGCAGTCAAAGGAGATCATTTGGGTGCTTTTAGATTTGATTGCCCTGATGGATTTGAGACTTGTATGGGTCCTATAGCCCCTTCACTTTGGCCACTCTCTCCCCTTTGGAACAGGTGTATTTATTCAATGCCTGTGCTCCTATTGTATCTAGGAAGTACTGTTAACTAACTTGCTTTGATTTTACAGGCTCATAGGTGGAAGGGACTTGCCTTGACTCAAATGAGACTTTGGACTGTGGACTTTTGAGTTGATGCTGAAATGAGTGAACACTTTGGGGGGCTGTTGGGAAGACATGATTGCTTTTGAAATGTAAGGACATGAGATTTGAAAGGGGTCAGGGGCAAAATGATATGGTTCTGCTGTGTCTCCCCCCAAATCTCATCTTGAATTTTAACTCCCATAATCCCCATGTATCATGGGAGGTACCTGGTGGGAGGTAATTGAATCATGGGGGTGGGGTTTTCCATGCTGTTCTTGTAATAGTGAATTTGTCTCATAAGATCTGATGGTTTTATAAAGGGAAGTTCCCCTACACATGCTCTCTTACTTGCTGCCATGTAAGACATACTTTTGCTCCTCCTTCATTCCTTCTTTACCTTCTTACATGATTCTGAGGCTTCCCCAGCCATGTGGAACTGTTAGTTCATTAAAACTCTTTTTCTTATAAGTTACCTAGTCATGGATATTTCTCCATAGCAGTATGAAAATGAACTAATATATTGGGACACAGAGACAGAAACAGAGATATGCACAGAGGGAAGATGATGTGAGTGCCTACCCACAAGCCAGGGAATGTCTGAGGCTACCAGAAGCTGGCACAGAGGCAGGGAACAGATTCTCCCTCACAGACCTCAGAAGGCAGCAACTCTGTGGACACATTGATTTCTGACTTATAGCATCCAGAACTATGAAACAATACATTTTTGTTGTTTAAGATGCCCAAACTTGGTACTTCGTTATGGTAGTTATGGCAAACTAACATACCATTCGTTCTCAATTTCAATGACTGAAGTCACTACATAGGCCCAATCTAGATGTTGGCACAATTAAGTGACATCATATTCCACAGCATTCATTCAGGTAATTAACAATACTTAGTAACATTTAATTCAATTATTCACTTAAATAATTATATTTTTGCAATTAATTTGTCTTCCTTGTATCAGTCATTCTCTAGCTACAAAATTAGTTTATGATATCATTCTATTGCTACCAACACATTTAGGAAATTGTAATAGGGCCTAAAATTTGCAAATATTATTTTTAATTTTATTCACAGATTATACAAAATTTAATATTAATATGTTTATTAACATAAAGTGGGGAGTTAACACAATTTTTTTTTTTTTGAGACGGAATTTTGCTCTTGTTACCCAGACTGGAGTGCAATGGCGCGATCTCAGCTCACTGCAACCTCCGTCTCCTGGGTTCAAGCAATTCTCCTGCCTCAGTCTCCCGAGTAGCTGGGACCACAGCCGTGTGCCACCATGCTCAGCTAATTTTTGTATTTTTAGTAGAGACGGAGTTTTACCATGTTGACCAGGATGGTCTCGATCTCTTGACCTCGTGATCCACCCGTCTCGGCCTCCCAAAGTGCTGGGATTATAGGCGTGAGCCACACAATTTTTGAATCCCCTTCAAATATCAGATAACAGATTTTCCTACCATCAAACCAGATGTTTAATAAAAATAATATAGATGAATAGATGACATTTTAAAAATCAATGGAGTTAATTTTATGAGTGATTTACCAGTTGGTACTTATATCCATAATAAGTGAATATTTTAAATAAACATAAGGAATTTTCGCTTTTATTTTGCTTTAACCTTAAAGACATATTCTGTTTTGACTCTTCATAGTATAAACTGAAGAGAACAATTTATATTGATAGCATTTATGCACATAGAAATAATTTCCACTTTATATTGTATTGTGTAAAAAAAACTGACTTGACATGAGAAACAAATAGGATAGTTTAAAATTAATGTAAATTATATCTGTGAGGAAACTATTATTTTAACTTGTGCTTTCCTCTGGAATTATAGAGCCTACAGAAAACCTTCCATTTGTAGTTTTTTTTTCTACATCTTATAAAATTGAAATTAGAACTCTTCACTAAATGAGAGGTCCATCGGAGCAATATAAAAGCAATAAGAATTAGAACAAAGAGAAATATTTTTTTATCTACTTTATGGCAATTATTGATATTTAAGTTTAACTCAATCATCTGTCAGAATAAATTCATGTATTTAGTGTAATTCAGCTTAATTTAATTAGTATTCATTTGATTTCTCTAAAATACTCTAAACATTACAGATTAAAACTCCATAAACAGATTTCCTATTATGCATATATGAAAATCCAGATTGACTTTAGATGCAAAAGTATTTATGCTTCTGATGGAATAAAGAGAACTACCATTAAATTTACTTTTCCAGAAACATATCTGAGTATATTTCATTTTAAATTGGTCCTGATAATATTTTAATGTTAATAATTTCATGATTTGTGTTTTTAATTTATGAGTCCAAGCATATTTGTGGAGTTGGTTTAGTCTTACTTGAAAACTAGTTAGGGATTTGTGAGAATAAGAAATTTAAAATTTTGATACCTCAGATTCCTTAACTGTAAAATACAGTAAAGATTTTAAGATAAAAGCTTATACTTACATTTTGTAAAATTTTGAGCATCAATTCTCTAAGCTAAAGAACAAAATCACTAAACACAACTGATAAAGAGCTGTGTGTTCTTTTCAGAAGACAGTTTCCTGTGCCTTTGTCTATGGTGTGATTTTCAATTAAAGGAGCTTTTTTAATTGCAAATATCACTGTCATACAATTTACAATAATATTATTAAATAAGCAAAAGATACGCATGTATGTCTGGCCCTCAAACTTACAAACTTAGTAGTATCTGCATAGAATTGTGCTGATAATTGTTTTGTGAATTATTGCATGCTTCTGGTTATAGATGCTGCTATGCCTCCTGCAAAGTAGAGTAGTCAAACATATTTCTTTTTCTATCAGGGTCTACATTCAGAATCTAGATTTAGATCCAGGATAAAATCTTTCATCCATGAATTTGGAGTAACTCAGGTGTCAAAGAAACGAGTGTCATAACTGAATTGAGCTTCAGGTGCCTTTTCTCCAAAGCGATACTGATGATGTCTACTTTGTAGGAGGAGTAAGTAGTGTTAAAACATCTAGTACAGAATCTCTAATAGGCATTTAGCAAATATTACTTTTTTTCCTTAACCTGTCTTTCATCTTTCTTCAGAATAGTAAGAATTGGTGACAGAATCCTTGGACTTCGTAGCTCTATTTACAAGAAATTTTGCTCTTGTGCAAGTCAGTTAAGTATTCCGCCAGCTTGTTGTTTGCAGAAGTATGGGTTTGTCTTCTTAAATCTCTTTCCCATAATTTTTGTCTCTACTTTTATTACTCTGGTCTATATTAATGCATTACACAAAGAAATTTGAAACTGGCAGATTGTTCAATTTCTCCCCAACCTTGTCTAACAACTTAACTGCATCTAGACAATTTTAACATCCACAAACAGGTGCTGTTCTGTAACACCGGATTTTGTTAAGGAGCATCTA
Source organism: Aotus nancymaae (assembly GCF_030222135.1). Classification (NCBI taxonomy): domain Eukaryota; kingdom Metazoa; phylum Chordata; class Mammalia; order Primates; family Aotidae; genus Aotus; species Aotus nancymaae. Next base: position 6,303,147 of record NW_026988503.1, read on the forward strand.
TCATTTGTCAATCTTTGTATTATTTATTTTACATATTTTATCTCAATCTTCACAGCATGAAGATTCACAGATTCAATAACTTTCACTTCATGCTGGTTAGTGTGGCAGCTCCAAGTAAACTCTCACCTTAGCACTGTTACTTTTGAAAAATAGTGAAAATGTATTTTCTTCATTTTAAAGTGACTCAAGGAATAACCCATCTTCTACAAAAGAGGTAATTATAATTATTATTACAGTCCAATGTAAATATCACAATATTTTAGTAATGAAATTCCATTTCACAGAAATAAGCTTGTACATTAGTTATTTTTAACCAGTATGAAAGAATTCTTTGAAACATTGCAAGGATATTAGGAAAAATTAAATACAGCTATCCAATAAAACTGCCTGTAATTCTTAGGTGACTTAAGACATATGCTTAAAACTTGGAAAGTTGTAGAGAGGTTACAAACTTGCTTACTATCCATGACAGGATATTGGTGAAGCTGGAACCTATGTCTGTTACCCCAAAACAGGTCTCTTTCCAAATATTGTAATTTCTCTTAAAAAATAACTTATTGAAATTCAAGATTTAAGAAACATAATTATTATTTATCTATTGACCAATCTCATATCCAAATTAGATAAATAAATTTAATTGTGTGTTTAAATGTATACAAGAGGTTCTCATTCTGTAACTATTTGTCATGTATGTTTTAGAGTACAGATCATGTGTCTCCTAACTGTCAGTTATAAACTATAGGACCTCAGGTGTACAGAAGCATCTGTAAAACATGTACTGCAATTAGCCAACACAAAAGAATTTGTTTGTTTTCCTTTATATTATAAAATTTTAAATATCTATTTAATATGTCAATATTGATTCATTTTCCAACTACTCAAAGTAGCTATGTGGATTAAAAGTTCTTTTAGATCCAACTGAAGAAGATACAGATCATGATACAGGAATGTCTAATGGATTGACCATGGTTATAAAATCATTAAAGGGTTGGTAGCCATCAGAGTATCTGTCATCTTAACTTCTTTATAAAGTAATTTAGAAAACCATAAACACAATGCCTAGACAGCAATTTTTAAGATAATAGAATTTTATAAATGCTATCTAATCAATGAGAAATTTCATTTTAAGTAATTTAAAATGAGAAGAAATGCATATCTAGGTTAAGTTATAAAAAGCCACTTCTCAGCAAGATTTTTATTATTTTTTTAAAGTTATATAAATAAGACCTCTGCTCTTTCAAAATCTAGGATAGTAAGTAAGCTTGTTTAAAATATATATAAAAATGTTTAAAAGTTTTTCTGAAGTAAACAGGCAGCTTACATAGTTTGGATATTTGTCCCCATCCAAATCTCATGTTAATTTTAATCCCCAGTGCTTGAAGTGATTCCTTTTGGGAAGTGTTTAGATCATGGGAACGGATCCCCCATGGCTTGGAGTGTCCTTGTGATAGTGAGTTCTTTTGAGATCTGATCATTGGAAAGTGTGTGGCACTTCCCTCCCCAAGCTCTTTTTCTCTCCCTCTCTATGCCTCGCCCCCTTTGCTCCTGCTTTCATTATGTGATGTGCCTTTTCTCCCCTCACCTTCTGCCATGATTGATAGCTCTCTGAGGCTTCACAAAAAACCAAGCAGATGCCAGCACAATGCTTCCTTGAAAGCCTACAGAATTGTGAGCTAATTAAACCTCTTTCCTTTATAAATTACCCAGTCTCAGGTATTTTTTTTTAGCAAAACAAGAATGGTCTAATACAGAAGCACATACAATATTGAATAAATATTTTAAAGTATGTACTGGTTAATATTCTGCTTCAGTGATAGTTGGTTTCCCTTCAAAATACTTGCTTTGCACTTAACTGCTTGTTAGAAAAAACAATCACAGCTTTACTTAAAAATCAGCAAGAGTAATTTTCCTTTCTTAACTGTAATTCAACAATCATGAACAGAATCTTCTAAAGAGACCAATATTATGTTATTTCTAAAATTTTGAAAATTTGTGATTATTTTATAAAGTTTTTATGTTATAGTTCTCATTTTCCTTCCACCTATACCTGGTGTTACTGTTCAAACATTGGCCTTAGCTTTCTTGATTCCCTTTATCTTTCCACTCTTTTCTTTATTTGCATTTTTAAAGTTCATGGAAAATTATAATAAATATTATAGTCAACAACTGCCATGGTAAATCATGTGATTTTCAATGTATATGTAAATTAGTGAAATTAATGAAATGAGTTTCAGAAACATACAGAAGTACAGAATTTAGATCTTATCTTCAATATTCTAAGACTGGAAAACTTCCAAATTTAGTACTAACTTAAAATACATGAAGCAAAATTGAACACAAAACTTTTGATGTATTTTAGAACAGTCATTGAGATTCATAATAAATATTATCTTATAAAATGCACATTTTACAGATTTGGAAGCCGAGTTTTAGGGTGACTGAGTAACTAAATAATGGTTGATACTTACATAATAAATTTGGGGGTCTAGGCACTGTTTTAAATATCCCTTATATGCTTAATATACTTACAAAACTATGTGCAAAGCCAAATACCAAATAACTAGAAAAAACTTGGTGAACTTGCTAAAAAATTATGTGGATATTGGTGGGAACAACTGTAGAAAAATAGAGAAATGTTTAAAAAATCTCCAAGGATTCCCTTCTCAGACTTCTGAAAAAAGAAAACAAAACTGGAATCCACACTTAGTACACTCTTTTAGTTGTTCTTTTGCAAGAAAGAAGGGGCAGAGCTCTAAAGAGCTCAAAAGAAAACCTTCGCCTGGCATCAAATGTTGGGTGACTGAATGTATATTTTATGTTCCAAGGAAAAATAAAAATTCTAAAGAACACATGCATTATATTTAACCTACCAACCATTAACATTTTGAATGAGTGCTTATACTATATAAATAATACATAACACACATCTGTTCAAACATTTTAAATTAAACTAATTAAGCTTTTTCAGTATTTTCTCAATCATTTAAATGAATTTTTTGTCAAACTTTTGATCATACTGTACATACAATTATATTCTGATAAAAATTTTATCTTTTAAAAGGTTTAGCTATGGTCTTTTTATAATTCCTTATTAATTATTGACATTTACAAGATGATTATATCATAATGGTCATTGTGTCATAATACAAATACCTACATTATTATAATATCGTCTTGATGGAACTAAAATCTTAAAACGTTTAAGCTCAGTTGCATCTTGCGCATTGTAATAGCACACACATTCATAGGCACAAAAACATCCAAGCAGAGCCCTGCATCCAATGGCTTTTTGAACCTTTTAAGCTAAAGATTACACTATCTTTTCAACTCAATATAATCTTCTCACGTGTGTTTAATTTTTTTTTGCTCCAAACTATTACTGCTTTTTCTCTGAAAGATTAAGAGAATAAAAGGTTTAGATTAGAATCAACATATCTGAAACCTTCTTTTTTGTATGAATATAGCAATGTTAATGTTACAGTAATTTAATTTGAAAAGCAAATCCTCAACAGATTATTTAAATATGTTATCTAGGAATTTAGAGACATAATTGCTTTTAGTAATATAATACGCATAGCCTTTCTTTCCAATGTTGAAAAGAGCAATTTCTATAATTTTTATATGCAAATGCTTTTGAAAATTAGCTCACCTGATATATGGCAATGTCTTGAACACATCTAATTAGATGATCTTTTGAAAATTCTGTTTAAATAAAGGCAGACGATTCATGGGAGAAATCATCAAATTAAATTACTTTTTCAAACATCTTTTTTAATACTACTAAAAAATTCTGATAACCTAGCTATGGTTTTCATAACTTTTTTCTTTACTGTTATTTCTTCTGGTAAGAATAAGCCCATATGTTTAAGAGTTCAGATTCCCAATTTCAACTTCTGGATTTCTTTGGCAATATTTATGGAGGATTGACTACATCCAAGGCCTTTTGGAAGTTGTCACATACATGCCGTCACCAAAGAGCATTTCAGTTTTATACGGTATCTGTCTTGGACTTCTGTGAAATTATTCTAAGTGAGAAAGCAACCGAAACAATATGCAAATTGATGCTGATTCACTGTTTCCTTACTTTAACTTGATGACCATTCTATTTATAAGTAATTTAGAAAGTTTCATTTCATTGAAGAAAGACAGAGATTAATGGCATATTTCCAGTGTAGAATGCAATAAATCAATCAACTAATTCTGCAACCTATGATATTTAGTGCATAATTCATTCTCTAGTTCCCCTGAACAGTTTTATTTGGATTAGTATATTTAATTCTTTTTACTAATATAAATCTAAAGACAACACTGTATCCATTACTTTGTAATTTTCTTTTTTTCTAGGAGTTTGCTATTGCACTAAGTGATTTTTGACAAGCTAACAATTTTTTCAGGTCAAACTTTTATCCATAGGTTACTGCTATTAAATAAAATTGCACTGTCAATTATAATTTCCTGCTTTGATTAATGGCATTTCAAAAGTTCTAGATCTTTATAAATGAACCCAGGGACCACAGCCAATGAGCAATAGTACACAATATACAGTAAAAAATTAAGCTTCCCCAAGCACAAACTGAAAAGAAAGCCACAAAAGTCACCTGATTCAAGGAAATATGATTAATATAAATGTAATGTTTTATAAATACTCTTGAAGCCAATATCATCCAAAAAAGAGAAAATAGTAATAATATTAACATATCAAAAATAAATATTATACATATGCACATAACCATGCATTAATACAAGAATAAAAGCTGTTGTAAATAAATTGACATCATATAGATCCTGAGATACCAGCTCAAATATATTCAAATATAACTACCCTTATTCAAATTCTGTGTCTAGTTATTTCATCATCATAAACTGCTGCATTCACTGCAGAACTGTAAGGCAGACATCACACAGAACTCACAGACAACTTAATCCAGACAATCCCACATGCCCTGTAAAAACCTGTCACAATCACTTTTCACTTTACCTTCCCCCGCCACAATATACTATTTGTATATTTGATTAAAGAAGCCACTGCATTATTTCTTTCCTTTACTCCAATTTCCAGACAGCACATTGCCAAAAACACCAGCTTTCAGTTTTCATTTTAAACAAGTGCATTATATGTTTCCAAATTATTCATTAGTTCTTAGAAGGAAATCTGTTGCTAGACATCTAGGTAGTGCTGTTTCCATTACCTTGAAAAACTAACTTGACCTAATTCAATATTTTAGTCACACAACCATAATGAAGTTAATCTCTCTTCTTTTTAAAATTACAGAATGATTTCTCTTTTCTTTTGGGAAATACTCTAAAATACTTAACAGGACTTATGTGGCCTCTGTCTGTGTTGTCTGAGCTACAATCTCCTCAGTCTCACCACCTTCCACTGTCCTCTTCTTTTTCTCTAGGCGCTACTGGATCCCATTTGTTTATTTGAACATATCACACTGCCTCTGACTTCTGGGCCTTTGAACATGCTAGTTCCTTTGCCTGACTGCTTTCTTTTTATCATTCAAGTCTCATTAAAAGTTGCCTTCCAAGGGTTTTTCTGCTGTATGCTCTCCCAGCATTGTACTTTCCCTTCCAACACCATCTCTGCTGGTAATAGTTTGATGCCTGTTTCCATCTAGCTTCTGCTCTCTACTAGAGCACATTTAGTGTTCTGTTCCAGAGGAAGTACAATGCCTGGCACAGACGGCATTTCATAAATATCTGTGGAGTTGTGCTGAAGTTAAAGATATGTTTAGGAGGCTACAACTGGGTACATATCAGTATATGCAAACATATATATATTTGAGAAACTTTGGTTTTTGCTTTGTTTTGATTTTAGTCTTCATGCTGCTGATGTCTCTGACACACTTATCACTGTACAGTTAAAGATCTAAAAAATAGTTATCTGTGACTCAAAACCTGCATACTTGTATCACTGTTCCACAGGTTCGTTTTTCTCATTATCTCACTACTGAATCTTTTAGAGACTGTTTGTCCCCAGTCATCCCTGCTCCATGAAATTTTAAGACCTCATATGTACTGCATAGCTCTTTATGTATTGTGGCCCTTTAGAGGGCCTATCACCATTATAACACATAAAATTTTTGTGCCACTTCAGGCAATATTGCATCTTTTATGAATGCATAACCTATCACTATGTCTATAACTGTATTTATTATCTATCTATGTATCTATCATCATCATTGTCATCTTTTTATTTAGTGAGAAGAAAGAGAGAGAGAGAATGCCCAGCTGAGGTCTCTTTGGTGTACTGTTTCTGATGTTCACTGCAGAATCTTTTCCTGTTTCTAGCTCAGTTTCAGAGTTGAGTCCGCCCAAAGGCTTTGCACAAAACGAGCAGCCTCCTTTCTGATTGTTGTGTTGGTCTCCTGGCTATTGAGTACTTTACCGAGAGTTAACAAAACATTAATTTGTATGGAAATACTAAAGTCAGAGTGTATTATAATTTTTAGAATTTCATATTTTATATTTACCATAGTTATAATTTTATTCATGTCAGTTTCCAAATGAAATGTTTTATGTGTTCCCAACTGGAATTAATTTTCTTTATCTAATTACTTTCAAAGCTGTATCAGAGTTGAAGCTTTGAAAGCTATTGGTGGCATTAGGATCTATTCAGTTTCCGCAGGCAGCTTCAAAAATAGCTCTGTATGGGCAAACATCTCAGGTGCAGGGAAAACCATGGTCTTACATGAGCAGCTGCAGAGAGAATGGGATTGCAGCCCTATTTCTTGCTTATCCTGGCTTTTATTAGTCCATAGAGTGGTTAGAAACAAATGGCAGAAGTTTGCTGGGAACATTTTATAGCGCCTCTAGGGACCACTGACTTGTTAAGTCTATTTGCAGTGGCAGTTGTCATTTAAATGCAATGTTACAATCTGTTATGACACCCAAGGTGAGTGGCTTGTAAAGTCCACAATCAAGGAAGCTTCAGCGATGACGTAAAGTTAAAAGATTCTTCCCATTTGTCTTTTTTTTTTCCTCTTTTTCTCACAAGGCATTCACAAACTATCCGCCTAGCACCAGTTTTGTCCAGATATACTGTTAGTTTACATGGTTTAACTGACAAGTCATGCTTGTCACCATTCATTAGTTGTTGCCCTCAATGGAGCCATCCAATAGCACATTGGCTTCAATAACAAACAGGCATTAGTTACAGCAACATTGAGAGAAATGTTCCAATGTTCCCACTTCCCCTGCCCCATAGTAAACAGTAAGCCATAGGGATGACGCTATCTTATTTAGCTACTGCAGGAATCCTCTGCTCCAGTCCAAGGGATGTATTCACAGCCTGTATCTCGACAGCAACAGCTGACACTCACTATGTTTGTGGGCACCATGTTTATGTGCTTCACTACATTTATACTCACATCAACCTTACGATATATGTATTAATATTTTTCTGTGTTTTTACAAATGAGGAAACAGGCTAAGGGGAAAAAAATAGGGTTTTGAATGAGGTTAAAGAGTCAGGAAGGTGTGGATCAAAGGTTTTAAAATTGTATGCATACAGAGCCAGCCCGCTTAATCTTTAAACGGTGTCTCCTTGCTTTGAGCCTTAGCTTTATTCTAAAGCTAAGCCAATTCCTTCCTGACCCCATTGACACATATGCAAATTTTGCCAAAGTCAAGCCCTTTTTTAACACATAGTATCTATAAAGGAATGTAGTTCACAGTGATAAATCCAGTGTAGACCCTTATATAATTTATTTGTAAAATAACATCAATATTGTTCTGTATAATACTATTAACTATTTAACTTTTCAAGATTCTGTGCCTTATCACCCCCAAATAGATCACACATTTATAGGAAGAGGAGTATCTCTTATAGTTGTACTAATAATGAATAGTACAATGCCTCACACATAATTTGATATGATACATCTTTAAATAATCCTGTGATTTGATGATAGCTAGGAAATGTCTGGAGTTATTATATACTCCAAGAAAACAAATGACAGTTTAGTCTAGTTTTTTACTCAACTCTACAGGTTTTATAACGGGCTTTTTCCCTTTTGCTTGGCACTTCTCCTTCCTGACTTCATGTGAAGTAGGATGTGTTTGGTTCCCTTTCAGCCATGATTGCAAGTTTCGTGAGGCCTCCCCAGCCATGCAGAACTGTGAGTCAATTAAAACTCTTTCCTTTATAAATTATCCAGTCTTGGGCACTTCTTTATAGATGCATGAAAATGGACTAATAGAGTAAATTGGTACAGGGTAGTGAGGGCCTGCTGTAAAAATACCTGAAAATGTGGAAGCAATTTTGGAACTGGGTAAGAGGATGAGTTTGGAATAGTTTGCAGGGCTCAGAAGAAGATAGGAAGATGTGAGTAAGTTTGGAACTTCCCAAATACTTGTTGAATAGATTTAACCAAAATGCTGATAATGATATAAACAACGAAGTCTCGGCTGAGGTGGTGTTAAAAGTAGTCAGTTTTATGTATTTACGAAGATTTGGTTTGGAATTGGAACTTATGCTTAAAAGGAAAGCAGAGCATAAAAGTCTGTAAAATTTGCAGACTGACAATTCAATAGAAAAGAAAGGCCCATTTTCTGAGGAGAAATTTAAGCCAGCTGCAGAAATTTGCTTAAGTAACAAGGTACCAAATGTTAATCACCAAGACAATGGGGAAAAAGTCTCCAGGGCATGTCAGAGGACTTCATGGCAGCCCCTCATATCGCACATCCAGAGGCCTAGGAGGAAAAGAATGGTTTTGTGGGCCAGGCCCAAGGCCTTGCTGCATTTTGAAGTCTTGGGACTTGATGTACTGCAACTGTGGCCAAAAGGGGCCAAAGTGCAGCTCAGGATTGCTTCAGAGGATGCATGCCCCAAGCCTTGGTGGCTTACAAATGGTGTTGGGCCTGCAGGTGCACAGCAGTCAAAAGTTGAGATTTGAGAACCTCCACCTATGTCTCAGAGATGTATGGAAATGCCTAGATGTCCAGACAGAAGTTTACTGCAGAGGTGGGCCCTCGTGGAGAACCTCTGCTAGGGCAGAGCAAAAGGAAAATGTAGGGTTGGAGCCTCCATGCAGAGTCCCTACTGGAGTACTATCTAGTGGAGCTGTGAGAAGAGGGCCACTAACCTCCAGATCCCAGAATGGTAGATCCACCAACAGCTTGCACCATGCGCCTGGAAAAGCCACATACACTCAATCCCAGCCTATAAATGGAGGAGGGCTATACCCTACAAACTCACATGGATGGAGCTGCCCAAGACCATGGGAGCCCACCTCCTACATCAGCATAACCTGTATGTGAGATATGGAGTCTAATGAGATCATTTTGGAATTTTAAAATTTAATGACTGCCCTATTGCATTTTGGACTTGCATGGGGCCTGTAGCCCTGTTGTTTGGCCAATTTATCCCATGTGGAAGGGGTATACATACCCAATGCCTGTACCCCCATTGTATCTAGGAAGTAACTAACTTGCTTTTGAATTTACAGGCTCATAGGTGGAAGGGACTTGCCTTGTCTCAGATGAGACCTTGGACTTAAACTTTTAGGTTAATGGTGGAATGAGCTAAGACTTTGAGGAACTGTTGGAAAGGCATGATTGTGTTTTGAAATGTGAGATCATGAGATTTGGGAGGGGCCTGGGGCAGAATGATATGGTTTTGCTGTGTCCTCACCTAAATCTTATCTTGAATTGTAGTTTTCATAATCCCCATGTGTCATAGGAGGGACTTGGTGGGAGGTAATTGCATTACGAGGGGAAGTTACCTCCATGCTGTTCTTACGATAGTGAGTGAGTCCTCACAAGAAAACCATTTCTGATGGTTTTATAAGGGGCTTTTCCCCTTTTGCTTGGCACTTCTCCTTTCTGACATCATTGAAGAAAGATGTGCTTGCTTCCCCTTCAGCCATGACTGTAAGTTTCCTGAGGCCTCTCCAGCCATGTGGAACTACAAGTCAATTAAACCTCTTTCCATTATATATTAACTAGTCTTGGACAGTTGTTTATTGCAGCATGAGAATGGACTAATACATCATCTAACATAGTCAAATTGTAGCTTCAATACAATATTTGTAATTAAAATAAAGTAATACCAATTTATCCATATGCTGTAATAATATTATAGAACAAATATTATGTACTGTCCAGAATGTATACATTACTCTTATATATTATGTCTGTGTGAATAAGATTGTATATTAGTCTAACCATTTTTTACTTCCTACCAATTTACCACATATGCTAAGCAGTGTGTAGTTTGCTAAGTGAATAATTTGCTAATAAACACCAGACTCAGGATTTGAATAAAGGCCTCTCTTATTCTCAAGCCATCATTCTTTCTTTCAAAGGCAACATGCTGGGCAGGAAACAGGACTAGAAAAATAAGCATATATGGCTTAAAAAATTCTAAAAAATACATACTGTTAAAATTTTAATTATAACCTCCACACTTTAATCAGTGAAGGAGACCGAATACAGAGAAATGGAACTTTTATGAAAGACTATTCAGAAGAAAAGCCCTGGGTTCTCATTGTACCCCCAAAGAGACATGCCAATTTACCTCATAGAGTAGGATCAGATACAGTTTGGTGAACTGTAAAGTAAACTACAAGTGACTCATAAAACAGGGATATTAGAGGAAGAGGGTTGTTAAGCATAAGTTATTCTTGTGTGACAATCACAAGCTCCAATAAGCCAAGTTTTGTTTTTATGTCCAGACTGAAGAATGTACTTGACTCAAGCTCAGAAATACTAGGAAAGGAATAGACAATAACACCCATGAGTCATCCTCAGAGTTTCTGTGACAAGATTTTTGTCTATTCTCCAATATTTGAAAATGTTAAGTAGTCATTTTAAAATTCTGCTTCATCAATGTCTACTGGCTCATTACTTTTTCTATTTTATTTGCTTTCTCCTTTTTTGTTTTAGTTTGTGTCACAGTATTTTTTCTTGCAGATCCTGCAAAAATACATTTTGTGTGATTGTCTTTTATCATGACTTTATATGTTCTCAGAATTTGCATCTCCTTTAAGCTCAACCATCACTCTATGTAGATCTCTCCCAGTTTTATATATCTAGTTTTGACTTCTTTTCCATGTTCTCTACTTAAATTTCCGATTACCTATTGGACATTCATAACTACATATTCTTTTGCCTTGTAAAACTTTAGTGCCTGCTACTTACAAAATAAATATATTTTGGATGAATGAGTAGATATGCAAACCCAAGTAAAGTAAGACGTATTTTTACCACTTATTCCCTAATTTTGATCACTTAATTCCCATCCATATCTACTGGCACCATTTCCAAAAATAATCATTAAATGAGATTGCAAAGTGCCCTCAACTGCTCCCCTTTTGTACCTTTCATTTTGTACTGTAAGATTACGGTCTTCAAGAGATCTGTTCCTGTTGCCCATTACTTCTATGATAGTTCTTAGAGGATGGAGTTCAAATTTTTTCTTTTTACTTCAAAGTTTATGTTGTGAAAGTGAGTATTGTTCTTTTCATTCTGGGAAACTTTCCTATCTTCTTAATGATTTTTTGTGTGTCCTTCTCAATACCACCCAAATCCCAAGCCTCTTTCAAACGCCATTCTTGCTTATGCAGGCTTTTCTAACACTTCCTTTTCTATTTACTATTTTCTTCGTTTAATCTTTTTCCCATTTCAGACACTTATATTTTGTCTTCTTTTACAACTATTTGTGTACTTACTTTATACACTTGACTTAATGGGTTTCACCTCATCGTCTTCTGTCACAAGTGCCTTAAGCTACTGCCTGCATTCCTATACCTTTGATCCTCCTCATTAATGTACTCCAAGCTATGTAATAACTAAACCAACTATTTAGAACATGTGTCCTATTTACTTTTTGTTTATGCAGACTGAACTGCCTCAGTATTCTTCAGGTTTTGCTGATGAAGAGAAACCACTGAAGGGATATGTGATTAGGCATCTTAAATAAAAGTGTTTTTCTAATTTTTAAGGAAAATGTAATTAAGGAAAAGATATGCACAAAGTGTTAATATCTACTATGCATGAAAGTAGAAGTGGAAAGCTCATGGTAGTTTATAGCTAAAAGTTGACATTAATAGACGTAAGTATTGAAGCCAAAAGAGTATGGGAGAGTTATCGTCCTTTTTGATGTGTTTTTGTATCAAAAGCTTCACCAATAGTACAACTTCAGCTAATCTAATTCAGTTTACAATTATTATAGAAACCACTGTCTGAAAGTCATCAAATTATAGAAACATTGATTAATAACAATAATTATAGCCACCTTACATTTATATAGCCGTTACATATTTTCAAAGCATCTTTTTCAGCTATTACCTCATTTCCCTTCCTAACACTCCTGTTGCTATATATATGGAACACATAGTAATACATTCATTGTAACTACAGGCAAATTTTTTATTTGCAATCACTAGTGTGCTCTTAGAAACATACAAATTATGGAGGAAAATATATTACCTATGGCATCTGTGTAGGGAAAATCTATGGTCATTTTAAAAATAAGGTAATGTTGCATTGAAGACCAGTAGATTCAATACACAGGTATTCTCAAGTACAGAAATTATGCCATGATATATACCATATTAAGGATATCCAAATGTATGTATCTAGCACAAATATAAGCTATCCTTACAAATTCTGCTTTTATTTTCAAATATTGAGATTTAATTTTAATTTATAACATGAACCACATTTCTCAAAGAATCTAGCACCATTACTGGTTATTTTTAAAAAAGACTTATACAGCCCTCTAGTGTTCCAAAGCTAGAGACCCCCAATACAAAATACATTCAGGCATGGCTAAAGTCATCCCCCCTTTCACCTTCTTTAATGTTTGGAATCACTACTGAAAATACCACTGCTAGGAGCACATATTATTTAAACTACTAAATTTACAGCGTTGGCGGTGGAAATGGAAATGTTCTCACTCACATCACTAGGGAAAGAGCGTGGAGTACATGACAGCTTAGAAACTGCCTTCATGGGGGAAATGTTCAGATAAATCAATTTTTTTTAGGAAAAAAATTAATTTGCTGTGTACTTATTTAAACAGCTGACTAAAGAGTTTATTATGCTTGATTCCAGGCCTTCAGCAATAGTTATTGCTTCCTTTTCCTTCCCTCTCTCTCTCCCAGTGAATTTCCATTGACAGAGCCTAGAGCTATCCTCTCAGAAATCATATAAAACCTGACATTGCTAAAAAATTAACCTCAAAAAGGTATCTTCGGGTGTTGCCTTTCAAATTAAATTTTAATAGACGACTGCAGGCTAAGGCCTCATTCTTTATAATCTGATCACTAAGAAAGATTCACGAGCTGTCCCTGGTCTGCAGATGGAGCTGTTGACAAAACAGTACTATCCACTTGAGAAAAAGCAGGGCACAGACTGGAGTTTTATTGAATGTTTCTTGTCTTCTTTTTTATTTTTTAAAGACTATGCCTCAAGATATGTCCTAAGTATTATCTTTTCAATTAAAAGAAATCCATCCTTTGAAAATTAAATACAGCTACTAAATTTGATGAGCATTATCTATCTTAGTTACAGAATTGGACCACATTAAACCTACATAAATAAAAGTAGAGATGTATGCCAGTAAAAGTGATTCATGCACATAAATAAACCATGCAATAAGAAACAACTGCACAGAAATAAACATGATGTATTATTCTCTTCTAAATAAACACAGTGCACTAAGTCATTTATTAGTATTTAAACAATACTTTTTTGATAGAATAATGCAGGCTTTTTTTTTTTGCATTTAAATAGTTCATCATCCCGATATATCAGGTAGGTGACATAAGTTCCTTAAGAAAATCTAAGTATGAAATAGGCAAATATAGAATTGTCTAATTTTAAAGTCAGAAGAAAACTTTGAGATAATCCTAAAAAGGATTGATAGATTTTCAGTCTGAAGCCTTAAGTGATGATTCAATTGTCCTTCCAACAAATACAAATGTAACCTATACAAAAGGCTACATTTGCTTAATATTAGGGTTAAAGAATTATAAGCCATCTTCTGCTCTCAAAAAGTTCACAGTGAAGGATGTAACAGACACACCACAGGGTTTAATACAGAATAAAAAAGGTTATGAAAACAGAGTTAGGCTCTAACCATAGTACAGATGGTATGTCAGAAAAGGCAATTTTAAAAGTCACTTAAACTGAAGTTTTAAGGTCACCAAAGGAAATCATCATTTTATAGAAGTAGAAACTGAGTTGGCAAAATATGCCAGATGATAGGTGTCAAAATCAGGGTCAGAAATGAGCTTTCCTGGTTTTCTTTCCCAAATTCTTTCCACAGCAAAACATATTTCTAGGTGAAGTACATATTAGTCTCTACTGAGAATGTAATTACAGAGTCCCTGTGAATAATCTAACTAAATGCTAGAATGCAAACAAGACCTCTGTCCTTAACCATATCTCATGAACTACATCAGCAGTGTAATGAATGTAATCCTGAGACATATTGTACTAATGTTTTAATTTATTTTAATATTCCCTTAAGTTTTAAATAATGTATTTTACCTAAATATAAACTATTTTATTTTAAAAAATTTATTTATTTGTTTGTTTATTTTATTTTTTTGAGCTGGAGTCTTGCCCTGTTACCCAGGCCGGAGTGCAGAGGCATGATCTTGACTCACTGAAACCTCTGCTTCCCAGGTTTAAGTGATCCTCCTACCTCAGCCTCCCAAGTAGTAGCTGAAATTATAGGCTCCTGACACTACTCTGGCTAATTTTTATAATTTTAGTAGAGATGATGTTTCACCATGTTGGCCAGACCGGTCTCGAATTCCTGATCTCAAGTGATTCGCCTGCCTCGAACTCCCAAAGTGCTGGGATTATAGGCAAGAGCCACTGCACTCGGCCAACATAAACATAAATCATTTTAAAGTGCTGTGCACAAATCTATTGACAAAGTTAAAACAGCAGAATACTGAATTTCTTTTATTATGGAGTACTTAAAGTACGCTACTAAATAACATCTAGTGCAATGTATTGTCAAAATGTCTACTGTCTTTTGTTTCACTGATGTAAGATTGAACAAAATGAAATTTAAAAATACTTGATTTTTTTGACTATTATTTTAACTTTTAATGTAATATGCAATAGAAAAAAAATTAAACGTAGATGCCTTTGCATCTGAAAATTATAATACCTGTCCTGATATCTCAGAAGAAAAATAAACTTAAGTACCGTAATCACCATTGAGAAAATGAACCCACATACTTTCTACTCTTTGAAATTACAGCTCTTTAGAAGAAAACAAGATAAAGAATACATGCCTTATATTTGTAAAACTGTATTGAATACCATAAAACACCAAAAATATTATAATGTGTTTACAAATTTCATACTACAGTCATAATATTTGAAATCATGGTCAGTGCCTTTATTTCTTATCTCCAAAGGTGTGCTTATTATGTATTAGTTCTGTTGAAAATATTACCACCTACATAAACCTGGGCAATATTTGTTACACATGGAAAATAAGTTCTTAGAAATCCACCACTATTCATCCAAATCTCTGGCTAGGTCATTTTGAGCCAAGAGGCACTGTGCTTCTGTATCCTATTTACAACTTTACACAGTGGTGTATTAATCAGTAGCAGGTAGACTAGATATATGGAACATGCTATAAGAAAGCTTATTTGACATTAGCCTCTATACGACATGAAGCAATTTTATCAGTCTTCAATTTACCTCCATATTATGAATTTGAAGGGGACATCAGTTAACCTTGAAGTAAATCAAAATCTATAGCTTTATCATCAATGTATATCATGTTGAAATATTAAAGGGTAAACATTGCTATAATCATAATATGTACATTATTGACAAATACAAAAACATTTCTTAATTCTGTTGGACTGAAGTATCATATTTGGTTTTGAAGACCTTTACATAATTTAGTGTTCTTCATCTACAATAAAACACTTGAAAGGAAGTCCTGAGATAAAATAATATAATTATGTTCATTTTACAGCTATTGATTAAAGTTCACATGGTAGGTGTGGATAAAAGAAAATAATTTATTTGTTTAGATGTTTTGAAAGAAAAAATGTGTCAGGAAAGTTTCTGTCTTTACAATGATACTACATTAAAAAAAGAAAATAACATTCTAAAATATTATTTTTGTTCTTAAGATATTTGATTACAAGTCCAATGCAGCCAGTGGATTTGAGAAGATAAATACAAACCCATATTAAGCCATAACCATCCATTTAGTTGAATTCACTTAAGCTGCTTCTACTTAAGATATGATATAGTATTTTACACAAATATCCTTAATTATGATATAATAATATAACTTAAATATAGATATTACAATTATATTTAATATCTTTTAATTTTGTTGTAAAATATTCCAATCATGGTACTATTATTTCGAGACTAACTGAAAAACAACTACATACAAAATCTCTAATCAAGAAGAATGGCATAATATATGAATCTATCACCAGATGGTTAACAACATGACACTACTCTGCTGGGCACACGTAGTGATATAAACAAGGAATGGACTATCTGAGGAGAAATGTACAAGCAAGCCTATGACACAAGGGGCAAAATAAGAAACAATGGGTATAATATATGTGGTAACAACAATACCTATTATCAAAACTGAAATTAAACTCTTTTTGGAGGACCTATGTAAGGTTTGGAGAAGATTCAGGGTAGTATATTATAGGGTGCATTTATCAAGTTAGCAAGAGGCATATATTTTATTCCATGTTCTACCACTAACCATGTCATCTTGTTAAAATGTATTATTCTTTATGAATATTAATTCTTCATCTACAAATAGAATGGCAGTATTTTTCTGTTTATATCACAGAACTGTGGTATTACACTTCTTTTCATAAACTTTGACTACTTTTCAAATTGTCAAGTCTCATTCAAATATATATTGATTATAAATCACTTTTAGATTTTATTATCTCTTCCAGTAAGCATTTTATGTTATACTAAGAAAAAAACATTTTCATCTATGATTTTTACAGAACCCACAGACAGATATAGAAAATAAAAGTGTTTATAAGAAGCTATACATCATTGTGACTTGAATATAACAATTACCAATAAACACTTGGTGATACAATTACTAGTCATAATTCATTATTTTATTAAATACATTATTTTTAAAAATTAAAATGCCAGGATGTTTGCTGAGAGTGCTCTCTATGGACAATTTGCCAATTGTTTACATATCCAGATTCCCTAGAATTTTGGTCAGCTGTTTTCCCAATAGCAAATAAAAATTGTTTTAGCAGACTTTATATTTTCCCAATTGTATATAGAATGGATCAAATTGTATCTTCCTAAATAGAAGCATGCAATGATACACATGATAAAAGACAAATATGTTATTAGGTGGGTCCAGTTAATTAGTCTTAATATCAGTAACACAAAGTGGAAGTGGTGGTTAGGAAATTGAGCTTCCATCTGTAAGACACTTTTGCATGCCAAATGGCAGTGTTCCAGTTTTAGAAGAGAGAGTAGAATATATTGACAAGTCTTCAGCTACACATTATCTCACAACTATAAGGTTGAAATACACAAAAAAAACCTGAAATGAATTTGAAATGTGCAGGGCATTTAGCAGTCCTGCTGGTTAGCATATAGGATACTCCCACAGGGACATCCCAGCTGAGAAATCTAGTTAATGCCCTGCTGTTTTCAAAATGCTTTCATACCATCAGATGAAAATATTCTATAAATGTGAAAGGTCATCTATTGGTGACATTGCAATTCAAAGCTGAAAGGATTTCATCTGAATTCATATAATGGGTGTCTGTAATAAAATCTTATATATAATGTGATTGGAAGAAATGCATTAGCAAAAGCATAAACACCTTGTTAATAGTGGCTGTGCACAGCATTGGCCTAAGGGTCTGTCAGATAATCAACATAAACTAAAATATCAGAACACAACTGTGTGGGCTGCAGGCAAGTTAATTTATAAGGTCAGTTAAGGGAAAAACATTATCACAAACTAAAGTTGCATTTACTCCTCAAGAGAGTATTTTGGCTTGTACAGATTGCATCAGGGACACCCTCAGGTGATGTCAGGCATTAATTTGTGGCTACTCTCACATGAATGTACTAGTAGGTTAAAAAATATGACCCATATAGGAAATAACATCATTATAAAAGTTTGTGATTGCTACATGTTAATCACTGATTTTCAACAAATATTTTAGCAGATATTTCAATGAACATTAAATAGTCAAAATGAATATATAAAGTAAAAAGAGACAACATTTTTTATAAAATTTTAAAATAACTTTTAAATTGTTGATATATATAATGTGTATATATACATATGTGCATATGTGACTACACACACTGTATATATTTATATTTAAAAGTTGTTTCTCATTCATGTTTGCATATCTAGAAACTGTATGTGCATATCTAAGCACATTTCAGGTCCTCAATAAGTATTTGCTCAGTTAAATATGTGAGCATTTCTTAGAGCCTGCATATTCATCATTTACACACGTTTTAAATAACTAACGTAGAATACTGAAATCAGTTTAAATATGGGAGTAAAATATATTGGTTCTAGTTTACTGAATCTGAGAATAAGTCCTGTAATACAATCTATTTTCAATCCAGTTTTTTTCAGTAATAGCTTCAATGAAACCTGGGTCTACTGTCTAGCTACCATATCCCCAAGATTGAAATATTTAAAATAAGTCTCAGTAATTATGACTTACATGATGTGATTGGATCTTGAGCACATATAACATAACCATGCTTCTTCCTTCAGTAATTTATATGCACTAGTTAGTAAGTTGATAGTAATTTTCTATACTAGAAGTAAATGTCACATATATTATACCATAATTACATCATGAGAGAGGTTTTGAAACCAGTTTAGATACTGTGCGATCTCTATCTTAAAAACTCTCTGTTAAAACAACCAATATAGTTTCTCTTTTCCTAACTGGATCCTGAGAAACTCAGGTCCTTATTTTTTTTAACATTTTAGCTCTATAAAAATATTTTGAATTAACCGATTACAAAAATACACGTCAGTCTTAATGACCCTGAACTTGAATGTGAGATTAAATGTAGTTCACATAATAGTAGTTTAATTATGAGGGGCTAGGTTTTGTCCTATGTTAGTATGGCTATTTTAATATTTTTTAATTGGTTAAAAATCAATGTTATGGTGTATAGTCTGAGAATAAACATTAAAAGCAATTAGAAAATAATTTATTTTGTATTATCATGCAATCATTTCATTTACCATGACTCAGAAAATATGAATATGGTGAAGAACCACAAAACAATTTAGTTACGTATTTGGGATTTAAAAAAATCTTTCTTACATTGAAAATTATATAAATGCATGAATTACATTTGACTACTTAAAAGCAGAATATTATTCATTGATTAAAATTCACTGGTAATTAGAATTATACTATAAGTGATGAGTAAATATGATGGATTTAAAAAAATCACTTTCTTAAGCTATACAACACTAAAAAAGGAGAAATAACTTTAGTTTCACTAAATTAAAGATTACTGAAACTTCATTTATGTTATACTAACTCAATATTTTGTTATCATTGATGTACTTTTCTAATTATTCAATCTTTGTTATAAGAAGGATAACTGAAATCTTAATATGTGCTTTTTATTTCTGCATCTATTTTAGAAAGAACATAAGGTAACCTTCTTAAAATAATTTCCATATTTATAACAATGTCAGGCAAAATAAATATTATCTAATCTTTCTATAAAAAGCAGCATTATGCCTTGTTCATTTCATTTGGTCTTCTACACTATATATCTCAGTTTATGTCCACACAAACCATCACTCTTGCTGGGCAACATAATTGACTTTCTAACAGCAAAACTGGATTGCTCTGACAAGATGTGTTGATTAATAATACACTATGTAACTCTACTTTTGTGCACTCAAATGTTTGTAGTCACAACATTTTACCTATAATTTGTACACCAGATGATCTAATGGGAGCTGCCATTTCTGACATTGAAAGAGAAACCTTGCTGGTTGTTCAGGCAAACTTTTTTTTGAGATTTTAAAGGGGGTCAGAAATTACAGAATTACAGCAGTGGCTCACATCTGTAGTCCCAGCACTTTTAGAGGACAAGATGGGAGGTTTCTTGAGTCCAGGAGTTAAAGACAAGTCTGGGCAACATAGTGAGACCTCCATCTCTAAAAATATATATATATATATATATATATATAGTCCAAGGATGGTGGCATGTATCTGTAGTCCCAGCTAATCAAGATGCTGAGGAGAGAGGGTTGCTTCAGCCCAGGAGTTTGTGGCTACAGTGAGCCATGATCACACCACTGCACTGGGCAACTGAGCAAAACCCTACCTCAAAAATATTTTTAAATAAAAATTAACAATAATAAAAATATTTTAAAAGGTTCCAATGTGCTTATCCTTTAAGAATACATTAATGCAATAAGATGAAATGAGATGTTTTTAAGCTATGCTCTTGGAAATCACAACTTAATAATTTTAAGACATTAATATTAGCAGTCCTCATGCATGATATCATAAATCATTTTCTAAAATTTATTTCTCCCTCCCAAAAAACCCTGAGAAACCCATTGCAGTTGAGAAGCAATTGTCTTCACTGTCCACCTCTCATATTAAAATTGTAGAGTAGAGCAACAGAAGAGAAAGGTGACAGGCTTTCACAAAAATAAAGATAAATTGTACTACAGAGTGTCTAATGGTGAGGGCATTATTTATAAAACTTTATAATGTCATATTCTTTATTTCCCTGGAAATATTTGAAAGAATTAAAGTAATTGCATCGAGACCATTTTTAAGACTTATTTAAAACAAGACTTTTCAATGGGAGCATTATTGACATTTTAGACCAGAAAATATTTTGCTTACATGGGACAGTAATGTCCTATATTATGTAAGATGTTTAGGAGCATCCCTGGCTTCTACCCACTAGATGCCAATAGCACTATCACTACCAGACATAGCAGTGAAATTGCCTCTACAGTAAGATGGTTCTTCAAAAGATTAAACATGAAATGATCATATGATCCAGCAATTCCACTTCTGGGTATTTACCCAAAAGAAGTGAAAGCTAGAATTTGAATAGCTATTTGTATACTAGTCTTCATAGCAGCATTATTTAAAATAGTCAAAAGCTATAAACAACCTAAGTTTCCATCTATGGATGAATAGTAAACAAAATGTTATATACACATATTCTGACACATGTTGTTACATAGATGAACATAAAAATACTATGCTAAGTGAAACAAGCTAGGCATGAAAGGATAAATGCTGTGTAATTCCACGAATAATGGTACCTAGGGTTGTCAAATTCATACAGACAGAAAATAGAATGGTGGTTGGTAGGGTCTGTGGGGCTCCAGAAATGGGACGTTATTGTTTAATGGGTAGAGAGTTCCAGTTTGAGTAATGAAAAAGTTCCAGAGATGGATGGTGGTGATGGTTGTACAACAATGTGAATCTACTTAATGTCACTGAACCGTATCAAAAATGGTTAAAATAGTAAATTCATGTTATGTGTATTGTACCACAATAAAAAGTATCTCTGAATATTGCTAAATGTCCCCTAGGGGGTGGTGGAAGAGATAAAATCAAGCATAATTGAGAACCACTGCTCTAAAACATGGTTTGTATTTGAATTCTCCTTAATTTTTAAACAGTTCATCGCTTTTATTTCACATAGTGCTAGTACTATTTGTTTCATATTTCAAACTTTTACCCTATAAAGGAAAACATTATCTCCTGTTTTAAATGATTAGTGCTACCTTTCTCACAAATCCTCTTTTGATGAGAAAGAATTCCTTTATTTTATTTTATTAATTTGAGACAGGGTCTTGCTCTGTCACCCAAGCTGCAGTGCAATGAATGGTATGATCATAGCTCACTACAGCCTTGACCTCCTAGCTCCAATCAATCCTCCCACCTCAGCTCTCAAGTACGTGGGACTACAGGTGCAGGCCACCACACTGGGTTCATGTTTACATTAATTTTTTGTAGAGATAGGGGTCTCACCATCTTGCCTGGTGAGGCTGGTCTCAAACTTCTGGGCTCAAGTGATCCACTCTCCTTGGCTTCCCTAAGTGTTAGGATTACCTCGCCTGACCCAATTCCTTCTTTTTCTTTTTTTTTGAGATGCAGTCTCATGCTGTCGCTCAGGCTGGAGTGCAATGGCGCGATTTCGGCGGCTCATTGCAACCTCCGCCTCCCAGATTCAAGCGATTCTCCCACTTCCGCCTCCCGAAAGCTGGAATTACAGGTACCCACCATCATGCCCGGCTAATTTTTGTATTTTTGTAGAGATGAGGTTTCATCCTGTTGGCCAGGTTGATCTTGAACTCCTGACCTCAAGTGATCCTCCAGCCTCTGCTTCCCAAAGTGCTGGGATTATGGATGAGTCACGTCGCTGGGCCCCCATTCCCACTTTAAAATGAGTTTTTCATTAGCACAACAGAAAATAATTGTTTAAAACTAGAAATTATATGACAAATCAGTAAACACACTAATACCTGGCATGTCTGGGACCTGGCAGACAAAATGGCAGTTCCCCAAAATATGTGTCTGTGTGCCAATCCCCAGAACCTGTGAATGCAACCTTATGTAGCAGAAAGCATCATTGCATATGCAACTAAGACAAATATCTTCAGATAAAATCATCCAGGATCATCCAGGCAGACTCTCAATTTAATGACGAGTGTCCATATAAGACACACATAGAGAAGAGACACAGAGAGAAAAGGGCAGTTTACAGATGGTGGCAGAGATTAGAGTGATGTCACCACAATCCAAGGAACACCATGGTTGTTCATAGCCACCAGAAGCTGGGAGAGAGACATGAAAGGGATTCTCTGCTTAGAGCCTCCTGAGGAAGTCAAATCTTGCAGATACCTTGATTTTTGAACTTTCAGCCTAGAATTGTGAGAGAATAAATTTATATTATGTAAGACACCCAGTTGGTGGTAATTTGCAATGGCAGCCACCAAACTACTACAAAAAGCAACTAACTACAAGTTGCAATTTGAAATGCTATGCTAATAACTCTTCTCTACAATAAGATATTAATATAAAATAACTGTATCTGAAACATAAGGTTGACAGTGAGAGACTATGCTATGTTGATTTGTTTTAAGGAGCCATGCTATGTAGTGTTTCTATTATTACCTTTTATCATTACCTATAGAAATATCATACAATATTGTCTATAACTGTTCTAAACGTGTTAATTTAGAGACCTCAGAATTATGTACCAGACAGCTGTCCCTGTTCCAGTGTTGTTAGGGCTCTTTAACTGTGATGCAAGGAGCTAGTTAACATGCACCTACTGTAGCAAACCCCGGCACCTGTATTGCCAACACTAATCAAAGTGCTCCTTTATGGGGTGAGAGAATCGCTATTTGTAATGCAATAATTAGGCTGGGTAGAAAGGCTTGTAAAGTAAATCAATCTAGTCTGCTCTTGAGATCTGACTCCATTCTCCTGGCAGATTGTTAACATAATGAGACAGAAGCTGACAAGAGGTCCTGCAGAAAAAACCAGTGTCACTCCGTTCCCTTCTTTCTTTAATTTTACAAGGCTTCTTAAGACATAATTGTGATTAAAACTAATATAAGCCACTGATAAAACATGGGATTCTAAGCCTTTCAAAGGTTATGGAAAGGATGACCTGAAATTCAGTAGCAGTCTGAGCCCATTACAACTTCTGCATTATTTTACTGCAAGCTCTCAAAAGACCACAAGCATTCCCTCTGAGTAATTAGAATTGAGAGAAAAAAATGGAAGAACATTGGAAGGCTAGCTTGAAAATACTGGATTGATTAATCTGAAGTTCAGCAAAAGGAAACAAATTAGGTGTTCTCTATAAATCAGGACAAGATTTTCAAAAGCAAACTTATTAGTTCTGTCTAACGTGCTGAACTGGCAAAATGTGCAGCCCTATCGTAACAACGAAGATTTTTCTGGTATACTGCAGTACTCTCATGCACTTTTAAAATACATGAGATGAAAATAATTCTTATACATCTATGTTATTTTCTTTCCTCTTTTATGCTTTAAAATCCTTCTAAACATCTATTTTACACATATATGAAAGTATATATATACTTTTTCATAGGTATAGGGCATTACTTTGGTCTTTTTCTCTCTACTTATATATTTTAAATTTTTTCACAGAATTCTGATTTTAAGTTAGGTTTTCTCTAGATTGAACAAATAAAAACCTAATAATAAAAATTTGTGATATTTGCATTTCATAAACTGCATCAAAATGACCATGTATATGAGGAAAAGCATCAGACTCTATAGTGAGCCTCTTCTGGATTGCATTGTGCTGTATGCTCTCATTTTGCCCAGATTTTTGCATCAAGACTACTGTGATCAACAAGAGTGTGTATATGTAAATATATATACATATCTTATATATGTATACATATATACATATCTTATATATGTATACATATATACATATCTTTATACATGCACATATATGTATGAGTATGTAAACATACCAGTGTGTGTGTAAATATATATGCACACCTATGTGTATGTGTATGTATGTGTATACATACGTATGTACATTCAAATACACATATATGTGTACACACGTATACATTTTATCAGTGCTCAGGCCACTCAATACTTGAGATTAATTCAGAAGAAGTTAAAGAAACATTAAATTCTTTTTTTTTAAGACAGAGTCTCACTCTGTCACCCAGGCTGGAGTGCAGTGGCACAATCTCGGCTCACTGCAACCTCTGCATCCTGGGTTGCAGCAATTCTCCTGCCTCAGCCTCCCAAGTAGCTGGGACTACAGGCATGCGCCACTATGCCCAGCTAATTTTTTTTTGTATTTTTAGTAGAGATGGGATCTCACCATGCTGACCAGGATGGTCTCAATCTCTTGACCTCGTGATCCGCCCATCTCAGCCTCCCATTGTGTTGGGATTACAGGCAAGAACCACCATGCTAGGCCAGAAACATTAAATTCTTAATTACCATGATTGTCTTTTTGTTTGGCCTAGCTTTTTATATATGCTCAGAATAGAACTGTATTCTTTTAAATGTAGGTTCACAAGCCTTCGTCAACAACTGAATTTGCTGGTGCTTCTTGTTATTGCTATTGTTTGGTTTTGTTTGAATTTGCTTTTCAGTAACAAGATAACATCATAGGCTTCTATAAGTTGAATTTTACTTCTTTAATATATTGTGTGAAGCACAGTAGTAATTAATCATGTGGTTAAAAACTAGCAAAAATTTTCATTTAATGCTGGTTAACTATGTGCTCAACACCATGTACACTATTCTCATTTCATCCTGATAATGTTTCTTCTTGTGATGCAGGAATTTTTATTCTCTTTGTTCAGGTGGAAAAGTGAAAAAGTCTAACAAAATGAGTCCCTTGCCCAAAGTCAGGACCTTGGGAAAAGCACAGGTATCCAGGTCTGATTGTGAAGAACATGCCCATCATTGGAGAGTTGAGCTCTCAGAGAGTATTTTCAATTTATATTCCCTCTAATATTTATTATGTTCAATTTCAATAGCAAAATAGGCAATACACACTTGCAAAGTTTAATAACTTTAGAAAGTTAAATTGGCACAATTTGCTAGAATAAGTACTTCCTTTATGAAATAGGTTCATATTTTATTTTTAAAAATATTGCAAAAGGGAATATAGAAAGTATGAAGAACTGAAATCTTAGCACTAAAATTTCTATCACTAAATATATTTGAAAGGAAATTTACAAACTAATCCTTCCAGAACACAGGGTTTTCATTTTGGAAAGTAGATCTATATATGCATGGAATCAAAAGAAAATGAATACACAAAAGCAGAGAGCAGAATGATAGCCGCCAGGAACTGGAGGCGGGGGGAAATGGGGAGATGTTGGTCAAGTGTACAAATGATCAGTCAAGTGGGATGAATAACTTCTGAAGATCTAATATGCGACATGGAGATGATAGTTAATAATATTATATTTTGCACTGAAAATTTGCTGAGAGTGTTTGTCTTCAGTGTTCTCATCACACACCAAACCCCTGACCTCCACCAATATACAAAGGTAACTATGTGAGGTCACGGATAAGTTCATAAGTTTAATTGTGGTAATCACTTCATAATGCATTTGCATATAAAAACATCATGTTGTACACCTTAAATATACACAATTTTTGTCAGGTATATGTCATTAAGCTTGGAAAAATATATCAATGTGCTATGAATAAAGGAAATCTGGATTAAGGCATTAAACTCTGATATTAATAAGGCTTCTAGTATTTTAAGGGAGAACAAAAATTTGGAATATACAGCCTGTGAATTTTATTTGAATGCTTCCATCTCCTATATCACCACTACTATAATGGAATGAGACTTCTAGTGATAGTAATAAATCAGTTTTGAAAAACAAAATGCCAAAAATAAATATTAATCTGTGTATATACACAAACATATATTTAAATGTGTGTGTGTGTATTTTTTAGTAGAAATGTGTAATAATGAAATTACAAATTGAATACAAATGAAAACAACTGAGTCCTTATGGCCACTAAAAAGTTTAAAAATGAATAGTAGCATACATTACCTAGAATTTTAATATTTCAGTTTATAGTAATTCATTGTATTATTGTAATATTTTAGTTTTAGCAATGCATTGTATTATCGCTGCTGTTTTCTGTTAAATATTTATCCATAATGCTAGTCAACACCTACATTTGAGCCAAATACTTTCTTCCAAGAATTGTCCTTCCCTCTCACTAGCTCATACAAGCAATATCACAAATAACTTCTGGCTTTGATTCCACATTTACATAATGGATTATATCCACTTTGTTTAGGTAATTAATAGTGCAGAGTGACAGAATTTTAATAATTGACCTAATGAACTTTAGTCAATGCTACAATAGATCAAGCTTTGTGTTACGGCCCTCAAACAATCATATTCAATTCTCTGTTTGTGTTGCTTACCTCCAGATCTGGAGGAGTATGAGATACTGAGGATATTTGTTTTCTCAAGTTTGTCTATACAGATTTAATGGACAGATAGATTAACTGAAATTAAAACATTTCTGGCAGGGCGTGGTGACTCATACCTGTAATTGCATTTGGGGAGGCCAAGATGTGAGGATGGCTTAAGCCCAGGAACTAGAAATCAGTCTGGGCAACATGGCTAGACCCCATCTCTAAAAAAAAACCACACAAAAATTAGCCAGACTTGGTGGTGAGTGCCTGTAGTCCCAGTTACTCAGGAGGCTGAAGTGGGTATATTGATTGAGCCCACTGCACTCTAGCTTGAGCAACAGAACAAGACCCTGTCTCAAAGGAAAACATTTCTATTTGGTAAAATCTTTGTGGCCATACATTCACTTTCATTAATTTTAATTCAGTTCATAAAGAATAAAAAGTGATCAGATTATACATGCTGCCTGGATCATTCTTTCCTTTATCAATACTAAAAGTGTTTTATTACTTTTAGGATACTATGATGCAGACTTAAAGAAAATGAATTTTTCAAAATATTTACTTTTGTGTACTCAGGCATGTAACTATCATATAGAAACTAAGATTGTGAATAGATACGTAACCTTGATTAAAACGACAAGCTTGTTCATGAAATAAAATTTGATACATTCAATTACAAATGAAGTAAATTCATGATACATTTAAAAATTATAGCTTCAATTTTGCAACATGCTTTCACTTCAGTTAAAGCAGAAACTGATGTGATATATGTGACAGACAGTTTAGTTGCCTGAGGCTAAGCTGATATGAGCCACAAGACTAGATATTTCTTAGGGCTGTTTTCTTTCTGTAATGTCTTTGCCTTACATAGATAATTCATGTTTTATTAAGAGTCTAAATAAAAGCAAATTTAGTTGGATTTATTCATTCCCAAATTTAAAGTGAAAAAAAAAAGACAATAAGGGAAGTCTCTGACACTTGAGAAAACTAAATTTAAAAGGTGGTGAAGAAGAGGGGAGAGGAAGATTTCCAATTCATTTAGAAATCATAGGAAATTATTGTAATATAGCAAGACAGAACGACAACAATGGAAATGGTGTCATGAGAGAAAAAGAGACTGGTTAGTGTAACCTTTTGCAAAGTAAAAGAAACTCACATTTTCATTAGAGTAGATAGATTGACTAGAAATGTGTTCTGGAGAAACAGTTCTCTAGATGCTGATTTGAAAAATGCAAGTGGCATAATGTACTTAATTTGCTCACTTTTATTCCATTTAGAGTCTCGTAAAATATATTTTTCTTCATTTGGCTAAATAATACATTGCTATTAAATATTAGTATACCAAAACCTATTTTAATGCTAAACCCTTTATTATTTTATTGTTTATAGCAATTTGTTTTCATGAATGCTTAAATATACAAAAAAGCTAAATTTGCAAATTTTTATGTTTTGAATTTTAATGTTCTATAAAGTTTAGGGCTATACAATATATACCTTCTCTCTATCACGTAAGCAGTTATTCTTAAACTGGTTACAAAGGGGTAAATATATAGTGATAGTTTATACCATAGAGTGTTTATGGAAGAGATAACTCAGTTCCTCCTATTCCTGAAAATAAATAAGGTTTCTTAGAATATTTTTACATTATAGGAATATTATAAATGGCACATGTGCACACCAAGACATCATTTTCTAAAATGAAGAACAAAGGCAAAATATGTAGCATATAAACTGCTGCTATTGTAATAATGTTTATAGGTGACATGGGAAAGATTGTTCTTTATGCTGGCATTCATCAAATTTGGATGCTAACACATTTTTCTATGCTTAACTATATGTTGATTCAACATGTTTGTTGCTTATGTCGACTTCCTCCTAAATTATACAGTTTACTAGAGGAAAACAACAAATCGTCCAATCCCCCATCACACCTAAATAAACTTCACCTCATCTATTTTAGTAAGAGAAGTTTGAAAGTGCCTGAGAATTGGTATAATGTATGGTATGTTCCATAAATAAATTTATACTCCATATATATCTTAAAATGTTGCAAGTAAACAATCCTCTTTTTGTTTGTGAAAATATGTCACATAAAGAAATAAAATCTAAACTGCAGTTTTCACTCCTCTCTCCCACATAAAGGAATATAGAATTACAAGAGAAGTACATATGCTTATGATGAAGAAAATATATCACAAAAATAACCTAACAACAAGTTAAAACTTTACTAGGGATTTAATTCAATAAACCATATAAATAATTATAAAGATATAGGAACTACAGAAAACTTAATTTTACATGTCATAAATATATTCAATCGTTCATTCTTGAAAGGAAAAATCCTTACTTTCATGGCTACTTTTTCTTGGCCCTGTAGGCATCTGATTTTAGACAATTTCCTCTGAAGTTAATCATCAGCTATTGATCACAACTCAAGTGTCTCTAATGAAATACTTTGATTGGGGGAGTATAGAAAGCACACTTGGGGCTAAAAGACAGCTAATGCTATGTAAATGAGGAGTCATTAATTATAACTGAGACAATGCATGAAGATTAGAGTATGTATTTGAATGTGAGAAACACTCATACAAAGAAACAATTTAACTTAGAAATGCTTAGAAAACAGAGAGTTAAAGCAAGGCCGGGTAGGCGCT
Source organism: Aotus nancymaae (assembly GCF_030222135.1). Classification (NCBI taxonomy): domain Eukaryota; kingdom Metazoa; phylum Chordata; class Mammalia; order Primates; family Aotidae; genus Aotus; species Aotus nancymaae. The sequence continues at coordinate 6,332,762 of NW_026988503.1, forward strand.
GTGGCGCACACGTGTAATCCCAGCACTTTAGGAAGCCGAGGTGGGTGGATCATGAGGTCAGGGGTTCAAGTCCAGCCTGGCCAAGATGGCAAAACCCTGTCTCTACTAAAAATACAAAACGTAGCCAAGTGTGGTGGTGGGTGCCTGTAATCCCAGCTATTCAGGAGGCTGAGGAAGAGAAGTGCTTGAACCCAGGAGGCAGAGGGTGAAGTGAGTTGAGATCGTGCCACTGCACTCCAGCCTGGGCAACAGAGTGAGACTCCATCTCAAAAAAAAAAAAAAAAAAAAAAAAAGGCAAGGCCATAAAATGTAATGACATCATTATTGTCAGCTTCAAGAATAATGGCTTATGTTGGATGATAGGAATACAAAGACACTAGGCTAGATTCATAAACTATGTCTTCAAAATTCAGTCAGCCTGAGCTTGGTTCAAATTCATGAGCTGCCAGTTGCCAGCTATGCAAATTTGGACAAGTTCCTTAACATGTCTGAAACACTTTTTCTTCAACATAGCAGAGTAAAAGTACACTTAGACTGTAGGGTTTTTGTTAGGATCTCATCAACTTAGATATGTGAAGTGATTAGCCAAGTATGCCTGGTAAATACTACATGCATAACTGACACTAACCTCTAGGAGCTGCAGTAGTGGTAGTGGCAGTAATATTTAGCAGTTATTATTAAAAACCTACAAAGTCACAACCTAAAACAAATGCCAAGTGAAAAATGATGTTTTAGACAGTAGAAACAGATCCGAAATTGTGACTGAGAAGCTAAGAGTGGAAGGCTATGAAAGACAAGAGGCTAGCATTGGTTTTAATCTTTGCCCAGTGAAAATGTGGAAAGCAGAATGAAGACAAGAATAGTTAAGAAGCAAGATATGCATTTGTCAGGGCAACAGTGAAAATAGTCAGTTATCAAATGTTCATGGGTGCTGCTTGTGAAGTCAATTTTATAATCCCTTGGGTATATACCCAGTAATGGGATTGCTGGGTCAAATGGTATTTCTAGTTCTAAATCCTTGAGGAATCACCACACTGTCTTCCACAATGGTTGAACTAATTTACATTCCCACCAACAATGTAAAAGCATTCCTATTTCTCCACATCCTCTCCACATCTTCTTCCAACAAATATCTTTATTTTAGCATCTCTTACCACCCCCCCACACACAAAAAAATCAGGAAATAAACCATTCATGTGAAAGAGTTAATGAACCTAGGATAGTAATGCTTGGGTCTCAACCATAACATATAGCAATAACATGGTCTAGGAACCTAAGTTCCATTTAACATAGGTACAGTAATTTTAATTTTTTGTCATTTTGAACACTACAGAACAATTTTGACTAGGTTTTCAAAATCTAAATATTTGTGCTGTTGACTTATTTTACTATATTGAAACAGACACTACACACTTAGAAAAAAGCAAGTGACAAATGCAAAAAAGCAGCACATATTGCCAGCTATTAAGCTACAGCTACCCTCAAGTGCTGCAATTTAAAATGAACTTGTCTTATCTTAGGCAGCACTTAATTCACTCTGTACTTACAGAGTAATGCTCATCACTTTTAGTTGTTCATGCCGATCAACATAGCAATAAATGAGATTACATAGGCTCCTCTGCTAAACTTGGATAATAAACATTAATTAATTAACTCATCAATGGAAAGAACCTGTAGAGATCATCAAGATTGTAAAAATGACAAATTAGCAGAAATTGGAAAAGAAACATGCTCCTTTTTCTGCTCAGGTCACTCACTTATATTTTGTGTACAAGGAGAACATTTGGCAGGATTTTATCTAATCATCATTAATTAACATTTATTGAATGTTTCCTGACTATATCACACTGTATCAAATTGCCAACCAAAGTAATACTCAAAATATTTATAAGATTTAATATGCTCTCCTTGATAGGCCAGAATAATCACTTTTTGTTCACCTTAGAAAATTATTTTGCTTGTTTATCTTCACACCAATTTTCATATCAATTCTGAGTAGAATTTTCTTTACCTTTTTTTATTGTTTTCTTATTTTGAAGAAAATCTTTAAAATCAATACAGATAACACTTTTATGTTAATTCTTATTTTAAACTTTAAAATGCACTTTGTGATTTAGTTGTTTGTTTTTCTTTCTTTGATCTAGTTTGAAATAGCTGTGTAATTGCTGGGTGCCGTGGCTCATGCCTCTAATCCCAGCACTTTGGGATGCCAAGGTAGGCGGATAGCCTGAGCTCAGGAGTTCAACACCAGCCTGGGCAACATGGTGAAACTCTGACTCTACTAAAAATACAAAATTTAGCTGCCTGTGGTGGTGCTCGCCTGTAGTCCCAGCTACTCGGGAGGCTTAGGCAGGAGAATCGCTTGAACCCAAGAGGCAGAGGTTGCAGTGAGCAGAGCTCACGCCACTGCAGCCTGGCAACAGAGCAAGACTCAGCCTAAAAGAAAAGAAAAGAAAAGAAATATCTGGGTAAGAACTGAAATTTCAGGAGATACTCCTTTAGACATTGTTTTCACAGGCATAGCCTTATAGTCAGGAAAATTAATGTAAAGATGTAGAAAACTGCTGATGGACATGCAGATGTCCTTTAATGAAAATAAGATCAATATTACAGTTTTGGAATGTAAAAATGAGCCGTAAATATCCACTATCAATGAGTCATTTTCCATATCAGAAACACACAGAAATGTGGAAGGTACATGGCTTCCTCGGTCTAAGTATGTGGCTCAAATAACAGACAGTGTTTTCAGCAATGGGAGAATCAAATTTGCAATTAAATCATAGCCCCCGTAGCTCAAAAGTGGAGTGTTGGCAACACAATCTCCGACTTCAAAACTAACACCCAAGAGAAAAAATCCATGACATTCAGCTGCTATTTTTAAGAGATCATTCATTCTGCCCCCAACCAAATTTTCAGAGGTCTGGTTTAGGGAGATGATTATACCACCCATAAAGTGTCATAGTAGTTATGGTGTTCTCTGATATATCTTTGGGAAACATACCATTTCCAAGTAAGCCCTCAGTTCAGGGACAAGATCAGAATTGAGATTGAAAGCTTTAGCCATAAGATAGTCTTCAGGCTTTTTTATTTGTAATATATTGTGAGATGTGCTGGTAGAAAACATGACTTGACAATTGATTTACTGTACAACTTCCTAGAAGGAGGTTTTTCCAATTCACTGCAAAAATAACATAATATTTTCTACACTGCTATTATTAACATTTACAGACTTAGGGAACCATGGCACTATGAAGGACAGTAAGAGACTACACAGTTAAACTGGTTACTCTAAAAATAAATTATATTCATGGATATATTTTACACTGCTATTTTAAAACATTTCCTAGCCTCAACAATAACTAAATACAATTATGTCATAGAAAGTCATTATTAAGGGTTTCTGAATTGAAACTCGTATTTGCTTCTATTCCAAGTTTCAGTCAATCTAGGAAAAGCAATATGGTACACTGTGCAATCATGTAGTCATAATTTCTAAAGCCAAATTTCATTTCAAGTCCCATTCTCTAGGTTATCACATGAGTTAACATCTTAAAGAACAGAAGTGTGACTTGATTGGTGAGTTACCAATAGGATGCTTTCCCAACAAATAAGCAAAGACCGAATCAATCTTCTGGTGCCTGAAAATTTTACTGCCAAACTGTTTTGAGTCAAGAAAATACCCTTTGAACAATAATTTTAAAATAAATATGTTTGCAACATGGGAATCATAGGCTAAAAATCACTGGCCATTATTAATTTAATTTGTTTTCTAGCAAAAACCTCTAGGGCTGCGATACAGAACAGGCAGGTTTAATGGACTAGTAGAAAAACATAAGATATTATATACTTAACAGAGTCGGGGAGGATTCAACTTTGAGATCTCCCTTCATTTAAGAAGACATATGCATTTTAGGAAAAGGATGAACTAGACAAGATAAGAGAATATCAAAGAAAAATATTAGTGTCTTCATCATAGTTTTTAAGGCTAATTTTGACCAAAGTTTAGACTTGAATTGGTCAATCAAATATGCAATACTGGCATACCTGCATGCATATATAAATAAGTAAAAATACTTACATACTTTCAGCAAAAGAAATATCTTCTCATTTAATAGAAATAACATTTATCACAGTAATTTAAAAATATCAAAGGGTTTTTCTTTGTTTTAGACAGTTGAGGGTTAAAAATTACCCAATGTCCTATGTCAGCTATTAAGAGAAGTTTACATAAAGGAATAGTCATCACTCGATATTATACACATTTAGTACACAGCCTGATGTGAGACTTGTGGACTGAAATCTGACTCACTTAAAATACAACTGGAACTAGAATAAGTTTGAGTTTTCTTACTGAAATTAATATATAGCTTTATTTGTACATTTTGCTAGAATGTTCTATGTCTTCTACGAATTATAACTGTGGTGATGCAAATGATTTGATTTTAATTTTGAGCTCTAAAAGAAAACAGAATGCTTTGTACTGTTCTGACACCATAAACAATAACACCTAACCTTTAAACTTTTAAAAGAAAAGTATACAAGATGACAGGACACCAGTGCTCTTTGCTATGTGTGAAATTTGCTTTTACTACTAAAGATATGTTTTCCAACTGGGAAGCCTTTATACCCCTCTTGAAACACCTAAAGCATATTCTGTTCTGTATTGTAGTAACTCTACTTCTAGAAATGGGTATCAACAGAAATGTTATTACAAATATAATGTACTCTGTTTTCCATTCTGCTGTTAAACATCACTACAAACTTATAACTTGTAACATTCAGATGTATAACCTTACATTTTCATAGGTCAGAAGTTGGACACAGATCTTACTGGGCTAATATCCAGGTGTTACTGATATTAGGGCTGCCTTCCCCTGGAGGTTCTCAGGGAGAATCCATTTCCTTGCCTTTTCCATTTTTTAAAGCCTGCCTACATTCATTGGCTCATGAGTCTTTCCCTGCACATTTGAATCCAGCAAGGTCACATCTCTCTAACCATTCTTCCATAGCCACATTTTCTTCTCTCTTATTCTGGCTCTTTCTTCCACTTTTAAGGACCTCTTGATTATATTGATCATATCCTGATAATCCAAGATAATCTCCCCATCTCGCATTCCTTACTTATTCACATCTCACAGTCCATTTCCCATGTAAAATGACATATTCACAGATTCTTGATATTAGGACATGTAGTTCTTAGGATAGGGAATATTATTTGTCTACCAGCCAAACAAAAATAGAGAGTATTATTTCTTCCCCACAGTACATTGGAAACTACCCATCAATAGAGAATTGACAGAAAATTTTGATACACGTCTGCAATGCAACATTATGTACCTGCTACAAAGGACAAGGCACCCCCATACATAATGACATAGAAATATGATTACAATATCTTAAATACAAAATGTAAGATGTTCTAAAGTGCATCTGTTAAGACCATTGGCTCTATAGATTCAGATCTATGTTCAGTTCCAAGTCTGCATACTGACTTTTTACAAGAAGAGATCTATGTGTATTGACAAAGAAGAAAATTGCAAAAAAAAAAAAAAAAAATTACCTGACGTATAACAACCAAAGCATTGCAGCTTATGTTTATTACAGGTCAAATGCAGTCTGTGATGTTGAGAGTGTATTTTTAGTCTTCTTATTGCACATCACTAAGTGCCAAAAATAAAGAAAAAAAATCAGTCATCTTTTCCTTAAAAAGAAAATGTTATTTCATGTTCATGTTTTACGCATAAAAGATCATAAGACCCAAGACTGGTAGACATTAGGTTATCTCAGTAATTTTGGAAATAATGAAAATTGGAGTTAATGTTATTTTTGAAATATGCTCATTCTTTAGGACAAATTACTTATCCTTTTTTGTCATCTTTAGTCACATTAATTGAGTCTTTTATGCTCTTAGCTGTGAGCTCTTTGGAGCCTGCTATATGCTCAGCATTTTAAAGAACATCTGCTACAATAGTTTTCCTTGATTTTTTAGCCCTTGTTGTCTTCTGCTCTAGACAGAAACACACTGCTGAGATTTGATTGAAACTCACCAACAGCAACTTTAGCTTTCCTTTATGTCTCTGTTTTCCAATTCCCAGGTTTATGACATTGCCTGATCCCTTTCCAGCTCATGAAGTTCTTTTTCTCTCTTTCATTTTGGTCCTCCTTCATGGGTTATAGAGTAAGAGTACTGCTAAGTTCTTACTTGTGAATCTGAATTTTTAGCAGTTATATGGAGAGCTATTAGAAACATTAGATGTGGAATAATATTTAATCTGTTTGTCGAACTTCTGAACTTATTTTAATATGTAAAGTTAGACCTTTGCATATTTTAGGATTTCTAAAAATATTTCCTTTTGGTTTTATTACAAGCATCATGCACGTAGTTAAATTTATATGACATAATAAATTTGTCAGCTTACACTGAATGAAAAAACAGTTATTATTTCATAAAAATGATATTCAAGAGAAATGAAATAAAAATATAGCACTTATTTATTTGCTACTCAGCTTAAATATGATAGTGTTAATTTTGATAGTCATTGTTAAAATTCAAGCCTGAATTTAGAGTTTTTATTTTCTATAAAATAGCATATATACAAATAGAAGAAGGGTCATTCCTTTAAATACAAAAACAATTCTTATAATAGGCACAAGAAATTTTTTTTAAAAAGTAAAACATCTGAACACAACATTTTTTTATTACAATTTTAAAATAAACTATATTTGGAAAAGAAATTAGATACTGCCAAGCTTTGAGGAAGTCATTTGGATAACTTCTCCAAGTGTTTTATACTGTAAATTATACCATCAGATGATTGTCAATTTTTTATTTTTTATTGTTGGTAGTTCTGAATGCAGAATTGTGGAACTATTGATGTTGCACAAACATATCTTTTCTAGTATATTATAACAATATTCTACCCTTCAGATCGGCTTTTCCTGCATAAAGTAGAAAAGTATATAGTATATTAAATGTATGCACAGAGCAAATGGCCAAATTCAGTCCTCAACAACAATCCTAAATAATTAAATTGATTAAAGGAGAAAGTGCTTGCAAATGTAAGAGGACAATTAAAATATCCCTTTGGATCATCCAACAACTTGAGCTTAGATTTTGTTTGCCAACAAATCTTCTAATGTCTTTGTTGTTTGTCGTTGCTTCCAGTGAACATGTTAGTTATCCAACATTAGTATGTTTTCAAATGCACATTAATTTTTTAGGAGCAAGACCTAGTTTTTTTTTTTCCTTAAAAAATGCATGGTCACTCTTGAACAAGCTATCCATGGAATGAGTTTCTGTGCTCTCAGAAAGGCAAGTACAGATATTAAAAACAGTCATCTTACCAAAAGGTTCTAAAAAATAAAAAGAAAGAAAAACACCTGTCTTGCTTATTCTTTAAATTATATACCTTGTAATAAATGTTTTGTATTGTGCACAATGCTCATGTTTCATATCACTGCCATATTATTTGTAAATAAAAATATTAAAATGTTTGCTCTCTTAGGAAAAAAAAATTCAGAGTAGTGGCCAGACATAGCATTATCCTAGTTACCCCTCTTGCATTTTTCTTCTTTTCTTCTTCTCCATTCTCTACTTCAAAGCAGCTCTCTCTTTCCCAACAAACTACATTATTACCCCTCATTATAAACCCCATGTAAATTTCAATATTGCAACATTTCAGATTATTCTTTCATATCATCTCTGCAAAGCCTAATTACTTATATATATACATATATATATATATATATGTATATATATAAAGTGTGTACACACACACACAGTTGACCCTTGAACAACACAAGTGTAAATGGTATGGGTCAAATACACACATCTTCTTACCTCTCTGCCATCTCTGGTATCATAAGACCAACCCCTTTTCCTTTTAATCCTCCTCGGCTTACGTAACATGAAGACAAAGAAGATGAACACCTTCAAATCTATTAAATCTACAGCAGGCAAGCAGTCCATGTAATATATTGAAGCCCTCATATCCCACCACATCTCACTGTAATGTAAGAACATAGAAAACGAGTCCTGCTAAATATTCTCTTTGTAATTGGTGATTTGAACCCTATTTCTTTTGAGTGATTGATAAATTGGTTTATTGTTTCTTCATCCTACAATTTATTCTAAATGTAATAAAATTAATACACTTTTGAAGGCTACTACAGGATCCTAGGTAACGGCTAACTGTGCTAATGAAATGAAATTATAACTTTATATTAGGTTATAGCTGTTGCACATAAAGAAAAGAATACTGCTTTTAAATATTGTTTTAAAGAAAATATTATATTGATTGTATAGGAATGAAGAGCAATTTCACAGCTCAACAAATAAGTAATTGCTACAAAAATATTAATATTAGCAATAAATTAATGGTATATGACTGTCTACCTATTTATCTGTTTATCTGTCTATCTAATCTGGCTTACTTAGGTGTTCATGTATCTTATTAATCTTTGTATTAAACTATCAGTTAAATTGAGATTATATTAATGAATATGCCCTCAATGTTGTAATAAAAATATGAATTTGCCATTTTATGTGGGTTGAGAGGTGCTTAAGGTAAGGAGTCATCATCACATAAAAGATTCCTACTTTGCTTTTATGTGAGCTTTTCTTGAAATTTAAATAGCATTAAGAATCATGAAAACAGGAGATGGTCAAAAATTTAAATCATTTCAATTCTAATAACTCGTTGTTACTTCTTCTACCCAACCTTAGCATAATAACTGAGGGGGAATGGCCAAGCAAAGTAGATCAAACACCAGGAATTGACTCTTAGTTTATCAAAAACATTTATTATACTGCCTCTATTGGGTAGAGCATGAATAAGAAAGTGTTAGTCTTATAGGACCACTGAGATGTTAGGTAAAAAATTAGTATTTTTGAGCAGAGAATAATGAACAAATGTATAGATTGTACCTGTCATATCTATCACATTTAGTCCCAAATCATCAGTCACTGGGCATCTTTCTGTTTCTTTACACTGACAGAGATCCTGTGAAGTTCAATCTTAATAATATCTATATGGCCACAATTCTAAATCATTTTATATTATACAACATTTACGATGTATAATTTCTCCTGTAATTAGTGTATTTTTCTTTGTAATCCTGTTAATCTACTTCATTAAAGTGACCAATATATTCACCAAATCACATTTTTTGTTGGTGTTTCAATAATGCTAATTATGAGTTTCCTAGGATTTCAAAAATATATGACTTAAAAATGATGCAGTTAATAAGAAAATCATGCAATAATGAGATATTTGTTTACTTGAAAACAAGAGATCAATAATTCAATAGTCAAGATGTTGTATTTATAATATGCTTGAGCCATATACAATTTGCAATTGGGTTTCAACTATATAATTAACTCCATAATTTACATGGCATTGTAAGAGGTTATAGTACAGATGATACACATATATAATTAATCATTGTGCACATCTTTGTGTGTAATGTGCTATCTGCTTTCACAATGATCTACTTCCCCATAATAAAATGTCTAGTCTTTATCTGATTCCACTGAGTAAAAGGTGCCAATAAATAATGCACAGACAAATAAAAAATGCAACAATAACCAGATAACAAAAACCAATAGATCAATACAGATGTGCATTAGTGTCTGCATTTCAGAGGTGATTTAACTTAAAGAAAAGCTCAATTTCACTTCAAGTTTTCTTCCCTCTTCACTATTTCAACATCCTCTGCTTTCACAGATGTACTAGTATGAAGGGGCCTTCAGAATCTTTAAAACATTTCATAATGCAAAATAGAGGTAGTGGATTGTTTTCATCTGAAATAGTTATAGAAACCACTCCAAGAATTAGAGTCACTATAAATTCTATGAAACAGAATTAATAAAAACATGCTGAATACTATCAGAGGAAATTAAGAGCATAGCTGCAAAGCATTGAGAATAGGTTTATATCCCTGATTTCTGTTTGTTTTTAAAATTTCAAACAATAATCTCAATTTATGTTGAGAACACATTTGTTATTGTCTGGGAGATTAGTAAAATATCTAATAATATAAAGAGTGCTACAGAAAAATAGCTGTATGTAATTGGTGAAAGCAGAAATTCTGGGTTACTTGTTCAACATTTGCACTATATATTACATTTAGAGAGATAATTAAGCAATGCTTAGGCTTAGACAAATTAATGTATGTAATTCATTGGCCTGTTTACTAATTTGGAATAAGAAGTGTAGAGGAAATCAATGGGTCTTGACTTATTCCGCCTCATCATTCTCTTCCTGTAAACAGCAAATGTGGGTTTAGGGACTGGAAGAGTAGAAGAGTGAGAGGACTTGGGTGGGGATTAATCCAATGTTAGCTTCCTAAGCAAGAAGTCAGACCCCGGTAAGATTCTATAACAGGCAGATGGATTCATCTCACATTATAGGCTGTTTTGCTGACAAAACTCAAATCCTCAAATCTATTAGCTATGATTCTTCTCCCCGGCATTGCTTGAATGGGCAATGTCAATATTTATCTCAGGGACTCCCCTGATTATAAAATTTCTTGGCTGACCTACATTTTTCTTATTGACATGTTCTTCTTCAGATATGCTCATATATTCAATCAGCTGTACTCAGTGGTAGAATTACCCTGAAGCTAAGAAGCTTAAGCTTCTCACCCGAACATGTCTCTTCAAAGCCTGGGGAGAGGCCAGAACAAAGTGTCCACATGGTGGTATATTTTTATGAGATTTTTCAAAACTAACATTTATTTCTGAAAGAAGATCTTTCAAATTGTATATACTTCAGGCCTCAGAAAACCCAGATCTGTTCCTAGTTATGGTTAAATATAGTGGTCCTAGCCTAGGAAGTATTTTTCAAATCTCAGTGAATTTTCGTGTGTATATTCTGACATTAGAACTTAATTTTTATGAAATGATCTAATTTTCTTTATTTTTTTTAACTTCTTAGGGGACTTCAAGGTGTTTCCCAGTTTCTTACACTATATGGCAACTTAAAAGCTGCAAACCTTAGTGCAAGATATGTCTGTCATACAACTGCAACTTTGATTAAGGGTTTTAGCAACCTCAATGTATATACTAACTGCTCTTTAAATGGCCCTAATTTTTAAAGATCATGTTTTACATTACCTTTAGAACACAGTAAAAGTTTATAATCAGCTTGTAGTCAGTCTTCCATCTCAAACCTCTTAATTGTTCTTTATTGTGATATTTTCTCAGTAGGTGCATATATCTATTTAATAACAATGTCAACTCCTCCTGGATATGATTCTCAGAACAGAACTTGCTAAATGCTTATATGTACATATTGGTATGTCCAACTCAATTTATAAGTATGTATCTACTTATTTACACAGATCCACACTTCTAAAATAGAGCAAGGCAGAGATCATTTTGGTATTCCCAACAGTAATCAAAATAATCAGGATCATTTTAACACATACTGTTGCTATTCATAGCTTAACAACTTTAATAACTATAGATCGTATTTCATATTAAAAAAACAGTTGAAAAAGGGTACATTGATTGTATTTGGATGATGGGAAGCAATGGGAAGAATGGAAAATAAGTGTCTCTCACCATTGTGCTTTTGAAAAATATGCTTAGGGTCAAAACACTCTGGAAATAAATATTTTAATTGAATTTTATAGATGAGTAAATTGAGGTTCACACACTTAGCAGAATTAAAAAGTAAGTACAGGGACTAGAATTCATATTTGCTAATTTATCCTAAGATGCATTCAAACTGAAAGAGAAGTTGCTGTATATAACACTTTATAAGGTAGTTTTGTATATGTTGTATTATTCAAACCCCACAAAATCCTGTTGTACCAAGTTTTATTCATGTGTAAAGTGGGGATCAGAGGGGTTAAATAATTTAAAAATACTCATGGCATACCACCCTGTTGAAGGGGGATTTAACCTAGGGCTCCAGATATAGACAACTTTGATTTCATAATCCACTATGCCATGCTGCTGAAAAAAATGGTTCCATGTTTATGTGTATTTCTATGACGAATAGAACTAAAAGTCAAAAATCATGCTTCTATTATTACCTGTCTGAAAATAGCTAAGGGCTAAAAGGTAAAAAATAAAATGCATAAAAGCTATCATCAGAGGATAATATCTAGAAAGCTTATGGTTAAGTTATCATGTAAATTATAAGCAATTATCAAGGGAACAGTCACAAATGGTTCAAATTTTACAATAAGACAAAGCACCAAGAGAAATATTGGTCCCCAAAATAAACACCAGGTTTAAACATTTTCTATGGTGATGGAAGTTCTGAATTTAAGGGTGGTCTGCAAGAATAGTTTTAATATTTTCTTGAGCAAATTAATTTTCTCTTTGCACAGGCTTAGTAGTACCTGGCTTGCAGCATGGAGTAGATACTCCAGAACCACAGATGTGGGACTGTCCCCGTCACCAGCCTAGGTATGAACTAAGACAAACTCCAAGCCTGAGGTTGGGTGATCAAAAAAATTGTTGAGTTATTTCACATGCACAAGTTTTGTTTCATCTACATTTATAAAACTTAATTAATATGGTCTAATGTATTTCTTATCCTCAAACACAAACCCTGTATATTTTAATAATCAATCCCAAAGATGTAGTAGAAGATGTGGTTTACTAGATTGCAATTTGGTCCTGGAGATAGCCCTAGCTGGGCTCTGGTCCTAACTCAACTCTCTGTAGCTAGATGGACTTGTGTCATTAATATCCCCATAAGTCAATCTCCTAATTTTTTTCAAATGCTAAAATTATGGATTAAAGATTGCTATGGTTTAAAGGTATCCCTCCAAAATTCATGTTGAAACCTAGTCTCCACTGTGGTGTTATTAAGAGGTGCGGATTATGGGGGAAGTAATTTAGTCATGACGTCTCTGCCCTCATGAGTGAGATTAGTGCCATTATGAGAGTGACTGAGGAGGCATCCCTGAGACCACGTGAGGACTCAGTAACCAGGTCCACTCTACGGAGCAGAGGGTGAGCCCTCATAAGACACCAAATCTGCTGTTAACTTTGTCTTAGACTTCCTGTCTTCAGAATTGTGAAAACTAAATATCTGTTGTTTTAATAAACTATCCAGTCTATAGTATTTTGTTATAGTAGCCTGATTGGACTTAGAACAGTTTGAACAAGGAACATGATAATTGCTCAATAGAAGGTGATAATAGTGATGAAGGAGATAGCCAAATGTTTATATCAAGTTTGTTTAAATAAAATATTTGAAAGATATTCTAGTCCTTTCTCTAATCAACTACAGTTAAGTTGTTCAGCATTGAAATGTTATTAGCATACTAACTTGAAAATAAATCCAGATCATTTTATTAGTCTCCCTAGTGAAGTTGTTCAGCCAGGAATATAATTAACAACAAATAGGAGGAAAAGACTGATGAAAGTACCAGTGGTTTAAGTAAAATCAAGCACAGCATTTCCACAGAAGAAGGAAGTATCTGTGGACTTTAAGTTATAGTTAAATATTCCTCCTTCTTCTACAACATTCAAATTAACTGCTGATTGCCCAGCCACCATGTTTTAGCTCTTAGGATAACTAAGCACGACTGAGAATAATCAATATTAAATGTTGTTAACTGTACTTAGCTTAGGACCATTTCCTAGACTTCATCTCTTTGTTTTTTTTTACTTTTTATTTTTTTGACACAGCATCTCACTCTGTCATCCAAGCTGGAGTACAGTGGTGCTACCTTGGCTCACTGTAACCTCCAGATTCAAGTGATTCTCCTGACTCAGCCTCACGAGTAGCTGGAATTACAGGCATGCGCCACCATACCAGGATAGTTTTTGTATTTTTGGGGGGATAGCAACAGGGTTTCACCATGTTGGACAGTCTGTTCTCAATCTTCTGACCTCAAGTGATCCACCTGTCTTGGCCTCTCAAAGTGCTGGGATTACAGGTGTGAACCCATCATGGCCAGCCTCATTTCCTAGATTTCACTTAAAGGCTTATCTCGTAGACATGTAAAAATAAAGAAAATGTTTATTTTAAGATATAGTACCATAGGTTTAAAAAAAATGGATATTTTATTCTTTTCAGACCACTAAAATCCTAATTAAAAATCATATATACCACATAAATTTCTGCTATAAAATGCAAAGTTAAGATTTTAGGGGGCAGATCTGGCAAGAGACTAAAATGTCAAATATATTCTGTGAAATGTTGTTTAATTTTCAGTTGCCAGTTATAAGCAATAACAAACGCAAAGCATCAAGTAAAATTAGGATAGCAATAAATTCTGCCACACAATAAAGCACAAGAGAGAAAATTATGATAATGAGAGTAATTAAAGAATATAATAGGAACTTGATAATTGTATAGTCTGGGCCCAAAAATCCAAATGGAATTGTGGGTATATGCAGGAGAAAATAACACAAGGTGCAATGAGATAAATAGCAGTACGTTAGTCCATTATGTCTGTGCATCTACACTGAATGGGACTGTATCACAATGTTACAATCACTGTTATACACGTAAAAAAGAATTCATTTATCTAAAAGCTTCCAAGGGTAACCATCAGCATTAATTCAACACAAAAATTATTTGTACACAAGAGTTTCAAGTGCTTGTAATGAAGTATGTATGAAACTGTGCTGCTGTTGTACAGCTGATATTTGACTAATTTGGGAATAATTATAATGTGATATGGAAAAACAATGTAATGAACTTATGTTTCCTGAAGTGAGGGCTTCTGAATACCAAGTCTCGAAAGGTGGAGTGTGGAAAGGGAACTAAAGTCAAATATATCTTAAAAATTCAACATACTATGTATTTTCAGCATGGACTTTATAATATACATTGGTGTTTTACAATCTCTGTGAAGTCCTGCAGTAAAGATACCTGCTTATCTTAGTTTAATCTAGTGTGTTTTGTATCACCTATTATCATTTATAGAATGTGCAATATGCTTTGAAAGGTACTAATCAAAATTATAAAAGCTTTCTGAGTATATTTATGTCACAGTGTGGATATTTTAGCATTTTTCTTTTTTCTTATTATGGCGTGACAGAACTCATGTTCACCCACAACCATATCCTGACTCAGATAAAAGCACCTGGAGGTTATAGAACAATATATACATTTAAAACACTCTGCATTTCAACTGGCAATATACTCTTGAAGTATTAGCGGCTACTTCCATTCTGAAATCGAGAAACTCTGTACCACTGCTAGGCCTCTCATAGCCAATATCGTTTACACCTTGTCAGTAAGTAAAGGCTCCAATAACTTTCTAAACACATTGAATTTTGTATCTTTCCTTATGCCCCTCCACTGTCTCCTGTTATAGTGCTGTTCTCATTCTGCCTCAAGTAGTAGAAATACCTCATATCTCCCTGAACCTCTCATGAAACAATCGTCCAATTTATAACCTTACTGTAGTTTCTAATCACTTTCTGCAGGAAAAAAATTTATGAACACAGACCTCAAAGGGACATCCTAGTCTGTTTCATCCTCTTGGGTGTCATTTATCTTCCACCATTATCTAAATATATTTGCTGTAAGGAAGACTTAATATCCTCCCTATCTTCTGCAGTACTTAGAGAGACCTAGATAATCACGGACATTTGCCAGTACTGTCATCCATGTGTGAATGGCCTCATAATATTAAGAGGTAAGTGCTGTTTGGCTTTTGAGTATTTGTTTTCTTAAAACTGAGGCTACATAACAGGCATGTGCATATACCAAATTAGGATGTCCTCTACAATAATTGTATGGTTAGAATATAACTTCATTCAGTGTTTTATTTTTGGCAATAATAATGGCTAGCACATAATGGTCATCTCATTTAATGAGGTATGTACTATATCCCCCATTTTACAAGTGAAAAAATCAAATCTCAAAGAGATTGAGCTTGTATTTCAGGTTAAACAATTATAAAGTACTACAAAGATAGACTTCCCCAGAACCCACGGTAGACTATCCAGGGTCACTCCTTACACTACAATGATTAGTAATTGGATCCTATTGGTTTAGGTACACCAAGTAGAGTTCCTCCCCCTGAAATTCTCCTGTGAAAAAGATTACTGTCTCAGTATCTGCTGATCTTTTGAATGTGTGATCAGCGGGGTAGCTATTTTCTTCTCTGTGGAAAAAGACAAGAGAAAAGAAAATAATAAAACACATGTGCACCAGATACAGTCGCTCAAGCCTGTAATCCCAGCACTTTGGGAGGCCGAGGCAGGCGGATCACCTGAGGTCAGCAGTTTGAGACCAGCCTGGCTAACAAGGCAAAACCCCATCTCTCTTAAAATTACAAAAATTAGCCAGGCATGGTGGCTGGTACCTGTAATCCCAGCTACTCAGGAGTGTGAGGCAGAATTGCTTTAACCCGGGGTGTGGAGGTTGCAGTGAGCCGAGATCGTGCCACTGTACTCCAGCCTGGCAACAGAGCCAGACTCCATCTCAAACAAACAATACATGTGATGATAAACAATGAAAAGACTTTGAATTGTGACATGCAAATTTCCAATTTCTGCTCCTGTGTTGAAAGGCATACTCAGACACTTTCATAATATAATAAATCCCTCCACAATTTTTTTTTTTGGCTTGAGTGAGAAATGCTTTCTATGATATGCAGTCAGACACTTTCTAATTAATATTCTAGGGGTGCCTCATTCTTTCTTTGCCCTATATTACATGGTGTTTTCTTCATATCTGCTTCTTTGGCTTCTTATTCAAAAACAACAACAAAAAAAGGAGTCAACAGGCCCCTCTAGATCTCTGAAAGAAGAGGTTTCTATATATAACATCTTATGGAAAAGAAATCATCACTAAAGAAACATACAATTAATTTGTAATTTAAATTTTCAGAATAAAGTTTTCAACAGGGCATAACATTAGCTTTTACGAATTCAGGGAACCGATATGAGGAAGTTATAGTAAAGGATTTGTTGATGTTTCATATGACTATTAATGTGAGTTATTTTAGTGCTCTGTTTAAAAATTCAATTGCAAATAAAGACAAGTAGCTAGGCAAGGTATTGACTGTGGTTTAAAGTAAGGATTTCACTTGGAAGCAGATGGGCTGAAGACGGAAACTGTAGGGCAAAACCATAAATCATAACATTAGAAGACAAAGAGGACAAGGAAGCAAGTCAAAGAGGGTAAAAGAGGTTGGGTAACAAAAGATCCAAAAAGAAGCAAAAGAGAAGGGGGTAAAAGGAAGGGCACAGTGATAAAGGGAAGGAGAGTGTTGCCAGCACAGCGCCACATGCCCAGAATGCTAATGAAAAGCTGTAGCACTAGAGAGCCCAGAACCAAGGAGCAGCGGTAAAAGGCCACACAACAGTTGGACAGTTTTTAAAAGTCACATTGTGCCAGAGGCTGGTAGCAATCCCCATCCCAAGGATAGTCCTTTAAAATGTAAAGTACATGGCTTTCCTTAATTGGAAGTTACTCTTTAAAAGAAAGCCACAAAATCTGGAGAAGAAAAATGTGACGACAGAATGAAATGAATGAAGAAAAGAGATGAAAGTCACCAGTGGGCAAAATAACAATAAGGGCAAAATTAATCAATTATGAAGTTGACTGTAATCAGGGATTTTTCTTTTTTCCCTTTTGAAAACTTGCTGATTCTTTCCAAATGACCTTGACTGCATGCTTCAGTATCTCTACGTAACAATCTAATACTGAATGTCTGTACACAATTCATTCGATTGTTGTTCACTTCAGGTGTTATTTAAATGAGCCAAAAGCAATATTTAAGTGAGCTGTGTCCTTGCAGAGACAAGTTAAATTTGGATCAGAAGTACCATGGAAAATATGCAAAAGCAAAGGGCTTACAAATATTGCCACTAGCAGTCAGGAAAAACATTCTCATGCTTCATCCAAGGGAGCAACAACATAATTCTATATACATTGACATGGATATCAATCTTTACATTTCTCTTCTTATCTTTTCCTCCTATGTTTACTCCCATGACTATCTTATCTCTTACTAGAGAATGAAAGTCCAAAGTGTCTATGTCCAGACCATATATGATAATACAACTCTGACCTACAAATTATGTTCCGGAAGCCAAAACACAATCTCTGCAGCCATTGTTCCTTAAAGGTCGGGACTTTTTCAACAAATCCTCTTTATTTCACCACCCTACTCCCATCCCTCACCTCTCCAACTCCAGACCAAACAGAGAAAGCCAAATAACCTGAAACCAATCACATAAGAGGCTTCACTTCCAGATAGCATATTCCAGTTAGCTCCCCATGTTAATAACCTCCAATCAGACCATAGCTAATGCCTCTCCCACATTTTTCCCACTCCCCTACCCGCCTTAAAGTCTGCAAAGCACAAATGATGGTGGCTGACTTCCTTAATATAGTAAGCTCTGAATTAATAGCCTCTTCTTGTTCTTGTTTGGGTAGTCATTATATCGTTCAACCAACGCTTGAGATTTAAATATTATATAGTGCTGATGACTCCCAATATTATATCTTTAGCCCATAATTCTCTCCCAGATGCCTGGCTTCCTCCACAAAATTCATACTCGGAAATGTAATGGGTTCCTTAAACTTAACATGGGCAAAAATATGCCTCACACTCCCTAATGCTCCATTACTCCAATTTGTTAGGTCCAATGCTTTATATAATTATTGATTTCTCTCATTTTTACATGTCCTGCATCTAATTCAACAGCAAATTCTGTTGGCTCATCATTCAAACAATATCAAGAATTTTATTTAATTATACTATTTTACCATTACCTACTTGTTTGATTGTCTAAGCTATTATCACCTCTCATCTGGATTAGTGTAATAGCCTTTTAATTGATTTCCCTGCTTCCACCCTAAGCCCACTGTTGCCAATCAAAACCACAGCCAGAATGATCCTCTTAAGGTGTCAATCAGTTTAGCACTTTTTTGCTTTCCTTTTTACACAGAATGAACGTCAAGGTTTTAAATTTCTTCCCAAGATTCCACATGATTTCATCACCAACACTGTCTTTGTCCTAGTTACCTCCCAGCAACCACTCTTTGGACTGTGATAGGTACTTTTCAATGGCTAGAGTACTTTTCAATGGCCTAGGATAGAGTATGATTTTTTTCAAAGTGTTAAAGGACACATTTCAAAAGAGAATATAATCATAACTTTCAAAAAAGTATGCAATAAACATGTCAGATAATTTGTTTACACATTAATTCATGGTCGAATCAGTAATAAATGGGGTTCAAAGGATAATCAAAGAGCAGAGGCATGTAGAGAGAATAAATAATTCTGACATGAATTTACAAATAGAGGGGGAACAGAACTACCCACAAGGCAATAATCGATTTTATTCCCCTGGGACAATTAACTTACATCTCTAAGGATAAGTATCATTTCCATTATTGTCACTTTTCTACAACCTGCAGAGTTGTAAAATAGCCTAATATTAGATTGGTGTAAAATAGCCTGATATTAGGTTTTGCCACTAAAAGTAATGGTAAAACAGCAATTATTTTTGCATCAATGCATACAATGACAGGCAGAAGTATTCCATATGAGTGAACTAGATAGGATATTTGCTCATCTATTTCTGTTTTTTTTAAATTGAAAAATGTTTTACAAGTTTTCCTGACAAAAGGAAGAGACAGAGAGAGAGAGAAGGAAAAGAGAGGAGCAATATACATTCCTGAATTGGAGGGAGTTGGATAAGCTTTTTTCAAAATTTGAAAAAGGCGATATGGAACAGTCACCAAAGTGATCTGAGGGAGAAAAGATGTTAGAATTCAGGAGATAGAGTCAGAAGTCTAAGAGTGAGGACAAAGCATTGAAGACAAAGTCTTGACAAACAAAAGCTTTTGAGTTACTGACAAGTTACACAATGCAAAGAGAAAGATATCAGGAAAAATGCAATTAGATGGTAAAAGAAGCCTACGAACTCAGAGGGTAATAACAATGGATAAGTAAATGGATCTGTTTAAAGTATAACATTAGAGTGAGAAGATCCAAGAATGCATGCTACGCAAATCCCTAGAGGTACACTAAGTCACTGTGACTCTCATGGTTCTTGAAAATAAATTCTCATCTCTGTGAGGCCCAGATGTTCCAGGGCTTTGGTAGAATTTCTGCTCCACTTATTCCCAAAATTACTTCCAAATTATCTTGTGATGCTCGAAGTAGCTTGAATGAAAAGTTGTTTTTTTCCCCCCTGCATACCAAAGATTCCACATAAAGCACCATTCATGTTGATACCCAATGTCTAGCAAAATTCTTGAAGTGCAGTATGTCTTAAATGAATGTTTGGAGAACTAAACTAACTGTAATAGATCTATTCAACTTTCTCATTTAGCCATTCTGGCTTTTATAGACTGCTGATTATCTTTATTGGCCTACTTGATTGTCTTATTTCTGACAAATTCCTAAGTATTTGGATTGTTTTATAAAATCTAAAACTGGAGCCAGGCAGTGGCTCATAAGCATAATCCAGGCACTTTTGGAGTCCCAGTTAGGAGGACTGCCTGAGAGCAGAAGTTCACAAGCCTGGGAAAGATAACCTGGACAACATAGCTAGATCCCATATCTACAAAACATTTAAAAAATTAGCCAAATGTGTTGGCACACATCTGTAGTCCTAGCTACTTGGAAGACTGAGGAATATCCCCTGAATCCAGTTCAATGCTGCAGTGAGCTATGATCATGCCACTGCACTCCAGCAAGGATGACAGAATGAGCTCCTGTTTCTAAAAAAGTAAATTAAAATAAAATAAAACTGTAAAACCCTTAAGAAGAGCATAATTTACACATTAAACTTATATTCTCTTCTAAATATAATAAAAGAGGAGAGTCCATGTTTTTAATTTGCTATCTGCTTAATAATGAAATATAAGCCTCCATTGTTCATTGCCTGTTTTTCCTTCTATGCTCTCTTTTTCAAAAAATAAAATGATAAAGAATAAATTTACAGATATTATTAAACTAGTGGGGAAAATGCCACTAGACTGCGCTACAAAATGTTGAATTTTAAGGGAAGTCAAATAAAAATATATTATATTTTGTAGGCAAAATTTTACTATGTGAGTGTGTGTATTGTGGATATATACCAAGATAGATATAGGCATAGACTTAGATATAGACTGGATATAGACACAGATGGAGGCATATATATGACAAGTAAAACTGAATTATTCTCCTCTTCTCTCTTATCTTACATTCTTCCTTTCTCTTCCAAAATGATGTTTGATATTGAAATTAGTATAAACTAGGTACGAAATAAAAAAGATGCCTATGTTTCATTTTTCCAGTAGGATTTCAGTATTGGAGAACATTATAACTAAATTAAATGATGTTAAGGCATATATAAACTTAGAGACCATATAAAAGTCTTTAGCAGTAGTTCACTTCTAAGATGTCGTAGTGGCAAAGAGCTCATTATATTGAGAGATAACCATTGTATTTACTGATGAATGTGTTATAAATTTATTTTATATATTATTTCAAAATATGCTCTCCATATTTTCATTTAATTTAACATACACGGCCCCCCACCCCCCCCGCCCCGTAATTCCAACTTGGTCATCCAGAGTAATAAAAAGTAAACATAATCTCTATTTTTCATGATAAGCATTTAGATATTTAATGACATTTGCCATAGTCTTCCCAAAGACATCTCAATGCTTTTAACTATCCTTTATATTATATGGTGTACATACAATTCACTACTTAAATTATGCTATTTGATATCCCTAGTTTTTCAGCATTATTTTAAACTTTGGGTGTCAATCTTGCACTAATATAAACTTCCTTTGTACACTGGAATTTCCAAATCATTTTTTAGATCCTCATTGAACATATACATTTTTAATCTTGTTTTGACTGATTAGAAAGGTATTCCAGCAGTCAGAATGCCGGGGATTTTGAAATTTATAAAGATGTGTCCATTTTCAAATGTTAAGTCTACTAAAATTATAGTAGTAATGACCATAATTATTAGTTTTAATGAACCCAGGCTGGCTTCAGGTGATCATTCTTTCCTAAGTGATCATAAAATTATGGATTTACAAAGACTCTAGTTTTTGGCATTGAGTTATTGTTTCTGCCATTGACCCTTCTGCAAATGGGCACATTTACCTAACTTTAATCTCTCAGTTCCGTTCCTCTCCTACTGATTTCCAAACTAAGAATGTCTTCAAATAATCAGGTATATAATTTTCTGATTCTAGAAACAAAACCTTTCTGTGATAATCCATTACTCTAATATTATTTTCCTATTTAGAGTTAGACTCCATCATACTTTTCTTTCCTTTGCAGTCAATTCTTTTTAATAAAGTTTCTTGATACCACCTTATGCCTGTTTTCTGTTTTGGTTTTCAATTTTTATTTCACTTCGCGTGTTCTTGTTCTTTTATCTGATCCCAAAATGTTAGCTTTTTTGCCAGATTTTTATTCTTTCACCTAATCTAGTTGCTATCTTTTGTGTTTTTTCTTCTTGTAATAATAATTTAATATTCATAAATTATCATTTTTCCCTGATGACATATATTTGTATGATCAGTCTAGATAGCTCTTCTGACCTCTCAGTCTATAGTGATAAATTTATAAATTTATCACTTCATAGACATGGATATCTACAAAATGTCAACTTGGATGTTCCAGAAAGATCTCATATCTAACATGCCTACAGTGGACTCATTATCTCTACAGATTTGTTTCTTTTCTTGTGTTCCTTCACTGAGTGAAAGATGATGGTGTCACATCCTTCCCAGTCAAGTGATTCCCAAATTAAAAACCCTACTAAGCATGTTTAATCCTCCATTTCCTTGAGGCTTAAAATTCATCATAAATTCCCCTTGGACCAGGCTCTTATTATTTCACTACCGTTAGTTCAATAGACAATCAAGTGCCCTCCTGACTTTTAGTTATGTGCATGTATATTACTGTGCATGTAGTTTTAAAAACTCATAATTTTTTTCTTCCAGAGACATGTTCATAAATTGCAAATCAATTCATTTAACTCTCCTATTTCACAATCTTTATACCTTCCTCTTAGCTTTAGTAGGGAGTCCAAACTTCTCAAAATGTTTTACAAAGCTTCTGATGATTATTTCATCCTTTATTTTCAGCTGTCTACCCTCATTCTCATCGTCTGCCCAATTTCCTTCCTGTCACACTGACCAAGGCACTATTTATTCTAGCTAGCAGCTTACATTGGTATTATTGTGCCTTCCGTTTGAGAAAACTCTTTTGACCATCTTCTAGGCCAATTTTGCCTAGCTAATTCCTACTGCTTTCTGAAGGTTTACTGACTTGTATGCATTGATGATCCTCTATCCTAATCAAAATTTCCACATGTATCACAATGTGCTACGTCAGACCATTTTACATGTCTGACTTGCCAGAGTAGACTCTAGAATGCTTGAGAACAGAAAACCTCACATCTTAATCCATCTTTGTCCCTAAAATCACAAAGCCTACAGAATAATATATGTTTAACAAAAGTTTTCTGAATGACTGTGATACACTTATTTTGTATTCATTTCTTTTTAAAAACTATTTTGTCATGTATAGTGGGCCTATAGCCCCATTACACTACTTTTTTAAAGATAAGATTTTCTGTATATTCAATAAAATTCAAATCATTTGATTAATTCTACTGACAATATTTTATATATGCATTCATTTTTTTTCACATCCTGGAATCTTTCTTTTTCTTCTTTTATTTCTATTTTCTTTTAAACTGAAGATATTGACAAGGTTTCCTGTTATTTAAAAATAGTTGATATCTATACTTTTTCGTAGCTTGTTTGCAAATTTTACAGTTAAAATCAATTGTTATTTTAATCTTCTACTCCATAGTGTCTGTGATGAAATGTGGTCAACAATCTTAGAATTATTCTGCTTCTTCTCATAATCTAGTGAACTACTACTACACAGTTTGCAGATCTCAGCTCTAGCATCTCTTCCTCTAGAAAATATCACTTGCCTTTGTTTTGAGCTGTGTTCCATTAATATGGTTCCCAGGGAAACATGCACCAGTCATCACAGTCAAAATTGAATGCTTTACAATCACTAATATTTGCATTCTATTAGGGTGAAAGCATATGTATACATCATCTCGTCATTTTATATCCTGCACCTCACATGGTGATTGACATAACAGGTGCACATACTCTCTCTCTCTCTCTCTCTCTCTCTCTCTCTCTCTCTCTATATATATATATATATATATATATTTATTTTTTTTTTTGAGACAGAGTCTTGATTTGTCACCTAGGCTGAAGTGTAATGGCACAATATAGCTCACTGTGTCCTTGACATTCCAGGCTCAAGTGATCCTCCTGACTCAGCCCCCTGAATAACTAAGGCTACAGGAACTTGCTACCATGCCTGGCTAATTGTTTTTTTGTTTTTGTTTTTTTGTGTTGTTTTTGTAGAGACAGAGTCCTTACTATGCTGCCTAGGCTGTCTCAAACTTCTGGCCTCAAGCTATCTTCCTGCCTCAGCCTTTCCAAAGTGCTTGGATAATAGGCTGAGCTATCATGCCTAGGTGTATAATATATATTTCTTTGTCTAAAGACTAAATAAATGTAATTCCATAGGAATGGTTAAATGTGACTTCATACAATTTTTAGATTTAGAAAAGAATCATTCGAAGAGAATGATGGGTTATTTCTCAAGTCTATGGAAGAAGAAATGATGACAACAGAGACATAAATGTCTGATTAGAGGTTTAGTTTATTTCCAATGAGAAGGTTTAGATAATGAAGTAACTTGCTAAGGAAGTTTATGGAATTTCTTCAGTACAAACTCATGGTTATATAAAGGATTGGTGTCAAAGTTAGATATTTTGTATCCAATTTGTGCATGAATATGGTACTAGTGAAAACAGAGAGATAGCTTTTTAGGGTTACTTTTAGCCTTTCAATTTTGAACTAAATTTATTTTACTTATGATTAAAGGTTCTTGAATCATATGCTCAGATAATACTCTATGTTGTATCATTAGCTTAATAAAATAATACTTTGTGTTTCTTATGCAATAAAAATGAAAATTATCTGTAGAGTATTAAGTTTACAAATATGTTTCCCAAGCAAACACATGATGGATTGTAGTCACACTGAACATTCAATACAAGCTCCTGCATGGACAGAAAAAGGAAATTCACTTTGAGCAGAATTGAGATAAACATATCTCATAAGTGAATTCAACTTTCAATAATTCACAGCAGTGAAACCCAAAGTAAAGGAGATATATTATAAAAACCATATCTCAAACCAATACTAGTATCATCATAATATTAAATTGTACATCCTATTTGTCAACAGATTTCCCTTCCATTGCCTTTCCTTAAACACAATTTAAAATATTTTGTATCACTATGAAATAAAATTTATAAACTATATCATGACAAATAGACTCTGCTATATTTCTTAAAATATTTGATGCCATGTTTTATTTTTTTGTGGGCCATAAGCATATCATCATATGTGGAAGACTACAAGCAACAGTACATTTGCTTAAAATAAAAAATACATTAAAATAATTGTATCATGTATTTTCTTTCCATATTCAAGATATGCTTTTGATTTTACAGCAAAATATAATCTTTTGTTTTATTATTAGGCAATAGCATTTTAAATGTATTTTTATTTTCAAAAACTTTTCATTGATATACAATAGTTGTGCATATTCTTAGAATACATGTCATAATTTGATGCCTGTATAAGATATGTCAAGATCAAATCAGAGTAATTGAGATAGGTTTTACTTCTTACATTTTTCTCTGTGGGAGAACATTATAAATCTTCTAACTCAGCTATTTTGAAATATACAGTAAATTACTACTAACTATAACTTTCCTACTGTACTGTTGAAAAGTATTATTAAAAATCAACATGCTACTATCATCTATGTTATAATATAAAACTTAACACATACATTGACCTGGGTCAAATAACATTTACATGTGTCTATAAAGGCCTTGCCAACCTTGGAAAATTATTTATTCAATAATTAGCTTCTATTTGAGCTAAAAGAAAAAAATATCACCACCTCAAAGAGAAATTAGTTTACAAAATAAAATTATTTCCCAAAGATATTAAAGCCAAACTTTCAAATCCTAAATATCTACCAAGTACTTTCATTGCTTTGTTTCCTTTTCTTACCTGTGTAAGAGCTGCTTTTTTTTCATTTCTGCTAACTTGCCTGTGTCTCCAAATTATGTTAATGTAAGACTAATTGAGCCAATGAACCTAAGACAGGCTAATTTTAAAACTACCATTTTTTTTTTTTTGCAGATAGAAAAACACATGAAAAATTAGACTATTAAGATTTTTAATTGTCTCTGAACTTCCAAATATTCCCAACCTGGGATCTATGAGAGATATTTTATGGCAGATACTAATTATTGGTATTTTACTTACTTAGTTCTTATCACTTCCTTTATACCTACTTGGACATACATACACACAGATGTATATTCATATGCATACATATGACCCTGCTATCTCTGATAATAAAATGTAAATTTACATTTTAAGCATATATGTGTATATTTTACTAAATTATATATTTTAACAGCAACAGGTGTTGGTTCCACCATTGAGAAAGCAAATAAAGCCTTATAAACTGTGATGTAGACCATCATCCTATACAGATTTCAGACCTGGCTCTGTGGCTTTGAATCTAACCTTGAAAATCCTCCGCATAAAATTTTATAAACTTAGTCATCAGGGAGTGTTTTCATTTACATAATTATCCTCCAGGATATTTCCATCTCTCAAAATGTCCCTTTAACCATGACATCAATAGGATAGAAACTTAGAACTCCTCCTTACTGTTTTATTAGGTATAGCTGCAAATTGTTCCTGTCACATTTTTAAATTTTAAAAAGTGCTACTCAATCACCTTTAGTTAATTATTTAGATCACCTTCCTCCACACTAATCATTTTTAATGGATAATTTTATTAGTCTTTTAACTAAAAACACACAAAGTACAAACCTAGTGGTAAGAATTCATTCCCTAATTTGGCAGGTATAAGCTATAGAATATACGGTCATATGCTACAAATTAACAATCATGTAGATAGTTTAATTTCCATATAGATCTCAATTTCTCTGGAAAATCTGTTGAGTGGCATCCAAGCATTTATTGGTAGAGGAGTTTTAAGATTAATAACATTTTCATATATAGAAAAATGTAGAAAGATAGCCCTTTTTTTTTTATAGCATTAACACTTTGAAGGCCACAAAACTGTCTATCCTATAGGTGTCTTTATAATATTGACTATTAAACACTATACTTTGAAAAATTTTACCAAAATAACAATATTTTATATTTATATTTTTACTTATTACTTTATTAATCACTTTATTGAGTTCTTATAAAATAATAATGCAAT
This sequence comes from Aotus nancymaae, assembly GCF_030222135.1. Classification (NCBI taxonomy): domain Eukaryota; kingdom Metazoa; phylum Chordata; class Mammalia; order Primates; family Aotidae; genus Aotus; species Aotus nancymaae. The sequence goes on from NW_026988503.1 coordinate 6,360,089, forward strand.
GAAAACAGAACACATCAACCTATTTGTATTCAGACTATATATCTGTGCAGTAGTAATTTGGCCTTGCCCCTAGAGACGTCTGGCCTTCTCCCTTGGCTTTAGGGAGATAAATCATGCCATACCTGATAGAGTATTTTTGTTGAGGTCAGGGTCTGGCCACTCTGGATCTTATGGTAAGATTTCCCACACCAAACCATCTTTGAGTATTAGCGAATCCTACCAGTAAAACAAACCATATTATTTTAGGGTAGGGTCTTTGAGTCACATGATGTAAATTGACTTGGAACTAAGTTGAAGCATGTGGGTTTTTAATCAATTAATCAGTTATGCCTACATAATGAAAGCCCAATAAAATATCTAGACAGCTAAGCTTGGGTGAGCTTCCCTGGTTGGCAGTACTCCTTGCATATTGTTATACCTTATTGACAGGAGGGTAATATATCATAACAAAAGTTGAAGCTTTAAGTTTGGAGCATTTCCAGATTCAGCCCTATGCATTTCTTCTTTTGACTAATTTCAGTGTATCTTTTTTCCTGTAATAAACAGTAATTGTGAGTTTCGTGTAGTTCTTTAAGTTCTTCTGGTAAATTATTATACCTGAAAGTGCTCTTGTAAACCCTGAAAATTTGCAGTTAGTGCCAGAAATGAAGGCATTCTTAATGACTGTGTCCCCAGATTTTGAAGTTTGGCTAACTCTGGATAACTTCTAAGTGTCAGTCTTTCAGCACATTAATTTTCTACACTAGATGTCAATATTAATCAATGTCTACCTCTGCTAAGTTTCAAATTTTTGATGAATAATCAAAATGGGCATGTGGTCAAATAAATAGTGGCTCTATTCATTGAGCACTAACTATATGCTAGGTACTGTCCACGTATTCTGTGTCTCATTTCACATATCAGGCTGTGAAATACACATTGTTATATGTATTTTCAAAGTGGAAGAGAAATGTTAGTTATACAGCACTTAGTATGTAATAAAGTCAAAATTCAAAACCAATTCCATCATGAATCCCATGCTCAAAACCACTACCACATGCAGCCTGTCCTTGTTAACATAGCTCCCAAACCTATTTCGAGGCTGAGTTGATAAGGTGGAAATATCTTAAGTCTAGAATACTATGTACATGTTGATTAACATGATTCATTAAAATACAAGGAATAGCTTGTTTAGTCACATGAATATATATAGTACTGGGCACTTTTCATAACCTCAAAATATTAGATAGTTGTTCATTGAAAAGTTATATCTACCACAGACTGTGATTGTGCTATTGCTCAAAATTTCAAAAGAGTATCAGCTAATTAGGGTAGCTGAGAAATCTCTGCATATTCCACTACCTTCCTTTGACACAATATATTGCTGAGATGCTCCAAAATATAATATAAAGTTTAACTACCAAACACTTGCAAAATCTTGAAGTTCTAAAGCATATGCTGTTAAAATAAGGAGAGGTTTCAAATTAATGAAGTAGGAAGATTTGTGAGACTCAGAATATCTCATAAACTAAAGATTAGGTACACTTTGTTCACAAACACAAAGGATATACCTTATTACATGCACTTTCATAGACAGATGTCTATATAACCATATATATAGATAAATAGATAGATAGAGAGAGAGAGAGAGAAGCATGTGAGACTTAGGCAGAGTAAATTTAATAGAATCATAAATCTTATAATACAGGCACATATATAAAATATGCCAGGTATGAAGGAACTGTGTTAAAAACAACAACAACAAAATTAGAGTCAGAGTTTCATGAAACTGAATCCGAGATCTGTCACTGTGTGAATTTGGTATTATCTTTGCATGTAGTATTTTAAAAGATTAGGTTGGGCCTGGTGGCTCACGCCTGTAATCCCAGCCCTTTAGGAGGCTGAGGGGGGTGGATCACCTGAGGTAGGGAGTTCTAGACCAGCCTGGCCAACATGGTGAAATCTTGTCTCTATGAAAAATACAAAAATTAGCTGGGTGTGGTGGTGCATATCTCTAATCCCAGCTACTCAGGAGGCTGAGACCTGAGAATTGCTTGAACCTGGGAGGCAGAGGTTGCGGTGAGCCAAGATTGAGCCACTGTATTCCAGCCTGGGAGACAGAATAAGACTCTGTCTCAAAAAAAGAAAATAAAGATTAAAGAAGACATCATATTTGTGAAAATATTCAGTTCACATGCTGGAACATTGACTTATTCAATAAAAGTTAATGGATTATATTTAAATATTGATTCATGTATCTTTCATTATCCATTAATTAAATAAAACATACTATGATAGTTAATATATTTATGATACTTATTTTCTTATGCCTGAACTTTGGCCTTAGTTACGGGCTGAATTCTCCCAAATTTCACATGTTGAAGCCCTAACCCTCCATAGCTCAGGTGTGACTGATTTTGTGTATAGGAACTTTAAAGCAATGTGACTAAGTTAAGATGATATGGTAAGGCTGGGTCCTAATCCAACCCGATGTCTATAAAAACACCCAGCTTGGTCACCCAAAGGGACACCAGCTATGCACATTCACAGAGGAAAGAGCATATGACGACACAGGGAAAAGAAGGTGGCCATAGGCCAGCCAAGGAGAGAGGCCTGGAGAAACCAAATATACCCATACCTTGACCTTGGACTTCTAGTCTGAAGAACTGTGAGAAAAATAAAATTCTGTTGTTTAAGTCACCCAGTCTTATTTTGGATTTTGTTACAGTGTCATTTTATTATGGCATCCCTAGCAAATGAATATAGCCTTCTAATAAAAAACAGTTTTCAGGGTGATACTTAAATGATAGTACAATTGCTTGTTCAGACATTGAAAACTGGACACTGCAACATTTTTAAATGTCCTCAAGTATGAATATCTTAATATGAATAGGTAAGTCTGTTTTTATCTTGAAGATGTGTAGGAGAGTCTCATTTCTGTGTGTGCTCTCCCATTTCTGAAAAATACATTTCCTTTACACCTATCTGAATCCAATCTGTCATGCAGAAACTAGCTCTCTTCATAAAGACATAACTAGCAACTCTACCTTCCAGAGATCTTTCCCCTGATTCGACCCTTAACTGCTACCTTCTTTATCAGGCAACTTCTCAGGATCATTTGACTTACTTATAAAGCCATGAAAAATATACGTTCCTCGGGGGAAAAAACAGTGTAGCCTGTACTTTTCCATCTCACATGAAACGCAAGATAGTGCCTTGAATAAAATAAGCACAAAAATAACGTGGAGTTAATAAATCATTTTAATAAAATGCAAGTGAAAAGATGTAATAATTTTTATTTTCTATTTATTCATCAAATAATAATTGTTTTGGAAAGGTTGCACTAAGTTAACACATATACTTGTTCTCTCTTTATTTCTATTTTTCATATAAAAACACATGACTGCTTGCATTTTGTTTTGCCTGGTTTCTACAATGTGATTATAGTAATTCAAGGTTGATAAATTTAGCCCTCATGCAATTGTTCAGGCCTTAGCAATAGACCAGTGGTTCCTGAAACTTTCTTTCTGAGATATCTCTTTCAGAACTTAATTTAAAGTTATTAGCGTTTCTTGCCAAAAGTGGGCTACACATAAGTTGGCAGCCTATTTACTTTTGCTGAATTAATATAAATTAAAACTGGGGAGAGATTTGTCAAAGGATACACAATTTCAATTAGACAGGAGGAATAAAATCAAGAGATCTATGGTATAACATGGTGAATATAGTTAATAACAATATATTGCATGCTTAAAAATTGCTAAGAGAGTAGGTTTTAAGTGTTCTCACTACAAAAATAAATGTGAGTCATACATATGTTAAATAGCTTGATTTAGCCATTCGCAACATATACATATTCCAAAACACCATGTTATATACCATAAATAAATACAATTTTAGTTGTCAATCAAAAACAATGAAGTTAAAAATTAAAATTAACTTTAAAATTTATAAATTTGTAAAAACTTCTGTAAGAAAACAAAACACAAGTAAGGTCATGAGATATAACTTAAAGATGTATTAGACATAGTGCCTGCTCTCAAAACGGCTTAAAGCCTACTGGGAAAAATAGACCTGTCTACACACACCCACATACCAAATTGAAAAAAAAATGTAAATGGGAAAGGGCAGATGAGAAAGGCCATAAGTGCATAAAAAACTGGCCAGAAGGTGTCAAAAAAGGTTACTGGTGTTATTCATGTGTTATTAAAAATCTTCTCCCAACACCATGACTAGAATTAGAGAGTCCTACATATCTGGGTAATGGAATTCCGACTTTCTCCACACTTGCAAAACTATAAACCATTCTTTAAACAATCATCAATTCCTAGGGCATGTATTCATTATTTTGTATTAATCAATTCCTACATCCTTGGAGAAGAATGGTTTATGAACCTGATGGAGTCTAAATAAGACTGATGAAGCCAAAATACATATTTTATTTATGAAAAAGAATAAACTATCTCTATACATGGATCACATGCATAAAACCATGCAGGTAGACTCTAAGCCATGACTTGAAGTAAAGGTTATCAGGGAATCATTTTGTTTTTTTTTTTTAATTCATTTATTTTAAAGAGTCCAAAACTAAAAAAGGCACACAATCAATCTCTTGTTCTAAATATCATGTTTGTGTTAACCTTCCAGCATCTATCACACACAAAACATGTTCACGTGAGAAAATACATTCCCAGTGCTTGTTTAATTACTAGAAAGTTGTATGTCATTTTACTGTATATATTAAGCAAATGCCAATAATGGGATATATATTCTATATGTAAATATATATATATATAATTTCCTCATTCTCTTTATCATTTTCAATATAAACATAAGAAAAAAATCCAGGTATAAAAAATGCAATATGTTACTCTTCCAAGGTAAACATGGACAGAGTTTTAGACAGAAAGAAAATACGGCTTCTGGTCCCAGCTGGCCCACTGACATGCTGACTTTCATAAATCTGACATCTTAAATATATATTAGTTCTGGCATTTACTATTTCCTCACCTCCAGGAATAAAACAAGATTACTTGTAAATATCTCAGAGAGAAAAGATTTTGGTTTCTTTTCTCTATTTCTTTCGTTTTATTTCACATTTGTACATTTACCTATATAAAATGAGCACATAATCGAGGATCATACTTCCTGGATTCAAATTCAGTCTCCATAACTTAGCTATAGAACCTCAGGAATTTACTTTTTGTGTGTGCCTCAGTTTTCTCATCTGAAAAACATAAATAATAGCACCCAACTCATAAGAATGTTTTGAAGACCAAGTGGGTGAAGGGATCTTTGGCAATTAGAAAAATATCTGACATTTAATAGGATTAAATCACTATTGAGTATTATTGTTGGTGATGATGATGTCTAACCCATTTGAACATTTTATTAATTTAAGTCTCATACCCAAAGAGATTCATAAATGATAGAAAAGCTCTTGCTTTCAAAATCCTAATACGCAATTTCCTTCTTGAGTTAAATTCATCATTGCTTATAGGGCAAACAAGAGGAGTGCCATCTCAAAATGTGACCAGAATAATATGCTTGATTCAACAAATGGTAAATTGTGTCTGAGCAGGAGTTTTCCTAATTTGACTTGAGAGATCCACCAAGCAGGAGTGAGCTGGTTCAAACACCTCAGTACAATACTAATGATTTTTTCATGTTGAATTAATAGGATTGAAATGTTTGTGATTTCAGCAGCTGTTGGGAACAGTGGGAGAGCTTTCACCAACACACTGACAGCCTTGTGCCACTCACATGGCTGTGTTTAGATAAAACATGAATGCTAACAGTCTGTCTAGAGTGTGCTAATCTTAAATTAATAATAATTACCTCCACCAAAGGCAGCTATCAAATATCTCTCCCATTCCGTGGAGAATTTGTATACATTTTTTTAACGTGTGCATGAAAGAGTAATTTGTTGTGCACATGAAATAAAATTTATGTTTTGAAGCAGGTGAGTGGCTAGTATTTAGCTGTCTGATTAATTATCACAGCAAGAAATGATTAGAATTTGTCAACAAGGAGAATATTTTTACTTTGCTGAAGCACATTATTACCCCCTTAGATCCTTTCTCTGGCTCCCTATCGACTCCTGTTTAAAATTTAAATGTTTCCCCAACATCTGTATTGAGCTTTTCTCCTCTCAGAAATACTACTACCGACATTCATTTCAGCTCATTTCCCCCAACACATAAACATATTCATTTACATCATTTTATTCTTATTTCACTCTCTTTCCATTCACTTGGCATTATCTTTATGTTGTCATATACCTTTTACTGATCTATTTTTTGATAACTTTACATTGCAAACAATGTAATGAGAATGCTTCCTTTCAATGCATTTTACTTACACTGTCTAAAAATAATGGTATGTTAATAGAAAGAATAAAAAGAATCTTCAGCTCTGAAAGTGTGTTTTAATTGAGATTAACTTTAGGAATAATATTTGATTTATAAAAGCAATTATAAAAAAATCTCAATATTTATTTAATATTAAATTAAATATTTTTGATGTAAGCAAATATCTGAAACAACCATGAATAAAGATGCCAGATAAATACAATTCCTGATCAAATTGTAGGTCCTTTTCCTGAAAACACTGAATTGTTGAAGGCAGATAACAAGATACAGAACTACAATAAAGAGAGAAAGAAAGAAAGCAGAAATCAAAGAGAATAAGTCATTAATAGTAAAATAGCTCTAAAAAAGCAAGCAAAAAAATCAATTGACAGCCTTAAAAACTGTGGGAAAAGTGAATACAAGTATATACAATTTGGTTTCTATAAAAGGGATTTAGGGTCTTTTCTTCCTAAAGGTTAACACATCATCGATGACACTTTTGATAGGAAATTTGAAATCAAACTTTCAAGAATAAATAGTAATAAATATTTTCACTACTGAAAATCAAAAGTGCAAAACCAGAACAAGATTAAATTTTTTTCATGATGTAGGTTAAAGAGAAATTAATGTTTTGGAGAACCAATATTGGAAATAGTAAGTATAATAATGTTTGGGATTTAACATAATAATTATGTGAGATTGCTAAATGTGGATACCACTATCCCCCAACTTTTATGATTTGTAAGATTTCTTTTTTTTTTTTTTCTTTAATGGGGAGGAGGGAGAAGGAAAAGAAAGAGGGAGAGAGAATGGGAGTATTGCTTTCTTGCCCAGGCTAGAATGCAATTTAGTAATGGGTATTGAAAAGCTCTTTTATACTGATAGTTATACATAATGATGTAGTCAGGAAGGAATAAGGGAAGAAGATAACAAACAAATAGCCAACCAATATTTAATTTAAACCTATGAAATGCTATGCGATTACTGAGGAGTGATTTACTTCCAATTATATAGTCACCTTTGGAATAGGTGTGAGGTGGTAATGTATGTTTTGTGTATTTGAAGTGGAGAGTTCTATAAATGTTTATTAAGTTTACTTGTTCCGGGTCTGAGTTCAAGTTCTGAATATCCTTGTTAATTTTCTATCTCGTTGATCTATAGAATCGTTAGCTCTTCTTGCTGCATTGATCCTTTTGCCATTATGTAATGTCATTCCTCGCCTCTTTTGATCTTTGTTGCTTTAAAGTCTACTTTATCAGAGGCGAGAATTGCATCTCCTGCTTTTTGTTTATTAGTTTATTTTTACTCTCTGTTTGATTGGTAAATCTTCCTCCTTCTCTCTGAGTCTTTGTGTATTGTTGCATGTAAGATGGGCCCGGATGCAGCATACCGATGGGTTTTGGCTTTTTATCCAATTAAAATATATATAGGTTTAATACCGGCGTTTGATGCTAGCTGGCTGTTTTGCCCATTAGTTGATGTAAATTTTTTATTGTGTTAAAGTTCTTTGCTTTTTGATATATTTTTGGAAAGGCTGATATTGGTTGTTCCTTTATATGGATAGTGCTTCTTTCAGAAGCTCTTGTAAAGCAGGCCTGGTGGTGGTGAACTCTCTAAGTACTTGTTTGTTCGCAAAAGATTTAATTTTTCCTTCGCTCATAAAGTTTAGTTTGGCTGGATAGGAAATTCTGGGTTGAAAGTTCTTTTCTTTAAGGATGTTAAATATTGGTCCCCACTCTTTTCTGGCTTGTAGGGTTTCTGCTGAGAGATCTGCTGTAAGTCTGATAGGTTTCCCTTTATGGGTAACCTGACCTTTCTCTCTGGCTGCCCTTAGTATCTTCTCCTTCATTTCAACCCTAATAAATCTGGCGATTATGTGCCTTGGGGTTGGTCTTCTTGAAGAATATCTTTGTGGTGTTCTCTGTATTACCTGGAGTTGAATATTACCCTGCCTTGCCAGGTTGGGAAAATTTTCCTGAATGATATCCTGAAGAGTATTTTCCAACTTGGATTCATTCTCTTCATCACATTCAGGTACACCTATCAGACGTAAATTAGGTCTTTTCACATAGTCCCATATTTCCTGGAGACTTTGCTCATTCCTTTTCATCCTTTTTTCTCCAATCTTGTCTTCTCGTTTCATTTCACTGAGCTGATCCTCGACTTCTGATAGCCTTCCTTCTGCTTGATCAATTCGACTGTTTAAACTTGTGCATGCTTCGCGAAGTTCTCGTGTTGTGTTTTTCAGCTCCATCAATTCACTTATATTCTTCTCTAAATTGTCCATTCTCGTTAACAGTTCGTCAAACCTTTTTTCAAGATTCTTAGTTTCTTTGCATTGGGTTAGAACAAGTTCTTTTAATTCACAGAAGTTTCTTATCACCCACGTTTTGAAGCCTGCTTCTGTTATTGGAACACACGTGTAATCTATTAAGCCTTGTTCCGTTACTGATGAGGAATTGCAATCCCCTGTAGAGGGAGAGGCATTCTGATTTTGAGTATTCTCTACCTTTTTACGCTGGTTTCTTCCCTTCATTATATATTTGTCCGTCTGTCGTCTTTATAATTACCGGCTTTCTAACTGGGTCTCTGACGTCCAACTTGTTGATTCCCTGCGCCGAGATCTGAGCAATCCACTGAGCCGGCCAAAACAGTGGTGTTAAGATTGATGGTGCTTTTCTGCCCGGGAATCTCCGGACTCTGCACCAAGAACTGGTGTGCTAAGGCACCAGCAAAACCACCACGCCGGCCACAAGAGTCGCCCTGGCGACCCGTGGGGCTCCTCCACTGGGAATCTCCTGGTCCGTGAGCAACAAATATTCGTCTGAAAGTGTGGCGTCCTCTCGTTCTTTGCGCTTTCACTGGGAGGTACGTGCCCGAGCTGCTAATCATCAGCCATCTTGGATCTCTCCCAGATTTCTTGCTATTTTTTCCTAAATGTTAGTGTAAGCAAATCATTGTAAACATTTTATTAAAAAGCCTGTGTCTATAATGGAATAAAATTTGACTAAGTTTGTTTAATATGTGGAATGACCCGGCTGGGTGTGGTGCCTCATGCCTGTAATTCCAGCACTTTGGAAGGCTGAGCAGGGAGATCATGAGGTCAGGAGTTCAAGACCAGTCTGGCCAACATAGTGAAACTCCATCTCCACTAAAAACACAAAAAATTTGCCAGGTTTGGTGTTGTGTGCCTATAATCCCAGCTATTGAGGAGGCTGAGGCAGGAGAATCGCATGAACCCAGGAGTCAGCGGTTGCAGTGAGCCGAGATTGTGCCATTGCACTCCAGACTGGGCAACAGTGTGAGACTCTGTCTCAAAAATATATTTATTTATTTCTGGGCATGATCCAAACTCTTTTAATCAGAATATTTTAATTGTGACCAATGTGAATATTATGTTCAAACTCCAGGGCAGAAGGAGAGAAATTATCCATAAGTGTTAATTAAATACACTTGGGAGAGCATAGATTATACTTGAAATGCAACTTCTGCAAAATAAATTGAGAATTTACTTATTAGATGGTACTTTTTTCTTCTAAAAATGTGTATATAAATATACACACATGCATATATGCATATACATGTTTATTTATAATCAAAAAATAAAATATCCTAAATGTATATTTTTTCAGACATTCATCTAAGATTAATACACATATACAAACAAATACACTGAAGTACACACACATATATATAATCTCCACATTATTATGGAAGCCTTAAGATTTCTGCTTCATAAAAATATGACCATAATTACTAATTGTGGTGTCTAACCTCTAAAACTGCACGTCAGACCTTGTTCGTTATGTAGTAATTAGAAAGAGACCATTAGCATCAATGCTGTGAACTTTTCAATGTAGTTCAGGATATAATGTGGTATAACCAATTAAAACAAAAACATTTAAGGAAGTAAGAAAATCATTAAAGCCAATTCATTAGACCCTCATATTTTGGGTTCAGTGGTACTGAACATGTACATTCAAGCAGAAAAACTTGAATTGCTGATATATCTCAAAGCATATTGTAAATTTAAGAGGTAGGAAAGCTTAGCCTAGATTACTGGTTTACTTTGGCAAGACTATGGAAGTGATTTAAACTACTAGGAATATCAAAAACCAAAATCAACAGCAAAGATGAATACAGAGTGGATGCTTCTAGAATTATCTGTTTTGTTATTGTTGGGATAATGTTAATGAGATAAATTTTATTTCATGCATACTTTGGCTGTTTTATGCATTTGTCAAAAGTCTGATTCATTCTTCAAGCGAATGATTGTACAGTAGTTAAACCATACCAAATCAAAAAGGAAAGTTTAGGACTTTTTTCTACTCTGAAACCTCAGACCATTTAAGCATTTATAAGATAATTCTTTAGAAGTAGCCATGTATTTTCAAATGCAGGTGTACATTTATTTTGTTTATCATTGTATACTATAGCTATACTTTAAATAATTTTGGCCACTCTGTATCGACTTGATCACACAAGGATGTAGCGTGTCAGCAAAGCAGACTCCACGTGCAGCTCATTGAAAGTTCCACTTGAGATCTTAGGAAAGAGAACTAATAGTATAAATTGTGCAATTATTTGTGAGATACTGGGCCTCTATTTATAATCATCATTATCAAAGCATAATATTGCTTAAGGATACACACACACACAGAAATACATAAAACACTCAGCTATATCATTGACTTTTAGGAGCACAAAAAGCTTCACCTTCTCTAATATGTTTTGGCTGTGTGGGCCCACCCGAATCTCATCTTGAGTTATTAATAATCCCATATGTCAAAGGAAGGACTAGGTGGAGATAATCAAATCTTGGGGGCAGTCGCCCACCCCATGCTGTTCTCATGATAGTGAGTAAGTACTCATGAGATCTGATGTGGTTTTATAAGGGGCCTCCCCCTTTGCTCATTCTTCTGCTTCCCACCATCATGTGAAGAAAGACATGTTCGCTTCTCTTCTGCCATGATTGTAAGTTTCCTGAGGCTTCTCAGCCATGTAGAACTGTGAATCAAACCTCTTTCCTTTATAAATTACCCAGTCTCGGCCAGTTCTTTACAGAAGCATAAGAATAGACTAATACATTCTCAAAATTCGATATCAACGAATCATACGATGTGGTTGCAGGGAGCACTCCATCAACATCTTCCATATATAATAATGACTTTACCTGTTTAAAATTCTGCAAGTATTTTAGACAATCATTAGTTACGATGATATAAAATTCCAAAGCCATCTGCCCCCTCTTGCACCCACCCCAGTGGCAATAACAACAAATACTACATCATAATCCACAATCATTTATGAAGTGCTTAACATGTGTCAGTCAATTATCTTCTTTTCCTCAGAGCAACTCTATGACCTAAGCACTACAATCAGAATTTGCACAGGAGAAAACTGTGGTTTAGGGTCCAAGGGACATATTCATATTAAGAATTCAGTTCGGGAATTCAGTTTAATTTCAAGATTAGTTATCTTAACTGCCATAGAAAGTTTTCTTTCCCATTTCCCACAATTTAGAAAAAGTCTCTAACATATTTTAAAGTAAAAATGTTCGATGCCTAAACTCAGGAGTAAATGCCTATGCTAGAAAATGGACACCTACCCCTTACTAGTTATATATCTCTAGGTTCCAGCACAACCCTCTAGTTTAAGCTCTGCTTTAGGAATAGGATGAACTGGTAACAGAACTCAGACAGTACTAAGACAAAATCACAGAGACTTGACCATCCTTTGCACCCTAAATCCAGATTATACTTTAAATATCCCACAATTTATATACATACTTTAAAACATATTGTATATGATAAATGTGTACAATTTTGATCTGTCAACTTAAAAATACTTAAAAAGAAAACAATTGAAGTAAAAATGCTCTAAAAGCATAAAGGATAATGAATAAGCACAAAAACTATGCACAATGAGAATGGTTTATTTCAATCTCTTTCTCACACACACATATACACACACAGTTACAAATAAAAAATTAGGGGTAAGATGTCTTATGTCTCTTAAAAAGTGAACATCATCCAAATTTAGATAAAGTGGAAGGGCAATATTACTATTAAATAAGAATGACAAATATTTTCTAATATAAAAATAGATTCATATTTAAAAAGAATTATCAAACAAAAAATACTAAATATGTGAAACAAGTACACTCAGGAAACACATATAGAAAAATAACTTTACAAAAAGTAGTTTTGCATGAGTAACAACAGACACTTAAATACATGGCAATCTTGGTTATGTCTTTGTTATACAACAATGACTCTTGTAGCACTATGAAGGTTGAATTATAAAGAGAAAACAAATAAAACATTGAGACTGCTACAATGGTCCAGGTGAAAGATAATATTTTCCTGAAGTACAGCAGTGGCATCAGGGATGGAGAAAAGATTTATGAGGTATTTAAGAAGTAAATAGACAGTGCTAGACGCTTGACAGAAAGTGGAAATTGAGCAAAAGGGAGAAATAAGATATGCCTCTATGACTAATCTGGTAAATAATTTTATAGGTAAAATTAATCAGGAATGACTAAATAATTTGTAGGGCCCAGTGAAAAATAAAAATGTGGATCCCCTTGTTCAAAAGTATGAATAATTTCAAGATGGCAAATGCAAAGCATTAAAATAAATGCAGAGCCCTTCTGCACATGGCACCCTAGGCAAAAGTGGGAGTGGTGGTAGGTGGAGGCAATTCATGGTCTACTGGGGCCAGAGAGAAAGCAATCATTCCCACTGTGATCTAGTCTGTGTCCTCTCACTGGGGCTGACTTGTCTGTCAGAGTGATGCAAGTGGTGGGGAATCTTCCTCCACCTTGCAGATAAGTGTGACATTTACCAGCCAGGTGCCAAGACATAACACTGTCTATATCATTTTCTGGGTCCAATGAGAAAGTCAAAACACCTTCAACCAAGGGAGGCTCTGTTGCTTACTTGGAGAATGAGACAACTTCTTAAATATAGGTCCCAGGACTTTGTTTTCACAGGTGAGGCAGATGAAAGAGAGGCAATGGGGCATAGGACCTAGGGTGCTAGAGTCAAACAAGGGATTTCCTGACATAAGGATGTAACTCCCCAAACTGCGATTAGTGGAACAATGGAGGGCTATTGCCCCATCACTGCTAGTAGAAAGTGTGGAAGGATGGTAAAGGCATCTCCTCACTGTGTAAAGATAGCTTAAAATGTGAAGTGAAATTTCTGCTTGTCTCTGTGCTATCCCAGAAGCTGCCTTTGTGTTTGTGACAATACAAAGCCAATCTCTCGCTCTCTCCAAAATCCATCTTTGTAAAACAAAAAAAGAATAATAAAAGAGAAATCATAAAAGCATAAATTAGAATGACAAATGAAAGACTAAATTTAACTAGTATAACAAAATGGGACAAATAAAATATGCTTAAATTAACCCCTTCAAAACATGTACTGGGTTGATTTTTTTTAATCTAAAAATGTTTTCCTGAAAATAAACACAGAATCTTAGAAATAAAATTTCATAACAAATATAAAAATAAAATGAGCACAACTGTACCCATAAAACATTAGCAAAGGGAAGCAGAGAGGTTATATTACTATAAAACTAATATTTAAACCTTTTGAGGCTAGATGGCATGTTTTACATATAAGTCTAATATATAGCATTTATTTAAGACTTAGTGAGTGCAACATATTCATGAAGTTGGATTTCTAAGACATGAAACAGAGACCATTTTAATTTTGTATTAAACACTAATTTATAACAAATAGCTGACAATTGACTTCGACATTCTCATGCTTTTACTTAATCTCTTGTTAAGTTCTCCCCTTTGCCTTCTACCACTCTCACCCCCTCTTCAGAGACTCTAGTTTTCCTTAGCATCTATATTTCATAAAAACATAGGTCCCTTGCAAGTTCTGAAGCAGAGCAAACAGACTGAAATTCATCAATTTTTTTTTCATTTTATAGATACATGAAAAGGAATAACATTTTGCCCCTGGCTCAATTCTTCTGTCTCCTATTTCTTTTTGGATCTCCCAATGACTTCAAAGAAAAATTTTCTCTGGGAGAATTGAGCAAAGTTTGTAATGTATAAATCCAAGTTCTTTAATGTCAAGGCATAACATAACAATAATTTATTTTTAAAAAATGAACAAAATGCCCAACAAAAACAAAAACAATTTTAAAAGCCCCTCCTACTATGAAAATTTCTTTGTCTTACTGTCAGAGATAGAAATTGACTAAGTACATGTACCAAAAACATAATTTTTACAACTGTGTTTTATGTTAACAATTAGGTCTTAATAGAGAGATACAGTGATCTCATGAAAGCAAGCAACTGAAATGTCCATTCCAAAGTAGCACAGTTAATAAGACTCTTTATCCTTCAATTATGGACATGGTCCCTGCACTAATATGGTAGCCACTAGCCTAATGTGCGTCTTTTAACAGTTGAAATGTGGCAAGTATAGTAGAAAAAATAAACTTTTAATTTTGGTTAATTTTTAATTAATTGGAATGTAAACAGTTACAGTGAGTGTTGGCTACCATACCAGACAACATAGTTCCAATTTTGCTTCTATAACAGGCAATCTGCTAACCAGGAGTGCAGGGAAAAGTGAAACCAGTCTTAGACTCAGGAAACTGATGGTTTAGCACTGGTAACAAGAAACATGAAAAGGAATAAACAAATAAAAATGTGAACTGAGTAGAAAAGCATGATTTAAAAATAAGGAGATAATTTACTGTGATTAAGGAGACAGAGAAGAAAACCTGGACTGTATGGGCTAACAGCTGAATGATTAAAAAGGGTCCAGTCAAGGAAATAGCTCAAGGAAAGGGCATTGGTGGCTGAGGAGCAGCAGAAGCCATCTAAGCATCTTGGCTTTTTCATGGAACTGACAGAAACATGTGTCTGGAATAGAGAAAGTAGGAAAGAGAAAAGAACAAGTCAAGTTGGAAGAATTAAGCAGTGTCTAGTATACGTGGAGTCTTGAAATTTATACAAAGTCTTGGTCTTTTTAAAACTGCAATTAAAAATTATTGCTTAATTTTATTTATGTATTTATTATTTATTTGTTTTGAGACATGCAGTGGTGCAACCTTGGCTTACTGCAGCCTTGACCTCCTAAGCTCAAGCAATCCTCCCATCTCAGCCACCCAAGTAGCTGGAACTACAGGCACATGCCACCATGCCCAGCTAATTTTTTTGTAATTTTTGTAGAGATAGGGTTTCACCATGTTTCCCAGGCTGGTCTAGAACTCCTGAGCTCAAGCAATCCGCCCACTTTCGGCCTCCCAAATTGCTGGGATTATAGGCATGAGCTATGGTGCCTGGTCAAAACTATTGCATTTTTAATGGAAGAGAAACCTTATTATATTTGTGAATTTAAATTTTTACTTTCATTGCCTCATACAGAATTAACCAGAGAGAGCAAAAATGGCATCTGGGTAGAAAAGTTAAGAGGGTGCTGCAGTTGTCTGATTTGATACAGTAGGAGCACTGGAAGTGAAAGAAGGCTCTAAGGTGCAAACACATACAGTATGGATTAGATTTGGTGTTACAAAAAGAGAAACAGGGGTTAACCTTTCTACATGGGAGTAAACAAATCTCAGTGAGACAAGGAAAGCTGTGGAAAGAACAAATACCAGACCTCAGCCACTTGTTTAATTTTGTTAATTTTAATGTGTTTATGAGATACTCAAGGAGTTATCAAGCAAGCAATTGGAGCCAGAGAGAGGAGTTGCAGCCTGAGAGAGAAACTTTGGAGTCTTCTAAAAAGACAGAGTGAATTGTTTTTCATTATGATTTAAATTTATAAGTTTAGTTAGCTGAGTTCTTCACAGCTTTATTTTATATGAAATTTATCTTAATCTATGGAAATAGTTAATGTCAATCTTCTCATTTACTTAGAAGTACTATAAGTTTTTGTCCTAAACTTTTTCATATCTGTATGCTTCAAAATTTTTTAATTGACTCTCAACATAACATAATGTTATAGTTAGATAGGAAGACTAACTTTTAGTGTTCCATTCCACTGTAAAATGACTACAGTTCACAATAATATAATAAATCATTTCAAATAGCTAGAAGAAAGATATCAAATGAATCCAAGACAGAGAAATCACATTTGAGATGAAGGAAATACCTGATATCATCATTATATATGTATCAAAACATCACTATAAACCCCATAAATATGCACAATTTTTATATTAATTAAAATTATATTTTTAAATTTAAAGCAGTAAAATTTTATCATAATAAAAATGTGTTACAGGAAAATAACCATAAA
Source organism: Aotus nancymaae (assembly GCF_030222135.1). Classification (NCBI taxonomy): domain Eukaryota; kingdom Metazoa; phylum Chordata; class Mammalia; order Primates; family Aotidae; genus Aotus; species Aotus nancymaae. Next base: position 6,376,692 of record NW_026988503.1, read on the forward strand.
ATAAATACTAATGAGGTAATGTCATTCAATGAAACCTGGCTCAGAGGACCCTGACTGAGCAGAGAAGGTTCTCTACAGGACACTACCCTCTATTTCTCATTACATCTGACTTCCCACTTTCATCTCAGTCATACATGTAAAAATGCTTCAGTGCATTGATCTAAAACTCTAACACTGCTAAATCATTCTTAATAAATGATACTATACTTCTTTAAGTACTAAGTAAAAGACAAAAATGTGCCATGATTTATTTAAACATAAGGCACCCAATCAAATCAGGTGACAAAAACACACATGGAGATGAACAAATATTGTGAGCACAAAATTTGTTGTAATAACATTAATATTGAATCTTCACATTCTTCTGTTATTTAGAAATGCATTGATTATCAATGAAGTCAACTTAATTATCCATTTTCTTCTAATTTCTGGTAGCATACTATTTTTAGCCATTTCTTTCTGAACCTCTCCTTTATTTCATTAAATTACTTCTTGATTTTTATTCTCTTTGTTCTAATAGGTGTGTGTCAGGAACAGAAAACCAAACACTGCATGTTCTCACTCATAAGTGAAAGGTGAACAATGAGAACATATGGGCACAGGAAGGGGAACATCATGCACCAGGTCCTGTCGGGTGTTTGGGAGCAAGTGGAGGGATAGCTTTAGGAGAAATACTTAATGTAGATGACAGGTTGATGGGTACAGCAAACCACAATGGCACATGTGTACCTATGCAGCAAACCTGTATGTTAGGCACATGTATCCCAGAACTTAAAGTAAATTAAAAAATAAAATAAAAAGTAAAACCTCATTAAAAAAAAAAGAAAATAAAAAGGGTGTGTGTGTGTGTGTGTGTGTGTGTGTGTGTGTGACATTGTAGGATCAGGGAAGAGGCAAAGTCATTTCTGAAGCAAATTTCAAAGTCCAGAACTTTCAACAAATATTTTATATAGAGATTAAGAAAATACATCAAGATATACCTAATCTATACATGCTATAGAAATTCTCAATCGTTGAGAATTCCATAGAGAAACATAGTTGCTGATTGACTAATTTCATAATTATGTAATAAATATATCAATCAGAAGAAACTGGTATAAATAGAAATGTAGCTAGCATTTGTATTTAAACTAAAATTAAAACTTCAGTCTTTCTTAGATCAAAATAATAAATCATACTGGTATCCACTGATTTTTCTTACTTGTGAGAACTCTTCACCAAGAAAGATATTACACACATACCATATATTTATAAATGCATGTGTCATACATAATATTAATATTCTAAGGTTGAAATTTATATGAAATGAATATACCTCTAGAATTTATTTTTGTGTGAAGAAATCTCTTATCAATGAGGAACAAATTATATGAATTATATCAATGTGGAATGAATTTGAGATAAATTACTTATCTCATGTTACTCAGCTTGTAATGCACTTTGGGGATATTTACTTTTTGCTTCCTCTATGCAAAGTCAATATTCAAATCACCCTGAAAAGTGCAATGTTATAAGTTTAAAATCACTTTAACTCAGAGAACCAAAATTCTGCTGAGCCTAGAGCTGATACATAAAAACCATATTCATTATAATCATGGGAATAGAATAAATTTAATTTAATCCTCACAATATTCTTATGAGGCAGATATTATTCCTTTTCTCCAGAGAAGGAAACTGGCATGTATGGATATTAACTACATCACACAAGTAGTGTATTAGAAACACTGTTGAGAATTAGGACTGTCTTGTGCTTTTCTGAACCTGCAGGACATAGTTGGGGAGTGACTGACATATCATAGGTGGCCAGCATATGTCTGCTCAGTTGAAATAAAGCAGTGGTGCTGTGAATAAAAGTGAGTATTCCCTGACATTAAACTCATTATTCTTCCACTGTATTGCATAACACTCTAAAGAATCAAGGACTAAGCTCCCTCTCCAACTCAAATATAGATCTCCATTACCTTGCATATTTCTCTTACTTAGCCTTCTTTAAAGTAGTAACCAAAAAGGCTGGGGGTGGGGGGAATCTAAAATGCATATTTATCGCATTTTTAGAAGCATACAACTAACCACAATTGAGAGTCCAATGTGTTGGTAAATGGGGTGGGAAAATTTTTAAAAATTCATCAATTGAAGACATAAATAGTATAAGCTCTGAATTTGAAAACTGTCTTCTGGGAAAACAAGGATGAACAAAACAATGGAATAGAACAAAGAAAAAATTCCAAGGAATAAAAATTGACACATGCAGAAAAATACTCCAGGGCACACTTGAATCCCAAACTCATGTGTCCAGATGGTGATAGATTAGGAGGCCTCTGCAGTTGAGTGACTTTCTGTGCATTTCAAAATCGTTTGCATCCCTTAGAGCTCTCAATATGGTGCCTTATTAATAATGATTGCCCAGTAATTGTGATCAAATATTGATTAATACCAAGTACCCACTGAAGGCCCCAAGTAAACCATCACATTTCTGAAGAGAGTGAAGATATGACTACTGTTTAAAATAGTCTGAAATTAGATTTAGATGTACAAACTTGTAATTAAGTACCTATTGTGAACAAAGCAGTGAATTCAATGCCTAAGGAAAAATAACTTTTAAATTCAGAATTATATTTCTAAAATCACGAGAAATATAATGTGAATATAAACATGTTAACCAAATTCCAGCAGATCAGTACGATAAAATGTCAGTAATCATAAATAAAATAATATTAGGATAAACTGGTATTTTGTAAACTGAGTTAATTTATTAAATTAATTAGCACACAAGACTATCAAGTTTGAATATGTAGTTCAAAGAATTTTAATAGATGAAACACCACTGTTTATAGTTCAAGATTGCAAGAAGATACTGGCAAATGGATCCATAACTTTGATGTTGGTATTAGTGAGATCAACAAGGTCTTTGCAGGATAATCTTTGAGGCAATTTGAATCTACTGCTGCATGCCATGGGAGCTGCTAACATGGCCATTCCATGTTCTACAGCCCCGTTTCTGAGCCTAATGCTTTTTTCCAAAAACATGCTTGCTTGTGTCATTGACAAGAAGATGGTGGTTGATACTGCTAATTGTATACCAAACTCTGTATTCTGATTATTGTACAATAATGGAATTGTAGCTGGGGATTGCTGCCCATCTAAGGACAATATTTTTCAGCACTCACTGTAGTTAGGTGTGGTCATGAGATTTATTTATTTATTTTATTATTTTTGTGATACAGCAGAGTCCTTGCTCAGTTGCCCATGCTGGAGTACAGTGGTACTCGGCTCACTGCAACCTCTGCCTCCCAAGTTCACGCAATTCTCCTACCTCAGCCTTCCAAGTAGCTGGGACTACAGGTGTGCACCACCATGCTCTACTAATTTTTGTATTTTTAGTAGAGACAGGATTTCACCGTGTTGGCCAGGCTAGTCTCAAACTCCTGACCTCAAGTGATCCACCCGCCTCAGCCTCCCAAAGTGCTGGGATTACAGGCATGAGCCACCGCTCCCAGGCCTCATGTGGTTGATTTTTGAGCCAAGTTGCATTTGAGGTCTTCAGTGCTCTTTTCCTCTGTCTTTTGTAGAGTGACTTTGAAAATACTTGTGAAGATGGCAGAACCGCCCTTTCTTTGGATTGAATGATTATGTAAAGGAAAGCTATTCATTAACCTGGAATAGCTAATTTGGGCCACTACTTTATAAAATAAATTTCTTTGTTTTACTTTTATCACTAAGTTATTTTTAGGTATCTTGCTAAGGGCTTAGTTTAAATTAATTCTACCAGTAACATAGCTCTGATAATTTAGGCCCAGGTTTACTTAACTTAGCACCATTGGGTTGTTTCTTTATTTATTTATTCAATCAAACTCAATGTGTCCTCATTAAAAATTGAAAACTTCCTGAAATATGCAAATGGTGAAAAAGAGTAGAGAATCTACTTTTCAGCATGTAGGATTGGAATTCAAGCATGTAGTATACAATATAGAGTCAAACATATATAAAACATATAAGGAAAATTATTACCTCATCCCTTAAAAAAGGGAAAACTTCTGACTACTATAGAAAGAAAATATTCAAGTGTAATTACTAAATTTCTTCATATGCATGAGACAGCATTAATCATCTCACTATCAATTAAACCAAAGTTTTTTATGTAGATATAAAAGCACAGAAAATGAGAATTTACCAATTTCTGAGCAAATGAATAATAGCGCAGGATCTTCTAATTTTTTATGATTGAATAACTAAAATAGTTCAGCAACTTAGTTTAAATTTCTTGATATATTCTCAAATGTATTACAAATTTAAAATGTCAATAATTTTTTCTAAAATACTAACATCACTAATTAGCATAGAAATAATCCAACATTATTACATATTATTGGCATAAGCATAATAAAGATAAGTAATATGTAAAACATTGTTTATTTTTGTTTTATTTTTAAAATTGAAATAAAATTTTATATATTTATCATATACAACATATTGCTGTGAAGTATATTTACATTGTGGAATGGTTAAATCTAGCTGTTTAACAAAGCTACCTTACACAGTTATTTTTGTGATGAAACGCTTAACATCTACTCCTTTTGCATTTTTCAAGATTACATTATACCATCAACTATAGTTACTACACTGTTCAATAGAACTCTTAAATTGATTTCTCCTATATAACTATAAATATGTATCCTTTCACTGAGATCTACCCTCCTTTTTCCACCTAACTCTCACAACCTTTGGTAATCACCATTTTACTCTCTTCTACTCTGAGATTAACATTTTTTAAAGTTTCATTTTGTTTTTAATTGACACATAGTTGTGCATATTTGTGGGGTACAATGTGATGTTTTCATACATGTATACATTGTGTAATGAAAAGAACAATCTTGTTGAAAAAACATGAAAATTTATTCCTTCTATCTACCTGTAATTTTAACAAATGGTCTTTTTTGATTGTTTTTTATCTGGTTTTAGTATTAGGGTAACGTTGGTACAAAAAAATTAATTTGGAAATATTTTATTTTCTTCAATTATATGAAAGAGGTTGAGAATAATTGGTATTAATTCTTCTTAAAATGTTTGGTAGAATTCAGCAGTGAGGCCATGAAGTTTTGGGCTTTTCTCTGATGGAAGATATTTTATTACTGATTCAATCCTTTACTCCTTACTGATCTATTTAGATTTTCTATTTCTTCATAATTCAATCTTGGTAGGTTGTATGTGTTCAAGAATTTATCCATTTCTTTTAGGTTACACAATTTTTGGGATGGAATTGTTTATAATAGTCTCTTACAAACCTTTGTGTATTTCTGTGGCATCAATTTTAATATTTCCCTTTTCTTCTCTGATTTTATGTATATATATGAGTCATCTCTTTTTTTTCTTAGTGTAGTTACAAAGAACTTAAACAAATTTACAAGAAAAAAACAACCCCATCAAAAAGTGGGCAAAGGATATGAACACACATTTCTCAAAAGAAGACATTTATGCAGTTAACAAACATATGAGAAAAGCTCGTCACCACTGGTCATTAGAGAAATGCAAATCAAAACCACACTGAGATACCATCTCATGCCAGTTAGAATGGCAATCAGTAAAGTCAGGAAACAACTGATGCTGGAGAAGATGTAGAGAAATAGGATGCTTTTACACTGTTGTGGGAAGTGTAAATTAGTTCAATCACTGTGGAAGACAGTGTGGCGATTCCTCAAGGATCTAGAACTAGAAATACCATTTGACCCAGCAATCTCATTAGTGCATATATACCCAAAGGATTATATACATATACATCATGGAATACCATGTAGCCATAAAAAAGGATGAGTTCATGCCCTTTGCAAGGACATGGATGAAGCTAGAAATCATTCTCAGCAAACTAATACAAGAACAGAAAACCAAGCACTGCATATTCTCACTCATTAGTGGAAGGTAAACAATGAGAACATGTGGACACAGGGAGAAGAACATCACATACTGGGGCCTGTCGGGGGTTGGCGGGGTAGGGGAAAGATAGCATTAGGAGAAATATCTAATGTAGATAATGGGTTAACGGGTGCAGCAAACCACTATGGCACATGCATACCTATATAACAAACCTGCTCATTCTGCACATGTTCCCCAGAACTTAAAGTATAATAATAAAAAATAAAAATAAAGATTCATAAATTTAGTTGATCTCTTCAAAAAGCTAACTCTTTGCTTCACTGATATTTTCTATTTTTATCTCTATTTTATTTTTTTCTCTTATCTTTAATGATATCAATATTTATATTTAGTTGCTCTGAATTTGGGTGCATATATATTTACAACTCTTATGTCCTCTTGCTGAATTGGACCCTTTATAATTATATTATGACCTTTTTTCATTTTATAATTTTTAACTTAAAACCTATTTCATTTAATTAAGTATGGCTACTCCAAATCTCTTTCGGTTGCCATTTGCATGGAATATCTTTTTCCATTCCTTGATTTTCAGTGTATGTACCCTTACAGGTGCTATGAGTCTCTTGTAGGCAGCATATAGTTAAATCCTGTTTCTTTTATACATTCGGACACTCTTTGTCTTTTGATTAAATAATTTAATCCATTTACATTAAATCTAATTATTGGTAAATACAAACATTACTGCCATTTTGTTAGTTGTTTTCTAGTTATTTCAGAGATCTTTTTTCTTTCTTCCTCTCTTACTGTGTTTCTTCCTCATTTATTGTGTTTTTTTGTGTACTTCTAGTAATAGTGCTTTCTTTCTTTTTACTTTTTATGTACATATTCTACAGCATTGCTTCATAGTAACCATGAGGTTATAAAAACATTTTGTAGCTACAGCAGTTTATCTTAAGTTGGTAAAAAGTTAACTTTGATTGAAAAAAAAACTTTAAACTTTTATTTGAATCCCTCTACTTCATTTTGAATTTTTGATGTCATACTTTACATATTTTTATATTGCATGCTCTTTAACAAATTGTGATTATATTTTTTAATATTTTAATATTTAAATCTTCATACTAAAGATATTAGAGATTTACATATCACCATTATAGTATTAGAGTATTCTAAACCTGACTGTGTAGTTAATTTAGCAGTAAGCGTCCTGTACTCAGATGTTTTGTATAACTCATTCATTTAATTTTCTGTCAGATTGAAAAACACCCTTTAGCATTTCTTACAGATCTGGTGGTGATGAACTTCTTAAGCTTTTGTTTTTCTGGGAGATTATTTTTCTTTCCTTCATTTTAAAAAGATAACTTTGCAACTGGCAACTTTGGTTGCCAGTCATTTCTCCACCCCCTTCAGCAGTCTGCATATATCATCCTATTCTCTTCTGGTCTGTAATGTTTCTGTAGAGAAGTCCTCTACTGGGCATATTAAAACTCATTTTTATGTTATTTGCTTCTTTCTCTTGCTACCTTCAGGACTCTGTTTTTGTCTTTTATCTTTTAAAGTTTGATTATAATATGTCTTGAGTTAGCTTCATTTGAATGGAATCTACTTGATGTCTTGAACATTCCTGTATGTGGATATTTATATCTCTCTGTGTTTGGACACATCTATTCTTTTTTAAAAAATAAGCTTTCTACCTCATTTATCTTTCTCCACCTCCTCTTGAATGCCAATCACTTTAAAATGTTCTCTTCTGATGCTGTCTCACTAATTATGTAAGCTTTCTTCATTTCTTTTCATTCTTTATTTTTTTCTCCACTGACTGTGTTTAAATAACTTGTCTTTGAATTTAAAATTATTTCTTCTACTTTATCAATTCTGCTGATAATACTTATTGCAGTTTTCATTCCAGGTATTGTATTTGCAGTTTTCATTCCAATTATTTTATTTTTCATCTCTAAGATTTCTGTTTGATTTTTAAATAATTTTTAAGATAGCTCAGTTAAATTTCTGGTTCTAGTAACTTATTGTTTTTCTCATTTTGTTTATTGTTTCTTTATATTTCTTGAATATGGTGAGCTTCCTTAAAAATAATTATTTTGAATTTATTGTCAGACAGCTTATACATTTTCATCTCTTTAGAATGAGTTACTGATACTTTATTTTCTCCATTTGGTAGTATCATTTTCCCATAATTATTCATGATCCTTGTGGTCATGTGTTGACGCCTACACATTGAACAAACATTTTTTCCAGTTTTTGCCATATGGGTTTGTCTGAAAATGCCTTTCAACATAAAGCTCGTCTAGAGATTCTGGGCAGGTTCTTTGGTGTGGTCCCTAAGCCCACAACTCCTGTAGCCTTTTCAGTGCTAGGTGGTGCCCTTCCATCAGAACCACCATGGTTGGTGCAGTGCCATGCTGGAATTCCATGGCTGGTGATGCTTGCATAGTGCCAAGGTGTACCTGCAGCCCATCGCTGCTGAAGCCTTCCAGTTGCTGAGGTTTGCACAGAACCTGTGGTCACTGTACTTGGCCGGTGATGATGCAGGTCAAAGATTTTGCATGAACTATGCATTCCCTCCTGGCACTGAGACAGGCTAGAAGGCTAAATTCATGGATACCAGCCTGAATTCAGTGGCCACAGGTGTCTGGCTGGTGCTCAGTTTTACTGTGGTGGGCCCAATGTTAAGGACCAAGGCAAAATCATGTGCTCACTTCCCCATCTTTCCTTAAGCTCATGATATATTTCTTTGCATTGCACTTCCTGAGGTGGCTGGAGGAATGAAACAGGTAATGTAAAACTGTCCTTCCTACCATCTTCAATTTATCTTTTCCTGTCACTATGCCACAATAAGAAACTGCAATCTCCCAGCTGGTTTCCTTACCTCTTGTCAGGTCGTTTTGTGCATGTATAGTTGTTCAAATTGATGTTTCTGTTGGGGTAATGACAATCATTGGAGGGTCCTATTCTGCCATCTCACTCAACTCAGTCCTAAACAGATGGTTTCTAGGTTGTATATTTTGAAATGTATTTGTTTGATGCTGTGAAACATAGACTAAATCAGGTCATTGCATCAGCTGATATCATATGAATAGCCAAATTCATTAAGATACAACTCTCAGGGAACAAAAAAGAAATTTAATTTATATACACAGTGAATCAGTTCATATCTAAATTCAGAGATTACAATTCAAAGCAAGTATGGTAAATCATTTTTTAAAATAATAAGACTATTTAGTTTTTTTTTTTTTTTTGAGATGAGGTTTTATTATGTTGCCTAGGCTGGCATGCAATGGCTATTGACAGGTTCAATAATAGTGCACTGCAACCTCAAACTCCTGGTTTCAAGCAATTCTCCAGCTTCAGCCTTCCAAGTAGCTGTAACTACAGGTTCCCAGGTAAGACTACTTAAAATTTTGGTATATATGTGTGTGGGTATTTAGAAATATATGTGAATTTTATAAAATTACCATATATTTTGTGAATAATCTATATACTTGAGTGAAGAATACCATGATAAATACATATCAAAGTGGAAAATAAACATATAATTTTGACAAGGCAACAATCAAACAAGAGCAAGCTATATTTAACTATGTAATAGTTATATTGAAAGATAAAAATCAGAGCCAAATAAAAGGCAATATTTAGTTGCAAGGATGTGAAGTATATAGGCACAAGGGATATAAGAATGAGGTCAAATTAAGATAAAGATGATTCCACCAAGGCCAATAGAAATTTCATTCAAGATTTAAGATGTACCCAACATAGCCAAATATTTGATACCTGTAACCACTATTCCACCCCATTTACCTATAGTTGCTCAAAAAGGAATTCCAAACAGCAGACAAATAAATTACATTGTCCCAGTAAGTAAGTAGAGAGGAATGAGAAGTCATCTTTACAAAAAGTGTGACATTTGGTAGAGAGGGGAGATATTGCTAAAGCTGACTACAGAGTAGAAGTCATGTGGAAGACAGTCAGCACACTCAGTTTATATTTCCAATGATTCTTTGACCAGGGTTGCCTATACTTCAAGTTTTGTTTAATAGTATGCCTCAGCAACTTAAACAATCTTTTTCTTTTTGTATTTTTTGAGGACTGAGTCTCGTTCTGTCATCCAGGCTGGAGTGCAGTGGCACGATCTCGGCTGACTGCAACATCCACCTCCCGTATTCAACCAATTCTCATGCCTCAGCCTCCCAAGTTGCTGGAATTACAGGAATCACCACCATGCTTGACTAATTTTTGTATTTTTAGTAGAGATGGGGTTTTGTCATGTTGGCCAGGCTGGTTTAGAACTCCACTTGCCTAGGCCACCCAAAGTGCATGTATTACAGGCATGAGCCACAGTGCCCAGCCTACTTAATCTCTTCAAAAGTTAAAGGTGGGCAATTATATGTAGGGTCTTCTATATCATATTTCTTAAGAGGTAGAACATAGACAAGATTTATATATTGATAAAAATATAATGTTTGATCACACACAAACACATACATATGTATGTATGCACTGAAAAAAATACAGAAAACTTTAATTCTCATTCTGTCTTTAGAGAAAAATTTCTTTGAGTTAAACAAAGTACAATTAAAATATGTGCCCCAGGAAACAAAGAGCTTGTGACTTAGACAGGAGTCAACTTACTTCAACTCCTTTGGGTTAGAGCCATTAAAATTTGGATGTAAAACTTTCTACGTACTTTGTATGAGATGTTTCAATTCCAGACCTCAAAACAAGCATGGATCATTAATTTACACCTCTATTAAGGTAAAAGTTAAATAGTTTGAAGAAAATGACAAAAATTCTGAGAGCATAATGTAATTTTAGAATTTAGCTTTAAACTCTCTGGTTTCTAAGACAAAAAAGAAAAAAAGTAAAGAAAAAAATATTCTACATCTTCTAAAGCAGATCTATGGAATGGAGTTTGAAGTCATGGGCAGGGCTCTTCAGCTAAAAATTAAGTAATTTTCAAGCAAGCAAAGAAGATTGATCAATAATGCTAAAACATGCTTCTACAACTTGGCTCCATTATTAGATGTACATTTATTAAGAAAATTCTGAGTTATTGGTAATTTTCATATATATATTTCATTATCAGAACTCTGAAGTGCACTAAAAATACAATAAAAGAAAAAACACATCATACTGATTTCTTTGTAAAGTTATAGAAAAAAATCAATTCAAAACTGTTATCATCATGTAACATAAGAAAACAATTTGTTTAATCTTTTCCATGTGGACCCCAAATTGATAAACACATGCTAATGTCTTATATTTGGGAGTATTCTTTTTTTATTTTTTTGAGATAGAGTCATGCTCTGTCATCCAGGCTGGAGTGCAATGGTAAGATCTCAGCTTACTGCAACCTTCGCCCCCCAGGTTCAAGCAATTCTCCTGCCTCAGCCTCCTGAATAGCTAAGACTACAGGCGTGTTCCACCATGCCTGACTAATTTTTTGTTAGTAGAGATGGGATTTCACCATGTAAGCCAGAATGGTCTGGATCTCCTGCCCTCATGATCCACACACCTCGGCTTCCCAAAGTGCTGGGATTACAGGTGTGAACCACTGCACCTGACTGGGAGTATTCTTAATGTGTGAGAAATTATTCATGCCTGTTAATATTTTCAGAATGGACCAAAAAATGGGACTACCTCATATTAAAAGTTGCTTTCTCATGAATAGACAAGTCTAGTATGAGACAAATTGTTGGGGTTCCTTTTTGTTTTTGCATGTGATGTTGTTCTTCATGGGTATTCACAGCAATCAGCCCTAAGTCAGTATTTCACAGAGTCTGGGTTACAAAGTAATTTAATTGCTGTCTGTAAAGAATAATGTGTTAGGAATACTAAAGGATAATAGATTGGGAATAATTTACTTTCAAACGTTGTACTTTTAAAGTACGCTGGAGCAGATTTGTAGGTACCTAGCACTGAGATCATGTTTACTTTCACTCAGATATGTTTAGTATTTAGCTGTAGGAGAGAGAAATAGGTAGAGCTGGAGTTGTCTTCCAGAGGATTGTGCAGTTTGATACATCCCACTTGGATGTATCACACAGGCCAAAATGGACCAAGACTAGGTGTATACACTATGAATACGGAAACAGAGAAAAGAGAACATTCCTTAAAAGTGAACTATCTTTGTTAGCTTTTTAATTTTATTTTAATCTAAAAACATAATATGTATTGTTATTTCAAAGTTTGTAAATAAAATTTTACAGTAGAAGGACTTGGTTCTCTTATATAGTCTATTTATGAAGCCAAATTTTATCATTGAGAAATTATTTTAAATAATTCCAAAGAGACGTTTCATAAAAAAGTTGATAAAAGCATGGGGAGGTGTTCAGTGATCTATATACATGAATGTGTAACCTATATACGTGAGTAAAGAAAGCCATAAGCCAAATACAAGTAGCTGCAGCTCTGAGTGTGGATACTGGAGATTTTGGCAAGGGTAGATAGCAGTAGTCAGTCTACCAGCTCTTAGAAGAGTCAGTGATGAAGATGGACTCACCAAGCTCTGGTACTGCCAAAGTAGAAGAGACTGTTCCTTGAAAAGGGAAGTGGCTAAGAGTTTTCTGGAACATTAGGCACACAAATATAAGATATATCCAATCATTCCCAAACATAACTAAAGTATCAGAAGAAAAAATAGCATAATACAAGATCCCACTTGAGACGTTTCAAAGGACTATCCTCACAAGTATTTTTAATTTGAAAAATGTATATATTAATACTTACAGTGTAGAGAGCATAGCAGTAGTCTACAAATCTGAGTTTGGAAAATATATTTCAGAAAGAAGAATAAGAATAAATAAGAGGAAGTGGAGGAGAGGAGAAAAATGTAGAGTTGGGAAGGGAAAGTGGAAAGGGAGGAAAGAGGGGGAACAAAGCACTAAAAATAGCTTTAGTCATCAAATATACCAACACTCTAACTTCTGTGTGTTTGGAAAATTCTGTTATTGGGATGGATCAGTCATTAGTGGTGGTGTATGGCTTGAAGTTGACTATATAAAATGGCAAGCTCAAATACAAATTGAGATTTTAGTTTTCTCAGAAATATTTATCACAACTGATATCAGCTACTGTAACATGGTGTTAGAGTACCCTGCAGTGGTTTCATTCAGTAAGTTTTCTGAACATCTAATATAGTTGTCATTTGAAGCTATAGTAGGGTTCTACATCCAAAAGAAGTGCAATACTACTACTTTAGAGCAAGGTAAGCTAAATAATTAATAAATCAGTAAATATATAATGTTTAAAATCTCCTTACATTAACTGACTCCTAGGTCTGATCTAGAGTCTAAAAGTATTTTCATAGTAGAAATCTATGTAAGGAAAGTTTGTGTCAATCTGAAGAGGATATGACAGAGAAAGCAGCCAAGGAAAAGGAGTTACTAAACACACAATGACAGTGACTTCCAGGCACTGTGCTGGGGAGATCGTCTCACAAAAAAGAGCAAAGGGAAGGTTTTATCTGGAGCATGTAGATGCATTAAATTTAAGGCAAAATCTCAGCCTAATTCTTCTAAACAGACCCCACCATTTGAATTGCCTGATCACTAAGCAATATCCTGGCAATTTACTTTCATTCCATGTCGCATCTAAGTCAAGTCAATTTTAATGGTGCCTGATTAAACGTTTATTGAGGTATTTTTCACTTAAGATTAATAACTGGGGACTGTGGTTTATATACATTTCTGTTAGTTTATGCCAGCTGGAGACTAAAATTGACATCCACCTTAATAGCAATGTACCTACAGATCCTTTCGAATCTCCAAAAGTACATGGGAGGTACTTTTCAGGAAAGAGTTATGTTGAACAGCTTGACAGTAAAAAGGTTCTGTGTAACTTTTTTCTAACAATACACACTAGAGTGTGGAATTCAGGATAAAATAATTCTATTGAACTCTGCTCAATATGCCTTTTTTTCCTGAAGTAATAAAAGAACATCTGTAGTATTCAATCTTGTCTATGGAGCAATTTCACCAAACAGATATTAAGAAAATCCTTTTTTCTCTTCCCTCTTTCTTCCAGAAACATTTATTGAAACCATGTAAATATTCCGGCAATACAAGAAGAGCTGAAACTGCAGAGACTCATAAGGCTTAGCTCTATGTCTACTCCATCTAGTACAGTGGACAGTCTTGAAAAGTAAAAATGAAAATATATACAAGGCTGACAAATCAACTTTCAGTGGAAAAGATGAGGATTGAGCAAGTTCTAGAATAACGCAAGGTCCCACTTTATCAGGCTAAAGGCTCTCAGCCAGGAAAGATGTATTTTTAGTGCAAATCTTGTATTTAATTTTTTTGTATCTGTATGTGTTTTTTTGTATATTTATGACTTTTATTATTTGTTGACATCCTGTGAAAATATTGCTATCCATTAAATGTGTAAATGTTCCCCCTATGGCAATAGTAGATAAAATCAAAGGCATAAATAATGAAAAAAATGAACTTAATTTATAACTCATGTGGTTAGTCAGGTTTTCCAAACAGAAATTTGAATTTATACTTATTTATATAAGGCTAAGCATATATAACAAAGCTTTTGAGGTAATCCAGTTCTCATGAAGCCTGATTTCCTCAACTCCTGTAATGTCAATAAATTTAAGGATAAGATGGTTTGCTTCCTTTCTCCTCAGGGAAATGTACTCTATGCTAGTGAATAGGGTATAAAGAATATGACAAAAGGAATTCTGCTCCTATAAACTTGTATAAATTCTAAATCTAATGAGAAAGTTTTACTTATACATGAACACAATATTTTTAATAGCTTAGAAAGTTGGCTGGAAAGAGTGACACAATTTTAGATTTTAATCTATAATTTCAAAGCATTTTCCTGATGAACTCTAAAGAGAATACAAGAGTGTACCAGCTACCAGAAAGCAAATATAAAAGAAACCCCTTGCTGACAAAGCAACCTTTTATCCTTGGTATTTTATCTATGTCCTAGAGGAGATTCAACAGGCGAAATGTCACGGCAAATCAAATGTCTTCATTCTAGACCTCATTTTGTTACATCTTAATTTATAACATAAATTAATGTCCTTAAAAATAATAAAGTTAACAGGTAAATCAGATAGTGCAAAACAAACAAAGAAAAACCCGTTAACTCTATGCTGATTTGCACATTCAGGGAGATTATGCAAAAGATCAAAGGGATTTAATAAGAAAAATGTTAAACTTAAAATATACAAGGTATGCATCATCTCACTTTGTACATATTTGCATTTAATTTTCATGGAGAAGGACTGATTTATATCTCTACTCAGATGCTGACTCTGGTTAAAAATATCATCTTTATTAAGTCTCCACCAGTCATCAAACAAACAAGTACATTTTAAAATAGTATCCCCACCCTACAGGGTTCCAGTAAAGGAAATAATAAAGTGAAATATGAAAAAAAAAAGATTGTTCTTTGAGAGGAAGAGACCTAATTAAAAGGAGGCCCTAACAACTCCATGGATTAATTGGGAGCCAACTGAGATAATTGGACCTATGAGAGTTTGATTACACCCATCATAAACTGCTTTTTTCACAAGTATAGGTTAAATGCTTGATGCTTTAATTGGGTGTAGCACTACAATGAAAGTAGGGATAATATAGAAAAATTAATATTTGGGAAAGCAAACTCCTGAAGTTTTCTGGCATCGTTAGTAGCAATATTTTTTTTTTTTTCAAATATGCAATTTTCTAGGTTTTTTGGAGCCACTTTCATAACAGTGTGGTTACAATTCTATCAACCAAAATATACTTAGGCTATTAAAAGTGACCTGTAGACCACAGGTAGCTGCTTTGCAATTAGAAATTCACCAAGACCACATCACTCTGCGATTGAAGTTAAAATGGGCTACTGTTTTTAAAGACGATGTCCTTAAATGTTCATTGCAACAAACATTGGCTTTCAATTACATGAGTTTCCAGGAAATAGAACCACAGAATTGTAGAGCCTAAGGGAACCTCATTGATCATTTATCTGGCCAAACCTCCTATTTTTACAGTTGTGGGATCTGACTTGAAGACAAAAGATTGAAAGTTCTAGAAAAAAGCTGGGTTTTTATCAGGGGCTAGGAGATGTAGGGGCTCATCAGGCGGCAAGGCAGGAGAGAGTAATTTCTTTTTGAAAATTAGTGACTGAGAAAGGAGAAGCCATTTGCATACATCTCAAAATCTCCTGCGTCTGCAATACTTTATAAACAAGTCTCTATTGAGGGAAGTATGGAAGTGGAAAATCGAGAATCACTTCATTTGCACTGGGAAATAGGATCACATGCATATTTTAATAGTGAACAGATAGTCCTTTTGTTAGGATGAAGGCAGAAGCAATATTAAATTATTACTATAGATAGAAAAGATATTACTCATATACTCCAAGTAGGTGAATAGGTCAGCTTAAAGAATAGGGAGGAGGGTGAGAGATAAAAGACTACATATTGGGTAGAGCGTACACTGCTCCGGTGATGGGTGCACCAAAATCTCAGAAATTACCACTGAAGAACTTATCTATGTAACCAAAAGATACTGGTTCCCCCAAAAACTACTCAAATGTAAAACAGGATAGGTTTACTAGCAGCCTCTAGCATCTATAGGTTTTAGCAGTAGGCCCAAAAGTCTTAGACTGAGCCACCATCATCTCTTAAAAGGACAGATCTATGAGAGTGTACTGGATATTTCCCTTTCTCCACCTGCTTCCTGCCTAGTAGGCTAACCCTAGCTCTAGACAGTTTCAGTAGGGGCTTCCTGCCCTCCAACTTTTTTGGGGGTCCAGCCAACGGGACATCATCAGGTGATCAGTGGTGGGCAGAAATACAAGTGCAAATAAATAAACCTAGGGATAAGTTATCAATGGGCTGTTCTTGAAATCAGTCTGGCCCTCCAACCAAGGCTACAGCTCCTGCCAGACAGCCTCTTCTACTTATACAGCAATCGTTCTTTTTCCCATTCTGGCAAACTTCCTTCTTTGGCTTGCTGGACTAAAAATCCACATTTTTGTCTCTTCAAGACTGTTCTGTACACTGAAGCCAGGAAAACCTTTCAAAAACACAAATATGGTCACTGATAACCCCTAAATTCTTAACGTTAAGTTCAAAAACACAGTAGACTCTGGCTGCTTCTCATCACTCTAGGTTCACCTGAGTTAACTCCTAGATATCTTTCAAGACTCAGTTTCAATGTCACATTTTGGTATGTCTACTGTGTTCCAGTATGCCTATTGTGTTCCTCTATTTCTTCATAGTAGTCATTTGAAATTTATTTTTATTTACTTATTTTTTTAAGAGAGGAGGTCTTGCTAGCTTGCCTAGTCTAGAGTGCAGTGGTTATTCACAGATGCAGTCATGATACACTACAGCCTCAAACAGCTGACCTGAAGTTGTCACCCTACTTCAGCTGCCTCAGTAGCCAGGACCATAGGTGTGCACCACTGCTCTTGACTCATTTGAATCTTTGTATATTAATTTTTCAATTAGCTTTTGATCTATAGAAAAATACGTTTCATTTTCCTCTTTCCTTCCCTCCCTTCCTCCCTTCCTCCCCTCCTTCATTTCTTCCTTCCTTTTATCATAGGTCATTGTCATTTAGTCTTTTTGTCCCTTCAGTGTGTTCTTCTTTTTATAAATAGATTGCCATGGTTCTTGCCCTTCTGGATTTTACATTTGACAAGAGAGGCAGATATTAAACCATTAAGTACAATAGTAGTAATTCAATTACAATCATGATAAGTGCTAGGAGGACAAGTTTCAAAGTCATATGTGACCTTCCCTGAATGAACATCAGAACCTAAAACAGAAACTGGCAGATAATAAATTGACCTGCAGTGAGGTTAGGAGGCAGTATAGAGTTTTGATATAGAACATCAGTTGTGCAGCCAATTCTAATTAGATTCAAATTTTGGACTCTGACTTTTGCTACCTATATATATTAGGCAAATTGATTTATCTCCATAATTCTCAGTTTTCCAATTATAAATGACACAAAATTTTCTCCATGGAATTAACATCAATATTAAATGAGAATAAGTCACATACATCACTGAAAAGAGACCCTGTTAGACATGTTGTACTAACATTATGGTAGTATTTTTTGAAAACCAAAGACATCTTGGTCTATGTGTAGATTTTTAGAAAAAAGAAAAACAAACTCAAACACAATCCATTTCTTTTCTATTTTTAAAAGACTATCACGATTTAAATTAACCATAATTAAAATTTCACAAAAACATGCAATAATTGAATTCTAAGCACAAGGCATAAGGTAGCCAACATTCTGGCATAAGGAATTTGGAAAAAATATTATATCAGCTTCAGAAATACAGCTTTATGTACAAGAAGCCACCTGGCACATGCAATAAAACAACTTTATTAATACAGTATGTTACATGCATAAATCTGATCAGATTTTCTCTAGCAATCATTCTGTGTGCCTCAAGACACCTACAGTAGGAGAAGAAATCATGTTTCTATCCATTCTCAAAATTCCCATCTTTTGTGGCATCATTTGAAGTTAATTTGCAATACAAAGTTAACTCACACCTCCTTATCAGTGCCATGATTTGTTTACATGCAAGTTTTCAATTTCTAGCTCATTTTTTCCTCATTTATAAAATTATTTTTGGATTACTTTTCTGTTTAGTAAATTGTAAGCAAATGAAAGCTGTGTGCTATTCGTTTATATTATAGTCTATTATTGAAGTGTTTGTTTGAATTGTCTCTGAGAAAATTAACTCAATCAAACATTATTTGTATTTTTATTTTCTATATTTTATACCACATAAACTCACACATAAATACCCTAACATTAATACCCTAACATGGTATTAATCTTGGTTGAAATGTAATATTTCTGAATGTCACAAAGGGGCTCAACATAATCATAATATAACATTTTGACAAAATAAAAAATAAGACTATGAAAACATCAATGTAAATCTTGCAAGTTGAAAATATTTTGATTGTTCATTCTCAAATATTAAATATATAATTTTTTAAGCAAAGTATTACCAAGCATGCGAATGTCATGGGCTATCACTATTTGTATTTGGCATTTTAATGTCTCTGTTATCTATATATAGGTCCATATTGTTTGGTGGAAAGAAAATCAGAAAAAAAAACATGTCTCACAAGTATAGTTTCAGTCATTTAAATTCAGTTGATTACAAAGGATGCCAGTGACACTCTTAAGTTTAGCTTGATTAGACATGAACCTGAATAAATTAAACTAAATGTGTAACTGGTGGAATTTTGCTTTTTATAATAATATGAAGTATCCATTCAACCACATGACTGATGCTAAGACAGCCAGCTGGCGTGTCTTTTATGTATAACTCTTTCCACCACATCAAAGACAAAAGAAAAAGAAAACAACAAGCTCAGGGCTTTCCAATAGAATTTTCTTAACGGAAAAAATGTTCAATGGCTGGAAATGTTTTATATATGTGCTGTCCAATATAGTAGCTTTTAGCCACATGTGGCTATTGAGCATTTGAAAAGTGCCTGGTCTAACTAAGAACTGAACTTTAAATTTTAATTTAAATACAATAAACATAAATTTAAACAGCTATGTGTGACTAGTGGATACTGTATTGGACAGCAGAAGATGGTCTGAATAATTGTCCCTGGACCTATTCTTTTTTTTTTTTTTTTTTTTTGACACAGAGTTTTGCTCTTGTCACCCAGGCTGTATGCAGTGACCCAATGTTGGCTCACTGCAACTTCTGCCTTCTAGGTTCAAGCAATTCTCCTGCCTCAGCCTCCCAAGAAGCTGAGATTACAGGTTCCCACCACCATGCCTGGCTAATTATTGTATTTTTAGTAGAGAAGAGGTTTTACCACATTGGCCAGGCTGGTCTCGAACTCCTAACCTCAGGTGATCCACCTGCCTCGGCCTCCCAAAGTGCTGGGATTACAGGCATAAGCCATCACCACTGGCTATTCCTGTAATTTTTTACACTAACATTTATGTTGAGAAACAAGACAATTATGTCCAAGCATATTCATAATAATCTGCTTCAAGTTGCAGAATACAACCCTTCCTGAGTCTCTTTAGTTATATTCATAAGGGACTAAAGAGCACAGGGGACAGACTTGCTATTAGGAGAGCCTACAACTGACTCACCAATCTTCACCTGGTGGAATAAAAAGCCACCTTGCAAACCCTAACATGCTTGCAGTGTCCCTATGTGAATCACCTTCTGCTTCTGTGTTGAGAGGAAGAAAGCAGCTCCCAAACATATGGTTTATCATCATGCAGAAGAAAGAGTGGGGAGATGATGGAGTCACTTCTTTTTCCTGCTCATCTACTAGGTTTTCTTTTAAATCTGGAGGGAACTCATCAGCAAATTTTAAAAGTTATTTAACATATGAGCAAAGCATATAAAATGAACAGATTAAAGTGGCTGTGCACTCTGTTTATATTTTTGTCCTACTTTTTCTATAAAAGAAACCCATGTATTTATTGTGCTTCATCAAGGTACTGACATTTGGGTATTGTTTAGCCCTAGAGTTTTCATATTGATCCCTCAAGGTGATTTGCAATACCCCAAATGACGTATTGTTATTATCATCTAAGCATTAAAGTGGCCTCCATTCAAGTAAAATCAGTACTCAGTGAGCAGTAATTCTATTGTGTATAATTACGATTATCCATGTCCTCCTAACTTTTAGCCAGTGTTCAAATTTGCTCACCTTCAATCAGACAGCTTTGTTTTATAAATACCTATTCAAGTTTTGGTACTTGGTTCCCTGGGAATTTCATCCATTTTACCGACTAGCTTGTTAGTGTTCTTCATTTGATTTAATTTGGATATTATTTTCTAAGTATATGACATTGAAATCTATTATAATTATCAGATTCTATCTGCATGATGATTAAGTTCCCACTTTTTATGCTGATTACTGCTAATGTTTCACAAAGGGAAGCGCATTTTACCTGAGCTGCTTTGATTTAAGGATTATGAACTAACACAGTGTTTCTTTTAAAAATGACATAACATTTGTTTGCGTTTTTAAAAGTATCTCTTTTGAAGAATAGAAAGTGGGATAAAGAGATTTATTAGCGTCTCAGGAAGCATGTAGTAAAATTAAATCACTTCACATTTTCCATATGCCTAATGTTGCTTTCAGATTTGTGTAGAGTGTACATAGAATTTATTGTCCCAAATGAGATCTTTTCGAGAGCAAAACAAGGCTTCGTTAATAATTAAGCTGGACCAGCAGGTATAAACAGAGACTGTCGCCAGCTAACCAGGACAGAGTGACCCTGGATTCAAGGATGCTTGAATATATATTTGACTCTTGAACAACATGAGTTTGAACTGCGTGGGTCCATTTGTACATGGATTTTCTTTTTCCTTTGCCACCCCTGAGACAGCAAGACCAACCCCTCCTCTTTATTCTTCTCCTCAGCCTACTCAATGTGAAGATGATGAGGATGATGAACTTTATGATGACCCACCTCCACTTAAGGGATAATAAATATACTCGTCATGATTTTCTTAATAACATTTACTTTTATCTAGCTTAACTTACATTATAACAATACATATACAAAATATGTGCTAATTAAAATGTAAGTCATTGATAAGGCTTCAGGTCAACAGTAGGCTATTAGTAGCTAACTTTGGAGGGAGTCACAAGTAATGCATGACTTCTCAACAGGGTGCAATGTTGACACCCGTAACTCCAACGTTGCTCAAGGGTCAACCGTGTTGACCCTTTAGATGGAGACTGGTACATGGGAATAGATCCAAGCCTTTCTCGAACTCCCCTATGTTACAAGGGGGCCTGTTATCAATATAAAAGCACTTCCATCCACTATGTGGAGGCCCCATGTAACTGCTTCTGCTTTTATCTCAGGTCTTTTGACACATTGCTGTTGTTCAGGATGTCGCTCTGTTTACCCTATTCTTAAAAATGTCATTACCAAACTTCATTTCAAAAATATTCTCCACTCTTTAATCTTCTACTCAATATTTCTCTCTTCCCAATATCATCTACAGTAACACTTGTGAAAATAATTTTTTTGGCCCCTTGGTTTGCACTGTAGTTTTAGCCTGTCATTGTAGCTCATGTATATCTCTTCAGGTTGCATTAATTATTTGCATATCATTCCTCTATCATGGCAGAAGTGATGGCTTTTCCTACATTTGTACTTCCCATGAGGCCTGTCACAGTGTACCTCAACATTCTGTTCATTGAGTAAAATAAATAGTGAGCAAGTAATTGAGAAAGTTTGAGATTACACAAGAATTACACTGAGGTTATATAACTAAATCAAGATATTATTTACTTCGTGCCTTGCACTTTGATAAATGCTCTAAAATATTATTTCACATAAGTCCAGACTACACATATGTGACCTCACAATGATGAAGTTGAGATAAAGAAAATTAAATGCTATGTCCTGATTCATAGAGGTACTAATTGGCCAGGCTGAATTCAAACTCAAACCTATCAGACTTTATGTTGTTGATGCAATAATGTGACCAGTAGCCCCATGGTTATTCATCTAGTCACTTTTGATAACACTGAACATCTTCCCTGGGTGGTTGATCTCTACTTTCTGTTTATCCTCTTATTTACAACATAGTTAAATATTTTTAGTTTCTTTCACATTTTCTCAAATTTATTCAGGAGCATTATTCTGACAAACTAAACTACTCCTTTCTAGGTTCATTTCCAGTTTATTCTACCAATATTTTATATTTTAAAATATTTGTTTCTTAGAGTTCCCCATGCAGTCTCCTTGATTTTGGTAACTATTCTGGTATCTTTTTCTCAGTGAGATTGTTCATAATTCTGCAGTTCAATTACTTTCTTTTAACATTTCCATTCTCCTTGAGCAATATTTTATTTCTGAAAAACTGCCCATGCAAAGAAAATGAAATCACCATCTCATAAAGACATTTGCGCTCGCATGTTCATTATTGTCTACAATAGCCAAGATACAGAAACAACCTAAGTGTCCATCCACAGATGAATACATAAAAAAATCTGTAGTACACACATACAATGGTATATTATTCAGGCCTAATAAAGAAGGAGATCTTGTCATTTGCCACAATATGGATGAGCCTGGAGGACATTATGATAAATTAAGTAAACCAGACAGAGAAAAAAACGCATTGCATGATCTCACTTATATGTTGAATCTTTAAAAATATGTCCAGTATGGCTGGGCGCGGTGGCTCATGCCTGTAATCCTAGCACTTCGAGAGGCTGAGGTGGGCAGATTACGAGGTCAAGAGATTGACACCAACCTAGCCAACAAAACCCTGTCTCTACTAAAAATGCAAAAATTAGCTGGGCGTGGTGGCACACATCTGTAATCCCAGCTACTAGGGAGGCTGAGGTAGGAAAATTGCTTGAACACAGCAGGTGCAGGTTGCAGTGTGCCGAGATTGTGCCACTGCACTCCGGCCTTGCAACAGACCGAGACTCTGTCTCAAAAAACAAACAAACAAAAATATGTCTAATATATACAGATAGAGAACAAAACAGTGGTTACCAAGGGTAAGAAAAAATAAGGAGATGTAGGTCAAAGGATATAAAGTACAGATACATAGGATATTCAAGTCTAGAGATCTAACGTACAACATGAAGACTACAGGTAATAAAATTTTACTGTGTATGGGATTCATTGTAAACAATCATATTTTAGCTGCTCTAGGCACACAAAAAAGGGGCAACTATGTGAGATTATGCATATGTATGATTACTTCATTATAGTAACCTTTTTACTGTCTTTATATATCCCATAACATCATGCTGCATAACTGAACTATAGACAATAAAATTTATTACAGAGTAAAAAGAAAGTTTGTTCATGGAAGTAAATCTACCATTTGCCTAATTTTATTTTTTAAATCATACTTCCAAAGACATGGTTTCATATTTCACTAGGAGTAGCATCTGCTTCTTGCTTTGGAGAGTATGGTCATATGAGGCTGTGCAGAGTATTAAAGAACATAGGCAACCCAGGTGCAAATGCTGACTGCATGACTCTGATGTAGCCAAGATTTAAGCAACCAGGTGCTACCTGTCTTAGAAATTGGTCTGTTCTTCTGATTAGAATGCCACTCTTTCAGATTCCCATGTGGCCAACTTGCTCCCTTCCTTGGGATAGTCACTCAACAACTGTTTTCTTCAGTGACTTTCAAGATCGTCATTTAAAAATGACCCCTTCCTACCATACTCTCCAGTCAATATTCTTACCTTCCTATTCTCTATGATACTTATGAGTTTCAGTGCACCATATATATATATATATATATATATGAACTTATACATTTCTTTCTTAGGTCTCCTCCACAATAGAATTTAAGTCCCAGGAAAGCAAATTATTTTTATTTAGCTCAGTATTTTATCTCCAGTGCATAGAACAGTATCTAGCACATAGTAAGTATTCAATAAATATTTTTTGACTGAGTGAATTTTAAAAATTGTATTTTTATTAATCTGCAGATTAGAAGACCAATAACAAAGCTTTAACTGAAGTAATGGCATGAAGCTGTGGTTGTGGACTTTGAAATCAGACTGAAGACTGTGGGATGGGGGTGGGGTGCATGTCAACAGATTTCATCATTCTGATTTCCCCATAAATTACTCATCATAGGAAGTAGCCAATAACAAGTTGTGTAAAAGTAGGTGGAACTTGCTATAGATATGACTCTTCCTGTAAAGGAATAATAAAAATAGACCTCCTACTTCTAATTGGGCCAACTTATACTTACTTTAAATATTATATCATTTTATTTCAATTAGGATTGAATTAAAATTAACTAACAAATACTCAAACAGAAAATGACTTTTGGTGTATTAGCTGAATGTGTGCAAGTCGTTCTACATTCTGCCCTCAACAGCAACAACTGTACTAGGATTCACCTCTTTCAGGGCAAAGTCAAAACATGGATTTAATCCAATTTTTAATCAGCTGTACAGATGGGTTTATTTCACAAATACGCTATGCTGCACAGATGGAAGTTCCTGAATGCCTGACAAGGTGTTAAAACAGTTACTGATATTACAAAGGAATTAAAAATCAGCATAGGAAATTATAATTAGTAGAGGCTTGGTCTCTGAAGAGTTTATTAGCTCAGCACTTATATTTTGTCCTTGGCACTAAAAGAACACATTTTTTGTGAAGAAAATTTAAAAGTACACTCTAGGCTTATATGAACTTGCATCTTACATTAATTATTTTTTGGCATGTAAAGACTTAGTGAGTTTTGTAAAATGCTAAACTGGAAAAAACATATAAATTCACATATTTTAAAAGGTATTTTTGAGATTTGGATGTTTTCAGTGTCATCCTACCTAAAATATAATGATGAAAGCAATACTTCAATCATGAAGCTGGTACATAAGTAATTAACTTACATTACTATATTTTAAGCCATTTCAATAACATATATCACAATAATCAGGAGGAAATAGCTACATCTCTGGCTCAAACAATCAAAAGCCTCTAGGCACTCTGAAAATCTGCCCTAAACACCTGTGGTTCCTTATTAAGAGCTTATTTTCTTTGTAAAAAAGAACAACTATTAAAGAGATAAGATGCTTTCATTATTTTGTCCAAGCAAATCTCAATATATCAAGCTTCTTGGATTCAGAATTTGGTATTTCAGTTCTCCCCAATTTTTCTAACATGAAACTATCACATCTTACCTGGTGAGTCCTTCCCTCTTTCCTCCCAGTCCCACTCTATTTCCTCTGCCAACTGCAGATACTGTTAAGAATTAACAAGCATTTTATTTATGAAATGAAAAAGTTATTTATTCCTACAAACTTGGAATTGGAAGAGTTTTAATGGCACAGGCATGCCTAATATGTTTTTAAATTTTTGTTAAATAGTTTATTAAACATAAATTTGTCCTAGTCCAATATAAGTACAAGAAAGCAAGGGAGAGTTGAGGAGAGATGGCTGTCAGCCAGCAGATTGACTGGTTTTTTTCAATGGGATATCAATCATGGTAATCTCTAAAATGAGGCAGCCTAATATGGTAGTCACAACACACAATTAATGAACACCTGAAATGTGACTAGCCTAAACTGAGATATGTGCTCTAAGTGTAAAATACATATTAGATTTCAAAAGAAAAAAATTAAACAATGTCATTAATATTTTAATAGAAATTTCCTGCAGAAGTGATGTTTTAGGCATATAGTATTACATTAATATATTATTAAAATCCATTAATTAGTTACAATTAATTTTCCCCATTCCTTTTACTTTTATGAATATAGCTACCAAAAAAATAAAAATTATAAATGTGATTCACATTTGTGGTTCATATTACAATTCTTTTTTATAGCAGTGGTCTAGAATTTATTCAGAGAGAATATCTCAAGTAGGGGAGTGTGTCCTATAAGAGGTAATTATACATAACTTCAGTCAGATAAATACGTTTGCTTTTCTGTCAAATGATAATGGATATTGTTAATATTTCTAAATTAATGACCCACTATACAGCTATGGCTCATTTAACATAAATTAATCTAAACAATTTCATGTTTACGTGTTTTATTTTTGATTTTCCCACTGCAAGAATACAAACTTTCTGTAAAATAGCAAGGCAGGTCTACAGCTGGAATCACAGCAGCTCCATAGACCATTTAGCTCACTGAAGGTCTTAGTTGCTCATGGATTTCTTCTCGCTGCATGCTAACTTGTCATTTTTCTCTAGTACCTATCTTCTTGACTTTCTACTATTTTGGTTCTTGTCCCTCTCAGCTTTGACCATTACATGGTCCCAGAATGCTGTTCTCCAGACTCTGCATGTGAATTTCTTTTCTTTTGTTCTCAGTCAATTCTTTATTTCACAATTTTCATTCCATAGAGAGGAAATCTGATGGTCCTTGCTCATCTTGTCCTACCCTGCAATAGCTCAAAAGTGACTGGCTAGGCTTTGTATGCTGGAGCCAGGAGAGACAATGTCACCATGCCAAAACAATTAACAGACACCCCGATCATATTTTAACTCAAAGTATAAGCAGAATAGTTTCTCTTAAAGGTACCATGTGAAAGCAGGTATATTCTGAACAATGTCATGAACAACAGAAGAAATTAAAAAAACCTAATTGTAACCAATACATAGTGTCTCCTACCAAAATCAGAAACTGATGTTTATGAAAAAGATGTATAGATTTTAATGGTTATTTTTTTAAGTTACTCAAATTTATTTACAAAACAAACAAAAACAAATACACAAAACACTCCAGATATATTACAAAATAAATAAACAAAAGGAATGAGGTGATCTTGCTGTCATAGTTAGCAATACATAATGTTTGTGTTTCATGTTATCTATTCCTTTCTCTAAACATTATACCTCCTCTGATTCTTATATATTTTTTGACTTAGTTTAGGTACAACACAGCAGTATTAAAATGCTTTTAGTACTTTCAAACTGTATGCAAAGTCACATATTTATTCCTTTTGAATTCATTTTAATGATTGCCATATCATTGAACATGATTTAATTTTACCTAGGGGCTGAAATATAACAGAATAAATCTCAAAATTCAAAATGGTAAAATGAGATTAAATAATTGAGAAAACCTTCATAAACAAGATAGATTATATATAAACTTCATTAAGGAGAGGATAGCCATATAAATATTATTTATTGTAGAGTTTATCACATGTATGTTGAGGATGCTGTTTACTGCCTCCAGCATCTTTCTTGTCTTCCCGCTTGGTAATAGTACTATAACGTTTAGCAAGGTACATTGCCACCAGACGTAAAAGACTACACCTGCCAATATCCCTTGCATTTAGCTATTACCAGATGCCTAAATTTGGGTCAATATATTAGCAGAAATATTTTATTAGACATCTGAAATTTTTCTTTAAACACAGTTGGTTTTACCTATTTTTCTTCCTTTGTGCTTCTAGGTACCTGGACTGAAGAAATGAAGTCTAGAGTTTAAAGACACCCCTAGGACCTGTGGTGAATCTGAGAATGAAAGTCATGTTCCAAGACATTGCCTCAGGACTCTGGCACACCAGGAAGCAATCCAGAAACCCTGGACCACACATCTTCAGACATAATTTATGTTCATGTAAAGAAACCTTTATATATCTTAAGTGAGTGTTATTTTGAATTTTTCTATTATATGCAGCTGAATGTATTCCTTACTGATACACTGTTACAAACATTAAAATCATGTTCTTATTTTAACTCATACAACCATTTCTTCAAAGATTTAAAAACATAAAACCCTTCTATAAGTGTCTCCATACATAGATGTGTATTAAAACAATCAAACTAACAACATTTTATACTTGGTTTGGCATATACTTTATCAATACAAAACAATTTAAATTGCAAATATTATTCTTATATAAATAGGCCAGTTAAAATATAGTCCTGAGGTAAATACTTTATATTGCTGTTTCCAAGACAGAAATCATACACAATTGCCCTGATTATACTTTTATAAATTATAGAAAACCTCTAAATAATAAGTCTTTGTCTTATTTTTTAACTTTAAATGGTTTTTCTGTGTACAATCTTTCCCTTTTCTCTTATTTTAGAAATTTCTCATTAGTAGTTCCACTATTAAAAGTTAAAAATCTAATATGTAAAAATTCTAATATTATATTTCTTTCTTTAAAAATTATAAGATGCTAATCATACTTTTATACCTACTTTCTTCAGTTAACAGGATAGCAGCTTCATTAGCCATGGCATTATTTTCCAAAAGTAAATAACTTTTCATCTAGATTTAAATCATGTTTTAGATATACATTGGATATTGTAGGTTTGTCTAATGTTTCACTATAGTAAACCGTAATAAAAAAGTAAATAAATCCTTGTCTGAATTATTATGCCTCTAGAAAATTGATGAGTGAAATTTTAAGTTTGAAGACTTGAATGTTTTTAATACTAGTATGAACACTTTCAAATTGATCTCTTAGAAGAATGTATTATTTTACAGTACCCTTCACTGAACCTTTACTCAAATAGATCACTTAATGATTATTTTTTATTTTACTGACAATAATTTTGCTTTAATTTACATTTAGTGGATTAATAAATTTCTCTTTGTCTTTAATGTAAAAGAAGTAGAGATATCCAAGAAACATTTACCTCAGAGAACGTGTATGGATCAAAACAAGAAAAGTATCATTGTTTCCAATCTGCTTCAGAGAATTTCATTCAATCAGCAAGTCACAGGATATCAGCAATATTAAGGTGATATTTCTGCATCTCTATCTTTTCGATGTACTTTCTTTTATTTGTTAATCCAACAGAAAGTTGTTAACAAAAAAAGTAACAAGGTGTTAATTGACTCTGTCACCATTTTCCCCAATGGAGGAGCGTCACTGAGTAGGACACGTATGGATTACCCTGAATCTTGATTTTCACTCACTGATTATTGTGAAGATTTTGTGAGTTTTACCAAAAAATAAAATAAAGAAGAATTAACTGCTTGAGACTCTTATTTACCTAACTAGGAAGAGATAGCAGTGATCCATTTTGGAGTTTTAAAAATAATATTGATAGGCGTAATACAGCTATAAAACAACTAGGTAACAATTTTGTCCATAGAGCACTGCCCAGCAATTAAATGATTACTTCATGTTCCATTATCTCATTTAATTTATTAGTTCCTTATGAGGTAAAATTTGAATATCCATGCTCATATTGTTCTGAGAGCCTAATCAATGTTCCCCTGGTTACATAGCAAATTAGCCCTAACAGCAAATCAGTTGAATGGGCAATATCCATTTCTCTCATTTTCCTAATAGGACCCTGATATTATTTGAGCTGTTTACCTATGCTACACACCACTACATTCATCAAGGAAAGCTGGGCACAATTCCTTGAGAAAGCAATTTCTCATGAGAATCAGCCATGTGGCATTTCCCTGATGATGGCCTCCAATCAAGAATTAGACCTACTATACAAGCTGGCCCAATAGAATCCAAGGAGAAGTCTTATGCTCTATGCTTGTGGGGAAAGCTTGCCTTTATGGACTGCTATGCATCAAGAAAAGTGTCCCAACTGTCACTTCCATTCACCTGGAATGAAACTGATGCTGGATGACAAAATATAGAAGAAAGCTCTGATTTTCTCAGTGTCATTATTGAGTCATTGATCTGATTGCATAGTGATATTTAAGTGAAGTACAAATTTTCTTATCTTTTAGAAAGGCAGTTTAATTCAAGATTTCTATTACTTGTAGCCAAAATCATCCACTTTGTAAACCTGGCATATCTTTCAACAGCACTACCCTAGGAAGGCAGGACTAGTTTCATATGGAAAATATCCCATTTGGGTAACTGTATAATTTAAAGGTAGCAAATACCTTGGAAGCCCTGACAATTAAGACAGACATTAAACAAACAGTAAAATTGTTTGTATTTGGAAAAATTTAACCTTGATTAAACTTCAAAGAAAAGAAAGGAGATTAAAAAAAACTCTCATCATGCATAGTAAGGAGAAGAAAAACTAAAACACAACTGATTATGAATTACAAGAGATGTCTAAGCATTGCACTAAAAAGTACAATGAAGACAATACATATGATAGTGACAGATTCACAAAAACAAATCGAAATAATATTTATCTAACATCTTGATCCTAACAAAAATTTATTCAAAAAGCAGTCCTGACTTTGAATAATTTAGGTGGGATGTAGAATAAATTATGGATTCCTAGTCTGTGCTTATTTTTGTGTGCAGTTAATCACATGACCCTCAACTCCATGCAGCACTACTTGGTGTGACTCCTGTTTCTTTAGATGCTATCTCTGATGCACAAATTTGAGACAGCACATGGTAAAAAACACAGCACTTTTTATATGTGAGACTTTATTGTTAATATTTTTCCAAAGTGAAGACTTTTTTTAAAAAGTATATGTTCTTAGTTATTTCTTGTCTTCTGCTAGCTTTTGAGTTTTTTTAATCTTGCTCCTCTAGCTCTTTCAATTTTGATGATAGGGTGCCATTTTAGATCTTTCCTTGTTTTTCATGTGGGCATTTATTGCTATAAATTTCCCTCTAGACACTGCTTTAAATGTGTCCCAGAGATTCTGGTACGTTGTGTCTTCATTCTCCTCAGAGCAGAACTGAAGGAGATAGAGACACAAAAACCCTTCATAAAATCAACAAATCCAGGAGCTGGTTTTTTCAAAAGATCAACAAAATAGACAGACCGCTAGCCAGATTAATAAAAAAGAAAAGGGAGAAGAATCAAATAGATGCAATAAAAAACAACAAAGGGGATATCACCACTGATTCCACAGAAATACAAACTGCAATCAGAGATTACTACAAACAACTCTATGCACATAAACCAGTAAACCTGGAAGAAATGGATAAATTCCTGAACACTTGCATCCTCCCAAGTCTAAACCAGGAAGAAGTTGAAACCTTGAATAGACCAATAACAAGGGCTGAAGTTGAGGCAGTAATTAATAGCCTACCAACCAAAAATAGTCCAGGTCCAGACAGGTTCACAGCTGAATTCTACCAGACATACAAAGAGGAGCTGGTACCATTCCTTCTGAAACTATTCCAAACACTACAAAAAGAGGGAATCCTTCCCAAATCATCTTATGAGACCAACATCATTCTGATCCCGGCAGAGACTCAACAAGAAAAGAAAACTTCAGGCCAATATCCATGAAGAACATAGACACAAAAATCTCAAATAAAATACTGGCAAACCGATCGCAACAGCACATCAAAAAGCTTATCTATCACGATCAAGTAGGCTTCCTTCCACGGATGCAAAGCTGGTTTGACATTCACAAGTCTATAAACATAATCCACCACATAAACAGAACCAAAGACAAAAACCACACGATTATCTCAATAGATGCAGAGAAGGCCTTTGACAAAATTCAGCAGATCTTTATGCTAAAAACTCTCAATAAACTAGGTATCAAAGGAACATATCTCAAAACAATAAAAGCTATTTACAACAAACCTACAGCCAATATCATACTGAATGGGCAAACACTGGAAGCATTCCCTTTGAAATCCAGCACTAGACAAGAATGCCTTCTCTCACCACTCCTATTCAATATAGTATTGGAAGTTCTAGCCAGAGCAATTAGGCAAGAAAAAAATAAATAAATAAAAGGTATTCAATTAGGAAAAAAGGAAGTCAAATTGTCTCTATTTGCAGATGACATGATTATATATTTAAAAGACACTATCATTTCAGCCCAAGATCTCCTGAAACTGATAAGCAACTTCAGCAAAATCTCAGGATACAAAATCAATGTGCAGAAATCACAAGCATTTCTATACACCAATAACAGACTAACAGAGAGCCAAATCATGAGCAAACTCCCATTCACAATTGCTACAAATAGAATAAAATACCTAGGAATACAACTAACAAAGAATGTAAAGGACCTCTTCAAGGAGAACTACAAACCACTGCTCAACAAAATAAGAGAGGACACAAATAGATGGAGAAACATTCCATGCTCATGGTTAGGAAGAATCAATATCATGAAAATGGCCATACTGCCCAAAGTAATCTATATATTCAGTGCTATCCCCATCAAGCTACCAATGACCTTCACAGAACTGGAAGGAAACCACCTTAAACTTCATATAGAACCAAAATAGCCCACATAGCCAAGACAATCCTAAGCAAAAAGAACAAAGTTGGAGGCATCATGCTACCTGATTTTGAACTATACTACAAGACTACAGTAATCAAAACAGCATGGTACTGGTACCGAAACAGAGATATAGACCAATGGAACAGAACAGAGACCCTGGAGGTAATGCCACACATCTACAACCATCTGATCTTTGACAAACCTGACAAAAACAAGCAATGGGGAAAGGATTCCCTGTTTAATAAGTGATGTTGGGAAAACTAGCCAGCAGTGTGCAGAAAGCAGAAACTGGACCCTTTCCTGATACCTTACACTAAAATTAACTCCAGATGGATTAAAGACTTAAACAGAATACCTAACACCATAAAAACCCTAGAAGAAAACATAGGCACAACCATTCAGGACATAGGCATAGGCAAGGACTTCATAACTAAAACACCAAAAGCATTGGCAACAAAAGCCAACATAGACAAATGGGACCTAATTAAACTCCAGAGCTTCTGCACAGCAAAAGAAACAATCATTAGAGTGAACTGGCAACCAAAAAAATGGGAAAAAAATTTTGCAATCTCCCCATCTGACAAATGGCTAATATCCAGAATCTACAAAGAACTAAAGCAGATTTACAAGAGAACAACAAACAAACCCATCCAAAAGTGGGAGAAGGATATGAACAGACACTTTACAAAAGAAGACATATATGAGGCCAACAAACATATGAAAAAATGCTCATCATCACTGATTATTAGAGAAATGTAAATCAAAACCACATTGAGATACCACCTCACGCCAGTTAGAATGGCAATCATTAAAAAATCTGGAGACAACAGATGCTGGAGAGGATGTGGAGAAATAGGAACACTTTTACACTGTTGGTGGGAGTGTAAACTAGTTCAACCATTGTGGAAGACAGTGTGGTGCTTCCTCAAGGACCTAGAAATAGAAATTCCATTTGACCCAGCAATCCCATTACTGGGTATATATACTCAAAGGATTATAAATCATTCTATTATAAAGACACATACACACATATGTTCATAGCGGCACTGTTTACAATAGCAAAGACCTGGAACCAACCCAAATGCCCATCAATGATAGACTGTACAAAGAAAATGTGGCACATATACACCATGGAATACTATGCAGCCATAAAAAATGATGAGTTTGTGTCCTTTGTGGGAACATGGATGAATCTGGAAACCATAATTCTCAGCAAACTGACACAAGAACAGAAAATCAAATACCACATGTTCTCACTCATAGGCAGGTGTTGAACAATGAGAACGCATGGACACAGGGAAGGGATCATCGCACTCTGGGGTCTGTTGATGGGGGCCAAGGGAGGGACAATGGGGGGGTGGGGAGGGATAACATGGGGAGAAATACCAGAGATAGATGACAGGGGGATGGAGGCAGCAAACCACATTGCCATGTGTGTACCTATGCAACAATCCTGCATGATCTGCACATGTACTCCAGAACCTAAAGTACAATAAAAAAAAAAAAAGAAAGTATATGTTAAGATAAAACTGGACCAGGTGTGGTGGCTCATGCCTGTAATCCCAGCACTTTGGGAGGCTGAGGCAGGTGGATCACCTGAGGTCAGTAGTTCGAGACCAGCCTGGCCAACATGGTGAAAGCCTGTCTCTTCCAAAATTATAAAAATTAGCTGGCTCTGGTAGTGAGTACCTCTAATCCAAGCTACTAGGGAGGCTGAGCAGGAGAATTGCTTGAACCCAGAGGGTGGAGGTTGCAGTGAGCTGAGATCACACCCCTGCACTCTAGGCTGGGTGACACAGCAATACTCCATCTAAAAAAGAAAAAAAAAGATAACACTGAATCTGTATTTGCTGCTTTATTTTAGTAATTATTGAATGATACGTTTGAATCATAACCCAGTGCTTTTCAAACCTAGCTGGCATTCTGAATCACCTGGAGAGAATTTTTCTTCCCCTCCACCCAACCAGTTGGCAACCCAGTGCCATAACTCCTTATATCTACGTGGAATATACGGCTTCTATTTTACCTATGACACAGTAATAAAGTTTTTAGTATGAAAGCATAATAGGGTAATTAATCCACTTTTTAAAAAAGGAGATTTCTCCAAAGATAAAGGTATAGAAGTTACTAATATGCAATCTTTTTGTATCCACATTTTGGCTTATGTTTGAAATAGGAAACAGTGTGGGCATAGGATACCTAGAATTGGTGCAAATTTCTGTTGTACTATACGGATATTTGGCAAGTTTCTTAGCCCGTTTTGTGTTGCTAGGACAGAATACCTTGGATTAGATAATTATAAACACCATAATTTATTCCTTCACAGTTTCAAAGTCCAAGATCAAGGCACCAGCATCTGATGAGGGTCTTCTTGTTACATTCTCACATGGTGGTAGGGCAAGAGAGAGCTGAGGTCTTCCTCAAGCCCTTTTTATAGTAGCATTAACCCATTTATGGCAGCAGAGCCCTCATCAACTAAATCCCTGCCAAAAGGCCCCGTCTCCCAACCCTGTTGCATTGCAGATTAAGTTTCCAACACATGAATTTCAAAGGGGACACATTGAAACCATAGCATCAACCTTGGGTAAGTTACATGATTTATCTTGACTTTCTTCTGCCTCATCTATAATACAGAATAATAATATACATGTCGTAAGAATTGATGGTTAAGTTGAATAGTATTGTAAAGGCATTTATGGTGATGCCCAGCATGTTCAGCCTCTTCCTATTGTTCTAATATTAGGTTTTGTAATTGGCATGGTAGCTCACTGACTTCCACTTTGAATTTCAGGTTGAAATTTTAGTCTATCACCTCCCAGGATACAAAGCTTAACAGTATTCGTTTTCTTTGCTGGGCTCCAAGTCAATATCTTAAAGACTCAAGGGAAAAATCAAAACAAAATAAAACAAAAACTTCCCAACAAACTTAACTCATCCTACCACTATACTCACAGCAGTATTACAAAAATCAGTGGTCCATCCCTGTTATTTTTCCTATTTATTCTTTCCTCTTACCCAGCAACACGGGACTCAGGCACAATTTCCTAGAGGTAAGACTTCCAGTCCAACTAGCACATGTAGAATTATCCTGGTTCTCTAAAAATCCACTGGATTAAAAAAATCTAGCACATCTAGAATTGTCCTGGTTCTCTAAAAATCCACTGGCTTTAAAAACTCTGCCTGCCTTTTCTCCTGGCCTTCAACCAGAAATCTCAGCAATCTTAAACCCTCCAGCAACAGCTACAGCAACAAACATCTCCCACTTACAAGTGCTTTCTCTGTGTCAATGTCTGGACCAAGACGTTTATAGATTCTGTCTCCTTTAATCTTCACAAAATCTCTATGGATTACGCGTAATTCAGACCCTGAGTAACTAACTTAAATTCAGCAGAGTGAAATCTGACAAAATTGAGATGTGAATCAATGTCTGACTTCATAGCCTAGGCTCTTAACCAGCACCCTTTCACTCCAAGGCAATCGCCATGGCTAACAATTTCTATTAGCCAGGCCACCAACATTGCAAGAATTTCTATTTCTATCAGTTTCTGCTGTCTTAGTCCATGCTGAGATAATTCTTTCCTTGGCAATTGGGCAAACTTAGAATTTTACCTCCAGCTTATCAAAAGAGTCTATACAGCATGGCACAAATCTATCTATCCACGGTGGGTTTTTTTAATATAATTTTTTTCCCAGCTAGGTGGTTTTTTGATCAGAATCTAGCTTTTACTTACAGAGCAACCAAAACTACTTCAAGTCTCCAAAATAGATTATATATATTTTCTGACTCTGTATTCTCCATTAGTAAAGCAAAATTTAAGATTGCAACTTCCTCCCAGCATTGTGTATCCCTGTTCATGCTCTACTGGTCTTATTAACAGTTACCAATTTCTATGGATCATATAATTCACTTGTTTATTTTGTACAATATCTGGCATCACAAAAGGCAAGCTCCATAAGACTAGAATTTTTGTCAGTATTGTTTGCTGCTATATTCTTGGCATCCAGAACTCTGTCTGACATATAGTTGGTGTCTAACAAATAAGTGAACAGTATGCACACTGGTCTATTCTTTAGCAAAAAATTCTGTCCATTTGAGTAAGGCTGAAGTCTAGTTACCAATACTGTCACCCAAGATTATTTCTAGGGCATCTATCTTCTAATGCAATATCTGTGTTGCAGA
The DNA here is from genome assembly GCF_030222135.1 of Aotus nancymaae. Taxonomy (NCBI): domain Eukaryota; kingdom Metazoa; phylum Chordata; class Mammalia; order Primates; family Aotidae; genus Aotus; species Aotus nancymaae. The sequence continues at coordinate 6,413,333 of NW_026988503.1, forward strand.
GTATTTACTAGGTAATGCTAAACTATTTTTAAGGTGGCTCTACCAATTTTTGTTTGCACAATGGATAAAAATGTTACTGAAGCCACATGTAGACCACTTGGCAAGGTCAGATTTTTTTTTCTTTGGTCAATCGAATAAGTGTAAAATGATATTTCATTGTGGCATCACTTGACATTGCTGTAATAAATAATTAGGTGAGATAGTATTTTATATAGTTATAAACCTTTATGCTTTCTCCACTGTAAATGTTTTTTGGAAATTTTTTCCCAAAAGATTGCATCTTTTTCTTACTGATTCTTAGCAGTTCATGATATGCTGTGGATAGTAATCATTTATGAGTTAATAAGTCACAAATATCTTCTAGTTTGACTTTTTATTCATTTTTCAATCACCTCTCACAAAGAGAGGTTCTAAATTTGTAGCTGAATTTATTAACCTTTTTCTGCATTATTTATAATTGTGTCTGCTTTATAAAACAATCCTGTCTATGAATATATATTTGTATATTGTCTTCTTAATGTCTATTTGTTTTGCATTATATATTTTGTTCTTTAATTCTTCTATGATTGATTTTGTGTATGGTGTGAGGCAGGGACCTGTTTAATGTTTTTAGTAAAATGAATAACCAACTATTTCAACAATATTTAGAGTAAATTCTATCCTTGTTCCCATGATATAAATTGCCATCTCTCATATATCAAGCATTCTTATTTTTTTTTCAAGTGCCCAATCTCACATATAATTCCAAATAATGTTCCTACCTCTGGTCAAAAATCCTTAGCCGTATTATTAATCCATGAAACTTTATACAGGCTTAAAGAAGAAATCTCATGCCATGTAGAAGACTAATCACCTATACGGTTTTAAAAATTATATTTTATCTTAGGCAGTCAATGTAGGCTCTCTGTGGGAGTTAAATTTGAATATTAAATAATCAATCAAACAGTTAATACTCAAAGGCAAGACAGTTTCTAAACAGGCGATTTACCATTACTATGTAAATTCTCCAGCTGTAAGCCTTTATCAAAGCAGAAGCTATTGTGTGAAGTTAGCTATCATCCTACACCATGCACTGAATTTATTGCAAGAGTAGGTGGAGTAATTTCATTTTCTATTGTAGCTCTGCTAATCTGTAATAATGCAAGAGTGATCCTTTGCACATAAACACATGGTGAAATTAATACATTATAAATACATACAGCAAAATCAAGGTAAGTGAGTCATAAAACACAGGATTTAATGTTTGACAATTATTAGATATTTGAACCTATGATAAAATTTTCAATATAACTTGAGCAGGGTTTATTTTTTTTTCTTAAATTGAGTACATGTTTAAAAAAAGTGAATTCATTGCTATGCTATGTTGGTAAACATGTCAGTAAAATAATTTTAGTCCACTGACAATGTTTGAATGACAAACTACAGGACTGTAAAGATTTTGTGATTTATATACACACATACTAGGTTGGTGCAAAAGTAATTGCGGTTTTTGCCATTGCTTTCAATGGCAAAAATCTCAATTACTTTTGCATTAACCTAATAACATTTGTTGTGACTGTTTTCTAAACACATACAAACCACACTTTGTGACTCTTTTTTCTATCATGTAGACTTTTCTACAATGTAAATATTATAGTGTAACAAATATAGACTCTGTATACCACCCATAAATACATTGAGTTATGCACACAAAAAAATCTTTGTTTTACTGACCTGAAGTCAAGAGTTATTCCAAGACTCTTAAAGACCTGGGTTATGAATTTTAGAATAAAAATCAATAATATCCTATTTAGAATGCTTGATTTGCTCAATCAAAGTGCTCTGCAAATTTCAATTCACTAAACTCCAAGGGTATATTAAGGTATATTTGTGTGGTTTTATATAAGGCAGTAATTGAAAATATTTTTCTTGTTGGTCAATCTATCACTTTCAGGATTTACTCCAGGATCACCTGATGAATTCCACAATAGTAGAAAACTGTCTGTACTAACATATACAACTGGATAAATTATTCCAAGGGCAAGCCATTGAAAACGATATAAATATAGATTTTTATTAAACATAAAACATATGTATACATTGTACTCCTATAAAACTAGGAGAACACAGACCATATATATGCAACTTGTTATAAAACCCAAACCTGGGCCAGGCACATGGCTCCTGCCTGTAATCCCAGCACTTTGGGAGGCTAAGGTGGGCAAATCACCTGAGTTCAGGAGTTTGAGACCAGCCTGGCCAACATGGTGAAATCCCGTCTCTACTAAAAATACAAAATTAATTGGGCATGGTGGTGCATGTCTGTTATCTCCACTACTTGGGAGGCTGAGGCAGAAGAATCGCTTGGACCGAGGAGGCAGAGTTTGCAATAAGCTGAGATGCTGCCATTGCACTCCAGCCTGGGCAACAAGAGTGAAACTCCATCTCAAAAAAAAAAAAAAAAGTCTGTGACAATTTGTTGTATTACTATAGGTTACCTTTGAAAAAATCAGATCATTAAATTGAGGATACATGTATATGCCTAATAAATAGATGCACACATTCATACATACATATGTAGATGTTACACTTTAGGGTAGTGTGCCAAAACAGATTTGATACTAAATTCAAGCAGTCTGAGTTGTTACTATAGTGTGTTGGTAGTGAAAAGGTTAAATATAATCACAAAAATAATTTAGAAATAGCTTATTTTCAACAATGAATCAAGGAGTGAAGAATATTTCCACCTTAGTTGATTGGATTACATCATGGTAAGATTCCTTGTGAACCAGAACAAACAGAAATTAAAATTGACTTTTGCTGCCAATTTTAAAATTTCATAATACTGCACATGTAGCATATACAGATATATATATATAAATATATATAAAGATATATATATGCATAAATATATATAAATATATGATGCATTGTCATATGATGATCATTAGACCTAAATCCTGGGCCTGTAGTTAGTCTTGAAACATCTATCACTCACTAAGCACTCATCTGGGGAAACTTGGACTCTTCATGTTAATTATCTTTGATTGTTTGAATGCCCAAGGCTAGTGTATTTATTCAACAAATATCATTTGCTAAATATAAAGAGAAAGATATTTTCTGGTAAGAAGATAGAGCCTAGAATAAAAGAGATAGAAAATAACTTAGTATTACTTTAGGATGAGTCAGTGATTTTATAGGCAAAGTGAAGCAAGGCCCAAGGTATAAATTAATTCTAAATACCATTATATTGGCTTTAGTGGTCCCACTCAATTACATTACCACTTCACTGAAATGTATCTAAACAACTTTCATGCTGTCTTTCAAGATGTATATTTATTTATTACTAGTGCCAGAACATTTAATTGAAGTATTGTAATATGGTTTATTGGTCTATCACCTTTTTCTCTCTTTCTAGAAAAAGCAAATATGACTACATTGTTTAAAATCAAAGGGAATGAAGGAAAAGGGTATTAGTTCACTAGTAGAACCTAATTTCTTTTAGAAAGAGCTGTGCTGAAAACTTTAATAGCTGCTGTACTCGATTATTGAAGCTTTACTTTCATTGGCTTCTAAAATAATGCTGTTACATTCAAGCAAGTAGATTAAATGTTATTAGCTTTAATACCTTTTAAAATAAGTAATCTGTTGAAACAATAATGGAATTTAAAGTAAGTACATTTGTTAAATTTGTTTTTACACTATTGTGTTTTCCCTGTTGGCCACATGAATCTCTAAACTTGACATTGCTAATTACAATTATCATATACAGTATATGTATACATGATTAACTTCACACTACACTAAAGCAGACATAAAAGTAACTGAAGAACTTTGCTGTCATGTATAATTCTATGGAAGAATAATTGTTTGCTATTTTATTTGTCTTAGAAACAAGAAAGAGAAGTTTTTTCACATAAATTTATGAACCCATTAAAATCAGAAACAGACTGTAAACTTACTATGAGATGACAGGCATTTGGTCTAATTAGGAAGAAGGAAGGAAGGAAGAAAGGCAAGAAGGAAAAAAGGAAGGAAAGAAGAAAAGAGAGGGAAGGATAGAGCAAGGGAAGAAACAATGATGGGAAAGATCCTAGAGAAATCTTTCTAATTAATACACACCAATTTAGATTTTCAGTTACTTAAGTTTGAAGAATTAGCTCCACCGTCATACATGGTTAGAGGCAAAGTTTCAATACTTCTTTTTGTGTCAAGACACCTGTCTTTTTACTCCAGTGCCAGAAGGGTTTAGCATCTTGTCACTGAAGCAACACAGCCTGCACATTTATAGGTGTCACTCACTCCACCATCTGTTCCTTAGGATAACAGCCACCATTATCACCCAACCTCCACCTGAGGCTTCAACAATCTCTGTGGATTAAAGTTAAGATCTACAAGGAAGAATGGCTGGCAGTAACACTGCCGTTCAACTTTGCTTGACCTTAACTCTCCTGCTGTCAATACTGTATTGCAGCCTGTTAACTCTCTTTTTCATCCTACATGTATATTGCACTATAAAGTTCTTGATGAAGCAATGAAACCATATAAAAGCTTTTGCACTGTTATTACCATTTTTGGTCCCCTTTTCACTTTCAGTTCACTAAAACATTCAAGACTACATCTATAGTATCTTTAATAAATAAGAATGAATCCTAATTACATTTCAGTTCTGGTGTCACTAATCAGTTGTGCAAATGGAACTAACCCAAGCACACACACACAGGCACACACAAATGCATACACACATACACACACACACACATTGAAATAAGAATGAAAAGGAGGGTTTTGTGTTAATTGCCAGCCAATAGAGGGTAATCAAGTTTCTTAAGAATTTTTTTTTATTATTTTTCTTTTTAGTATACAACGAATACGGTTTGAGTATCTCTCCTCTAACATGGAGACCAGAAGAGTTTTGTATTTGGAATTTGTTTAGATTTTGGAATATTTGTATTATATACTGACTGGATCAGCATCCCTAATCCAAAAATCCAAAATCTAAAATGCTTTGAGCATTCTTTGAGAATCATGTCAATGCTTTAAAAAGTTTTCAATTCGAGATTTGAAATGCTTTAAAAAGTTTTCAATTTTGAAGCATTTCAAATCTCAAATTTGGGCTTTTGGAATGCTCAATCAATAACACTATGTATAAATATAGAGTAAATTGATTAACAAATACTGCTAACACCTTTATGAAAGGTACTGCCTGACAAATAATTTATAAATAGCTTTAATCAATTAATTCCAGTCAATATATGATGGAAGGAAAATATCACAATGCACCATATTCCCATTCTTTTACTAATTTACTTTCTTTAGTGTTGATATGAGGCTTCCTGATTAGGAGTGGTATTTTTATGCCTTTTTTATTTTTGCAGCTTTTATTCTTTCTATATAAGATATTCTGCCACATTCAAGTGAAAGAGAAAAGGAAGTGTGTTCTGTTTACTCATTGCCAATCTAACTAATAAAAATGTTTTACAAAGATGGTAAAACATGATAATGCTGTCAATTTAAAGCAGCTCATTACAGATGGAATGTTTGCACTCATTTTGTTCTACAACTGAACTTTTACTGTGACTATAAAACAGCATCTCTTTGTTACTACAAACACTGAATTCTGCTGAATCCTTTTGCTTTCCCCACTGATTTGTTTGTGTGCTCACTCGCTCATGGCTTTTGGAAGGATTCATCTCCTCTCTCCACTGGGAAGCAGTAACTGCTGCCCAGTATTATTCTAGGATGGCTGTCTGCACGCTCCCTCCTCCATTTTATAGGCAACATTAGCAAGTTAACCCGTGATTTTTCAACAAAACAGATAGCTTAGACTTTTGCTTAAGTATGATATTTCCAGAAAAATTAGTACAGTCTTTGGAAGCATTTTCTACCAGTTTGCACTAGCCCTTGGCTTAGGGGGCATTTGTGGCTTTCATTGGCAGTTGGCTAGCACTTGTATGTCATGCCCACTCCTAATCCATTTGAATGCGTGTGAAGGAAGCTTATTTATTCAGCCAGCTGTATTTGTATATAGCGTTGTGGCATTTTTGTCATGTGTACAGAGGCTGGGGAAAAAATAATGCTGCAGCCCCTTGTCTGGAAAACATGGAAGCCTACCATGGAGCAACATGTCAAGGTGATGTTCTCATTAATGCCATGGTATTGCTTATATCTAATTAGTCCCTTTTCTTCAATTAGGACCAGTCATTTAAGCAGTACCCTGGTTTACTGCTGATAATGACAGCTTCCTCAAACTAGCTGGCTTCTCTGGTTTGAAAAATTAAGTAAGTGTAACCATATTTTCATTTGAGATGATATTGAGAAAAAGCAAACATAACGCAATGTTCCTCATTTGATGGATGCATAAGTAATAAACTGAACAAAGATTTTTAGTAATATGCAGAATATAGATTTGCTGTAGAGAATTAAATCATTCAACAAATATTTGTTAAGCTTCTACCACACATGGCAAAAATGATGAATAAAATAGTTCTCGCCTTCAAGAAGCACAAAGTCTGGGAGATACAGATGTATAAATACATAAGTAGATTATACATGTGTTATTAATATAATAAATTGATGAAACTGCATTAATGGTTGAAGAAGAAAATAATTAGCACATTAGGAGAAGTAGGAAAATGCTAGGCAAGATTGTAAACAGGAGGTAAATTTGATCTCTGTGGCAGATGATTTTAAAAGATGGGTGTGAGCACTGGAGAAAAAAATTCTGTGCAAGGAATATAAGAGGTGCAAAAACATAAAGTAGTGAAATAATATAGCTTATTAGAAGAATTTTAAGAACTTCAATAGAGCTAGTTCATAGGTTGGGATAAGGAGAAAGAGTTAGGGAAGTAGACAAGGAAATGATTAAGGGGATAGTTCCACACCATGAAAAATAATTAAGAGTCTATCTCTTAGGTTACAAAGACCTTTTGACTGGGAGTTATATTTTAAAATACGTGTTGCTCACATTGTTTTTTAGTATTCTGGGCCCATTAGTCAGGCATTGCTCTAAAGACTTATTCAACCTACCCATAGATAGATTTCATGGAGAATCTGGGGGATGAGAGTAATTAAAACACAAGATAATAATGATTTATGATTCTTTAAAAGTAATTTATATTCTATAATCTAAATACATGTAGGATTCCAATTAGATTCTAGCACTTTACCATAGTGACATAGTTCTTTGAGTTGTTAATCTTTGTCTTCTTTAAGGTTATTAGAGAATAAATTTCTTCTAGAACATAAAGTCCTAACCCTACAATAATAAACTTTCTAAGTAAACCATCAATGTAAATTTTAACTTCTAAAACAATTTTACATAAATTGTAAATGGAGATAAATCACTAAGTACAACCAGTATGTATGCCATGGTGAATAAAACACATGTGTTACTTCCTTTAAAATAACTCAACACTAAACCTCTACCATATGAAGACATGTCTTTCATTTGTACATAATATAATCTCCCATATTATTATGTTTGCATTTAAAGAGTATGTGCATTTAAATAAACATACACATTGCTCCTTTTTTTTTTTTTTTTTTAATATGTGACATCACTGTATGTAGAAAAGAACAGAAGACTGTGACTTTCAGCAGGGTCTTTAAAACCCTTTCACAGCTAAGCTGGAACCTATTTCTCTAGCCTCATCTACCAATCGTATTTGACTAAAACATGGTGTTCTCAGCTCATAAACACGTACAGCATTAAATAATGTGTTCTGGTTTTGTTTTTCGGGGATTGTGTGTGTGTGTGTGTGTATATATAAGAAGGGGTGGGAAGAAAAATAAGAGAAAAGGGGGAAAGGAGGAAGAGAGCAAGAGAGAGAAAAAGGAGGAGGAGGAAGAAAAGGACAGAGGATAAAAAGAGAGAAAGTCATACTTGTGAGTTCAACATCCTTGGGAAAGTCAGTCTTTTCCTGTTTTTCCAAATATGGGCATTAAATTAGATATTTACTACACTCTCAGCCGACACAAATACAATCCTATAAAATGTATGGCTTTCTCTGCAAAAACATTAGTTCTAAATATAATTTAAATGTAACCTTTTGTAATTTTTGAACATTAAAGGCTCTAAATAATTTTATTTTAAAATATCATATTTTCATGGCCACTGACTTTCCTGATCCAAAAGCTTCTTTAAGACAGTCCCTAATCCCATCTTCTCTTCCTTTGATCTTCCTTTCTCCTTTGGAGTATACGGATTACTGCTCCCGGGCATAGGTGTGCACAGACAGTGAATCTAGACAAAAGACTAATGTCCCAGAGACAAGTGTCTCACACTTCCACGAAGATTAGAAAGAGAAAAAGTGGCTCCTCATGCATTTGTATAATAGATAGGCATATTTGAAATGATCTCTTGGCAGTAGAAGATTTATCATGGAGGAGAGTTTTGCCTAATGGAAATCTACCCTGGGCAACTGACCTCAGGGCTACTTCATTCACTTTGCTTCATTTTCATTGCCTTCTCAATATCAAACACCTTCATCTTAGACCCGCAATATTTTCTTCCCAAAGAAGATACTTTTAATCTGAAATGTCTGATATAGCATAGGTACAGAAAAAAATGGCTCTGAATTATTAGAATTTGACTATATGATGTTTATTCGAGACACAGTCTCACTCTGTCGTCCAGGCTGGAGTGCAGTGGTGCCATCTCTGCTCACTGCAATATTTGCCTCCTGGGTTCCAGGATTCTCTTGCCTCAACCTCCTGAGTAGCTGAGATTACAGGTGTATGCCATCAGGCCCAGCAAATTTTTTATATTTTTAGTAGAGACAGGGTTTCACCACATTAGCCAGGCTGGCCTCAAACTCTTGACCTCAAGCGTTCCGCCTGCCTCAGTCTCCCAAAGTGCTGGGATTACACTGCACCTGGCCTGTTCCTCTTTTTTTTAAGAGACTATTTTACTTTATACATTTCATGACTTTAAGCTCCCTTCTTATATAGAATCTCTGTAATTTATGTCCACATATTGCTTTTCCTAAGTTGGAAAGCATTGGAGATTGTCTATGCAGTCAAGTGGTCAGGAAGGCTAGCACATTGACTGAACAGGGAAAAGCAGTCAGCCTGTTACGGAGAGCCTGTCATACATATCATGCCGATGACAGATGGTAGGCAAAATGGAGACTGTGCACTATTGCTATCACTTAATAAAATCTTTCTGCATTGGGAGACTGTCACCAATAATCTATCGCCCTATGAGTCACCTTATAAACATATGATCTACTTTACTAGCAAGGTGTCCAGTATGGAATAAAGTTGTTTTCCTGCAATAGATAGCAATATTCAGTAATTATCTGCTAAGAAATATAAGGACCAGTATTAATTTCACTCATAATTTATTATTAGAGAATAAGAAATATTGGTATATTGTTTGTTTTGAGCTGCCATTTAACACAACTTACTGTATCTTATATTTAAATTAAAATATTCAATCACTCATTCGTAATAAGGAACAATCAGTGATTTTAAATTATTTCTCTTAACTTTTGTCAAAACCTCACCTGCTGTTAAAGGTCAATTTACAATATAAAAAACCAGCTAAAGAAATGTTATGAGTCTGCTTAAAATTCTAGTGACATTTTTAAAACTCCAGCCATCAGAGAGTTTTGTTGGTCAAATCATTTAACCATTTCCTGAATCTGACCATATTCCACCACGTCCATCATACCATCTGGGCCCTGGTCAACTGGCTGTGGACGGGAACTTGCTAACTTGTCTCCTTGCCTCCCTTCTTGCTGCCTTAGAGTACGTTTTCTACACAGAAGTCAGAGCCATCTTACAATCATAATTACTGACCACTGAAATCTTCAATGCCTAAAACATTGTAGATGCTCAAGCATGTCCTCATATGCCAAATGGATGAATAAAAAGTACTTTGCTATCTAAAAATCTGTATATTCAGATTTCAGTCAGTAAGATGCATCTCTTGCATATTGATTTTGGTTGTCTGCCTTAGTACACTTAAATCTAGCCAGAAATATCTTGGTGAAAATTAATCTGTGATTTTAAATCACAATATAGATCAAATTGCTCTTTTTACAAACATATTTAACAATCTCATTATTCCTCATTTTCCTCACTTAAAATAGGGATAATAATGTTACCTATATTTTAGGGTTGTTATGAAGATCAAGTGAGCTAATACATGTGAAGCAGTTAGGAAAATGCCTGGCACATCATAACTATTCAATAAATGTTACCTTTTATTATTACTATTATTACTTAGTTCAGCTCAAACCAAAATGCATTTGGAGATTTTCTTTGTTTTTTTTTTGTTTGTTTGTTTCAAAGCAAATGTATTGTTCTTAAATAAGTATGTGTAGGCTGAAAGCTCTAGGAGGGGGAGATAGGTCCGTATATATCCTCAGAACCTTAGAAATTGCTTGAAAAACAATAGATACTCAACAAATAGTAGTCAACTAAATTAATGAACATAATTGAAAATAAGCTTGAATTTTTCTAGTGAAGGTTAATCAACAGCATTAACTTTATTTTGAATAATGAAAGCTCCTTTCACTATACTGTGTTGGAATGCCTAGAGCTACATATAAAATGTAAGTAGTGACCAATAGAAAATAAGATGACCTTAACTTCCTTTGTTCCTGTGTTCCAGGACAAAGTATAGGCATTGTCAAGGTCAGAGAATCCAATGCTTATTGAGACTGATTAATGAAACTATACTTACTGATATTTGCACTGTAACAAATTTCCATCTTAAAGCAAAATGAAGTTTACATATTGCTTCAGGCATTGTGCAAATTAGAACTTCATTGAATATTAATGAATTACTCTTTGTAGCCAATTGTTATGCAAATTAGCAGAGTGTCAGAATTTATCATTTTATTTGGTTGAGGATTAAGAAGAAAAACTGCTTTTAAAACCAAGCAGACTGCTATACAAACTAATATGTGAATTGAAGAAAATGTTATATAATTTCTGAATGTTCAGGATTAACTACCAGTTTTTGGTTGTTTTAAAAAATATTAATCTATGTATATTCATCAAATTGCAGAAAGGTTAAGATATATTATTAAGCAAGTGGATAGTAATCTTGTGGGTTTTGAAAATCTTAAGAACATTAAAAAATCTTACAGCATGTCTTTCTCCAAATAAGGTAAAATCACTATAATCATTTTAGAAAGTAGTTTAAACTGCATATTCATCAGATTTCAAATCAGGATAAGAAATGTACATATTTATGTATATGTTGAATTCCTAATTTTTATTGCATGTAGACTAGCTGTTTTTGCTTATCTGTGTGTCTTTAAGTCTGAGATGAAATATAACAAAATGGCAATACAATTTCTAAACAGGTCAACTGTGCATAAAATTCATTAATAAGGGTTTTTTTTCTTAGAGCTGTTTATTATTTGTTTCAGTCTGCCTTTAAAAAATAATTACAGTTATTATTAACCAATGTTTCATCAATACAGTTCTAAGTGGTTTGAACATGAAAAGATCAAAGAGACAAAACTTTTCAAAATAATGAATTCCTTTTAAACATACTGCACCTGCAATATAATATGCGTGAACAGTCAGATACATATAAGGTTGTTGATTAATACAGGATATTTAAAAGAATAAAGAATTTTATTAATAAATACTAGCATAGTTTTTCATAAAAACAGAAATTGAGATTATTCACCTATTTTACCATAAGGATTTTAAGAAACAGATGTAGTAATTATTATTATAAAGACATGTTTTGTACTGCCTACTTCTTAAAGACAATGGAGAATCTTATTCAACTGAAAAATGTGGCAGGCACTATCCATTTCATTGGTTATTTAATCTGATATAAAGGATGTACACTTCTATAGGGTGTTGTAAAGTTTAAAATTAATTTTTCTCTCACAAGAGCCATTAAACTTTAAAAATTTTACTCAAGTAATTAAAAAACTATTAATATATAATTTATAAAATGTTTTTTATAGCATTGCAAAACAACAAAAACTAACAAAAAACCTTAGCATATAACAATTTCTCAGAGTTCTCTCTTTATTTTATTATTTTCCCAATTATTTCAGAGCAAGAGGTGTTTCCCTAGCTAAATAGGGTGACAGTGGGGTCAGCAGCACTCTAACACGATTAATAAATTATTATAAGGGAACATTTTTCTCCCAAACTGAACTAGGTATTTAGGCACTCTAACAGAATCATCTTTAACTCAGCAGTCAAGTAATAAAGCACAGAAGACATTACTAACTTAATACCATACTTCTAGAATTTGAGTTATTAAAGCAAAGTGTATCAGTTTACAAATAGAATCAACTCTGACCACACAGTAGAGTCAAGGTTGAATTCCATTCCTATGAAAAAAAAATGGTTGTAATTAATTATGATGTCAGCCTCTCTAGAGGGAGCATCCTGTCCCTAGAGGTACACAAGTAATGTATTCTGTTTGCAGCCCTACGCCATAAAACAAGTATTCTTTTTCTTTTCTCTGCTTTCTATAAACATGCAATTCCCAATACAGTAAATGGTCTGATTAAAAGCTATCACATGCAGGGATGGCGTGTGCATTGCTACTGAGACAGCCAGTAAAGTAACCACCAGGTCAAAAGATGACATTTAAGTGCTAAATTATACCAGTTATCCCTTTCAACTCCCTCTAATTTCAAATACAATTGCATACTATTCTGGACACCAAAGCCTTAATGCTCCTCACCAGGCACTTAATGCCACTACTGAGCATCCAGTAGAGACCACCTGACTCCACCAATCACCCCAGCAGAGCTCCTGCAGCAACACTGTGAAATCACAAAACCACTTGTTCACTGAAGCACTCCCTTTCTTTTGGCTGTCTTCAGTAGCAGGGCAGCGGGTTTTATTTTATTTTCCCTTTCCTCTCCATTACTCTAGGGTGTTTTGAATTTCATTATAATAATGATTCATTTCATATGCATATTGCAAAATGGTTTAGAGACTGCTCAGTGCAGAAATGGTTGGATAATGTTACAGAAAATTTGACCCATGAGAGGGAACTGCCATGTATATTCCTTTGCTTAGTAAAGTATTTTAAACAGCATCGGAAAACATGTAGCATAACTATGCTGGTTTATGGAATAATCCACAGAGTATGAAGGTGCTTTCCAACTGACTGAGACAGACATGCTGTTAAGTGATCTGTGTGATTTGCTTGGTGTAATAACCAGTTGTCTCTGGCTCACTGGGTGCCAGAGGCTACTTGAACAACTCAGTCTTGAGCTTGACAGGGACTGCTGAGTGACCACACATGATTTTGCTACAAGCAGCCATTTGCCTGGTTAAAATCAATAAAATCCTGCTGTAATAGCAGCATTTGGATATGTGACTCTACTGCTTTCATTGAGAAGTCATACTATTTAATTTACTCATACGCATCTAATTCTCCCTTTCTCTTCCCCTAGCAGGATGTCACAGTTTACTACATTGTATTTTGGACAAACACTCTCAAATAATTCAGCTGTAAATTCATCTCTGGTTTAGCAGCCTTTCTAGTGTTTTGTTTACTAAATCACCAATAATTAGATCACAAGAGTGCATTTCCACAGTCACACACACGTGAGGAGAAGAGGAGACTAGTCATTTGGCATAAACAATAGAAAATAATACATTTCAAGACACTTTTCATGACTCCTAAATTGCTTGACTTTTAAGAATAAATTTTAAATTATTTTAACAAAATTTCTTGGTTGGGGTAGAGAGGAAGATTGTAAAGGAACTATGGTTTCACAAGCGCTGTAAGAGATTGCAGAATTGCAAGATAAGCGGTATCAATAAGCAAATTAATATGTAAAAATAAATAAATAGTAAGCCTCTTTTGCCCAATTACTGCTCAAAGGATTTGCTCTTAACTAATTGGAATTATTCCTGGAAGAGTTAAGTTAGTTCTCATCATAGCTCTTATACTTTTCCTATGTGAAAATTACTTATTTCATTTTCTGCAAAGTTTGGGATATAAATGACACATCCCAAGGTTTCCCAGAAGAGTAACAATTTCAAGGCTAGACAGTTTGAGGGTTTTATTTTTAATTCTTCTTATAGAAGGGGTGACTATACATAATTGCTTAATTTCAAACACTTTTGAGAGTGAAAGGGAGTGTTATTCATGAAGACAACCAACACAGTTCTGGACAAATTGGGATATATATAGTCAACCAAGCAATGTTTCTCAAGGTTCTGAGGATGTCGGCTAAGCTTACAAACCACAGGAGATCCATGGAGGGGGTACGTTGGTAGGAAGATAAGAATGTATCATATTCTACTACCTCCCTTATCTTGGCAGACACTTAATAAATATGTTTCATCCATTATTTACTTATGTTCCTTAGGACTTTCAAATGCTTCATTCAATGATACTGTAGAGACCAACTTTGTTCAATGTTACATAAAGTAAATAGTTAAAAATTCAATTTTGTAGTGTTTTCTAAAGTATGAATACTACAGATATCCTACAGGACATGTAGCAAATCTCTAGAGATATTTTTAAGTCCTAATTGTCAAACAAGGGAATTAATTCTGCAGTCAAATGTATTCAGGATACTTAGCAGCACAGGACCTAATGCAATAATTTAGGGATGACGCACATTTTAGAGAATCCAGAGGTGACAACACTGTATCCAGAGAGTATTTCAAGAAAGATGCAACTTGAAAACTAAAATAGGTAAAAATAAAATTGCATGTTAATCTACAAAATTAGAAATATGGATTTTCTCACTAGGAGGAGGTGAGTGGTGATGTACTTTAATCTTTAATCCCCTTATGTTACACAGGATGGACATCAGGTCACTGACGTTAAATAACAGGCACAGAGACACCCAGCCAGGTACTTGCCCACTGGGATTGTAGCATAACCATGCCTCTGTTTCATATCTTATGAACTAAAAAAATAGAATTGTTGATATAGAACATAGAAATATTCCAATTCCTTCCTATTTTCTTCAGATCAAGATGCTCCTATTTCTTTCCTATTTATTTTGCTGCAGTATTATTATCCAGTGTAGATACAATACAATCACATTTGAGGTTTGGCAGACTGCCCTTTTGGCTTAGTAGAGTTCATAAAAGGTTGCCAAATACCACAGTAGTTCATATTTATTTTCTGTTTTATGACTTTTTTCCCCAAAACCCCCTGTGCTTTTACTCAGTAAACCATCAATCAACTCTAGAAAAAAAACATGATTTTTTTCTATGGGTTGCCAGTGTGACTCTAGCTGTGAATAGCATGCCTTTTATGCACACAAAATATGTATGTTTTTAATAGTTCTAATCCGGGGGAATAGATCACATTTTAGAAATCTTATGTATCTATGTGTTTGTGTGAATAGATCCATATTGATCTGTACACACACATAAATATATGTTTATGAATGTTTAAACCTTCCAGTTAAAAACATGTCAAAACTTGCTTTAAATTCCAAATATGTTTAATATTTGATTTAATTTTGTCCTTTTGAGATTTGACATTGGGAGTGGTTCAGTATTACCAGAAAACCAGCAATTTGGAGCTCTGGTAATAAATACAGAATAGTCCCAGGTGGTAAAATCTAATATTGACTAATTCATGGATTAGAAGATATTTGAATATATATATTCATCTCTTGCTGCAGAGTTAGGTTTCCAAGCCAGTATCCAATGTGAAATAGACTATTGGTTACTATGTTGGAACAGGACCATCTGCTGAACATTTGTGCCCAGTGTAGTCTTGGCTACGTATGATTACCTTTGTCGTTGTTATGGAAGCAAAGAGCTAGTCACCAACTCTAGTTTCTACAGCCCACACATACTCACTCACATAATTAAGGAGGTAGTATAACTATTAGCAGCATCATTTCTGGGTCTGTAGTTTGGATCTGCTGTGCACACGTTCTTGCTAACCTTAAGTGAATGAAGCACTTTATCTCTCTAAGTTCCATATATAAAATTGGGATAATAATATTCCCCCTCCTGTGCTGTAGTTAATGAGACAAGTAAGTACAGTGCTTAGCACAGCACCTGCAGGCAAGCATTCATCAACCAATTCATTTAATTTTCAAATATTGGCAACTAGTATATGCATAATAATTGTAGCAATTGTTATGCACTTTTCAAACGGAAAACAGGGCCATTTGTATCCATTTATGATAAAGAATTGTTTTTAATTCTGTCTCTCATCGCATGTCCCCTTCTATCCCTATTATCTAAATAACTGAATTTGGGAATGATCATAGCAGGCACTTTATTGCTACTTTATCCTTTAAAATGTAGATATAATCTCTACTAACATTCTTACAACTCAAGTTTCATTCATAATTGAATCCCAGATTTATAGTGTTTTTGCAGTTTGAAATATAATGAGAAATATAAATACAAATATGCTGTAACTTACAGGATTATTTAATATCACAGGCTAAAAAGCTACTGTTTTGTCATTCCATCACCATTCCTTTCCTTCACCTAAAACATACAGTATTCCAGCCCAGAGATCACCAAACATACATTATTATATTGCTTGAAATATTAAATAATCATGAAATAACTGGATTTGGGCAATACTCTTAAACACACTATTTCTCAGATTCTTCAAACTGAAAAATTGGAAATCATTAAACCCCAGTCCAACTCATTATTTAAATAAAAACAAATATTATGGGGTGGTATATAAGAACTTGCAGCTGGGATCAGAAAAGTTTCTAGCCCATTTTTGGTCTTCAACACATGTGTAAGTTCCTTAACTTCTCTGGCTTCAGTTTCCTACTCTGAAATGGGAATAACTACTGTTTTAATGAGCTTTAAAAGAGATAATTTATATAGGGATGTTTACACAATGTACAGCATAAAAACACTAAATACGTATTTGTGATTTTATTAATATAATTTTTCAATGTTTTCAAAGTACAACACGTTAGACAAAGGAATGTCTATTCATAATAGACATTATGAATATATTTTCTGTTCATAATATATTTCAGGCCTTTAGAATTTTTAATACTTTGTGTTACATAAAGCACAATGTCTTAATTAATAAATCTTAAACATCAATTTTTCTTTACTTTGCAGAATGGTTCATAATTATAAAAAGCTTAAGAACTTTTATGAACTTATTGATGGTAAAATCTAAAGAAGGTGGATATACAGCATTCCAGTTGTTTCTATTTTCTCAATGCATCCTGAATGGGCTGGGTGTGAGTGTTGTAGGGGTAGATGGGGGTGAGTTCAGCAGTCATTGCTCTAACAAACCAGACCAGGGGATAGGTTGTCTGTGCTTAAGAGTGTTTGGACCAGTATCAGCCTTTCCAAAAATATATCAAAAAGTAAACAGTATTAACATAATGAAGAACTTACATCAACTAATGGGCAAAACAGCCAGCTAGCATCAAATGGCAGTATTAAACTCATATATATTGTTAACTGGATAAAAAGCCAAAACCCATCGGTAAGCTGTATCCAGACCCATCTCACATGCAACAATATACAAAGACTCAAAACAAAGGGACGGAGGAAGATTTACCAACCAGACGGAGAGCAAAAATAAATAAATAAATAAAAAGCAGGAGTTGCAATTTTCACCTCTGATAAAATAGACTTTAAAGCAACAAAGATCAAAAGAGGCAAAGAAGGACATTACATAATGGTAAAAGGATCAATGCAACAAGAAGAGCTAATGATCCTAAATATACACGCACCCAATACAGGAGCACCCAGATACATAAGACAAGTTCTTAATGACTTATAAAGAGACTTAGCCTCCCACACAATAATAGTGGGAGACTGTAACATCACATTGTCAATATTAGACAGATCAATGAGATAGAAAATTAACAAGGACATCCAGGACTTGAACTCAGACCTGGAACAAGTAAACTTAATAAACATTTATAGAACTCTCCACTTCAAATACACAAAACACATATTCTTATCAGTACCATGTCACACCTATTCCAAAAGTGACTACATAATTGCAAGTAAATCACTCCTCAATAATTGCATAGCATTTCATAGGTTTAAATGAAATATTGGTTGGCTGCTTGTTTGTTATTTTCTTCTCTTATTCCTTCCTGTCTCCATTGTTAAGCACAATTATTGGCATAAAAGAGGTTTTCAATTCCCATTTTTAGACTGCATTCTAGCCTGGGCAATAAAGCAATAGTCCCAGTCTCTCTCCCTCTTTCTCTTCCTTTTTTTTCCTCTTTTTCATTTTTTTCTTCCTCTCTTTCTTTCTTCCTTTTTTTTTCCTTAAAAAAAAAAAAAGAGTGTTTGGAGGTAGTTTCCTCTTCAGTTTATATCTGGACTTATGCAAGTGGCCATATCTGAAGAAAAACCTAGACATTACTAACTAATAACAAAAAATATGTAGAATAGTCATAGTCCATGGGTCCATTTTATGGAGCAAAGTCAATCTTTGCAGTTATGAGGAAAGAAGTGTATTTGGGAATTTTGATTTCTTTCTGTTATTGAAGGAAAGCAGGGCTGCTGAAATTTAATTTTAATTGTTTTCTTAGTTTGATGGTATAGCCTCAATAAACTATAAAGCAACATAGACCAGACAAAAGGTCTATAAAGATTACGGTCCATAGAAAAAGATATAGGCAATGTGAGTTTACCATTTATAACAAATATAAGATATATATATTTTTTACATTTACAATGGTATCTTTAAAAACAATTACATAGAAATAGAGCAACTTTTTCCCAAATTATCTTATTGCTAAAGTAAAAAAAACAGAATTAATAAATTGTTAACAGATTTAAGGACATGTAAACCAGCTCTTAATAGTTGCCTGATAAGTCCTTCAAGTCTCATATGACTACATTCAATTTTGTTGAAAATAGTTATATTCCTGCTTCCCTATAAAGCACTAGTAGGCTAACTGACCACAGTAGTGAAATATGCTAGATAATGCATATTTATAAATTGTGTATTATTCATTAATACTCTCAGTTTTTGTTACTTAATGTGCAGACCCTAACTCAGTTGCCTCAACAGAACCCAGAAGCTTATAAGTAATGCAGAATTTCAGGCCTTACCGCGAAATTACTAAAAGCAGATCTGCATATTAACAAAATCCCCAGGAGATTTGTATGTATATTATATTTGAAGCAGACCCACTAAATGTATTCTTGTAATTAAAAAATTTTTAAATATATTTTTAATAGAAGAGTACCTTGAGACTGGGTATAAAAATTACTGTGTATACAATATATTGACTATGTCTTACCTTTTACAGAAAATTTTGTTTAAATTAATCATAACGAAATAGGCAAAATGACAAATATCACACATCTTTGTGGAGTTTGTGGAATCCATTTTTATAAACATCTATACTGCAATATACAACATTGCTTAAATTATTACCAAATCTGTATTCAAAGTAGGAATCAATACATTCTAGAGAAGAACTAAATATGGTAGCAAGGCTTTCTCTCTCTAAGGCTTGGATAAATGCTGCTTAGTATCATCATCAAGACTACTTTTGTTTGTATATATCCAGCAATGGTGCATGATTATGACAGTTTAGTATCTAGATGTAGAGACTGTCAGGTCACCGGTTTCTGATTTCAGTGCATTCCTTTGTTTAATGTCTTGCTCTATTTACAGACTCTTGAAAGTAGGGACTGTGTTTCATTAGCTTTTATAATTCCAGCAATTGTTTTACTCCTTGGCAAAAAAGGGGGTGCTTAATGAATATCTATTGAAGGTAACTGAAAATACATTGAACAAAGTGATCAACATATGGTCAAAAGCCTTTTTAAATTTTGTAAGAATATTCTATATATTGGGCTTGTCCTTAGTAGCTAAAGAAAGCAACATTTAAAAAAAATAATAATTCCGGTATTGAAGAACACACAAGACACAGCAATAAAACAGATGCATGAAATGCTCAGAGAAAAAAAAATGAGCATAGAGAAGAATATGTGTGGAAAATATTCAACAAAATGACTGTATGGCTGTGGAATTATATTTTATTTACTATGTTTCTTACTATCATAAAACCATGAGGACATAATCCACTGAACATTTGTGTTTTATAACCATTCAATATTAGCCTTTTATCTGTTAACTTAACAAAAGTAGTTTTAAGCATAGAGCTTAGAATCCTTCTTTTATGAACTAAATACACTATTTGAAAGCAGAGTGTTGGTATAAATAGAGAAATTTCTTTTTATTGAGGTGACTTCTGTCTATGTGATATTTTTAATAATTGGCTGATCAAAAGCAATCAATATGGAAGGTTTGGGAGCCTTAGAGTTCAAAAGATTGACTCAAATTTAAATCCAGCCATATCATTTATTAGTTATGAGACAACGGATATGTCATTTAACTTTTCAGATTCTCAGTTTCTGTTGAAAATTATATAAAAATATAGAGCTTATAATATTCTTGGGAATATAATAAATGTAAAGTACTGGGCACAGGTAGCTGCTCAATCAATAGTAGCTATTAATGTTGTTTATGCTATCTTATATATAGAACAGTGAGCACCTAAGTATATGATGAAATATTTTTTTAAATTTTTTTTCTTACTCTTCATTTCTTTTTTTTTTAAAATATATATTTTATTGCATTTTAGGTTCTGGGGTACATGTGAAGAACATGCAGGATTGTTGCATAGGTACATACATGGCAATGTGGCTTGCTACCTCCATCCCTATCACCTATATCTGGCATTTCTCCCCATGTTATCCCTCTCCAACTCCCTACCCCCCACTGTCCCTCCCCTAGTCCTCCCCACAGACCTCAGTGTGTGATGCTCCCCTCCCTGTGTCCATGTGTTCTCATTGTTCAACACATGCCTATAAGTAAGAACATGTGGTGTTTGATTTTCTGTTCTTGTGTCAGTTTGCTGAGAATGATGACACATTCTTATGTTAAACTTCTATCACTAATATTCTTTATTTCTATCGATCTTCTTAGAGAGCTTGTATTATGCCGCAAAATTTCTATCAAAAATATACCAGAGATAAAAAGAATCTTATAACTGGTAACTAGAGAGCAAATATTTTCAAGTAACAGCTATAATTTTGGTGAAATACTTGAAGCTTAAGAAAAAGAGGTATTAATTATAGAAGGTAAATGTATATGTGTGTGTGTATATAGTCTTTTATAGATGAGGAAACTGAAAAACTACAAAATTCCCTTTATATATTAATATGATTATTTCACCGTATTCATCATTGGTAATTATCTTAACTAACATTGATAATTACATTGAAACTTTTCTTAAAAAGATGAAAAATTTATTGTAGTTTCTTTGAACATTATTTCATCACAGGCATATTTGGGTCAAAAAGAAATCATGCCTATTAAAAACTTTTTCTCAAATTTGTTTACAAATATAATTTAAATTCAGTTTTAAAAAACTTGTTAAAACAGTAAATACCAAGATATTAAGAATGCTGATTTCAGTTATTAATTCACATCCTCTTGAGTCTTGTATTCACCAAAGGGAAATGGAAAGAGATATTCTTGCTATTTTACAAAGAAATTCTAATTGACACATAGGTCAAAGCCGGTGGATTAACAGTTTTGCTAATAAGGCCCTTGTGGTCCTATATTAAGCACCTTCCTATGCACCAGGTATATGATTGTCAAAGATTTTGTAATTATGAAGGACATAAGTAATAAAAATGTTTTACATAATGCTTCCATTCAGCTTCCATAATATTGCTATTTTTCCTATGCTTAAAATATTACACGGAACTCTAACAGCTGCTACTTGGAAAAAGTTTTGCTCACTGGCAGTCAATTTTGAGTTTGGATTCCTTCCTTCCTTCCTTCCATCCATCCATCTAGACTTCCTGCCTTCCTGCCTGCCTGTCTGCCTTCCTTTCGTCTGCCTACCTTCACCTCTCTTTCTCTCTTTCTATTTCTTTCTTTCTTTCTTTCTTTCTTTTTCTTTCCTTCTTTCTTCTTTCCTTCTTTCTTTTTCTCTTTCTTTTTTTCTTTCTTTCTTGCTTCCTTCCTTCTTTCCTTTTCTTTCTTTTTTTCTTTCGTCTTTCTTTTCCTTAGTTACACAGTTTGTGGCCCAACGTATCTTCAAGCCTAACTAGGGTAAGTAGTAGAGTATAATTAAATCTTTTTTAAACTGTTTTTAATTTTGTATTTTTTTCCATAAGTTATTGGGTTATATGCGGTATTTGTTTACATGAGTAAGTTCTTTAGTGGTGATTTGTGAGATTTTGGTGCATCCATCACCCAAAGAGTAAACACTGCACCATATTTGTATTTTTTTTATCCCTCACCCACTCCCATTCTTCCCCTCAAGTCCCCAAAGTCCATTGTATCATTCTTATGCCTCTAAAACTGCTTATGGATTGAGCCTCTTCTTTCAATATTTTCTTATGTACAGAACTTTCAAGATAAGCATAGTAACTATGAGAGGATTTTTTTTTTATGGAAGAAAAGGCAGTTCCAAAATTCACAATGTGACAATCTATAAAACGTAGGAATAAAAATCCCTAACATTTCCACACAATAAATTTTATGTGAATTCGATAATACTAAACTAGACATTTAAGGAAAAACAGAACAAAGAAAAAAAACCTGGAAGGTTTAGCCACCAATCCAACTAAATCTTATTGGGTCAGTAGGACTCTGATATTTAAATGACAAAGAATAGACACTGATAAATCACTATGTCAAACACGCAAATTAATGTACTCTGATGATACTAAGGAAGAAATTATTTGCATAAAAATGTACCTGATTTGTCTAGAAGCCATTCATTTTTTATTCTGATTTCACCGCCTAAGGCACAGCTGGAGCCTGAGGGGATTAAAATAGTATGTGCAAGAAAGAGAGCAACTGAATACCATAAAATAGAACAGGGCAGAGTACTACACCTAAGTATTGAATGTTATTTCCTAACATATATAAAAATGACTAAACTTACGACCAAGTGACCACAGTGTAGTTATTGGAAAAGAGAAAATGAAGTTTAGGAAATAATTAGGAATACGTCTATTTAGGTCCATCATTTTTCTTTGGATTAAACTTGATTTTGTCCTATAAAGGCCAAGTGGTAACACTACTCCCTGACATTTATGACTCTGATAACAACCATCACAGGCACCAACCAGCTTGTCCCAATGCCATCCTAAATCCATGGCTAATCATTTTCAGTCTCATGACTCTGTAGCATCCAAAATGGGGATAGGTCTCCAAAAAAGTAAACCACTCTCCCTCCAACAGACAATCCCTGTAATTCCTCACACCCATAAGTGCAGATTGTTCATCTGGAACTGTTCACTTTCTTATTTCCTGACAGGAGCATGATAAATACAGTCAGTGATGACTGTGGGCAGTGATTTTTTACTAGCACCAACTCTTTTCACTGGTTGGTAAGAGAGAAGATCACTACCATTGGCCAATTCATATGATGTCATGGAACAGAGATGGCCACTAAAGGCATTATAACTCTCAGAATTCCTAAAGGAATTCTGACAGCCATAAAAACTAGTATCAAATTTGACCATAAGCAAAGGAAGCATGAAGAAAAGTGGATGTGTCCTATTATTTAACCAAAATATTAATAATAGAGATTATCACTGTATAACCCCTGGTGTATAGTTGATACTCAAATATTTGTTGGAAGGAAGGAAGGAAGGAAGGAGGGAGGGAGGGAGGGAGGGAAGAAGGGAGGGAAGGAAGGACAGATGGAAGGGAGGGAAGGAAGGGGGGAGGGAGGAAACAGTTATCAAGATAATGATAAACATTGTTTATCTAGATGTTATTGTACATATAAATAAAAACTTGAATGAAAAAAGATATCTTTGAATAATATATTGATTTTATGGTGCTTATTTAGGTATTATTGAATATAATTTGCCTATTATTCTATTCTTTATAAAATATAACAGATTAACCATTGTTGTTAACCATGCTGTACTATCTAACAAATTGTCCTTCAAGTGTTCTTATAAAAGAACAAGGATTAGTGCTTCATTATGGACATTATAGTAAAATTCAGGTTCACAAATAACCTAGACTTTTTAGAGAATTGATCTAAATAAAAAAAATCAGAGGCCAAGTTGAAAAATAGTAAAGGTGACTACCAAGGCACAAGCTTTAAAATACCAGCAGGAAAGAGTACAGCACGTGACATCCAAGCTACCAGCAGCTTAGTCCTAATTAGTAAAACAGTCACATTAATGTGTAAACGTAGCACTGAGGTAAAACATACAAATGCCACTACTTTTTAGCTTATCCACTGGTGACAGGAAAAAGTAGACACCAAGGCTATTAGCGTCTGAAAAGTCAACATGTAATATTTTATGGAGGTACTTAATGCTCTTTTTAGTTAATAAAAACATTTAAAACATGTGATATTAAGAAAGTAGTGCCCTCCAAATAAATGGGCTTGTTCAGAATAGATTCAATAACTTCTATCAGAGTAATTACAAATAATCATCATGGAAATTTAAGCTCCAGCAACTGCATCTTATTTTTTTATTTTCCCCTTATAATTTTCTTTGGCAGAAATTTATTAAGCTGTTATTAATTTATGTTGAAGATTATGAGAAAAAATATATAGTATATAATGCTATATTATAAAGTGTCCTTAAATATTAATATAAATGCTATGACATGTCTATACCATTATTGTAAAGGGTTTTAACTTTATAAAAATAATATTTATCAAATTAGTATAATAATAGAACCCTTTTTTCACCCATACATGGAAAAATCTTGGTTTGATGTCCACAAAAAAAGAACTCACATTTATCTCTCTGATTACAAAATCTAAATGACCATTATTGGGTTCCTAATAAAATACCCGGCTTCCAATGAGGAAAGGACTTCTCATTCAATAAATGGTGCTGGGATACTAGCTAGCCATATGCAAAGATTGAAACAGGACTTCTTCCGAACACCACATTCAACTCAATATATATTAAAGACTTAAATATAAAACTTCAAACTAGAAAACTGTTGGAAGATTATCTAGGAAATACCATTCTGGACATAGGACCTGGCAAAGATTTCATGACATGGACACCAAAGGCAATTAAAACAAAAACAATAATTAACAAATGAAACTTAATTAAAGCACTTTCACACAGCAGAAGAAACTATCAACAGAGTAGACATACAACCTACAGTATGGGAGAAAATATTTGCAAACTATGCATCCCACAAAGGTCTAATATCCAGAACCTATAAGGAACTTAAAAAAATTGACAAGTAAAACAAACAAACAAACAAAAACACAATCTCATTCAAAAGTGGGCAAAGGACCTAAACAGACAATTTTCAGAAGAAGAGATACACATAGCCAACAAGCATATGAAAAAACATGCTCAACATCACTAATCAATAGAAAAATACAAATCAAAACTACAGTGAGATACCATCTCACACCAGTCAGAATGACTGTTACTAAAATTTCAAAAAAATAACAGATGCTGGTGAGTTTCTGAAGAAAATAGAACATGATAGGCTGCTGGTAAAAATGTAAATTAATTCAACCATTGTGGAAAGCAGTTTAGCAATTTCTCAAATAATTTGAGCAGCATTACCATTCAACCCAGCAATCCCATTACTGGGTATACACCCAAAGGAATATAAATTGACCTCCCATGAACACACATGCAGAGATATGTTCATCGCAGGACTATTCACAATAGTGAAGACATGGAGTCAACCTAAATGCCCATCAAGAGTAGACTGATGAAAGAAAATGTAGCACATATATACCATGTAATACTCTACAGCCATAAAAAGAACAAGACTGTGTCCTTTGCAGCAACATGGATGGAACTGGAGGCCAGTATCCTAAGTGAACTAACACAGTTACAAAAAAACAAATACTACGTTTTCTCACTTATAAGTGGGAGCTAAACATGAAGTACATATGGACACAAACCAAGGCCTACTTCAGGGTGGAGAGACAGACGAGGATGAGGACTGACCAAAAAACTACCTATAAAGTACTAAGCTTATTGTGTGGGCGGTGAAGTAATCTGTACACCAAACCCCCGTGATATATAATTTACCTATATAACAAACCTGTACATGCACTTGGAAACTAACATAAAAGTTAAAAAAAAATAACTGGCTTCAAATGCACTAGATCTGTAAATTGAGCTCTTAAAATTAAGAACAAATATTACATTGGGCTTGTCCTCCTAATGATATAACATAGCTCTCTCCAATACAAATGCAGTTACTTTCCATTACATTATTTCAAAGTTTAGGCAAAAGTTAATTGAGTGCCTCTAGGCATTATGGCAGGTGCTTTACATAAATCATTTATGTAAACAAAGCAATTCTAAGTAGTAATTGTAATTCCATCTCACAAAGTGGAAAATTAAGATGTGAGGAAATTAACTATTCCAAATACACATAAATGTTAGGTGTGCAGAATGGAACACAAACATCTGGGAGAGACTGCGCACTATTTCCAGGACACTGTGATCTGGCCCTAAATAATGGGACAGGTGTCTATGAAACAAACTAACTAAAGCTAAACCTGTCCTAGATCAGTAGGATTATGATCAAGTGATAATATAGCCCAGGTAGAACCCAAGTGCATGAATATGGATGTGCACGCAAGTGTTTTTCTCTCTCTCTCTACCTCCCCCCAACACTCACACTCACCATTCACAGTCACGGTATTTTAAATTTCTTCCTTTTTTCTTATCTAGGTTAGCATTATTGTTCTCTTCCTACTATCTCTAAGCTTGTGCATATCCTGAAGAGAGGAGGAGTATAAATTCCTCCTTGGGTATTTCAAAAATTAGGTGTAATATCACAAATATTTTAAATCCCCATGGGTTGAAACTATGTTAAAAGTCATAATTTTTTGTAAAACAAGGTTTTTTTGGGTAAGTGTTGGTATGTTGACGGCAATGTATATTTAAAGGATAAAGTGACCTAAAGGTAAGTCAGTCCTCTTTAGCCATCAGAGGGCTCTGCATCCTCGATTTCAACCAACCATGGATCAAAAATATTCAGAAAAAATAAAGCAATAAAAAATAACAATACAACAATAAAAAATACAAATTTAAAAAGCAATACAGTATAACAACTATTTGCATAGCATGTAGGTTGCATTAGGTATTATAACTAATCTAGAGATGACAAAGTATATGGGAAAATGTGTAAAGGTTATATGCAAATACTATGCTATTTTATATAAGGGACTTGAGAATCCTCAGATTTTGGTATTGCCTGGGGTCTTGGACCCAGTTCCATGAGGGCTGCATAACATATTAATGGGGTCACAAAATTTAGGAATTTTATTAACTACTTTAAGAGAAGGCAGTGTGCAGAAGACATACTGTAAAGGATACTATTTTATTTAGAAATTTTAATTTGTAAAAAACATGTTCGCTCTCATTCTCTTTCTGGTTGATGCATATTACCGAACTTGTTTCTCTAATGAACCCTTCACAATATTCTACATTGTATCTTATAATACTAATAGATGGAAGCTACATGAGCATATAAATACCTTAGCATTTTTAATTTTTGATAATTTTCATAAAATATCATTGTAAAATTTAATATTATTTAATATTTAGACTTTCTTAGTAAAATTGCCTTGGTAATTTCATACCAATGATATTACGCACTTAAGTTTATTTTTATTTAATTATTTAATTATTTCTGGAGTCAGAGTCTCACTTTGTCATCCAGGCTGGAGTACAGAGGCGCGATGTCAGCTCACTGCAACCTTGACCTCGTGGGCTCAAGCAATCCTTCTGTCTCAGTTATCCAAGCATTAACAGCTGGAACCACAGGCACATGCCACCAGCCCCAGCTAATTTTTTGTAAAGATGAGGTTTTGCCATGTTGCCCAGGCTGGTCTTGAACTGCTGAGCTCAAGTGATTTGCTGGACTTTGCCTTCCAAAGTGCTGGAATTACAGGCATGAGTCAACACACCTGGTCTGATTTTTATTTTTATATAAACACATATTTGATCCTAAGAATTATTTTTAAGATTCTAAAGAACTATCACACTCTTGACCAGAAGTATATCCAAATAAATCACTGATGCTGAGTCTAAAATACACAGACTTTCCCCTCAATGGAAAGTTTTAATTTGCTTTCTTCATTAGTAACATTTTCATTTTAGGACAAATTTTTTATCGAGGTTTGAAATCTTGACTGGTTTCAGCATACTGATTAAATTTAAGTGTGTAATTATGTCCTTTTATCCTAGCCATGGGCAGATTCACTAGCTTGGGCAAATGAGAAAACATAGTTTAATTAAAATATGTCAAAAAATAAGCAGGACTAAAAATTCCATTTTATATTTGTATATATTAAATATATTAATTTTATATTTAATTAAATATATATTTAATTATAATTATATATTTACAACATTAAATATATATTTAAGTGATGTTTAAATTATTCTGTTTACTTTTTCAATTCAAAACATTTTTGATAATGTTCCTCAGGAGAAGAGGATTTACTTCAAATCCAAATTTAATTAGTTTTTTTTTTTTATAAAAAGTGTGTATACAGAATAAACACAGACGACAACATCTTAAGCTCATATGCTGTAGTACTGTATCTGCAGAAAAGAACATGAAAAAAATTAAACACAGAATATGTAAAATCAATCAACTAATCAATAACTTATTGTAGTCTCCTTTCATATTGTAAATCCTGGTCAAGTCAGAAATATAAGATAAATCAGTGTTTTCTGTCAAAAAGGTATGATGATTTATTTCAAATGAAAATCCAAAGAGTTTAATATAAACTTAAAATGGGTGTCAATATGCATGATGACAACAAAATAACCAACAAAGAAGGGGTTCCTGAGGGCAGTCAAACCAAAAGATGTATTGCAGCTCATCAGGTCTTCCAACTGAGCGTAGGAAAAATAACATGCTTGACTGTGGAAATCATATTCTCAATAAATAGAAGAGAAAGTCACCAGAACCACTGGTTTGCCAAATTGTATCAAGTGCCCAAATCTTAACAAGCTGCCAACTCGAGCCTTTCTTATTTACTTATGTACCCCATTGTAAAACTTTCCACTTGCTGCCTCCCAAAGTAATTGATGAGGAGAAAAAAACCCAAAACTCTAAAGGTATTTTTGCTTGATTCTTTCTTTACTAAAATGAACAAACTTGGAAGGACCTTAGAAACAGGCTTGGAATTCGATTATCTACTCACTCTGTAGTCCAGATGAGTTGAGGATAATAACTTTTACTACGATAAAAAATATGATATCTTTATTATTGAAAATGATTCCTTAAAAGCACCATACTTCCCATCAGACTTTCAAGGAGTCCGTTAAAAATAGTTAATTAGGGAGAGTATCTGTTGTAACTTTTAAAATATGCTTTTGGCCAGGCACAGTGGTTCACTCCTGTAACCACAGCTCTTGGGGAAGCTTAGGCAGGAAGACCATTTGAGGCCAGTAGTTAGACACTAGCCTGGACAACATAGTGAGACCCTATCTTTACAAAAATGAAAATTAACAAATTAGCAGGACATAGTGGCACCTGCCTCTGATCCCAGCTACTCAGGAGGCTGAGGTAGGAAGATCAGCCTTGAGTCAGGGAGGTAGAGGCTACAGTGAACAGTGATCATGCCACTGCACTCCAGCCTAGGAGACAGAGCAAGACTCTCTTTCAAAAATAAATTAAAAATAAGTAAGTAAGCTTTTGCAATTTTCCTTTATTCTAATTTATTAGAAAGGGTAACTATGATATTCAATAGAAAAGATAATTATGGGTACTTTAAAGTAAACAAAAAATGTTTACCTGTTACTCTTTATTGGAAAAGTAACTCAAAGTAAATAATTTTTAAGATAAGTAGGATATTATGAATAATCAATAAATTTTTATATTGAACTTGTTCCAATAAGCTATTTTGTAAATATTTAGGTTAAAAAGCTTATCTGACTTTTCAATGACAATAAATTTAGTCATTAATAAAACACAAACATAAGCCATATTATACACTACACACTGTATTAAATACTACTGCATGATAAAAGCAGGTTTTAGTTTAATTTATTATTTCTTCTACCCTGGTAGGGTTTGTTTAGTCAATACCCCTAACTGTCTATCTTCTATTTAACTCATTGTGTGTTAAAAGGTTTCCTCTTAGAAAAAGTAATGCTTATACACTGTAGGTGGGAATGTAAATTAGATCAACCATTGTGGAAACCGATGTGGCAATTGCTCAGAGTCCTAAGGACAGAAATCCCATTCAACCCAGCAATCCTAGTACTGGGTATATACCCAATAGAATATAAATCATTCTATTATAAAGACGCATGCATATGTGCATTCACTGCAGCACTATTCAAGATAGCAAACACATAGATTCAACCTAAAAGGCCATCAATGATAGACTAGATAAGGAAAATGTGATACATATACACCATGGAATACTATGCAGACATAAAAAAGAATGAGATCATGTCCTTTGCAGGGACATGGATGGAACTGGAAGCCATTATCATTAGCAAATTAACACAGGAAGAGAAAACTAAATACTGCATGTTCCCACATGTACATGGGAGATAAATTATGAGAACATATGGACACATAGAGGGGAGCAACACATTGGTGACTATTTGAGGGTAGAGGGTGGGAGGAGGAAGACGATCAGGAAAAATAACTAATGGGTACTAGGCTTAATACCTAGGTGATGAAATAATCTGTACAATGAACCCCCATGACACAATGCTTACCTATGTAACAAGCCTGCTCATGTTCCCCTAAACTTAAAATTAAAAAAAATTTTTAAAGGTTTCCTTTTTTGACAAAAGTATTCTACTCATAAGCTTCAAATGCCAAGTTCTGATTACAGTGTAGATTCAAATTGCACAATGTTTCTAGTTATTTACATTTTGTCAATGAGTGACTTTGAATTCTCTGTTATGCAGTTGTAAGTTAAAGGTGGAAATGTTCATCTCCATTTTTATGTTCAGCTGAAAGCAGTATTTTACACTAGATAAATAAGTACAATTATGTTTTCTCACTCAGATCTTTCTTAGACCTGTGGGTTAGGAAAAAAATGAAGATACCTCAGAGGATCAGAAAGAAATAGGCAACAAGAGGAAAATTGAATCATGGAAATATAGTAGCTATTCCTTTTTGAACCTTACAGAGTAATAGGGTTTATATAAACACAAGCTAAACGGACCATTTTATATCCCTCTGAGACTTTCTGGGAAGCCAAACTCATAAGAGTCATACTTCACTAGCAATGGCACAACATATCTCCTACCAAGTACTTAGTCAGTATTCATAGAAAAAGTCAGTATTTTAAATGGCATCTTTAAGACAGTAAGCCAGACCATTTATTTTCTGGAAGAAATAAATTTAGAGTGGCAAATGATGCAGGAACTTTTTTTATTAAGTCATCTTAATTTCAAAGTAGTTCTACAGATTCTATGTCCAGAAGCCCCAACTTAAGAATAAAAATATTTATTAATTGTTTCTCTATGAAATTATTATTCTTATGCAAGGATTCTTGTGGTTCATTCTATTCCCCATGTGCCTTCATGCTATAACTGGAAATAATTAGCAACATGTCTGGAAGATTTAGCTAAGAAACATGTTAATTTTGCCTGGAGACAGTTCTTTTATCCTGCACATTCATTTTCACAAATTTCTTACTGAGTTTGTCTATGTGATTTTTATGTCAACTGACTGTTCTGTAAAATAGCTGTCTATATGAACATTGCTTTTGTGAAATATTGAGAGCTGTTTCTTTTATTATTGAATTTGATGCCTCAACCTATATCAGGACTTTTAACATGTCAGTACGTATCAGCATGATTCAGCTTAGTAGTCCCTGGACTTTCCATTCTTCAAGTGTTACAACTATATAATCAGGTTGACCTGTTACACACGCACACACATACACACACACACACACACACACACAAGCTCATATATACACATAACTATTAAGATTTTCCATTTATATATACATTCATATAAGATTTGTTTCATATATTTATTTTTTCTTGGCATACAGATATCAATGTTTAGCATGTACTCACATTTATTTATAATTACTAGTAAATCAGACATCTCTCATTCAGTTAAATGAAAATTAAAATGAACATGTTTAATGGATTACCAATACTGATACCAAAGTATCAAGAAAATACTTTCAGTTTGTGACATGTTCAGAGTCATAATTATAAACAGAAGCGCCCATAGTTCTAGAGCTATACTAAACAATAGACTAGTCTGAATTTATGATATTCTGGGTTTTTTCTTTTGAGATGGAGTCTTGCTCTGTCACCCAGGCTGGAGTGCAGTGGTGCAATCTCAGCTCACTGCAGCCTCCCTTCCCGGTTCAAGAGATTCTCTGGCTTCAGCATCCCAAGCAGATGGGATTACAAACATGTGCCACTACACCTAGCTCATTTTTGTATTTTTAGTAGAGATGGGGTTTCACCATGTTGGCCAGGTTGGTCACGAACTCCTGACCTCAAGTGATCTGCCTGCCTCCACCTCCCAAAGTGCTGGAATTATAGGAGTGAGCCACTACACCCAGCCGATATTCTGGATTTTTAAAATCATTAACACACTTATACTCTTATTACATTAAAGGAATATGTATTAAATAAAAACAACTGAATTTTCTGAATTCTGGATAAATATGAGGTGTCACATATGTACTATATATAGGAATTGTTAATATATTTGTGAATAAAACTCTATTCTAAAATGTTAACATGTATATGTATTTTAACAAGTGCAAATAGTTTATGTATTTATTAGATATTGTAATACATAATTATACATGTATTTAGAAAAGTGAAACTTTCAATTTATTCGAAAGTATTGAGAAACAGAAATGTAGTCTATCTCATATTCTCCATTAGATTACAAATTTAACAGTACTAAAGTTGTACATACTAGAGAATTTGATATTATTTTTAGAGGCCAAACAGAAAAAAGCAGTTCTACTTTATATAAATATATATATATTTTTATATTTTTAATTCTCCATAAATATTAAAGTGTAAGAATTGCCTTTTTGATGATTACACCATTTTCAAATAGTGTATTTAATGAAGGCAGTATCTCGAGTCATGCCCAATTTTTTTAAGAGAGAAGTAGGGAATACACATGTACTGAACCACACTAACAGTATAAAATATATAAAGATAATCACTTCAAAATATTTAATTGTATATGCAGACACTAATGTATACCATGAACATATAGGCAAAAACAGACAGATTTTAAAAAGTAGACATTTCACATTATAGGACAAAGATGATAATTTGCAAATGGCTTCCTTAGGGCATCTATATATGTTTAATTGTAAATGATAATGTATGGATCTTTCAGGAAAACTGACTGGTTTTTGAGATATGGCTAAATCCTTGTCTTGTCCTCAGTGTATATTTGGTTCATTTCAGCATTGATGCCATAAATTAAATATTCTAAATAATTCAGTATGGAATTTATACAATTGTCCACAAGGTTTATAGTATATTTTATTTTCAGACCATAAATCGGCTTGTTCTAGTCAACAAAACTGATTTTGACACTATATTAGCAAAAATGTCAGGATTTTAATTGCCTTTTCTATGTAGTTGTCACATCAAATGTGTTCATCTATACAACCTAAACTTATAAAACATCTAATATTTATAAAGCATTCTACTTAGAAAAGTTCTATATCGATTCCAAATTGAATGAAATCTAAATAACTTATTTCATAAGGCCCTACTTGTTTTGTATCAAAAAATTTCTTCCATAACTTACTGTACAGTCGAAATTAATCATCTCAATGAAGAGCATTTTAAAAAGCTTTTCTTCTTAATAGAAAAATGGAATCTGTTTTAAGCATATTAAATCTACTTAAATAATTTAAATCTATTTTAGAAATACTTGCCTTAACTAATATATTTTCAATATAATTTATAAATTTATCCCTATTGCCTTGACAGAGATCGCTAGGGCCAATATTTAAATTTTGTCCTCATTTGTTTGAAATTATATATATATATATATAATTTTTTAATGTTAAAAAGATATATATATGTGTGTGTGTGTGTGTGTGTATGTAAAGGCCAAGCACAGTGTCTCACGCCTATAATCCCAGCACTTTGGGAGGTCGAATCGGGTGGATCACCTGCGGTCAGGAGTTCTAGACCAGCCTGGCCAATGTGGTGAAACCCTGTCTCTACTAAAAATACAAAAATTAGCAGGGCTTGGTGGTGGGCACCTGTAATCCCAACTACTTGGGAGGCTGAGGCAGGAGAATTGCTTGAACCCAGGAGGCGGAGGTTGCAGTCAGCCGAGATCGCGCCATTGCACTCCAGTCTGGGCGACAAGAGTGAAACTCCATCTCAAATATATATATATATATATTATATATATATACGTATATATATATAAAGTTCAATCATCAGATGTAGAATTTTAAAATTCAATTTTCACCTCAACAAAATGATCAATGTGAGACAATGGAGCATATTCCAGAAATGTCCCCAGTGAAAGGTCTTAAATCTGTCTAAAAGATTCTATCCTCATAACAGGAGAGTATTTTGTAACTATTTTCGTGTCCCAGTGCCAGGTATCTCAAACTGCAGGATACTTCTCTTATCAGCATAGGTGATAAATTGAGAATCAGGGTTAAACTAGGCAGGAAAAAATATTTCAAAAGGTTTAAGATGTCCATATTGTTAAGAGAAATTGTATGTCATTTTAAAATTTTAATTTAAATTAATTCTAAATGTATTAGCATTTTTTAAGAATGTAAAAGAAAAAAGTGGTTCTAGAGTGTTCTATTTTGTTTGGTCTGCCACTGAATGAACACATGGAAAAAACAAACATATTTCCTTCCTTTGAGCAGGTATGTTTTTCTTACCTTATTGGGGTAATATTAAAGACATGTTGTAAAACTTATTGTATGAACTGTAATTAACACTAAAAGCATAGTGTTACAAAAGCTTTTAAAAATAATAATACATGTTTGTGAGATTATCTGTTTAGCTAATAAAAATTACAAAGGAAATGATAAAAGTAGGCATGTTCCAAAACAAAGTCAACATGATAAAATTCTAGTTTCTCACACATAAAACAACTATTCCTCATGAATGCAGTGATTCAAGAATACGGTTGATAAGACAAACAGCTTGATGCAATCAGTGGTGCCAAAACAACTCACAAACTACACAGCATTATAGAAGAAGGTCATTCTTTTCAGTACTGAATTAAAACCTAATGGCTTCCTAAAGATTTCAATGAAAAACTACCCAAAGTATGAGTATATTTAACAATCCAAAATCATTTTTAGGGTGACATGAAGATAACTTGCATATTAAGGACTATATTGTATAACATATTCAAAAACTTAACCTAGGTCACTCCCTGTGCTTGTATTCACCTCAGCGTCATGGAATTGATTCTAAAATGGCACAATGTCAGAAAAGAAACAAAAACAGTTTCCAATACTGCTTATAAAAATATCATTCTCCAGGATTCCCTGAAAGAACACAAATGATGTGTTTTGTTGGTTTTGGTTCTATCTTCTTGTGGCTTTTGCTGATACATTATAAAGGCCATGGATAAAGTTAGAGTCCATTAATAAAAGATATAACACAAAGAATGTAGGTTTTGAGGTCAGACAAATCTGAGACAAAATCTCAGTTCTGACACTAATGGGTCCATGACATTAAATAATTTAATTAACACCTGTGAAGCAATCTACTTACCTGCATAACTGGAATAATAAATTATTTTACTCAGTATATATTTATGAGATTACTGTGTCTTTGCCAGTACTGTGAATCCAGGAAATTATTCAATGAACAGGAAAAATGCTGTGACCTTAGGGTGGTGAAGGCATTAAGATAATAAAAAATGTATATATTAGTGCTAATATGGACCACAAAGAAAATAATACAAAACTAAAGCATGTGAAGAAAGGAAGATGTTTAAATCATAGAGTCAGAGATCTTTTTGAGGAAGCGGCTTTGAGCAGAGACCTAAAGGATGAGACTAATCATATTCTAGAAAGAAAGAACAGCAAACGAAACAACTTGGAGGCTGTAAAAACTTCACTTGCTAAAGAAACCAGCTTTGGTTTCAACAGAGCAATTCAGAGGATGTGCTAAATTAAATAATGACTCCTCATCCCTACAACCTGTAAATACTGCCTTATATGACAAAAGGGACTTTGCAGATGTAATTAAGAATCTTGAGATGAGGTAATTATTCTGGATTGTAAGGGTAGAATATACTTGTAATCATATGTATCTGTATAGCATGGAGGAAGAGGAAGATTTGACTACAGAAGAGGGGTAGGAGATATGAAGGAAGAGGTTGGAGTGGTGTAAATAAGGGTCAACAGCTAAGGATGCAGGATGCAGGAAAAGGCAAGTACTTAGATTCTTCCCTAGAACCCCCAGAAGGGCCAAACCCTGCTGATACCTTGATCATAGCTCAGTGAAACTGATTCTGGACTTCTGACCTCCCTCACTTTAAGATAACTTTGTGTTGTTTTAAGCCATTATGTTTGTGGGAATTTGTTACAGTACTAATAGGCTACTAATGCAGAGAAAAATGGCAAAAAAACACAAAAGCTTAGAGAGGTAGCAGGTACCGGATCACTTGAGGCACTGTAGAAGGATAATAGTGAAGAAAAAAAAGGTTCTCAGAGGCTTCTACTAATACTCTAAGCAGCAGATGGTGATGAGTTGGATGTGGGTGGTAGTGGTGGTGGTTGAAGTGAGGGAAAGTTTCAGGCACCGGCTAAATTTTGAAGTGGAGTTGGCAAGACTTGTTGATGGTGGGGATGTATGGAGTGAAGAAGAAAGCCATCCAAATCCCTAAAGCAACCAGGTGATTTTGCATCATTCATGAGAGATGGTTAAACTTACACAAAGACTTGATCACTGGTGGAAAGAAAATCAGAATTCATATTTTGCCCATGTTCAACTATAAGCAGTGGAGTCTTTAAATGTCCGCTGATAGGTAACAAAGACTAATTTAGAGAATGACCAGGGACAATGAGGATGATACTCTTTTATATTCCCAATCCCTATGGGATACTTGAGAGATACAGCATAAAAGACAAAAGATAAGAAGGCTACCCCAGGGATTACATATTTTCTTAAAATGTATTAACTAAACAATAAAAGCTACCCATCCCATTATTCCTTTTCATTTTGTTAAAAAATGTAAAATTAGATCTCATCTTTCTCTCTGTCCAGTTTCTTTACAGATAAAATGACTAACATTCACTGAGAAATTAAATTCAAACTGACATGTGAAGTCTAAGAAGAATACTGGCAGACAAAAATAAAGGAACAACACAGAATACTAAATTTAAAACATGAAAGTACTAATATCTAATTTATAGGGCTGAGCATCAACGAAAGCGTAAGTGAAAATCAGTACCCTCACAGAATAAGAAGGTAAATCAAGGCACCATTTGGAACTTCAAGTGTTCTGTATGATAGCTAACTTTAATCCCCAAAGCATGATAATTTCTGAATTCCATTGATGTAAACATTTCAGAAGAACAATATAAATTTAGCACTATAAAACTGAAACTTCTAAAAAATACTAATGACAATATTACTGACAGGAATACTAAATACTAAGTTTACCCCCACTTACCAAGAGTACATGATTTTTCTACCAATATTCAGCTGTCTCTTAATTCTGTCACTTCATTGACTTTTCAAGGTTAAGCCATGGGCATCTATAAACAATACTGCATATCATAAATCATCCTGGAAAAGCACTGGTGTTTTTTAAGCCTATCAGATAGTACACAATGTTTTAGAACAGCAGAACAAAGCTAAACTAATTTAAATGTCCATAAATCACTGTCTTGTCTTAGTAAATATTAATATCATATATTAAGAGACAAAGACAGGGAGAAACATAGAATAAAAAAAATTTCAAAAATACATCGAATAACTTATTAAGCATACTTTGGAGATTCACAATGATTGCTTCTTTAATTTTTTTGTAAGCCATACATAAAATAATAGTAATAACAATTTGAGGAAGAAAAAATGGTCATATTTATGTGTGTGTGTGTATATATATGTATATGGGTATGCTTTTAATGCTACTCATGTGTGTGTGTATATATGTATGTGTATATATAGGTACATATATGTGTATATATGTATGTGTATATATGTACACATATGCATATATGTATGTGTATATATACATACATATATACATACATGTACATATATATACATACATATACACATAAATTCACTTTCAATAAATCCATTATCAATTTCTTAATATGGTTGTATATAACACCCAATAGAGATAAAATCCTTACTGATATGTATGTATGTATGTATGTTTATCAGTAAGGATGTTTATCTCTATTGGGTGTTATATACAACCATATTAAGAAATTGATAATGGATTTATTGAAAGCGAAAGATTCTATGGGAATCTTTTTAAAAGGCAGAATCAAAAGATTACAAACTATAAAATTATATTTATGACAAGAAATATTTATATAATTGGAAAAGGCAAAAAATATGGGGACAGAAAATGAATTAGTGTTTATGTGGGCTGTACTGGGATTGGGGGAGGGATTGACTACAAAGAAACTGGAGAAAATTATTGGACTGATGTGGTGATAGTTACATAACTGTTTTATACATTTGTCAGACACATTAAATACTGAAAAGGGTGAATGCTACTGCATCTAAATTATTTCTCAATTAAACTGATATTAAGAAAAGAAGTCAAATAAATATAAATGTCGTTTGAATGTTGAAATACTATAGATTTTGTTCTAGAATTCTGGAAATTCTAGAAATAAATAAATATAATTTATTTCAAAATATAAATTTTCAGCCTTATCAAATCTTTCTTCAGAAATCCAAAGCTAATATTCAAAAATAGCTCATTTACATTTGACCCTAAGGCTAACACATGCAAAAATTATATGAAAGAATGGAAAATTGTTCCAACTTTTTTTTAATTTAGTTTTGAATGTGTTGAGGTAAGCAAAACAAAATAACAACATTGTGGTTTAGCCAAGTGATAAACGTTACAAAAACATCAATAAAACCCAACGTAGATAAAGCCAGTACAAACACTTGCAGCTAGAAAAAAAAATGCAACATGAACTTCGCTTCTCAGTGGCTAGCAGCATTTTCACAAAATATAATTTTAGTAATAGAAGTAGGAATATATTATATTACTTCACATTATATTCTCTTTAATATAATGTAAAGTGAAATGAACATTGACTGATGAGACAGGTGGCTCACACCCATCTGACTGCTCAACCTCTGGTTTGGCTTTTGAAAAGTCTAGAGGCTACTTCATTTGAGGCATTTTGTCTCATTTGTCAGAGGTCATTAACCCTGTTTCATTATTGACTGCTCCAAAAATGAGCAGGTCATACTAAATTTGTTTTCATATATAAACAACATCTCAGAATTCTCAAAGTTAATAAATATATTCTAATTAAATATAACACAAACTAAAGATGCAATATTAATAAATGCATATTCATACACATTGAGCACATATAATCAAAAGTATCATTTATATTTACATTATGAGAAAAGATTAAGAAATTAAGTATGAGTTATGAGCCAGTGGGAATTTAAATTAAGGCCTGTTGCCTAATTGTAGCTGTCCATATAGTGAATTTTTTAAGTCATTTCTATTAAATTCAAAATGTATGAATTTTAGATATTTCAATTTAACCATAGCCAATAAATATGTAAGTCAACTCAGGATATTTTAAATAAACAGGTACATGGCTGATTATTTTTCACAATTGCAAAAACAACTTAAAAAATTTCAGGGGGTCTAGAAAGAGAAGGAAAGAATGAATGAAAGGTGATTAGTATACAAGTGAATGAGATCAGATAATATGTATGTTAAATTTTAACTTTTTAAATTTTATATTACACAAATTTTGTACCTGGGGCACAAGTACCAAACTGAAAACACTAATAGAAAACACATAAAATGTGAACAGCTGCAGTTATTAAAAAGATCCCTTAGGGTAGGTCAATACACAGACATGAGTTTATATCATAGCTTGTTACATACAGACTCTAGGAGGCTTAAGGGAAATATGAGTTATAGAGAATCAGGCTCTCCATGGACAGATGCATCTACAGATAAGATGAAAATTAATTCTTGGGCAGTAGCATCTCTTTCTGTCATACTGATCTTTGGTGCATACTAGGTTGTTGACTTGAAAGGTATACTATTATTTCTATTGCCTTGTGTGCGGCACTTTGCATTTTGAAAATACATCCAAGATCTCTTTTTTGTTTCTAGCTAAAAATCTCTTTAACATTGACAGTGTACTGCATGAGATGTGGCTTCTGGACACCAATCTTTCCTAGAAATTAAGCTGCACTAAGCAGGCATTGTTTTACTTATCTTTCACATTCTGAATTTTTACAAGGGAATTCCAGAACGATAGCAGCTGTGACAAGCATACTAATTTGTATTCACCATTTGTGTTTATTAGCTGGCTTAAGGAAGTGAGTCAGGAAGATGACACTGACATAAACAGAAATAAAACCTGGATGTCACATGGTGTCATATTAAAGCCAAGAACATTTAAAAAGCAGAACAGCCTAATCTTCAGTAACCTCTATTTAATTTTCATAAATAGAATTTCATCTCAAGCACCAAATTAAAACTGAGACTGAGAAATGAGCCTGTATATTAAGATCTGTCCAGATGAATTGTTGTCACGATAAGTTGCTGGTTTTTAACGTCAGATTTACAATGTGAGTCACCATGTTAGTGTATTAGAGTTACAATTAGTGGGGAACAACTAAGTTTGAATTTTACCCTAGTATAAGAACATGACCCTGAGCATCTGGGACAGCACTGCTTACAGAATCATAAGTCACTAGTGTAATAAAAATTTCAGTGGAAAAAAAAGCATCAAAAGCTCTGCATAATTCCTTACAATATATCATTTTTTTAGGGAATATAACATTGGGAAATGATTTCAAATACATTCCTTGTCTTTTCATCCTGCATTGGGTACAGACCAAAACACAGGAGGCCACTACAATTTTCAGAGTTAAAGGATGACAGCAACTAATCAACTGCCTAAAAAAAATTTCTCTTTGACATAATAACACTACAACCAGGGAACATTGCTAGCTGAGAGGAACAAAATTCAATTCAAGATAAAAAAAAAAGGATTATAAATAAAAATCGTATTGTTTTCAACAGAACTGAAATTTACAATAAATTTATGTGATATAAAATTGTATAGAGTTGAATTTACTCTATTTAATGTAGATTAATAACTGAAACAGAATTAGAATATTCTTACATTCAATGAGGTATCTAAAATATATTGCAAAAATTTAAATCCTTTAACTCTTTAAAATACCATACGTTTTTTCCTAAATTTTATCTTGAATGATGATAAATTATAATAGTGATTAATCATTTATAGACATTTATGAAAAATCAAATGTCTACAAAAATGAATATTTTATAGAAATATTTTTCACACTCATCTATATATGGGTATATTGAGTATACACATTGACATATATTCATGAATAAGTATATTTAGAATGAGCAACAGTTATCCATTTACAACCTCACTATATATTTTCCTCCATATGGGAGGATACCATTTGGATAAGTTTAGATTATAATGCATAAATGCCTTTCCCAAATATTCAATAAAACAAAATTTAAAATGTATATTTTTTCCATGATTGGAATTTTATAAAATAGCTATTAATATCAATTCAGAGATGTTTAACCATTAGCTTAAATTAGATGATTACCAAATGTTTCTCTGGTTCTATGCACTCCCAGATCTCAAGCCACTATGATGTGACATCAGTGATACACTGATCATACAGAGAACTGAACTTATTTCTACTACCCCCTGTATTCCTCTTCTACTACTTATACTTGTTGATGGAACCAACATGCCCCAAATTGCTCTGGCTCAGAATCTTAGTGTTCCACCTCTTCACATCACAAAAGAATCAGTTGCCATCTCTATTTCCATCCCAAAATTTTCCTTTTTTTCCATTCCTATTGTCCCTATTTTAAATCGTATACTCTAGCCAACAAATATTTCTGCTTCCTAACAATCCTGTACATTAATGTCAGGTAAATGTACCTTGAGGAGAGCTATGCTGCTCTAATTTAGCTACTCTAATGTTGTTACTGATTTCTCAGAGTAATATTACA
The DNA here is from genome assembly GCF_030222135.1 of Aotus nancymaae. Taxonomy (NCBI): domain Eukaryota; kingdom Metazoa; phylum Chordata; class Mammalia; order Primates; family Aotidae; genus Aotus; species Aotus nancymaae. Next base: position 6,455,433 of record NW_026988503.1, read on the forward strand.
GAATATGTCCTAACTTATGTTTTCTTTCTTTCCTTCCTTTCTTTTTTTCCTTCCTTCCTTCCTTCCTTCTTTCTCTCTCTCTCTTTCTTTCTTTCTTTACTCTTTTTAACAAAATGAAACGGAAACTCTTCATTGGAGTCCATATCTTGTTCACACTGATACCTTTGACTTCTCTTGGTCCTTTATTTGTATTTCTATATATGTACATTCAGCTTGTTTTCAATCTGACATGCCAACTTCTCCATAGCATTTCATCTGATCCTCTTTCCACCCCAAGGCAGAGGATATCCTAACACTGTCTTCCTCACTCATTCTGTGCCTCTCTGGTGACCAGCATATCATTCTATTTTTTCTATACTGACAGTGTAGCTGTCCTTCTCATTTACAGAGTGGAATCACATTGGAGGTGGGCACAGTTTCTCACCTTTGTAGTCTTCACAATGTCTAAAAGATTATATTTACCAGGGCATGTGATAGATACCTAATTATTAACAGGTGAATAATTGAAATATAGAGATTTTTACAGTTCTCCCTATTTCTTCCTATAGTTTAAGTTAACAACTTCATGCAGAAAAAAAGGCACAACTGTGTGAGTGAAGTTATATCAAATGTTTACAAAATAGGCCTTTATGAGTATATGATCATTAGTTTTCAGATTTAAACCTTGGACAGGAAGAATAAAGCAGTTTTATAAATTTGTAATTTAAGCAAATTATTTCTTGTGCTATGTCGGAAAATATGGACAGTGGCCAATCAGTGACAGAAATGACTTGTCTATGACCTGTGCTGGTTGAATAGCTAATAATGAGCTGGCAAAAACTGAAGCTCATTGAACCTGCTACCAAAATATCTGTTTCTTGGGGAGAAAAAATTTATGTAGAGTGAAAACAATCAAATTTTATAAATCAACTTTTTACAATATGGCACACTTTATATATACATAGACTTTATACTTTGATAGCCCCTCAACATTTGTTTGACAATTTATCCTGAATATAATTTTATATAACTGTGGTCTTTTTTTTTCTTTTCTTCTTTTTTCAGATGGAGTCTCACTTTATTGCCAAGGCTGGAGGTCAGTGGTGCAATCTCGACTTACTGCAACCTCCACCTCCCAGGCTCAAGCAATTTTCATGCCTCAGCCTCTCAAGCAGCTGAGATTTCAGGCGCCTGCCACCACAACCAGCTAATTTTTGTATTCTTAGTATAGACAGGGTTTCGCCACGTTAGCCAGGCTGGTCTCAAACTCCTGACCTCAGGTGATCCACCCACCTTGGCCTCACAAAGTGCTGGGATTACAGGCATGAGTCACCACACCAGGCCCCTAATGATCTTTTGGCTTATGAACTTTGAGAGGAATACATATTATACAACTGTACCTCAAATTATAATTTATAGAGACTTAAATTTTGTAGACTCTCAGAAAAATACTAGAATGCTTTCAAACCCTTGGACATTTGCTTTGAAGGAAGTACAATGTAGTATATTATGTTGTTCATATATGTAGCTATTATATACTAACTGTAAGATGCCAATTCATTGCACATTAGGGAGTCTAAAAATTAACCTTTCTGGTTGTCTTTCAGCTAGAACACTCTATGAAAAGAAATACAGCAAAGAGTCAAAATCCATAACCTTTACTTAAATGCCACTAATATTTAAATACATCTGTAAGTGAAGCTTCCTACTGATCCACTTAACACTTCAGCAAAAGGCTAATGAACCACAGAATGCTTTGTGCTCCTCTTCCTAACCTGGATGCTACGTTTAAGAGAATGCTCTCTTCTAAGTTACAGCAGGAATACTCTTTAATTTGAGGTCAGAAAATATCTGTCTACTTAGCTAACTTGCAAACTTAAAAACAATAACTTAAATCACTGGGACAGCTCCACAATCATTACAGAAGTATATTGACCTGTGCAGGCTTTACTGGGCTTGGGTCTATGGAGAGACAGAATCCAAGGACAAGGCCTGGTATGTCCTGAGGACTGACTACCAAATTGACATATTCACTAAAGACAATTGCCAGCCAGGCTTAGTTCCAATGGGAAACAGTTTCCTCTGGCAGCTTTTAAAGTCTGTTTTTGTAGGAAATTGCCTCTTGGAGCATATAAAGCTAATTCATGGCGGTTCCCAGAACTCCCGCACACCCGGCTGGAGCTCCCCTGTGGACTAGGCTGTCTTGTTGACATAATCGAGCTCGGCTCTTGGCAAAGCTCCAGCTGTTTGTGTGGAGCCAGTCAGATTAGACTGAAAGCCTCTAAATCTTCCAAAGTGTCCCCAGGAAGGGAATATAAAATGGTGATGGTGGTATGGCAAGACCCAGGGAACACAGCAAAGTCACGACATTTGTATTTGGGTCTGTCATTGTGATTAAATAACACAGAATTTGTTAGTAGATTTAGCAGAGGTCACGACACAAAAGTGATGGATCATCTGTAGTTCTATTTTTGCCCACTGAATCTGTATTATGTGCCGGGTTAACTTTTCTTTGGGGATTTATTGTGGCTACAAAAAGTGTCCTTCTGCTAACCATCCAACAATTTTTTTATGCTAGAATGCCTATAAATATTTGAATTAATACATTTGCAACCAATGGACTTTATTCTTTGGCACAAAAAATATTAGAAGACTGTCATATATTATAAAATTGAAAGAGAGGACTGCTTTTGACTATCCTCTCCCTAATCCATTTAATACATACTTACTAAAGAAGATTTTCAAGGGCAAAATTTGTTATTTACCTTAATTATAAAAAGCAAGGATGAAAAAAGCTTAAATATGACCCTAGACATTTAATTTGAGATAAAAATTAAAAATCAAAAGCATATCAATTTAAAATATAAAAGAACCAGCATATCTTTTTGCAGGGGTGAGAAATACTGAGGTTTGAACATTAAAGTAATATTAAGTGAGTTGGAACATCAGAAACAAAGAAAACAGCAGCTGTACACAGAACAGATAGAAATAAAAATGAGAAAAACATTTAGTCACATGAGAAAACAAAGTTGAAATAAAGTGTATATTTGTTTGAATTTGATATTGTTCACAATAGTGGACAGTGAAGTTCAAAATGATTTCTCTTATACTTTTGATCTCTCTTTCTTAATAATCCAAATCTGACATGAGACCTCTCCCCAATGGTTTAGGATAAATTTGAGGACAGAAGATTCGATAATCTTCATGTTATCCAAATTTTACAAATTGTCCTTCTTTCATCATTTCCTTCCTTATTTAAATATTATTTTCATGTAATTTTTTAAAAAAATACATAATATTCCTTTTGTTTGAAATGTCTTGCTGATACCTAGTTTTATCTGCCTATCAAACTTGACTCTTGATAATTCCATTCAATTTCCTTTCTTTGATATAGCTTCACCTGAACCCTATATTTAACAGGAACAGAAGTTAAATCTATTCTCTGTGCACGTATATCAGCACTAATTTCACTAAGTGGTAACGTTTACTTTTAATCTGTGTTATCCAACAGAAACTGAGCTGTTTGAGACTAGAAATGCCATTTTCCCCAACTTTTGCTACATTTTTGAGTTTCTAGTCCTTTGTGGAATTTGAGTAATGTTTCCTAATAAATCCATCATTGACTTGCCTTGTTTCTGACTTTCCAGTTGCTACAATTGGTGGGTAAAAGTAAAATTCTGGATCAGATTTTCTTTTCTTGAATTCTAGATCTCTGATGTACGATCTGGAATAAGTCACTTTTTTGAGCTTCAAAACACTCCTATAAAATAGTCTACCTCATGTAGTTCACCAGAGGAATAACAGTGCTAAAGTACAAAATTTGCCTAGAAAATCTCTGGGATTTAAAATGTGCCCAATAAGTGCTAAAAATCTGCATCCTCCCCATCACCTCTTGTCAGCATCCACGTAAGAGACCACCTGTGTGGAAACAATGAGGATTTCCTTGACATATTGTCTCATGCATGGATGGAATTGCTAGGTTATAGAATATGCTGAATTTCTGAAGGTCAGCTGCTTCAGCTTGCACTTTTGAGGTATACTCTTAGTGAATGCTTTTTATTTTTAAATTTGTCTTCCTTAATTCCAGAATCTCTCCAAAATGAGTTCTCCTTTGAGTTTCTCTTCATTTTGTACTTAATAAATACTTACAGAGCATTTAAAATATGCCAGGGCCTTTTCTGAATGTTCTGCAAGTGTTAATTCACTTGATCTTCATGAAGTAAGGTATTATTAGTGGCTTTTTTTTACAGTGGAGAAAAGTGAAGAACGAAGAAGTTAACGGACCTGCCCAAACTGAGGCAAAAATATATGGTGGGCCTAGAGCAGTCAGGTTCCAAAGACCCTGCTCAGGACCCTGTGCTCTGTGCCACTCAGTTGTTCTGCCTTTAGACTCTTCCATTTTAAAGTCTTTACTGCCCTGCTTTCCTTTGCTCTCTTTTTCTGGTCCCTGTCTGCTTCCCTTCTCCAAATCAAGTAATGAGGAAGAGAAGGAGGAGAACAACACTGTGTAGGGGACAGAAAACTTCCATTTCTTTCTGTTAAATGCTGCTCTTCTCTGATGCCTACTAAGAACAAGCACAAAATATTTCAATTCTTTATGCCCAAATGACTTTCTCTTTAAATAACAACCTTTCCAGTCACCTGTGTGTAACTATGAGGTCTTGGTAATATTTTCATCAAATAGGCTTAAAGGAGATAAAAGCACTTCCCAGGCAATAGAGTTATAGGACACAACTGCCAGACACACACCCAAGGGAATGAACGCAGGGTTTCTTCCTCTCCAGTTTTAATCAAAGAGTGCCGGGAAATGCGATGGTAATAAGAAGATGATGTAAATGAAATTGAATACTAAATTTCCACTGAAATGTAAAGAAAAAAATTAAACATCAAAAATTAAAATTAAAGCATAAAAAATTTAAAATGAAATTAATCCACTATGCCAAATTTTCCAGTTTTGTACTTTGTACCATGACTTCCAGGTTTCTAAATATGTATTCATGTTACAAAACATATGTTTCATTCCACAGTATTTTTTTCTCCCCTTTAGTTCTTCTGTAAACTTCAACAACTCACTATAGTCTAACTGGAAAGCTATTTCCATTTTCTTCTTTAAAGGCCTCTTCGGGTACACAGCAGACATTTGAGACCTGTAGGCCAGCAAAATCAACTGAGTAGTACCATGCATGTTAAACTTTATATTTGCAGAAGTATTTTTATTTCACTTAATCTTTAAAAATATTCAATTCATTTAAAAAAATCATTGTCAGTACAGATTTATTTGGGAAAAAGTAAGTTCTGAATTTTTTAATAAATAAAATAAATACTTCATACATATTCATATACCCACTAACATAATGTTAAATTTAGCCAGGTTTTCGAAAGAGAACCTGCTCTGATATTAATAGCTAAAATATATTCGATATATTTTACAACCTTTTGTTCTACTTCATTAAAATTAAACCAATATTAACACAATTTTTCATACTAGCATGAAAAACTGTAGTACATAAAAATCCATGTGAATGTTTGCATTTTAATATTACAATTGAAATAAAATGTATGAGTTTATAGCCATATCTTATTACAAACATAGCTAAATATAAGTGCTGTGATTTTATTCTTTTTTTCATTTAAAAGGAAAACATGATGTACTAGAATTATTTAGAGCAACTCATTTCTCTCTTTTGCTTATAATGGATGATGCACTAATCTCTAGTAACAGACTTTTATTCAAAAGGGAGAAATGATCACTTTTAAAACAATGTCACTTATTTAAATAATTCAGAACCAAAAAAAGGCACTGCAAATACATTTTGAACTACTGCAAAGAAACTAACTCCTTCAAATGATTATCCAATCTGTGCTTTTGTAAACTACAAAACATAATAATAAAATTTTAATCAGTTTCCTAATACATTTTGTATAAACATTATTTATTCCAAAGACAGAGTATTAAAAAAAACTTTAAAAGCAATATATTTAAAAAGTTTCAACATATTTATGTTCAAAAATATCATCTGAAGATATATATTCTGAAGATATATTTAAATTATTATGTAACTTATCAATGTGCAACAATCACTTTGTATTTTTATATCCAACTAGACATCTCTCTTTCTTGGACTCCAGATTCTTGCTGCTGAAAAATTACCTTACATTGTCTCTAGATATTTCAACAGAATTTCCAAGATATGATGTCCGAATTTTTAAAAATGTATCCCCCAAATCTGTTGTTTTCTTTTCCCTAGTGTTTTTCCTCTTTTACTAATGGCAAAACAGTTCTAGTCAGTCAGGCTACAGACACCTAGGTCATTTTCTAGTTTTTGCTTCATACTTCACAGAGTGAGGTGGCAAGTCACAGCAGTTATGCCTCTGAAACGTCTTCCAGTGTGATGGTACTTGCAGCGGCCTTTGCCATTTTCTTCTTCAACTCAGGTATCTTACCTGCATATTTTAACAACCTTTATCTTCACCTACTGTCTCTACTTCTGCATCTTTAAATGTGCTCATATCATATCATCAATCATTTTTCAAAAATTCCTCTGATACCATCAGTCATGCAGTCCTCTGCCCCAGCTAGCTAATTAGCCCTTCATATCTCCACCAGGGCTTATAGTTCTGATGCACATCCTAAAACCCTTGACTGGTGTGCTATCACACCTCCAAACACTTGTCAATTATTTTTCCCTCCCACCCTAGTCTGCACATTCTCAGAGATTGCCTGGGGTTCCAAAAGAGAGCTGAAAAGAATAGTTGGAACTATGAAGCCATCATCCATTATATTTTCTGGTTCACAACTATTCAAATATTTTTCTTTCATATTTTGCCTTCTGGATCTGACTTGATGAGATTTTTGCCTAAAATGTCTTAGTGCCACGGACATTGCATTTGGGCATCACACTTCACCTGAACAGGTTGTTGGCCATTCCTAGGATGTGGTCAATTCCCCTAGTCCTTTTGCTGCTCAGTTCACACCATCTCTTCCCACAATAGTCAAGTCACTGAGGGCCCTATATACCCATACAAAAGTCTGTCAAGCACTATTTTTAAAAATCTAGCACCATTTTCTGAATACTGAATACATACTCTAGTATAGAATCAACTACTCCAAGATCTTTCATATTACATTAGATAGTATTTCTTTTCATAGCAAAAACTCTGGCTCTTGAATTAAGTTGTAAATAGAATTAGACGACTTGGAGATTCCTTTTGCATTTGCAAGTATTTAGAAAATAAAAAATATAGTTAAATAACTGAAATACATCTTGATTTATTCATGGGCATTGATATGTTTATGTAAGGTTAATTATTCTATCAAAATAATTTAAAATAATTTGACCAGTGAAGTATACAGAGAACCCTGTTTTATTTAACGAATCTATCTTATGGTGTAAACCTTACTATATAGAATCATGAAACAAAGTTAAAGAAGAAGCATTCTATATTAAATAACTACTATAATTTTACATTGATATGTGCAGCAAAAAAAGTACTTGTAAGGAGGCGAAAACCTAAAATGTTGAGAGAATGGGAGTTGTGCTATAGGAATGGCTCTGATTTCACTCTAGTAGGGCAGTTTTTCCATATGCCACGTTGTGTGTTTCTGTTGTACATCTGTTGCATGACAAACATAAAATGGTTGGGTTCACTATCAATTATAGGCTGGAACAAGTAAGATTTCAATTACATCAGGAGAGCAAAACAGCTGGGAAATTCCCGAAGGGAGGTGCAAGAACCAAGGGGGTGAAGCAGGCATCATAATGGTACATTGCACACTACTAATTAGAGAGCGATGAAGTCAAGTTAAAAGAAAATATACCCCTGGATGCTCTGTTTTGTAAAATCCATTTGGGTACTGAAAACGGTACCTCAGTGGCTTGTATCTCTGAATTCTCACGTAATTGTTGCCTCATGAGCACCTTAAATAAAAACTCTAGCATGAAGGTAGTTATTTTTTAAAGATAATTGATTTTTCAAAAAATAAATTTGATTAAATCTAGGCATTTATATCCAAATTTATTAAAAGATATTTAATAAAATATCCAAATTTATTAAAAGATAGCTTTAAAAGGTAGCAACATTTAAAAATGAAGACAGTTATGATAATGAGTTTTACAATAGCCTACAGTCACCTAAATATAGGCACATATAAAAGTCTTCTTGACAAACATATTTATGAAAAAATCAGGGATCATTCTACTACTATGTATACTGCATGAAAATTATGTGAGTTCCCCCCACGCTTGTTTTTTATGTTTAAGTGAACTATCAGCTGTGCAAATTCAAACAGCATAATATGCTATTGAAAATAAATTCTTTTTTCACATAGTTAAGATCTAGGAATGTAACTAAGAATTAGCTATCGGTTATAAAATGTCGGTACAATTTAAACAGCAAATTTTCTCTATAGTTTTCATATTCAACATATTTTATAACAACAAAGAAAACAATGTAATAATTTTAAAATAATGCCATATTTGAAAAGTCTGATCTATAACCCACTCCATCCACTTTTGTTGAGGATTCACTTTTGTTGAGCTATGTGAATATCTTGTATAATAACAATATCAAATGTAATAACAAAAAAATTTTGACAAATGTTAATGGAAACACTCTAATGTTTACTTTGAAGCTCAAAAATGGCTGCTATGAAATGTGCGGGGTTTAACATAAATGTGAAGTTTTATTTGTGGTCCTCCTACAATGACTCTATTGCTCTATTTTTCCTACTAGAAAAGTATTTGGGGAAATATAAAAATCATGGCATTAGTTCAGGTGAAAGTGATTATGGGGCCAGTTAAGACAATGTGAGAAAAACTATGACATTCTAAAAGAAGTTACAGATGACAGAAAACAGCTGAAGGTTAAGATGAGGGGAGGGAGAACCTAGCATAACTCTAGGATTCTTAGCTTAGGAAATTAGGAGCAGAAAAGGTAGAAAAGAAAGACAGTTAAATAGGAATATTAGCATGGACCTATATAGGCACGGAATATGATATTTTACTGTCATCAAATGTAGCTTCATTTAACTTCTTAGTTTATAATTATTTTTTTCCTTAACTTTTATTCTACATGGTATGGTCATTTTTGAAATCCAATAAATTCTCATGTAGTTACCTTTAGGTTGGAGAGCAACATCTGCTACAAAATAATTTACCTATGACCTAAGTCTGATTTAAACATTATATTGAAAAAGAAAATGTATTTCCCTTACTTCCTCTCCCAATGTAGACACAGTAAATTAATTCTAAATGTGGTTCAAATCCCAGTTCATGAAAGCTACCTGCATTGAATAGAAAAGTACAATTCTTGGCCCCTCTTCCTCTCTTCACCCTTTTCTTTTGAAACTTTTTTAGGCTTTGTATGACAGTTCCAAAAATGCCCAGCATGGGTCTCATTGAGGATTTGACCTCTTTTAGCCCCCCAAAATCTGTGTTATTTTCCTCATATTATAGAAATAAGGACACTTAATCTCTTTTCTGGACTTAGAATAGCATAAAATTACTTCCAATTTGAGAATAAAATGACAAAATAGCATCAATTTTATATACATCAGTGTTTTTGTAATGATGCTAACTGTTAATCCTAAGGTTTCAAAGATAAGAATAAAATATTATTTCCGATTTTGGGTAATGGGAATGAAAAATTATAAAACTATTACAAGCACAAATGAAGAGGGAAAGTAATGAATTGGATGAGGGTGAAGGGAATGATTTTCTTTTCAGATCTGGTAGTGTAAGATGTCTCTCTAACTCAGATGTATAGGAAGGAATCAGTCAGTGTTTCAAAATTAAATTCAGAAACATACCCAGCCTCTATGGAAACCAGGAAAGAAGGGCTCTGTATGACAGGCAACAGCAAAATGCAGCTGCTGAGATTGTGTGTGTAGCCAAGTGCCACTTCACTCTTGATCTATGTTAAGCTGACTGAAGGAAGAAAATCAATTACTATCAGCAGTGAACTTCAGGTAGACCCAGGTTTAAGATGCCAGCTACACACAGGTGTATGCCCTCAGCAGAGATAATTCTGACTGAACCTTCATTAAGAAGGAGTGCTACTGTATTCCCTGCTTTGAGATTTAAGTGGTTGTATTTTACGTGTAGACAGAGACAGATGGAGAAACCCAAATATTGTAAACCTCCCAATATCACCAACAAAAACATATGCCTTTACTAGTTAAAACTTTTCTAAAAGATTAGGTCTCTTAAAGGAGTATTCAACTATACATATGCACATACATACACACACATATATACATGCACACATATACACATTACAAAATGCTCTGGTGAACAGTCTAAACTTACTAAAATCTCAAAGGCCACATGTATTGAATATTTGCTGTTGCCTGCAGACTGGAATCCAGTTCATTTATTTTACTAACCATGTCCAAATTTGCTCTGGACAGACTTCTTTACTTTCAGTCTTTGAATCTGAGGCCAAGGGCAGGCAAGGCCCATTAGAAACAGCACCTTCTGTCCTCACAGACACTAATATTTGTTCAGGGATGGCCATGTGGCTCATTTTTATAAGGAGATGGGGTGAATATCACAGCTGATGTGTGTATTCTGGACAACACTGCATGTTGAGAACATATGAGCTGGGCCTACTTCTGGGGCCCCATAGCAAAGTTTTCAAAGGAACAATCCAGAGGAATGAGGTGAAGAGATAGTACCTGGTGTGACACTGTCTGGCTCTTAAGTGAATGTACATCCAAACTACAAGTCAACAAATGTACTTATAAATACCCTTTTGGGGTGATATCATGTTTGTAAATAAGTGCATTGGTGGTTTAAATCACCAAACTTACTTCTGTGGTGTCCAATGCATGATGGAACTAATAGACCTGACTCTAAAATTTAACAATACTTGACTTTTTAATACATTTTTCAAGAATATCTGAGCAACTACTGACAAAATGAAAAATGAGGAATTAATAGTATGTGAAAATCTGTGATTCAGTTTAGATCTCAATCTGGTTAATTTAGAGAGGAAACCCTACAAGATTCAAATTACGATTTAATCCTGTATTTGATTTGATTTTCCAAATTCCTCATATTCAACACTATACACAAGTTTGGTTTCTAGTTTGAATCAATGGATAAAATTTCAGAGAAATAAGACAAGAATAAACTCCAAACACTAAATGCTATAAAAGTCCCAAAATTGGCCAGGCACAGTGGCTTACACCTGTAATCCCAGCACTTTGGGAGGCCGAGGTGGGTGGATCATGAGGTCAGGAATTCGAGACCAGCCTGGCCAGCATGGTGAAACCCTGTCTCTATTAAACATACAAACAATAGCTGGGTGTGGTGGCAGGTGTCTATAATCCCAGCTACTCGGGAGGCTGAGGCAGGTGAATCATTTAAACCCAGGAGGCGGAGGTTGCAGTGAGCTGAGATCATGCCATTGCACTCCAACCTTGGCGACAGGATGAGACTCTGTCTCACAAAAAAAGTCCCTAAAATTGACATAACCTAAGTGGCATATTAATCATAAGTATCCAGCCTGTAAGAATTCTTTGTAAAGTGGAGAATATCTAAAATTCATATTTCATGCAATGGTTGTTTTGTTAGAGAACAAATACCTCGTGGTGCCATGTGTCCATGCTTTTGAAGTAATTTAGTGCAAAAAATAAAAAGAAAATCCACAAAGCATTTCTCATATTTTTACAGAATCTTAGATAGTATGTTCATACTTTATAGGACACAGAAAATAAAATGTTAAGAGAAAGCCATGGGCATATTGTTACAGGAAACTTGGGGTGTTGCTTTGCTAGCCAGAAACCTCTATAGCCAGTGGTGCCTTTGCCTGAGTTTTGCTTGGGCTCACTGGGCTCCCTCAGGCTGACAGAATCTTATGCCTGCAAAGGGGGAGTGGAGCAGTGAGGGGCATGTGAGCAAATGAGCCTGGGTTCTAGCCACTGTGCACAGCCAGGCATGCTGGCTGTGGCAGGGTGGCTCTCTCCAGGAGCTGACATGGGCACTGGCTCCCTCCAAGGCTATGACTAGACCAGGTGTACTGCAAGCAGCTTCCATGGGCTGGCACTAGGGAATGCAGTGGCACCCAGAATCCTGGAGACACCAAGGACTACAGATGATGACCAATGATGGCATCACAGCCCTGGCTCAGGGAGCTCCTAGGTTTGGGCTCCCCATGGGGCCACAGCTCTTCTCTCCTTCTTGACGCCCACAACATGGCAAGCCCCGAAGACTGGAATGGCCAGGAGTGGGGAGAGGCTAGGCAGCGGGAGCAGGCATTTCTGAGCCTGCAGGGCAGGGAGGCTTCCTGGGTCCCTGAGAGTGCAGAGATGCCTGGGTCCACAGCCATGAGTTGAGTGGCTGTAACTGTGAATGGGAGGTCAGGGATCCTGCCTGCTCCTGACCCCCAAGTACACAGGGATGTCTGGATCCACAGCCACAGCTTGGGCAGTTGCAGCTCACATGCACCCAGGAGGATAGCACTCCTGCCTGCTCAGTGGAGGGCACAGTGCCAGCTGCACCTCCCCCACTGCAGCTGTCATCATGGCAGTGGACACTCCATATGAGCCACCACTGCCATCAATACTTTTGCCATAAGTTGTGGAACAATTTCCCCAAAAGGAAAATGTTAAGTTCTCAAACTCAATGTGTTCCTTATAGTTCAAAGTACCTTATAGCTCTGTGTATTATTTTACTACTACTACTACTACTACTACTACTACTACTACTACTACTGCCACCAAATAGTTACAATATGCATAAATACATGGGTCTTTCAAAACACAGATTAAGCTGGTAAATATGTATTTACATACTTCAAGTGGGGATCAGTACAATGATAGTTGATAATGTCATCCATGTATTTAGAGAGTTTAAAGTATGGATTATCAACAAGATGGGCCATAATACTTCAGCTGGGGCTATTACAATCCAGCATGTAAACACACATAGATAATGCAGGGAGAAAAAAGACCAAAAAAACAGCTTATATACAAGCAGTGAATTTAGGTTTTCTGGGAGCTAAATATAGGATACTGGCATATATTTAGAAAATGATTTGTAAAGAACTTGGAAAAAAATTACTAAACAGGTAATACCTTTTCAATAGTAAAATGTAATTTTGTTTTATCTAAATATACAAGGAAATCTCAAGTGTCAACAAAAGTTAGTTAACATATTTTGTTAATAAGCAGATTTCAATCTCACTGACTGTTAGAATATATGGATGCTTTTTTTCACTACTAACATGTTGAACCAGATGTTTTTATTCACCACCTAAAATACTAGAAGTTGAAAACATGCCACCTAAAATAATGTAAATATTTCTTTCATACTTTTAAAACCTTTATTTTAGGAATATGATTCTAAATTTTGCCTTGTGAGAGTTATTACATTTTCTTTATTTTTCTCTTGTTTTATATTTTATCTTCGCTTTTCTTCTCTTCCATTTCTTTTCAGAAATAAAATTATTATTCACTACATTAAGCTAGAGTCCCTTTATATCAGATGAATATCCATCTCTGAAAAACATAATCCTATGACTAAGAAAGTACAAAATCTTTAAACACAGAAAAATCATCAACAATTTTTAAAGTATACTTTCTTCTCCTTGATTTTCTGTGTAAAGGCTGTAATAGTAAAACTTGTTATGAAAAAGAACAGAATCTTCCTTTGGGCATTCTATCAGTCTCTCTCCTTTTCTCATAATACACACACACAGACACACAAACATATACACACACACACAGAGCATATTACTAAATTCAGTTTTTCCTGATAAATAAGATAACTTAATAAAAGCGATTTCAAAATTCAAATGAATGTTTTCCTGTATTTTTTTGAACAGGTAAATAAGTATTAGAAACTACACACGAAATAAAAATATGTCTAAATAACACATTTTCTAATTTAAATACACTAAACCTATTAAGTAGCCTCCCTTTTAGAAAATATTTGCATTAATGTTATCAAAAGATTGATTTAAAATTATTTTCATACACCTAAATATTTATTTAAAGTATTCAAGTTGCTTCTTTAATAAAATTGATTCCATAATAGGTTGTTTTCCTTTTTACTATGATTATAAGCCATTTTAAAGTAATAAATTTGCTATTTCATGCCCACAAGTTTTTATAAAATACATTTTTATTTGTATGCATTTAAGCTTCATGTCCTCCTTATCAAGGGGAATGTGGTCTAAGACCCCTAGTGGGCGCCTGAAACTGAGGATAGTACCAAACCCTATTTATACTATGTTTTTTCCTGTATGTACATACATAATAAAATTATAAGTTATACACAGTAAGAGATTAATTACAGTAACTAAGAGTAAAATAGAAAATCTAACAACATACTGTTCAATAATTTCACAAACAGAAGATTTATTTTTACAGTAGATCTTAGCAATCTCAGCACACTATTTTTTTCCTTATTAATTCCAGAGCTTTCACCTATTTACCTAAAAGGAAGCATTTCCTGATGAATTCCTGACATCACTACTCTTGAGTTTTGGGGGCCGTTATTCAGTAAAATAAAAGTTACTTGCACACAAACACTGTGATACCACAAGTTGATCTGCTAGTAAGTGACTAATGAGCAGGGAGAATATAGAGTCCAGAGACAGAAGATGCACACAGCAGGTGGGACGGAGCAGGACGGTGTGAGATTTCATCACACTACTCGGACACTGCAGTGTAAAATTAATTGTTTATTTCCAACATTTCCATATAATATATTCAAACAGTGGTTGACCATGGGTAACTGAACTGCAGAAAGGGAAATCTTTTATAAGAAGAGCTACTGTAATTATTTATGTATTTGTGTGTCTGTGTGTTTCTGTGTTTGTGACTGTGCTTATGTTTTCGGTTTGATTGTTCCAGCATCTCTGATTTCTTATAAGAAACACAAATCTCCTGTATTTCAGTGTATCTCTTATATTCAGTGGCCAAAAAGCAAGTAGCACTTGAATAAAAGATGTATTGCTTTTATTTAAAAGAATGATTTTCCCCTTCTATTTGGCTATATTATAAAAGAATATTAAAAGTATTAAGCTTAATAAAAATAAGCTATATTTACAATTTATGGAATATTTATAATTTAGACACAGCTAACATACTTTTAAAATTCTGCAATTATATTTTTCACCTCTGCTTCTGCTAAAACCAGACGAGATATCTTTCAGTGACCATTCACATTTTATTGTTTTCTTACATTACCAAATGAAGAAAATAATGTCATTTTAACTGTTTGTTAGGACTTAATCAATCAAACAGCTACACTTAAAAAGCAATAACCGCAGATCTTGAGTAGTATAATTTAATTGGTTTAATGTGGGAGTATTAATAAATGTTCATGCTCTGCCACTAACAGCTAAATATAAATAGCACTCTATAGCCGAAATCTTGCCATCAGTATGCAGTTAGGATAACATCACATACTCTGGGAACATGATTTCTAGAATGTATAAAAGAAGCCAAAATATTTTTTCATTGGTTATAAAGAGCTTACAGTAACTTCACTACCAAATATTCTCAGTGTGATCTCCTTTAAGTTAAAACTTCTAATAAATTAGCATTTTAGTATATGATCCATTTGTAGCAACTTTTATCATGTGTTCAAGTCATAACAATTGGATAGAGAAAGATTTATATTGCTTAATTTTTTCCATAGTAATATATTGATGATGTATGGTAATTTGACCAATATTACTATAACCACTACTACTAAGATGCAAAATACAGTGACATTCATCTATTCTGTTAAACCAGAAAGAATGTTTAATTTGGCAATGCAGATGATTTGGTTAAAATATAGGTTGCAAGACATTCTTCTTCAGGGTACATTGAATTTGATGAATTATCAGGTTTGTATCTCTATATGTGTTCTATGCGGTTCCATGTGATAAGACATTTATGCATGGTCATATATATATATGTGTGTGTATATATATATATAAACACATGACAATATATGATGTCTATGACAATCATAGATAGATAGATGATAGATAGATAGATGATACATAGACAGGTACTGCAAGTTTTACCTGGAAATCTTAGATAGATAGATGATAGATAGATAGATAGATAGATAGATAGATAGATAGATAGATAGATAGATGATAGATGATACATAGATAGGTATTGCAAGTTTTACCTGGGAATGCCTTTCAGGCATGAGTGGGATGGGAGAGCTTTGCCACTTTAAGGTAATGAAATTTAGGAAAATCAGTAAATCTAATATCTAGCTTCAGGGAAGAATGTGTGATTAAGTCATTTGGAGAAGGCAAAGAAGCAGAAATCAGAGGTATGGAATTACGACTCAGACTCAGTGCCAATGAGAAATGAAATTGGAAGAAGTCTCTGGTAATATAAGGAGCTACCAAAAGACACTGCTTTTAGCACCCATAAGTCTTCAAGAAGAGTTACCAAAAACAGACATTGCTGAGAATGATGACTGACCTTGGTGCTGGCACATTAGCATAAAGGGAATGTCAGGTCAGGCTGCATAGACGCCTGGGTACAACTGTTCTTCAGCATGCATCAGCCTTCAGGGAAGGAAAGGTCAGTCCCTAATGGCTACTTATTATCCTTGGGAAGAAATAGATAGTTGTTCTTTAAATTTTCCACTTACCAATTTCCTTTTTAGTGGCACAAAATTATAGTTGTAATAATACAATTATTGTTGTATTATAATATTACAACTATAATTTTGTGCCACTAAAACAGAGGTGCAGAAATCTTGACTGATTGCTCAAGAATACCAGAGTGACAACACTCGAGAAACATATTATTTGTTGGTAAGGAACAACTATCAGAAAGTAAGTTAAATTGGCCGGGCACGGTGGCTCACGTCTGTAATCCCAACACTTTGGGAGACCAAAGCAGCCACATCACCCGAGGTCAGGAGTTCAAGACCAGCCTGGCCAACATGGCGAAACCCCGTCTCTATTAAAAATACAAAAGTTAGCCAGATGTGGTGGCGGGCTGCTGTAATCCCAGCTACTCGGGAGGCTGAGGCAGGAGAATCACTTGAGCCTGGGAGGCAGAGGTTGCAGTGAGCTGAGATTGTACCACGGCACTCCAGCCTGGGCGACAAGAGTAAAACTCCATCTCAAAAAGCTAACAAACAAACAAACAAACAAATAAATAAATAAGTTAAATTAGCAACATAATAGAAAAAGACATTAAACAATAAGCCATAGTTATCATTTCCTTTGTTCAGAAAGTTATCTGATAAATTCAAAATCTATTGAAGCTTCACTTAAAAACAATAAAAAAATGATTTCTTCCCTTGCTGTGACAATATATTCCAATGATTAGCCCCCTCGTAATTGTTATTTTCCATTTTCAATGATTGCAAATTCTGATATGATTGTACATTGAGCTGAAGCATTAAACAAGTTTTAGCTCAAACAAAGGAATCAAACTTTACTGGAAATTTTTCTGTTTGAAAATACGCCCAGCTGATCTTTCAGATATCTTACATGGAGTCTTGTATTCTTCTCAAGTTACATCACAGTGTTAAATGCTTTGAAACAGTGTACTTACAGACAAGCTAGTCTTTGCTGAACTGAAGTTTTGGACCTCCTTGAGGAAATTCTGCCTCTGCCAACTTGCATATTTTCAAAGAAATGTTGAATTAAACCAATAGAAATTTGGTTTAGGTTCTTCTATCATCTTTTGAATATGAGGCAATGTACCTACTTTCAAAGAACTTGAAAATATAAAGTATAACAAAAGACAGGAAAGCATTTGAGAAACTCTTCTAAAATACATGCTGCCCTTAGACAACTTTCCTTTGAATTCTGCAACAAAAGCGTTAGTATCTAGAAATATTTCAACCTATTAGAGAAAAAAATCTCCTCTGAATGAATTGCAAAATTCTTGTCTGTATTATAAAGACTCACAAGCTCTTTAAAACAGAAATATGAATAAATTTATTAAGGACCTATTCAACATGTAACAGTAGGTTTATACAATGATGAATTGCAAAACTTCTCAAAAAATAAATTACTTAAAAAGAACAGTGATTTTCAAAAGTAAAATCTTTAAACTGTATGTCCATACTAAAAATATAAGAGTTAAATTACACACATCTATGGGAAGTATGTATTGTTTGATCATTAGGAGTTTAGATTCTGAAGGTAAACTGCCTGAGTTATATTTAACACCCACCCCCACCACGCTGTCTCACATTTTATTGACTCTGTGACCTTGAACAAGTTATTAGGTTGGTGCAAAAGTTATTGCAGTTTTTGCCTTTACTTTTAATAACTTACTCTAGACTTGGACTCTTTGACAACAAATGACTTATACTAATTTGTTTTAGGATTTCTAACACAACAAAAGGAGAATATATTAAAGTCATTTTCTTAGTCTGCTAAGAAACATGACAAAAACCTGTAGACTAAGTGGCTTAAAAAACAGAAACTTAATTCTCGAAGTTCTAGAGGCTGGGAAGTCCAATATCAAGGTGTCAGCTAATCTGCTTTCTCGTAAAGGTTCTCTTCCTACCTTGCAGATACAGCTGCCTTTTCCCTGTGTCTTCATACGGCCTTTACTCTGACTGTGGGTATGAAGAGAGAGCTCTGGTTTCTCTTCTTCTTCTTTTTTTTTTTTTTTTGAGACGGAGTCTCGCTCTTGTTACCCAGGCTGGAGTGCAATGGCGCGATCTCGGCTCACCGCAACCTCCGCCTCCTGGGTTCAGGCAATTCTCCTGCCTCAGCCTCCTGAGTAGCTGCCCGCCTCGGCCTCCCAAAGTGCTGGGATTACAGGCTTGAGCCACCGCGCCCGGCTCTTCTTCTTCTTATAAGGACTTTAATTCTATCAGTTCATGGCCCTACCCTTATAACCTCATTTAACCTTGACTACTGCCATAAAAGCCCTATCTCCAAATAGTCCAATTGGGGGTCAAGGCTTCAACATATCAGTCTACATTGCAGTAATAGTAGACTTTAATCCTCGATCGATAGTAGCTCTATATGTTGATAACTATTATAATAGTGATGATGAAGACAACAGTGATGATGATGATAATGTTGCTCACTCACTAACAGAGGGACTTCTTCCCAGAAAGTGTCATTCAGCTACATAATCTGTTAGACAAAGACTTAATATTTCCTCTCTCAATTGGTTGATCCTCCTTTGATCTTAGTTTCTCTCTTCATATTCTACTTAAACTCCATAAGGATAAAGCATTTAATGACCAAATCACCAGTTATAAGAGAAAAAGGGAAGGTGTGAACAGAAAAGATACATACATATAATCTCTCATTTTTCTCTTGAGAACCAGGGCGGAGAGGAGTAAGTTCTCCAAGGCCAAATTCACAATACCCTTTCCCTCAAAATGGCACCATTCTTACCAATTTCTTCTTCCTAATGGTGCAATCAAATATTTTATAGAATTTGTTTCTGGCCTCTCTGAAATGCTGATTGCATTTACATTTCCATATTTGTAAGTGAAGTCTCTTTGGTAATATTCATGTATGAACTTCATTTTCTTTTATGCCCTAAGTCACATGACTCAAGTAGAGGTTGTACCATATCACCTCTATGATAACTTCCTAGGATACAGGTTACAAATACAGATTCCTGAACTCCATAGCAGATCTACTTGATCAGACTTTCAGGAGGTAAGTCCACATATATATACATTTTTTAAAAAATAGAATCCTTAGGTGATTGTTATTTACACTAAAATTTGATACACAGAAATTGTAGAAGGAAAAGAGAGGAAAAGACAAGAAGAGAAATAGTAAGAAATTATTTGAGAAGCTTGTTTCTTTCCATTATCAGCACTAAACACTAATTATTGATACATTTTGAACATTAGAGATAAGAATATAAATTATAATTTAAAAACCTGTGGAATTATTTTCTGCAGTGTAGGACAGAAATGGTCAAAACCAACAAATGGTGTTATAAACAAAAGTTAGCTTACAAGTCAAAATCTGAAGTCAGTAGTAATAATAATAATAATAATGAAAGATACTAGGTTAAAGAGTATCTGATTCTAAGAGGATCAAGAGTGCTAAAATGAGTAGGAATCTTTCTGGTTCCCGTTCCTTACTCTCAACTACTTCTGTCTTCCCAAGTTTCAGATCTCAGTGTTTCCTTCTTTTCACCCTCTCCTGCCTCAAAGCTTCTGGAGTCCCATCCATTTCCTTCCTCAGACCTCTGGCAATGCCTCTGATCTGGAGGAGTCTCCATACCTGCCATTCGTCAAGTAAATGTGAGTCCCTAATCAATTGCACTAAGGATATATATTGCTAGCATTTCAACTAGGAAATGTGTTTTCTCAAGGAAACGTTGTTGAAGGTGGTTTCAAAAGTGTTATTGGTGTTCTTTTTCCAGTGTAGTTTCACTACAAGATAAATGGTCTTAGAAGGGCTGGTTTAGGACACTACCTGCTGTGTTTATATAGAAAATTTCCAAAAGACAGCTGGGTACAGTGGCTCATGCCTGTAATCCTAGCACTTTGGGAGGCCGAGGTGGGCAGATCACCTGAGATCAAGAGTTCGAGACCACCCTGGCCAACATGGTGAAACACCATCTCTACTAAAAACACAAAAATTAGCCAGGTGTGGTGGCCCAAGCATGTAGTCCCAGCTACTCGGGAGGCTGAGGTAGGAGAATTGCTTGAACCCGGGAGGCAGAGGTTGCAGTGAGCTGAGATTGCACCATTGCACTCCACCTTGGGTGACAGAGCAAGACTCTGTCTCAGAAATAAATAAGTATAAAAAAGAGAAAATTTCCAAAAGACTTACTTACAAATAAACCTCGGGATAATGACTGATTCATAAATAATTTCCTATTTTTTTTTTTTTATGAGACAGGGTTTTGCTGTTGCCCAGACTGGACTTGAACTCCTGGGCTCAAACAATCCTCCTGGCTCAGCATACTGATTAGCTGGGACTACAGGCATCTGCCACCGCACCCAGCTATGAATCATTTATAATGGGAATATACATTGAGAAAACTATGAAACTATTTAAATGAGGTAAAATGGAGAAAAATATGGCCTCACAAAATATACAAAGAGGAAAATATTATTTTACATTTTAATAGCATATTCAAAGATGTGAGTATAGCTTTGAACATGAGATTCAAAAAGCAAAGAAGCACTAAAATGTAAAATACTGTTCTTTTAGCCACTAACATTGCTCTATTGTGAATAACTGACTATTGTACTGCTTATAATGAGAAGTATAGCACAGTGGTTGGAGCTTTGAACTTGAACAGACATTGGTTTGAACCCTGGCTAAGCTAATCCACTTCTAGTTGTGTGACCTTAGTTTAATTTCTTTAAGACTTTACTTTTCTTTGTCTGTGAAAGAGCTGTATAGTCATGGGTGTTAAATGAATATAAAGTCCCTGACCTGACATTTATTCAATAAATGCTTTCATTATTATTTTTTTATTATAAAATCATCTCTGTACTATTGTTCTCCTAAATGGTTCTGAATAAAGAATCTTCATTATTCATGGATTCCATATTTCTGAATTTATATACTTGCTAAAATTTATAATGCCCAAATCAATATTCACAATGTTTTTTCAGTTATTCACAGACATGTAGAGCTCTGAAAAATTTGAGTCACGGATGCACATGCTCCCAGCTGAAGTTGAACAAGGCAATGCTGTTTCAGCTCTCATATTGTAAACAAGTATTTTTTTTTTACTGTCTATTTAGTGCCACTTTTTTTTTTGCATGTTTTTGCTTTTGTTGGTGATTTTGCCATTTGAAATAGACCCCAAACACGGTGCTGAAGTGCTGTTTAATGTTCCTAAGCACATAAAGTCTGTGATATGCCTTACAGAGAAAATGTTAGATAAGCTTTGTTCAGGCATGAGTTATCCCTTTGTTGGCCAGGAGTTCAATGTTAATGCATCAACAGTATGTGTGAAATAAGGTGTCTTTAAACAGAAACACACATAAAACAAGGGTATGTATTGATTGATATATGAAAATGTAATCAGAGTGTTGCAGGAACCTAACCCTTTATTTCCCCTAGGAGCAACGTTTCAGAATTCACAAATACAGTGTTTGAGGTGACTTTATAGAACATAACTGCTGCGTATAACAAGAACTGAATGTATTCCTTTCTAAATGGAAATCTTAACACAGAGTTTGAAAATTTAGGTAACACTAAATTCCACTTTCTTCTGCTTCATAAGTAACAAAGTATGAGGAAATTATAAAAGGTGTAAAAGTGGTTTGGCATTGAGCTACCAATGCTAATTGAAGATGACTAGTCTGTGACCTTGAGTCATGTCCTTCTGATTCTATTGTACTTAACAATAATGTGAATTTGGTCCATGAGAAAGATGTCATTTCTCTCATTCACCACAAAATGATAACATAAGATGAGAAATCAGCTCCAACATACAGACCTTTGCCTTACAACTAGTATTTCAGAAATGAATAATGGATTACGGATTGCTGTGTTGTAATAATGTCTTGATTGATGGTTTCCTTAATATGTGCTGAGTGCTGACAAAGTGTAAATCTCCCAATCTGCTGTGATGGGACCACTGCTATTAAAGGTACAATTAGGCTTTTGGAACCTTCATTCATTTTCTGATTTTGCTAGACTTTTTCTTGAAGAAATATAAACAGCTCTTCAACGGACAAAGTAGTAAAATAGTGAACATTTATTGAGTTATTATTCCAAACACTATGTTAAAGAGTTTATATATACATATATATAAGTTCTATTCTCATAGCAAATCTATGAATTATGTGTTATTATTGCCGTTACTATCTCAACTTATTGTCAAAAAGAAAATACTCAAGAGAGTTAAGGAATTTGTACAAAGTGAATGATTGATAGAGCTGGGAAGTCAAACCCTTGAATAATGTACTTGTCTACTGTCCTTTCTGTTCTTTTCACCGGGAATGGTAATTTGTTGGTATTTATATATGCATAAATATAAAAAACTGATGTACACCTATCTACTTGTATAAAAATCAGACATTGTATCATAGATAAGATCTATTGAAAGGATGAAACATTAGAAATTTTATAAATGACTTAACAAATAAAATAAAGAAGGCTGAGGCAGGTGGGTTACAAGGTCAGAAGATCGAGATAATCCTGGCTAACACAGTGAAACCCTGTCTCTACTAAAGATAAAAAAAAATTAACCGGTGTGGTGGCATGCGCCTGTAGCCCCAGCTAATTGGGCGGCTGAGGCAGGAGAATCGCTTCAACCCAGGAGGTGGAGGTTGCAGTGAGCCAAGATCACGCCACTGTACTGCAGCCTGGGCAACAAAGGGAGACTCTGTCTCAAAAAAAAACAGATATGAAATCATAAATCTCAAAAGAAATGATGAACACAGTTTCACTTATTTTTTTTTTTTTTGTAGAGAGGTAGAGAAAGGTGGATTAATTGAATACATGATAGGTATAGATTTTTACTTTAATAAACACTGTTTTACTTTCAGATTTTCTTATTTAGTCCTTTTACTTTCCACAATAATAAATAATTTACTAACTTCAACAATGCATATGAATAGAAATCTTAAAAAGTGATAGTGTTTTGATAATTTCTCGCAGACTGAAGGAGGTTTGACAGATAACAGATTAGTTTAAACTAAAGGTTTTATCACTATCTTAGAGACTGTAAAGAATACAATACACTGCACATCAAGGGGATATGAGAAAGATGCAGGTAATCTCTTTTTAATTTATGAAAGCAATGGGAACTCAAATGCATGCAAGACACCAAGCCTTACAGAATAAATATAAAACCAAGTAATAATTAGTTTCTCTGATCACCTGAAAATAGGTTATCAACCACAATAAATAACTTATTTGGGGGAAAAATAGTTTATGCCTTGAAAGTATTTTTTAAAGCCTTTAACCAATAACAGGAAGTTAGTTTTCTCTTGGTGTTTTTTTAGACACAGGATATGTGTGTCTTCTCATTGTCCTTTCTCTGGAAAATTATGAGTCCCCATTAAATTTTTTTTATGAAAGTTTTATCTACCCTGTCCCTTTGATTAGCACTATTGCCACAGGCCCACAAATTAGTAGGTGATGTAAGCCTGCCATGGCATTATAGGAATAAAACTTTTGTTGTAAATATGGATTTTCAGTAACCTTCTTAGCATTGATATTAACAATATCATATGCCAAAGGTAGGATAGGCAACACTTAATCTCCTCTATACTTATGTGTTTTCGCCAAAATAGTGTTTCTACAATCATATCCCCTAATATCTAGGTACAAGTCTTTTTACCTTGAAAAGGAATGGATTTACCTTGTAGGAGAGGCATACACTATTGACAATATTGAACATTTCTTTTCTTCATATAAAAAGTCTTTCTCTTCAGAAACCGCATAATTGAGTATAAGAAATTTGGCAGTCCCTATATAATATTCAACCTCTTAACTTGTCGACCTCTTCATTTTAAAATAATTCTGTATTATTTTATTCTTTTAATGTTTTATTTAACTTTCTATTTTTCAAGAATTTCATCATGCCAATTAAGTTTCTCTAGCCATGATGCTAAATTCTCTGCATCTGTCTTAATTTCTAAGGACCCTGAATTTTAATAATATTGTATAGCAAAGTCGTTGAAGAGGTCAGAGGCTATTGAGAGAGGTGTGCTTTATTATAAATTCACAATGTCTGTTTCAAGTTTGAAGTTCAAAGCACTCATTTGCCTTGGAGCAAACAAGCATTATTCCATTGGTACATTTGGTTTACTGAAATCCCTTAGAAAATAAACGAGCAGTCAAGAATTTTTTTCATCTCATTGATTAGCAATAAGTGTGCAAAGGAGTGAGAGTGGAGGAGGTAAGAAAAAAGAAACTTAAGAAACAAGAAAGCAGTCTATGAAAATGCAACTGCTCTCCTTATGCATTGCAGTAAATTGTGCTGGTAAAAGCAACAATGTCTTGAGGTCACCATGAAACAAATACAGAACTTTATTCATAATGACCTGTTCCAACCCTAATATAAAACACATATTATGCATCAGAAGATTAAAAAAATTCATTCTTTATTTTGGGGCTGAATATTAATTTATTTTTTGTTTCTACTGATAATCATCCTATTCTGACTAGTAAGTTATTTCAGATTGGTTAGTATTATTTGACAAGGAAATGAAACGTAGTACACATGAAATCTTCATAGATCATTTTGTCCTGTAATGATTTCTTAGGAAATATGATCCACACAATGAAAGTACAGCACCCTTTCTCCAAACTCATAGACATACTGATATTATCTGCCTTGTCACAGCAATATCCCCAAAGCCTCAAAGCTGGGGACAGAACAAAAAACAGGCCCTCGATCACTGAGCTGCTTATCTCCTACCTTGCACCTAATAACCCGGGAAGCATCCTACTATCAATGTGCTGGGGTGACTAGACTCTATGGAATCTTTCTTTCATCAAATTAGTTAATACTCCTTTAAAATAGCATCCTTATTAAGATAAAAAACACAATTAAATTACTAAAGTCACTTCTGCCTCTTCCCAAAGTTTAAACATTGTAAATGTATTCCATTTTCATTTGATTTGTTTTATTCTATCTTGATTCCTAGAGGTTACACTGTGGAGAGTATGCCCTTAAATAACAAGCTCCATAAACCTGAAAAAATAATAGGATAGTTTTCAACTTTCAACAAATTACTGGGATTTTCATTTTGTTTATTTTATCTATAAATCAGTTTAGAGCCTTATAAACTTTGCTTAAACTATGTCATTGTTCTTCTTTTTTTTTTTTTTTTTTTTGAGATGGAGTTTCGCTCTTGTTACCAAGGCTGGAGTGCAATGGCGCAATCTCGGCTCACCACAACCTCCGCCTCCTGGGTTCAGGCAGTTCTCCTGCCTCAGCCTCCTGAGTAGCTGGGATTACAGGCATGCGCCACCATGCCCAGCTAATTTTTTGTATTTTTAGTAGAGACGGGGTTTCACCATGTTGACCAGGATGGTCTCGATCTCTTGACCTCGTGATCCACCCGCCTTGGCCTCCCAAAGTGCTGGGATTACAGGCGTGAGCCACCACGCCCGGCCCATCATTGTTCTTCTTGTGGTACAGATGAAATGTCCGAACTCTTTAGATGACATACAAGGTTACGAGTAGCCTGTATTCCTGTCTTTTCAAATCCATCTTGTGCCATGTCCACACCTAACACCATTGGGCCATCCACTTTGTTACTTATATTTACATTTAGCCTACAAGCATTGGCACATAATTTCCCTCTGTGTAGAATTTCCTAGCTTCTCCTTGTTCCTCCTTTCTTATTCTGAAAATAAGAATCAGTTCAAATTTTAACACATCTTTGAAGCCTTCTCTGCCCTGCCACTTCATGTCATGGCAGCCATGAGACAGAGTTTGCTAAGTATTTCTGAATATTCCCAGAAATCTCTATTTTATTAATATAAATTTAATAAAAATTTAATTTTAATAATTCCCACAAGTTGTAATTATTTGTTTACGTGTCTGCCTCCTTGATTAGATAACAACTCCTCATACTTACATTGATATTTGTTTCACAGTACTTAGAAGAGTGTCTCTGGCTGACAACAGACACTTAATGCCTCATAAGTCCCCTTCCGTTCTCTCTCATACTTCCTCTGATATCAATTTTATTATGTCTACCAAATCACTACATAGTTTTAATATTTTACAGTAATTATTGGTATAAGTAAGCTTCGAGAAGTCTACTATTTAGTGCCCTGATTATCAGCTGCTTGAAAAAAATCTCAAAACAAAGACATTTATTTATGGCTCTATCCATGTCACCTTCCTGAACATGTAGACTTGTTAAGTCATGATTTTTATAAAGAAGAACAAATGGCTGTCATGTTAGTTTATACGTTTGAAAGTCGAAAATACAAGTAAAACTCTTCCTCTCCAAATCACTAATTAGATCTTTCTATTTGCAGAATAGTCAGGACTCTACTCCACCATTGTTAACTTTTTTTTTAATGTAGTAATAGGCAGTATGATTCATCCTTTTTTTGGTTGGCATTTCCTCATATTAATTTCTATTAGTGCTCATATTTGAACAAGAAGGGCCTTTGAAATGCCAACACTTAACCAACACTTCAGCTTAAATACAGTTCAAGAGTAAAATTTAGGTTAGGTTGATTAATTGGGTTTATGCAATATCTCATAAAAACCATCTTTGGGTTTTACAGTCACTATTTAAATGCTCACAAGAAAATAAAGAATGCTTATGTTTTCAGTCACAAAAATCATTTCAATGGGATTTTAATGTAGAAATTTTGTGATTAAACCAGTATGTAATACAGTTTTAGGTAAAGTAATTTAAAGTAACCAAAGTTTAATGAAGTAATTTCTTTCTGTATTAATATTTACCTGAGTGTGAAGGCATTTCTAAGTGGAAATTTTTAAATTATTTTGAGAAAATACAGTATAAGAGCAACTATATAATCCATGAAGAAGGTACATGCAAAGAATCCATGCTTCCCTCATTGTCACATAATTACTGATTGCTTTGTAACCCTTTGTCTTTAAGGAAATGCACCCCTACTAATACAAAAGTTAACTTGTTTATAACCTAAGAAAGCACAAGCCATTTGAATGGAATGGATTTTCAAATTTTAAAAGTTTACAAACATCTGCACCCCAGATTTATTATGGCCTGCTGTATTTTAGGTCCTTAGTCAGTCTGTTTCAGTACAAGGTAGATTGGGTTACAAAGAAGTATATAGGGAATTATGCAGTGGACTAATCATTCAATGTTACCTAAATGAAATGAGGGTAATAGAGTCAAGGATCCCAAAGCAAACAATTTCTGTTTCCAAACAATGCCAATGTCTACTCCAGTCTAACAATACTGTCCTGAGTGGCATCTGTTTTGGCAAGGGAAAAAAAGGAGAATCTTCTCCCTCCTAACCTTCAGCTATGTGAATGAACCCACGATCCATAAGACCTCACTCTACCTAAAGCTGTATAAGCATTCACAGCAGCCTCTGGAGAGATGCCACTTCTGTGCTTTATTGGCTGTGGGGGGTACGGGGGGAAGGCTGCTACCTTGGTCTCAAGGTTCAGCTTGCCGGTGAGCATAGCTGACACCAGTTTCTGGCTCCAATTTTACAGGAAACTAATATGAGGAGGCATTGTGGGAGGCTCCTGTCAGTGCCACAGCACTTGATCTGAAAAGACATGGAAAAATTCAAATTCCAAAGCTGTCAGCTTGCAAACTTTCAGCAGAGAGAAAAGCCTCACTTTAAGAATGTAAACAAGGACAGTGAAGGTATTGCTATCTAAAGATATCAGCATGCAAGAAATGCTCTGGCAGCTTGAACGCGCTGAGGCAGTGGCAAACCCCAGTGCCCTGTTGTGAGACTGAGTCTACCTTAGAGACTCATGGCACTGTCTTCTTCCTGCTAAGTACTTTACCTGTGATTGCAATGGCAGAGTCTTCAAAAGAGCAAAACAGAGGTCTGACTCTTTAGAAGCAACAGCAGTCTCTCTGAAAGAAACAGTTTGGCATTTCCAGGGGAAAGGTCATTTCTTTACATCTCTGAAGAGGATAGATAACAATAATAGAAAGAATATGAGGCATGAAAAGCTACATTTTCCTAGGCCCCTAAAGGAAATCATGACACAGCTGTGAAGCTGATACTATGAGCCAATGCACTAATTTATCCCACTTGAGTGCATTGACTTTCCTCTTCTCTGAACTGGCATCCCAGCTGGGAAAAGAAATGTTTACTGAGACTTGCTGAATTTTATTTACAGGTCTAGTGGCTCCTTCTAAGTTGCAAAGAAGAGGTACCTCTAGTGTTGGTGAGATATGGGGTGGTGTGAAAATCACCCAAATGCACTTGAAAGATAGTACTCTTGTGACCCGAGGAAGGATAATATCAAGTTAAGTGTGGCACTTTCAGTTCATCCAGCATAAATATCAGTGCCAAGGCAATCACATGGAGGGCCCTTGGGATACTGGGGAGATAAATCAGAACTTGGAAGTAAGCCTCCAAAATTACCCTGATTGCAGTGCCTAAGAAACAACTGATTGAGCCCTCTGTTAGAAACTTTTCCCCATCAGAAAACAGAGAAATACTTTGTCACACATTATCTAAAAGAGCTGCATTGTTACAGACATTCCTATTCAATTATTTATATATCCTCTTTCTGGTAAATCTCATCTGATTCTCTCTCCTTTCTAAATGTCACGAGTTTTACTCTCCCACTGGCACCGATGTTAACATTTGAAGGGGGGAAAGGTTGTACTTAAGTTTAATAGATTTCATATTTAATAATGTAGTCAATAAAGTCTGTCCACTTAATCAGTCAAAGGCTATTCCACTCTGGACAGTAAATGCCTCCAATGGGCCATGTTGCTTCCATTACACACAACTCACCCATTATTTTTAACTCTTAGAAAAGTATTTTAATATTTCCAGAGCTTTACATGTCTATAAATAAATAAAATGGCACTTCTTTGAATAAATGAAATAGTGCTGACATTATACTTCATACACTACCACTAACAAAATCACAGGACAAAGAAAGAAATTCAAATCTGTATTGACGTTGACGATTTCAAGCCCTCGTAGAAAACAAAATTTGTAAAATTTTATCTCCTCTCTTTTCTCTTGCAATCTCCATTTTATAAAAGAAGGAGCGCTGCAAAAGTGAGAACAAAATGAGAATTCTATAACCCAATTATGGACTTTAACAGTCTCGTTTGTTGTTTGTGACACATTCAACTTACAGCAATATGCCATCATTAGTCACAGCAGTATTATTCTAAACAGTATTAGAAGCATGGCTCTGTTACCTTTACATTAGCTTTGTAGTCATTTAAATAATATGTCCTCAAACTTCAATAACTAGTATCTAACAATCTTTGAAGAAAAGAATTGTGCATTTCTGAACATTTCTTTTTCTTATCTTGTGGGTATTCTATTAGCTCAAAAGGAAGTGCATGCAAGAAGAATCACTGCTGAGAACTTTAAGTCAGCAAAGCATCTACTCATGGTATATGTCTATAGTGTGTGGGTGTAGGGTTGTAAGAATAATATGTCTAGCAATTTTGAGAATAAAAATAGTTTTGTTAACTGAGCACATATTTCCCTGCTATCAAGAAACAAAGAAGATTTACATTCCCTGCGTCATTGCCTGTCATGGACTCCCATATTCTTGTGCTGTGTAGACAGCCTGCACCCAAATGCCTGTAAAATTTAAACCTCTTACTTGAATTTGATATGGATAGGTATGTTTTACTTTTGCTAGTTTTAGTATAGTAATGTGATGGAAATTATTTCTTTATTATTTGTTATTAACTGTTTTTAAACTACCTGAACGTAAACTGCTAAGGAAATGAAGTCCATTTTTTTTCTAACTTATTGAATTACAATTCCCTTCTCAAAAGAATGCCCTATGACTCATTATTGCTGTGTCTATGATTCTCAATTAATATGCATGTGCCACTTATTCTGTATATCATCATTTTAATAAACACTCAAGTAGGAAGAATAGTTATAAGGTAGAACACTTTTTTAAATAAAAGAAAAACTAAATATCAAAAATGTGTTATATGTTTTTTGTATATTTGGGAAAATATAATTTTGTGTTTATTTTTAGCAGTCCATCACAAGAAAGAAATACTACATATACAATACTGCATTTGTCTTAACAGTGGAATGTTTGAAAGTCACTTTTTCAAATACACAATATTCTATTTATTTAAAAATAGTTGGTATCATTTAAATATGTAAATACTTGTCCTCAGAGGCTAATTTAAATGTACCATAGGGCTGGAGTAGTCTTAATAAACAAACAAAGATATAAATAAAAACTGCTTAGATTTTAATTCTGGATCTGTCCTCTTTTGAAACTTTTAGAAACTTGCTTAGTCTCTCTGGTCTTCAGTTTTCTCATCTGTAAAACAACGGAAATATAGTAACTAACTCAAAATTTGATGTTGAGGATTAATTGAGATAATGCATAGAAAATGCACTTAGTATACTGCCTAGCAAATTATAAATAATCATTAAGCAAATCCCAGAAAATCAATTTATGAGTTTCAGTTGTTTAAATAAAACATATGCTTAAGTACCTTTTGAAACTGACTTGGTATAATACCACTTTTTTTAATGTCACCTTATGAACTG
The DNA here is from genome assembly GCF_030222135.1 of Aotus nancymaae. Taxonomy (NCBI): domain Eukaryota; kingdom Metazoa; phylum Chordata; class Mammalia; order Primates; family Aotidae; genus Aotus; species Aotus nancymaae. The sequence goes on from NW_026988503.1 coordinate 6,486,504, forward strand.
TGACATGCAAAATTTCTGGGGAAATTTTGGTGACATAAGACATTGTATTAGTCCATTCTCATGCTGCTTATAAAAACATACCCTAGACAGGGCAATTTGTAAAGGAAAAAGGTTTAATTGACTTACAGTTCCACCTGACTTGGAAAGTTTCAGATAACTTACAATTACAGTAAAAGGGGAAGCAAACACATCCTTCTTCACATAATGGCAGCAAGAACAAGTGCTGAGCAAAAGGGTGAAAAGCCCCTTATAAAACCATCGGATCTTGTGAGAACTCATTACCTATCACGGTGGTAACTGTCCTGATAATTCAATTACCTCCCACCCCTCCCAAGTCTCTCCCACAACACATGGAGATTATGGGAACTACAATTTAAGATGAGATTTGGGTGAGGACAGAGCCAGCGCATATCAGACATTATAGGACATTATAAATATAAAAATAGTTCACAGGATTATGGGAAGTCATAGTGAAAACATTCTGCATGGCATTTAGTATTTTCTTGGTCACAATGGCAATATTTCTGAGGTTCTTCAGTCATGGGCCAATTCAGTACCTGAGGTTCACGCCAGGCACCTCCCTCTCCTCAGAAAGGGGCGGGGTGTGAAGCAAATATCAGGTGTTCTGAAACAAGACCAACTTTATTCTAAAATCTGCATGGGCTTCTTTTCGGTTTTTGTGTTATCCTTGAAGTTATTTAATAACAGATGTGATTATGATTTACTCTCAATATCTCAATACATCACTATCAAAACACATTTCAAAATGTATTTGAACATTTAGAATGTTTCTATCATATTTCATTTTATCCAAAATGTGTGAGCAAACTCATTTTCTCCATAGTCAAACACTGCCCAATTTTTTCCTGCCCCCAAAATTTCTCATGCAGTTCTCTTTCCCACTAATCACAAGGCTCATTTAGTGTTTTGCAGGTGGCTGGACTGCACTGCTTGTTTGTTTGTGTTTTAGAAGTGAAACTAGGAAGCATTAATCAGATCTGAGGGTGTTTTATTTTGTGCATCATTTTAAAAATGCAAATAAACTTGAAAGCTGACCAATTGCCTGGAAAGTACCAAAAATGAATAGTTGTTGAACAAAAGTGCTAAGAAAGAAAACCCAACACATGTTCTCAATCACTTTGTCATGGTGAGAAGCTGGAGGAAAGAGGAGAGCTACAGAAGGAAGACAAATACAAGAGAAAGAATTATGCCAAGATCTTTAAAGAAAATTCTTCTCATTGAGTTTTGCAAATATGTTAAAAATTAAAAGTGTATATCCCTAAAACAGAATCTTCCTACTTTTATGAAGTTTATGCTTCAGAAAATGAAGTTTTATTCTTTTCCAAAAGATATTGTCTAAATAGTTTTGAAACATGGCCAAAAACTTTAAAATGAATTTTTAGATGTGGATAAAATATTTGACCCTTAAGCATATTATAGGCACATTAAAATCCATTGTATACTCATTATGGGCATTAATGGACACTTCAGGTATATGGACACATTTGCCTCACAAGAGAATACTAATAATGTCCCAACAGGCCATTCAATTACAGAATGTTGTATTTCATTTTTTTTGTATGTAGTCAAATTATTCTTCATAATTTTAAACATTTTTTCCCTATTGTCATTATTATTATCATTATTATTACTTTTGAGACCAAGTCTTGCTCTATCACCCAGGTTGGATCGCACTGGTGCGATCTTGGCTCACCGCAACCTCCACCTCCTGGGTTCAAGGGATTCTCCTGCCTCAGTCTCCTGAGGAGCTGGGATTATAGGCACGCACCACCATGCCTGGCTAATTCTTGTATTTTTAATAAAGACAGGGTTTCACCATGTTGATCAGGCTGGTCTCAAACTCCGGGCCTTGGGATCTGTCCACCTCGGTCTCCCAAAGTGCTGGGATTACAGGCATGAGCCACTGTGCCTGGCCCCTGCTGTCATTATTAATTGCAATCTTTTTTTTACTAAAATGACTAAATAATTGTATTTGAGTAATTAGAACCTATGGGAAAATTATATCTTTTGATCCTTTTCAGCTTTTCTTTTACAGAGGCAGTTTTAATTCTTTGATTTTTCCATTGATCAGAAGTATTAGATAATAGAGATTTGATTATTTCCAATGGGTCTCTGCTAAGACACATCACAAAATTTATCTTTCCTCTGGCATAGGGATGCTTGATGTACATTAAAGGGAGGGATGTGGGGTACAATGAAAATGTCCATTTCCTTCTCAGTGTGTTACAGAAAGCCTCATTCCAGTGTGATAGAGATCATTTTCATTTTATACTTCTTTCAAGTTACTTCCAAAGTAAACTCTTGAATTGTGGCAGTTGCAATAGAATTTATATGTAGTAATATTAAATTGTTAAGTATTTTGAAATGCACCTTTTCAGTTTTCAAAAATAATTTGAATGAGAAATGTATATGGCCTGTGTAGAATTCAAGGCTATCCCAAAATTTTGTATCAGATTCATTAGTTTACCACACATTTTCATTTTTACTAAACTTTTTCATTTCCACATAAGAATACATTATGAATAGAAGCTGTGTGGCAGATTGCTTTGCTATGGTGGGAGAAAAGTGAAACAAGAACATGAGAGAAGAAAAGGTGAGAATAAATATGTGCACACAATATTTTTCGAATGAGAAATCACTTTAAATCTGTTTATAACTCTGTGAGGGCAATATATAATGTTGCAGACAAAAAAGTAAAACTTGCTCATGGATGGGTACAGTGGTTCACACCTGTAATCCCAGCATTTCGGGAGCCTGAGGCAGGCAGATCACTTGAGTCAGGAGTTCAAAACCAGCATGGCCACCAAGGCAGAACCCCATCTTTACAAAAATACAAAAATTAGCTGGGCATGGTGACAGGCTCCTGTCGTCCCAGCTACTCAGGAGGCTGAGGAAGGAGAATCACTTGAACCCAGGACACAGAGGTTGAGTGAGCTGAAATCATGCCATTACACTCCAGCCTAGGTGACAGAGCAAAATTCTGTCTCAATAAAATAAAACAAAATAAAATAAAATAAAATAAAATAAAATAAAATAAACTTGTTCATATGTATGTGGACACCATCATTTCACAGTAGAGAGATATATTTCTGACATTCCTGAAATCTAGCAAGTCTTACAAGAAATCACATTTCTTCTAAAACAGTGACATATTATTACTGGAAAACCAAACACAAACTCTGGATGGTTTTCAAATTGTTTATGTTAATGACCAAATCAGTTTCTTGTGATGGATTTTTTTTTGTTTTTTTTAGGTATTTAACAATTATTAGTGTTGAGGGCAGGATTGCTCTTTCAGTTTTGTATTTTGAGATTTTTATTCCTAAACTCACATGGAAAGAGCAAACCAAAAGACAAATGATCACTTTCTTGTTAGTGGTTGTGTCTCAAACCCTAAGGATCCATTGCAAAGTAAGTGGTACTCACAGTTGGTCTTCATTTAAGTTAAAATTCCATTAAACTATTTGCCAGTTTCTACTGAGGCACATATCTAATGATTATTAATGTTCTCTCTGGTGATGTTTATGGATGCAGAACCAGGGAACAATTTGTCTCAATAAGAGATACTAAGACTGTAGAATGATATTTGAGTATCTAAATATTTAAAATACTTAATTGCTTATCTCTAAGTAATATATCCTCCCTTTAGGGAGACTGCAGAGTGTGATGTTGAGCTACTGAATAGTACATAATTTAACATTTTCATATGAACAATCAAACGCAAAAGATAAAGCAGAGGTATGTATGTTTGATGAGAATAGCTATGAAAATAACTTAGAAACACAGAATGTGCTGAATAATTGAAAGTGGAGTGAAAAATAATTTATTAACCCATGCTATTGAAAAATGTATCTAAACTATATTACCAAGGGATGTATATTAAGTTATCATCTTTCTTTGACAACTTGGGTTTTGCTATTACCGAAGACTAAACCTTTCAGAAACCATTTATAATGTTCATAATGTAAATTTGTAAGGTAAATAATTTTGTTGGGGTCAAGTATAGAATCTGAGTCTACAAGTATGATGAACTTTTTGAAAAAAAAATCTGGTTTTTATCCTTCTTTCATTGTTTTTCATTTTCTTTTTAAAATCAAGCAAAAAAACCTCCTTTTCTTTCTGTAAGTTGATGGGCAAATTAATGTGGATTTCAATTAATTTGATTCTGATTAATTAAAAACATAATTTATAGTATGTATTCATATAAATATAATTGGTAGACTGCTGAAATATATATTATTTAAATAATAAATTAGCTAAAATTAAAATCTCTCTAAATAGGTTTCCTAGACTGATTGACTGTCATAATATAAATGACGAAATGTAATGAGTGATTCAAATTTCACTGATATAAAATGACATCTGACAGTTAATACTGGGTTCCTGAAACTGCTGCTAAAATGTAATATGCAGTACAAATTTAGCATGGCTAAATTCAATACTAGTCTACGAAGATAACAGTACAACTGGGCAAATTAGGTAATTTTACCACGACAAAATACTATAATTAGTTTTATAATTACATTTATTTACATGGTGAATTTCGATAACATTGGCTAACTCATTTTCAAGTCATTATCAATTTTTATAGAAGATAATATACAATTATAATGCAATACTAGAATCATTTATAATCATTGGCTGTGGTTTTCATATTCTTAGAGATGTATTTACACAAATTTACTAGTGTACTTTACTTTTACATATGTTTAATAAATATTTGAAAACACCAACCATGTGCCAGAAAAATATTAAGAACTGTGAGGACAAAAATGTGTTGGGTGTTCTGTGGAAGACAGTCATACTATTTCTCTGTCATCATGTAAGGAAAGAACATCACAGACATGAGCCAAAGATAAATACTTTACCTATGAAATTTGCTGGTGAAATAAACTTGCAGTAAAGCACAATGACTAACAGACACATGACATAAAAGTATGGAAAGAGTAGATTGAATCCTAGTTGGTCAATTCTGTTCACTTCAAGGTGAAGTTGGGAAAAATTAGTTGTACATTTGACTTAGTGAACTGATATTTATAACATGCTTATCATTTGCCACATACTTTCCTATGTAGGAATTATAGTTTTAAAACATGAGAAAAATATGATTCTCTTCCATTAACTTATAAACTAGCGTGATAAATATATACTTAACTGTATATAATAAAGCTAATGTGTTATGCTGTGTTAAAATAAAGAACTGTATATAATATAGCAAATGTGTTATAAAGCAAGTAATTAATAAAATTATATTAATTTCAGATTATATTAAACCACACTATATTTTCATTCATGTGTTTGCTCAATGAAAGTAACCATACATTCTGTGTCTTTTCTCAGTCTGACCTACAATTGTCAGTCATGGTTTAAGACTGCCTATAGTAAGATGTCCTTCATCACAATCCCTGGTCCCTCAGTGAAAATGGGACACTTGAAGAGGTGATTGAAATATGACAAAATTAAAGCTAAGTTTAACAATTAACAGTAGTAACAATGAAGAGTTTTAATAGAGTCCTTGGATTAAAAGAAACTTAATCATTAACATCATTGTCAAAACTGGCATTGACTGAAGGCCTACAGTAGGCTAAATACTACATGCATTATGTGTTTTAACCTTTGCAACCATTCTAGGGAAGAAAACTGAAGCACCTTTTTCTCTGCTCTTTGAAGAGAGGTCAAATAAATTTCCTAAGAAGCAAGAGAATTGGGATTTAAACACAGATTTTTTAGATGATTACGACTGCAATGTTTCCTTTCTAAATTGTCTGGCTTCCCATCTTTCTTTTTTGCCCATATGCTGTTCTCTAATGGAAATATTTTGAAAAATTATAATATTGATGCAAAAATCTGAGGATTTATTCTGTTTATATGTTTAGTTGTTATAAAAGATATGTTAAAAATTAGACTGATGTTTTATTGCTGGTCAAGTATGTGTTCATCTCACTTAATTTGAGAAACCTTGTCAACACCTCCACCTCAACCCCCAGCACAGAAACATATAGACATCCCTGTCACCCTTTTCTCACTTTGTTTACTACTATTTCCTTAGTAACTTAAAGACTAGGCTTAGACTAGAGAATCAAAAATATTTTGGGATGGAAGGAAAGAAGAGAAATGAAGGTAAGAATGAATCTATAGAAAGTAATCAAAGTCAGGTTTACACATGATACTCTTAAATTCCTCTTCACAGAGAGGAGATATTGAGCATAAAGGGTAAGAATAATAAAAGGATCATGATGGTCTACTGAAGTTAGTCCCTCTGTTACTTATTGCTTGTTACTTATCACTTTTTGTAATGGTTTTCCAATTCATCCTTCTGAATGAGGATAAGACATACTTTAATCCCTCCGCCCATCTGCAGCCAAAGTGGTCTTCTACCATACCTGTATGGCACTGTCAAAACAGCTTAATGTTTACTTTATTTATAGTTGTTATATGAGACACCTCTTGATCTATCCTTGTGCAAATTTTCAGACCTATTTCCTGGCATGCATACAAAGTCAAATGTATTTTCTAGCCAATGCTATTTCATTTCCCCCACTACATTTCGTATTCCTTTGGTCTGAAACATACTCCCCTACTTTCACATAACAAACTTATCCTTCCAGACATAGGTTGAAATTTATCTCTATGGAATACCTTCTCCAAGCCCCACAATTAGAATGAGCGACAATCGCTTTTCTACATTCCTCTGGAATATTTGTAAAACTGCGTTTTGATTATTTGAACATGTCTGTCTAGTACTTGACTTTGAACTCTTATAGAACTGTCTGAAACAGCAATACAGACTGAAGAGTCTCCATAAAGAACATATGACTAAAGTATAAATGTATAAGCCAAATCTGAGGACAGTGTCAAAATTAATAATGTTGCTGATATATTGTAGATCTTTTACTTCACTATGGTGAAATAATAGCTTTCATTATGTGCTACAACTATGCCATTGCCAGATTTGGATGAGTATTAGCAAAAGTAATTTATTTTCATTGAGTTAGTGAGTCAATTCATAGGGCAACACAAGATCTACCTTTTTTTCCTCTAGAATTTTCACATGCCCTTTTCAATTCTAATTTTGATGGATAAAGGTGAAATAATTTTACCATATATGGCTGTGCCCATGTCTTCAGCACACATCTAGCAAGGATATATAATGTTTGGAGAAGCTTTAAGCATGCAGTAATTCTTTAGAAAATCATATAGTCCTGGGAAAAGGAGAATAGTAAATTAAAAAGTTTAAAAACAGCATGAAGAAATTTTATTAAAATTCAATAAAGGCTTTTTTACAATAAATCTTTTCCTGTATTTATTCTCTTAAAATATTATTTTGTATTTTTCATATTATATTTTTCAGTGAGGATAACTGAAAGCCAAACTTAAAAACTCAGAATGATATTTTAACACAGATATCTCCTAGGTCAAATTCTTTGGAATTCAACTTGCAAGTCTGAAATTAAATAGATGTGATGTGTTCAAATATATTGGCTAACTGAATCTCTTCTACCTCCCCTTTGAGTTATACACATACTCAAAGAATGTGCTCTTCTGAAATCAGAAATATTTTTGAGAAACAATACCTGTAAACTTGGATTGAAGTGTCTGAAAGGGTGATGGCAACATACACACTAATTAAATACAGAGATAGCTCACACCATTTATATATGAATGATGATAGGAAGAAGATTGCTTCTCATTTTTAATTTATAAGTCTAAAATTTCTGTTCTAATATCTAACCTCTTAATGTGTATATAGACATGTTTTTAAAAGTTACCTTTAAATATTATAAAGCATTCTTTTTCTACCATATATTCTGAAAAGCATTACCTTGGCAAGTTAAGAAAAATATAAAGTCAGTCTAAGCCATGTCTGAATAAGATCTTATTTTTGTTAGCAACATACATGTGTCGGTCCACTTAGTTATTTTATGTTATAATTGCCTGCTATGAAATGTCACCCTAATATCTATAAAAACATTTAAAATAAAGATTAAATTATAGGGGGAATGACATTTTTATATATTTAAAATATGCATAAGCTATTTTCTCTCTACTTCATCCTACATTTAAAGTATAAAATCTTAAGCATTCATAGGGGAATGAATAGTGAATGTCAAACAGTCCAATTTATTTTTAAACATGAGAAATGCATTTCCAAGGACAAGAAGCTCATTACTTATCAAACCAAACTGTTCCATTGTGTGCTTGATATTCTATTGTGGTTCTCCCTGTTTGAAAGATTTGTCTTTCTATTTGTCAGGTTTTTCTCCTCATCTCTCTTACAGGTTCTACTGAATGCCACAAATTTGTTTATTACACTTCCTCAAGATGATCTTTTTTAATACTGAAGGACACATAAACAAAACATAGGACCTCCCACACTCCCACGCCCATCCCCAGCTTCCCAAGTCTTTCTGTTTTCCAGATATACCATATCTGGTTACCACAGGAAATGGTGCCCAGATTGCTTTGCTCCAAGTTTTCCTCCTTTGCATATACACCACACTCTAGATATGCATCACTGAAAATTTGGTGTCCTGAATTGAATAGAAAACTTTATATATGATCTGGCCAACCTAATTTAAAGTTAATCACATCATTAAATTTCTTCTTTTTCTTTTCTTTTTTCTTTCTTTTTTTTGAGCTAGCATCTCACTCTGTTAGCCAGGCTAGAGTGAAGTGGCACAGTCATGGCTCACTGAAGTCTCTTATCTCTTGAGCTCAAGTGATCCTCCCATTTCCACCTCCCAAGTAGCTGTGACTACAGGTGTGTGCCACCATGCCCAGCTAATTTTTGTATTTTCAATAGAGACAGTATTTCTCCATTAAATTTCTTAGTATAGGCCTTGAACATTTCTTAATCTGATGTAAGAGAATATTATCATTTTCAGTAACAATCTAAACTTGCTGGATTATAATAGATTATGACACACTCAGCCCGGCAAATCTTATAGTATTCACTGAAAAGCTAGATTAAAGGCATTTTGTATTTACATTTTTCTTTCACTCTTAACTCACATTGAACATCATATATAAGACTGTTATTTTTTGTCTTTTTTATTGTAGTCACTTAGAGATTTTTTTAACCCTGTTTCTGTCATCTGCCTTGTAGATTTTCTTTATACTATGCGCAGATGTGATAAACATACATTATGAATTTTTACCAAAGTCAGTAATAAAAATAAGGCCAGACTAAAATAAAAGCAGGGCACCACTGCACCCTCTAGTAATGTATAGAACTCCTTTCTCTTTACATAGCTATCACACTGTAATGATTATATTACAAAACTAGGAGAAGTAAATGAGATGAATGAGGATATGCAGGAAAACATTTAGCATAGGATAGGTGCTCAGTAAATATACTTAGCATTATTATTTTGGGGCTAAAACAATATACAAGACTCGTTTAACAAGGTAAGACTCATTTCAGCTGGGCATCTGAAGGCTTGAAATCCTCTATAAGTATCAAATTCTCTGTGAAATTGTTAAAATGCTTCAGACTTAAAAGTCCATTAATGTTTTTTCTCTATCAGAGTTTTGGCGGTAAAGAGGCAGATAATATATTGTGTGTACAAAAGCAGCCGTGTGTGTGTGTGTGTTTTTTTTTTTGTGTGTGTGTGTGTCAGAGAGAGATGTAGGGGAGAGACGGAGGAAGAGATAATGAGAATTTATCAGAATTTTGGTATCTTTAGGGGAATTGATGCTTCATAAATACATAAAATAAAAAAATAGCTTCAAGCCGCTAACTAACATCTATTGTACCACCTGCAGGGTCAGTATCAACATCTCCCCTAAAGGAGCTAGACTTGATTATAAAATTTTTTCAAATATGATGCCAGCGGCATTCAAACAGCAAGATGACTTTGATAATTCAAGAAGCATATTTCAAACACATGGCTCATGAATGAGGGATTACAATACCACAACCCACTGTGTAAAAATCTGGTTACAGAACTCTGTGTGTGTGAAAAATTAATTTCATATTAGATACAGATCCACATGTATCTTCTAACAAATTATTTGGAATATTCAAGCATATGTTATTCTTGAAAATTGTGCATCCGGCTGTTAGGTAAACATAAACACATGTGGTTTCTCACTGAGTTCACATGATGCCAGACACACAAAGCATACAAAGCACAGGGGTAAAGGCTGCTTTAAACATTTTTCTTCTTTTCTACACGAGAGAGTTTGGGCAGTTTCCATTCCAGTGTCTATTTCAGTGAAAAGAACTGCACTATGTATTTTTAAATGTCAACCAAGGAAAATTTCCCACTTACCATAAGAATCACGTTTTACCCTGACTTTTCTATATAATCCCATATGTTTGTCATCTAGATTCTAAAAAGTAATCTTTCTCTAGATTATTTATAGTGTACTGCTAACAATTTACAGTTGTTTACAAATGCTAAGGGATGAAGAGACCCTGCACATTTATTCATACTGGAATGTATAGATTATTCAAATTGGTAATTTGAAAACTGGAATATATACTTGCCTTTTTTTCCTAAATACTGTAAACACACGCTATGTGTCAGGCAGCATGCCAGCTCCTGAAGTCCTACTCTCCTCTTCAAAGACAGCCAATTCTAAAATGCCTATGTTTTATAAAACATTGTGTTTGGACTTTAAATTTAGATACTGCTGACCATCAAAACAATTCATCAAAATATTAAATATCTTCATTGCAAACTTGGCTATCCGTTGTGCCATCATACGAATGACAATGTATTGATAAGTATGTGGTGTGAATCATCACAATATTTAGTAGTTGATAAAGTTATTCACTAAAATCTTGCCAGAACTTACTTAAACCAATGGTCAGAATGGATTAGACTTAGTACTATAACTTAGTACTATAAATTACAGTGAATAATATTCATCAAGAATCAGAGAGTTAGAAAATAAAAACAAAATTCCTTAATTACCGTGCATCTGTCTTTCTTGGTATAAACATAAGATCATAACTACAGATCAGATATTCAGTTACTGCTGATTAAGAATGAAAGTATAGCATAACAAATAATGTTGCCTTAGAAGGAGTATGGTAAAAAATTTACAAAACATCATGTTTCACATTGTTAATTCAAATCCAACTTCTTGATTCTAAATATGTATTTCTGCTCTTCAACATTTCAAAAAGAGCAATGGAACATATTTCTTAGGAGAATGAATTTGAGGAAATTCCTGTTTCTCCAATGTCAGATATTATTTGATTTTTGTTTTCGTTTTGTAAACATGATCTTCATGGGCAATTTTAGGTCAAGTACGGTGTCTGTAGCCTAATTCATAGTTAAAACTAAAAGTGAATCATGAAAAAATATATTATTATGTCAGATAAATTATTTTTGAAATCAGTATAGAAAAGAGACTTTGAGAGATTAAAATTCTTTAAATTTCAGCAGGCAAAATACAACCTTATAGTAAAGAAAATTTTATAGTTTCACAAGTACTATTTTATTAATATGGTGATATTTTTCAATGTCCTAAAGTTACATATATCTTTGGAAAATTGTCCAGCAATTCAGACAGCTCCCACCACTTGATATTGGATACCTTTCATATATGATAAGAGTTTTACAATCTAACTATGAAAACAATAATACCTACCTCACAGATTTAATTGAGTAGATTAAATAAGACAATGTATATGAAAGCTCCTGGCAATGCCTTGTGTTCAACTAATATTAACCAAATTGAAAAAAATGCATTAACTGAAAGAGAGAAAAGTCAGACATATATTCTTTTACTCATCAAAAATGTATTTATGTTTAAAATAATAAAAGACATCCCTGTATGCAATTTTTTAAAATTTAGCTTTCTGTTATTTCTAATATTAGACATCTTCATGGACAGTTTTAGATTAAGGACAGTGTCTGTAGCCTAATTAGTAGCCAAACTAAAAATAAATCATTAAAAAGTATATTTGTATATCAGATAAATTATTAGAAATAGTATTAGAAATAATAAAGCAAAATTTTAAAAAACATAATGTGAATACCATTGGATTACTTTCTCTCCTAGAAGTTTTTGTGGGATTTTTTTGTTATTATTTTTTTAAACCTCAAACTTTCAAAGCTTCCCAAAGTGCTTTTAAATTCAAGGAGAATCCTGAGTCGTAAGTGGATAAAGAACTAGAGAATATGAGCTTACATAAGCCTTAGAGTCACCAGCTTCAGTTATACAGGCTTTTAGGGGTTTCCTCTGGGAAACTGTGCCTGCATTCTGCCCATTCTGAGATTCAGAAATTTGTGAAAGCAATCAGATCATTTTTACTACAGTTTTTCCCTCTAGGCACCTTATGGTTAGTTTTATGTTTAAACCAACACCTTAGTCAAGGAACAACATCTTCATTGGACTGTACCTTTCAAGTACACAATGTTTGATGTTCATAGAGGGGAAAAAATATTCTTCAACTCCTTAGAACCTACATTTTTTCTTTTCTCTGGTGGGTGGCTCCTGTGAGTTAAAATACCTTATCTGCCACTGTATTCTTTTGAACTCGGTAAAAAATAGGGAACACTTCCACACTTCAACAACTCCCACCAGCCCTTTCACCTTACTGGGTGCTTAAATTAACTTTTAACTTGCTAAACACAGAACAAAAATCAGAGAAGACAAAACTTTTCATCTAATACTCTCTTTTCCTTGATCAGCATTTAACACTAGTCTTCAATGTAAGAGATTTTTAAAACCACCGTGAATGTCTTCACACATAGTGATAGAAAAATAATGACTGGGTTTTAAGAGAGACAATAGAAGATGCAGAATATGAAACAGTGAGATAAGCAAGGGCAATCAAATTCATGAAGAGGCTAAATATAAGGGATGTGGTACTAATATTTTTTTTTGAGACAGAGTCTCACTCTGTCTCCCAGGATGTAGAACAGTGGCATGATCTTGTCTCACCGCAACCTCGCTTCCCTGGTTCAAGTGATTCTCCTGTCTCAGTTTCCCCAGCAGCTGGGATTACAGGCACCCGCCACCATGCCCAGCTAATTTTTGTATTTTTAGTAGAGATGGGATTTCACCAGGTTGGCCAGGCTGCTCTGAAACTCCTGACCTCAGGTGATCCGCCTGCCCTGGCCTCCCAAAGTGGTGGGATTACAGGCATAAGCCACAGCGCCTGGCCAGGAGTAATTTTTTAAAAAGGAAAGAAAATTTCTTATATTTGGGCCTTGAACACCCATTTTGTCTTTATGAAGAATGAGGTTGGGTACCATGATAGAGACAGAAAATTAACAACTAAGTGGTCGCATCTTTGGACCCAAAAGTGGAGTGTGAAACAGATGACAAATTATACATATTAGGACTCAAAATAGGCAAAGTATAAGAGAACTCTTTTTATAAACAAAGATATCTGCAAAGGTAAATCATTGGGAATTTGAGATTAAAGAGAAATCTTGGTGGGCTTACACTATAAAAAGCAGAGATCAGAAGGTAAAGGAAGCAAGATCACAAGCGAGAACACTGGAAAGATAGCTTACGGTGTTTAGTAAGGGTTCTTTTCTAATGGGTGTTCACTTCCAAACAGGGCAGTGCATCGTGAGCACAGAAAACAATTAAACAAGGAAATGCATGCATCCATGTGAATAACCTACGACTATGACAAACTGTCATTCAGCATAACAAGGAGGAGGTATCACTATAGAAACAGTAAAGCTCTTATGTGTTAAAAGTATGCTTCTCCCATGGAGTAGACAGTCGTTTCGGAAAAACAGTTAGCAGAAAGGAGTGCCTTATTCTCAAGTCAAATAAAAATCTATCCATATCTTGCACAATTATTAAGTATATTTCATTTATTTTGAATGTTGTCATGTAGAATAGTAGGAATTCCCACTTTTCAAACACTAGCAGAAGCATTCTCTAGGGTGGCAGAAAAACAAACAAATACAAATCTTAAGCTAATTTTACAGCTGGCTACATAATTGCTTTGGCAACAGTCATAGACCAGCCTCTACTCTAAAATGTATTCTTATATTAAAAATAGATGGCTAAAAAAATATGCCTAGAATGAGGGAAACTGGCAGAATAAATATGATTGCTTTCCTTGTAGTCCCCAGTGCTTGGCTATCATTTTTTTTTCTTCTGTGAGATATACATGTATACACATCACTACAAATGATATGATAGCTTTAGAAAAGAAACTAATGCACTTCCAAATATCAAATGGCAATTTTGGATTAATTATGTGTAAATAGCACAAATATGAAGGAAATACATTTCCTCACCTTGTTCATGTTAAAAATAACCTCAACTAAAAGATATCTTTGACAAAAAGTGGCTCTACTCATTTTGTCCAGACGTAGAGACAGGAAAAAAATCATGAAAGGAAATCACAAAAACACATTTGTAAGACAACACAACAAACGTCTAATTGAGTTAAAATCATTCAAATTAAATTTACAATAGGTTCAACAATTTCTAATACTATTTAGATTAGAATTAAAAAGCAGAACAGGAAATGAAATAAGACATCCTTTAGACATTACTGACACATTTAAATAATTTAAGTAGCTTGGCTTGAAGACAAGAGAAAAAAGCAGTTTATTACAAATGAATGCAAACAAATCCTGGAACCAAAATACAAACAGAAGGAATATAAGCAAATCCAAAGAATGCTCCAGGGTATAGGACAAGAAAGAAGATGTTTTTATGGAAGGAAGAATCACTGCAAAGTACTCAACTCAATGCATAGCTGCAGTGAATAGAACAAACAAGAGGCTGGCTGCATTGTGCTACTGAAGTAAAAAAGAATAAATCAAAGTAAGTAGCATAATGATAAAACACTGGTTGGATTCATAGTACTTACTATGTAGCTAGTACTTTGTTAGGAAGCTATGGTGAGGGCATCGCTTTTAATGTCCATAAGACACTTAAACACAGCTGCCTAAAAAGCCCCTGATATAATCATCCTATGAAGTTCAAGCATAAGATATCATCATTTGTGAACAGCAACAACTTAGAAATAGATGAGAATTGATGAGGGATGAGACAAGTGCCTTTCAAATAGGATGGTCTATTCTTAGTAATTGAAAACAGGCAATCATTAGCAGGAGATTCTGAAACTATATTGGTTTACAGAAAAATAGCAGAAAAACAAATAACCACATTTCCAGATAGGAAAATAAGCTTACATTTAAAGGAAAAAAATCGAATTTTTTTCAAATATCTTTCCTAGCCTCAATTAATATTTTATAGTCCCAATATGAATGATATCAATTGACTCAAACTATCTCAAGATCTGACCCTCTTCTTAGGTCTATGCAAGAAAAAGAGATTCTTAGCTCCAACATGAGATGAATTAACTCACAGGGTCTTTCACTGACATGATATAAATAAAGCATAGAATGGGCGCTAGGATTAAGGAATGTATTTGGTTATTTCCTTTAACTTGTCATAATAATCCAATAAATTAACCATAGAGCAATTGCTTATTGCTTGAAAATTTCTGATGATATCGAGTGCGATGCTGTGGTAACAACTGTAGTTTCTGCAGTCACAATTCAAATTCCAACACCAATCCTGTTGTATGACCTTCGAAAAATTGCTACACCCTTTACACTTCAGTAATCTACTGTGTAAAAAATGAAAGGTAGTAACATATTTTGGGTTTTCAATGAGATAATTCAATAATTTATGCAAAGTATTTCAGATATGCCTGACAATAATAGATTGTCAACTAGTAGTAGTTAAATGGCTATCTATGTAATAGTGATATACTAAATGCAGTTAACTGAACTATTAGTTGAATATTATAACTTGCAGTTTTGATTTGTGATATAGGGAATTGTTTTATATTAGCATATTAGTCTGTTTTGGTGCTGCTGATAAAGACATGCCCAAGACTGAACAATTTACAAAAGAAAGAGGTTTAATTAGACTCACATTTTCATGTGGCTGGGGAGGCCTCACAATCATGGTGGAAGGCAAAGAGGAGCAAGACACATCTTACGTGGATGGCAGCAGGCAAAAAGAGAGCTTGTGCAGGGCAACTCCCACTTTTTAAAACCATCAGATCTCGTGAGACCCATTCATTTTCTTGAGAACAGTACACGAAAGACCTGCCCCATAATTCAATCATCTCCCACGGGGTCCCTCCCACAACACATGGGAATTATGGGAGCTACAAGATAAGATTTGGCTGGGGACACAGAGCCAAACCATATCATTCAATAAGGGATATATAATAATATATGATTCTGAAGCATATTACTTGAAGATATTTCACAAAATAAAATAACAATAATCATTTAAAATGGGTTATTGTACAAGGTATGGGTAAATGATATGTTTTCTAGAATTCTATTTCTAAAACTCCAGAATTATTTCCAATGCCTTCTATTAATATCTAGTTTGTGTATTTTCTTGAATTCATGACCATGGAAATGGGCAAAATAAACAAAATAAGTGTGTATATGGAATTTGGGGAAGGAGATATCGCTAGTGTTTTAGGGAGGTAGAGTAGGAGAACTTTATAGGTTTATCTAAGATAACTTTAAGCAATGCTTTAAAAATACATGACCTGGCCGGGTGTGGTAGCTCACGCCTGTAATTCTAGCACTTTGGGAGGCTGAAGCGGGTGGATCACAAGGTCAAGAAATCGAGATCATCCTGGCCAACATGGTGAAACCCCGTCTCTACTAAAAAATACAAAAATTAGCTGGGCGTAGTGGCGCGCCTGTAGTCCCAGCTACTCGGGAGGCTGAAGCAGGAGAATTGCTTGAACCCAGGAGGCGGAGATTGCAGTGAGCCAAGATTGCACCACTGCACTCCAGCCTGGCACCTGGCGACAGAGCAAGACTCTGTCTCAAAAAAAAAAAAAAAAAAAAAAAAAAGAAATACATGACCTGTTCTTAATTTAGTAGTGATATTAATTTATGTATAAACTACTAAATCTGTGTATAGTACAATTCTCTCTTTAAAGTAAATTTACGCTTGTCTAAATGTAAATTACTATTGTATACTTGGACCAAAGAGCCAAGCCACCAAATTAAAAAACAAGTGATGTTCTATGTTCATGGAACACTGGTGTCTCAGAAGTTCTCTTGGTGGTAATGTTATTTCTGAAACTAATATTTATCTCATAGGCCATGGAGAACCTCTGGTTAACATTTTTAAAAACCTAAAACTATTCTACTAGTCTAATTTGAAACTCTTGATTGTCATAATGTGACTTTTATGTCCTTAACGCACTTCTCCTCCACAAATAATATTCATTTGTCATGTCAGAATCCTGCCTTTTCCTCTGCAATGCCAGGTGAATGATGCAACAAAACTTTGTGCCACTATTTTGCTTCTGCTTTTTCCTTCCAGCTTAACTTAATGGTTCCTCTCTACCTTTCCGAATTTTCTTCCTCCATCAAACTTTGGCTCTGTTTTTCCGTTTTTTATTTTGTTGCCTTTTTGTTCCTGTACTCTAAAATGATTGTATTTATACTTTAATTCCATTCAACATAGCATATAGTTGTTCTCAAAATGTCATGTATGTAAGTATAACTTACTCCTAATCAGACTATCACTTTGATAAATTTAATAAAAATTCAATTTTGTATGCCATCAAAACATACTCAAAAAGCAGCTGCTCAATGGCAATTTGTTCACTGGTTTAAATACAAAGTATCAGCAACTACTTTTTACTATGACACAAACTAACGAGAAAGAAGTCCCTTTATAGGAGGACATTTAAAAATATATAAATCTCATGAAACAAAACCGTCATCCACAAAAATACCTCAGTGTATAAGGTCTATCAGTGCACATTATCTTAATTGAAGATAAATAATACTGACTTCTTGAAGTCCTCCAAGTTTCTTCCTTTTTATAATGTCACCATTCACAAACTCACAATTTCACACTATCTAGAGAATGCCTTTCAAAGACTTTATCATGACACTTAGTGTCCTTCAGTATCTATGTACAATTAACTTTTTTTCTCATTTTTCTCATCTTTTATTTTCAACATATGCTACACACATTCAGTCCATCCAGGGTTCTCCGCCATCCCCTGAAGCCCTGGAGAGACTTTGATTTATGCTTTTTCCTCTGCCTAGAAATCCCTTTATATATATCTACATCACCTCTAAGGCTATGATCAAATGCCACCTCCTCTACGAATGTTCAATTATTTCCAGAGGTGAAAATAATTCTTTAACTCCTTTGTAAACCTTGAACACAGCTATAAGTTACATAGAGACTAAGACTGTGTTTTAAATCATTTTTCATTATGCTTACAATGTCACAGGTGTGTTGCCAGATGTATAATCAACACAAATGTGTGTGTGTGTGTGTGTGTGTGTGTATAATTTGTTTGTTTGAAAGAATGTGTCCTAGTTTCAGGCATCCAATGAATACAGAATACTGCTGTCTCCCGTCCTCTAACAAAACAGCCATATTTCATTTGCTGACTGAAGATATTCTAACTCAGCCTTTCCCACATTGTGTTCCATGGACTACCAGTAGCAGTCCCATTAAACACTGCTTGAAATAATGGTTCTAAGCACAACTATTTCTTTAATGAGGGAATGCTCCTTTTATGAGAGAGTAATGAAACACATTAGTTTATTAAAGAAGTAAAAAGGCATTCGAGAAAGAAACCTGAGGTTTTAATATTTGCCTTTGTTACACTATGATAAGGTCGCTGTGTTAGAATTTTTTGTTTGCTTGTCACTGCTGCTTTTCCGCAGAACACCATCTCACTGGACATTGTTTGAGAAGTGCTCACTCTTCTGTTCACAACTGCATGCTTACTTCTTAGCTCTTTCATTTCCAGCCTGTTGTTCCCTTCACCTTGAGCCTTCTTTTTTTTTTTTGAGTCCAAGTCTCACTCTGTTGCCCAGGCTGGAGTGCAGTGGCACAATCTCAGCTCACTGAAACCTCTGCTTCCTGGGTTGAGCTGCGACTACAGGCACACACCCACCCAGCTAATCTTTGTATTTTTAGTAGCGATGGGATTTCACCATGTTAGCCAGGCTGGTCTTGAACTCATGACCTCAAGTGATCCTCCCACCTCAGTCTCCCAAAGAGCTGGGATTAGAGGCACAAGCCACCATGCCCAGCCACTTTGAGCATTCTTGCTCTTAATTCCTACCTATTGAACTCCTGGTCACTATTTAAGATAGATCTTAAAATTCATCCACTACTAGTTCTTCAACTTGGCTTCTATGAGAATCCAATTGTTTCTGTGTATTCCCATAGCATCTGCAATATAGTAAGTAGCACATCACTGTTAGGAATGTCTCTGATTCTAATTTGTCTCTCTGTTTGTCTCTGATTCTTAATTTGTGTGAGTGGAATGTCCTTCGCTCACCAAGCCATCCAAAGTCTTTGCAGTATTGAAAGAATCTTGTGAGTTAGGCTGATATTCTGTGGATATGTGTTGCGAGACTGAGTTGGTGGTGGTGATGTCCGTTTCGAAGGAGCAGAAAGTAAAAGGAACAATAGCATAAGAAAAGGATTCTAAAGCAAGACTGGCTTTCCCACATAATATTTTTAATGACTAACATACTGAGAGTTGACCAGACCATTGTAAAATAAATGATTCTGTGGACTGACCAAGTTTAAAGCATTTTAAGGTATTCAAATAGAAGAGATACTTTTGAGGAAGAAGAAAAGGAAAGAAAGGAGATACGCCAAATTAATCTAATTGAATTCAGTTTTATCTTCTTTTTCATCTCCCAAAACATTACTGCATGAAAGAGAAATTTTCTTTATGATAAATTTAGGGAACTACGAAAAAATGACAATTTATATACTATGTCTCTCAAAAATATTCTTAAGCATTTATATTCTTATACTCTATTACTGCCTATTTCAGTAAGTCTTTACTGCCTGAATATTATTTCTAGTTTATAAATTCTTGTCTGCAGTAAAATTGATTAAAATTTCTCTCTCCTGATTGTGTACTCCCTGTACCACAATATACACTGAGACTTTCCATCCTCTGCCCCTCACTTTTGCTATCTCATTTGCCTAGACGGTACTATTTCCACAATATTTTTTTTTCCTGATAAGTTCTAATCTTCTGATAGTTCTCCTAGTACTCTCTGATGTTCTGCTCAAATTACACAGCTTCCATGTGACATTGCTTGATATGTCAGCCTGGATCTCAACTTCCACCCTTCTTCCAGCTCTTGCTCTATTAGAGCATACAGTTCAAACTGGGTTGCAGTCAAGATGTATGTGTAGGATCTGTCTTAAGCTCTAGAAGACATGGGTGTAGGAGTTAGAAATTCAATAAATATGTATCTCCAAAATGCCTAGGAAAATATCTATGTGTATTAGTACATAAGCAATATGCTAGTACATGTATGTTAAATTGAATATTAAAAGAACATACTTAATTAGCTGGGTTATTCTATATTAAATACATTTAATTTAGTTTTGAGCCATGATAATATAAAAAAATAATTTATAATATATAATTTTTTAAGATTTTGATTTCGTTATGAGAAAGGGAGAAAGAGTTCAAGTAACAATTGGGATTGCGCATTTATGTTGTCAAACCAGCTAATGTTCCAATTCACTAGTTGATGTTACTGAATTCTAAGACGCTTTTAGTTTAATAAAGGCCTTTTAGTTTCCTACTTGGTAAAACGTAATTTCTCCTCTACATTTATTTTGAAACTTATAGGAATAAATCTTGAAATAGAATGGAAGAATTGTAATACCACTGATAGCAAGCGGAGATCTCTGCTGGGCTCTAGACACCTTAGTCCCAGAAATAGTTTATACTTCTTCTCATGAAAACTGTTTGTATTTAAGGATATCTCTGCTAGATTTTTCCTCCATTTTTTCCCCATATGTTTCATGCTCTACCTCTATAGTATCCTCTGCTATTTTAATAAAATACCATATTTTTTTCTCTTTCGTGAAGTCTCCTCAGCAGGAAAAGCTTTAACCACTGATCGATTTCACACCATGTTTCAATGGAGAACGTGAACTCTGGTACAGGGATCACACCTGACCTTCTTCCTGTTTTTGTTCTGTTAATTCATTTGCCTTTGTTGAGCCATTAAACCTATAAAAGGGAATTCTCTGTTTAGCTCTGTTTTTTAAAGGGCAAAGAGGTCACTAAGCTCAATCTCTGATCTGTGACTTTCAGAGTATAACTGACCAATTTCCAAAAGGTTTAGCTCACTCTGAGGGGTTGCAGAAAAGGAAGAGAAAATTGGGTGAAAGGAACGTCCCTTCTCTATCTACCTTCCAATCTTCTGCACAAAACAAGCAGAGTTAAAATCAGAAAGGGACCTGTGAGCCTGAGTCTAGGCTACATAGGTGTTCCTCAGTGTCTGCAGCTGCAGCTTCTACTTTGAGTTTGCTAGAACTTGATTCTAAGTGGCTTTGAAAAGCCACTGAGGAGTTTGTGTTAGCCAGAGGCCACGAAAGCTGCCGTCCACAGCTGAGTGATTCTCTGTTCAAACTGGGCAGAAACCCAATTTGAACAGAGAATCTGTTTTCTTCCTTCCAGTTTGAAAGGGCACATTTCTGTATACTCCCTCATTTGCAGGGGTGAACTGGAAACAATAGTATTCATCTATGAAAGAAATCATAATGTTAATTATTGTAACTAGGCATCAGTAAATAGCTAAGTAGCAGTGTGATATGGAAGTGTGTGGGTATCTGAAGAAGCAAGCCTTCTAGTCCTTTCTTTAAAAGAAAGATATTTTTCAAAATTATTTAATGTTCAGGAGCTAAATTATAAAATGACACCAACCACTGAATATTCTACAATTGATGCACTCTGAGATACATGTATTTTTATTATAAAATTGTTGTGATTATTTAACAGTCTTGAGGTAACTGAATACTCCCTTATCTCATTATTTCTTTTAACCCTTTTCTATGCTATTGTGCTCTCTCTTTCTCTCTAATTCACCTACCAACAAATATAACACACACACACACACACACACACGCCCTGTATTTCTAGACAATTCACTAAATTATTCCAAAAATCTTCTAGCAATGCCTTTTTTTTTCTGGATTTGCAATTTTGGCACCACATCACCAAGTTCACATCCTGGACCATGCCTTCTATTAGTGAATGTCTGGGCAGTGTCCCAATAAAGCTGAGCAGCTTCAGTATCATTAGTGGGATGATGGTATTTCAGTTCCTCTTCCTTTCATTCCTCTTTAGTTTACTATCAGTGCCACTGAGCTTAATGAACCAAAATGCCTGCTCATGCATTAAAAATGGAGACGTGCATTCTGCCCTGGAAAAAAAATGCTATGTTCTATTTTCTACAGTAGAGATTTTTTAAACAAACAAAGTAGGAAAGGAAACACAAGTATATTTGTATCATGTGGAGATGTTAGTAAAGGCATTTCGAAATTTTCAAGCAAGGAATGTACTGATTTGCAACTATAGAGTGCCCTCATAAACAGCATGTGCTTAAAACAAAATAAAATCTCTGAAAGTACTATCAGTACTAGTTGCTACTATAGATAAGCACTGGTTATGTTAGTATTAAAACACTAATTACTAATATACATTCAGAAGTGAATATTATGTAAGAATTATGATATAGAATATTGCTGAGATCTTCATTCGTATCTTTATTTTACACCATCTCTGGTATTGTAAATAAACTAGACACTAACTTAGAAGTTAAAGCATACCCATCTTGCTAAGGCTACTAAAAAAAAAACTGATTGCAAAATGTTAATGTCATTTTTCCACATAACAAGGATATCTAAAAAGGTCTATTGTTACTAACCTAAAAGTCATAATATTGCTTTTAAATCAAGGGATGCTCATATGCATAATGTGGATAATAAAGGTACATTGTTATACAGGTAGTTTTCTAAAATTTTATCCCCATATTTTGTGGTTTTTGAAAGTCACTCTGTGATATATCAAATTACTGTGACATGGTTTTACTGAACTCAGCTTGCAAAGACCTCTGGCTATTATGATAATTCATTTTACTCACTTGCATCTCAGTGAGAGTGAAATGGGAAACTGGCTACTCAAAATTGTCATTCTCATCAACTATATGTTCCCCAAACTTAGCTCTGCTGCACACTCAGGCAATTGACCACTATCCAGGTCCAGTGGCTCACACCTGTGATACTGGCTCTTTGGGAGGCTGAGGTGGGAGGATCACTTGAGCCTGGGAATTCAAGACCAGCCTGGGAAACACAGTGAGACCTCATCTCTACAACAATAAAAATGATAAAAATTAGCTGGGTGTGATGGCATAAGCTTGTAGTCCCAGCTGCCTGGGAGGCTAAGGTGGGAGGACTGCTTGAGCCTGCCCCTAGGAAGTTGAGGCTGCAGTGAGCTATAATCATGTCACTGTACTTCAGCCTGGGCAACAGAAAGAAATAAAATATAAATCCCAGCCTGTCTCAAAAAATAAATACTCCAGCCTGTCTCAAAAAATAAATAAATAAATAAGAAAATTTTTAAAAGAGAAAAGAAAATGGGCAGGTAAATCACAGAAAAGTGATTTTTAAAAGAGAAAGAATGGCTTTAGAATAGTAGGCATTTTTAATAGCAGCTGAGGCGACGGGCAGAAAAGGCAGGGTTCAGAAAAAGAAGGCAGGGAACAGGAAAGACAAACTGAAAGTGTCTTGCAATTTTACTTCATTCCTTTAGTAAACAAAATTTTATCTGCCTTTCTCTACCAAGAAATGTACTGCACAAAGCCTGTGAGCTTTCCCAACATCCAGAAGCTCTTAAAAGCAGTCAGGGCTCCTCTTTACAGAATCTGTGATTTTCCTACAATAATTTTCTGTAATTGTGCCAAAGAGCTAAAAATAAAAATGACATAAGAAGTTTTGCCACAGTGAGAATCACAAGCTCAGTTGTAGAACTGAGTCATCATCTTCAAGTTTCAGGAAGATATATCCAGGTTAGGAAATTCACTGTGCTGATTGCCTTCCTCCTGCCTGTGCTGGTTGAGATATAAAGTCTATGGTATGGTTATCAATAACTGCTAGGAACTCTGGCCATAATCGAGTAGATAGCTGTAAAGTACTATCGTATTGAGAAAGTAAATGTGGTAAGAACCGTAACAGGCTGAGGTTTATTGAGAAAGTCCTGATTACTGTGCAGACTGAGTACCTCTGATCTGACGCCAAGGCCACATAAAGCAGTTATAGAATTTATTGAGTCTTATTTAAACTAAACATATATCTAGCTTTCTCCATTTTATTTCTCTTCATCATGCAGCAGAACATATTTTTTTTGGTTTAACGCGAAACTTCTGTCTGTTTCATTCTTTAAGTCATTCGTCGCATATCTCAAGGTCATGAGGGAGCTTCAGAGGGAAAGTATTTGTGCTAATTGATTGCTTCTATGATTCTTATGCCTATGGGTGCAGGTAAATGAACGTTCTGTATTTTCAGTGCAGTGACTCAAGTGGAAGAGAGACACTTGTGATTCCCGTTAATAAGATATATAAACCACATGGTTCCCTGGAGATCTTGGTTCCCTGCATCCCAAGCTCCTTGTCACTTATTCGATGGTGAAAATGAAGACTTTGCCCTCCAGTTGCTACTACAAGGAGAGTAAACACTCTCTGGTTCTAGAATTAAAATGAAGCATTCAGCAGTCTAGGAGTCAAAATACAGAACCTCCCTTTTTTCTTTTTGCCACTGTACTACTGCATTCTGAGAAAGAGGCACAATTCAATAAAGCAAAGTTCACTCCTGCTGAGATGCTTTTCACCTGACTATGTACATCACCTGTTAATGAAAAAATAGGACAATTGCCTCTATTCTATGAAGCCATGGGGATGGTGAGTTTGGGGATAGCATTTGGATATATCGGTGTATTGATTTTAATCAAATACATTTCTCTACAATCAAATACAACTTCTCGCTCTTCTTAACAATTCAGTAAACAAAAAGATATGGAAGCAAACACATTGTATTTTCTATAGCAATGATGGTTTCTGTTTTGTATTTCTTAGCAAATCCCTGATATCTGGGAATATATTAGGTTTGTAAATTATCATGTCACTAATGAAAGATGTTAGATGTTCTCTACATGGAAAAGAAAAAGCTCATTCTCTAGGGTTGTAATCTTTTCACTTCTGGCATAGTATCATGATTCTATTGCTCTTGTTCTCCACCAATAATGACATCTTTTCTAGCTACACTTTTTAAAATGTCAAGTTTATTGGGTTATGATTTGTATACAGTAAAATTCCACCTTTTAGGAGTAAGTCTATGAGTTCTGAAAAACACATGGTCATGGAACTAAGACACTCTTAACCTTCTGCTCAGCTTGACTAAACTTTAGACAGACTTCTTCCTAACTGTAGACTTCTAAGTTCCTTTTTTCTTTTTGGTTAGGGCATTTATTCTAGAAAATGTGCAACTGTAAATTCTTTCTCTGCTCTTTTGAGAGGTAGCTTATTGCTGGTTCTACAAATGAGATTGGTCTTCCTCAAGGACCTGGAAGTCATCCCTTTGAAATGAACTCATCAAGAAAGATAGCACCCCTATCTCCAATCTTAGTGGGAAGGCAAGAGCCTGACTTTGATAAAAAGGCAATTAGCAAACTCAGACGGCCTAATCACATTGACCAATCTCTCACCTAGTAGCCTTCAATACTTTTCCACTAGCTTAAGAGCTTAAAAACTCTCCTGACTTTTGTTTCCATTGAGCTGAGTTCCACCTCTCTCACCTATTGTAATAATCATGAATAAATTCTTCCTTGTCTGTTTAACTCTGTCAGTGTAATTTTTCTTTGACAGACCACCACTCCAATCAAGTTAAAGAATATTTCTATTGCCTCAAAAACTTTCTCTGTGCCCCTTTGTATTTAATGCCTTCCCTCAATCCCCAGTTCCTGGCAACCACTTATCTGGTTTCTGTCCCTATCACTTTGCCTTTTCCAGAATGTCACAGAAATAAAATACAGCATGTAGCCTTCTGTGTCTGCTTTTTTTTTTTCACTTAGCACAATAGTGTTCAGATTCACCCATGTGATTGCCTGCGCCAGTGGTTTCTTCTTTTCACTGCTGTGTAGTATTATATTGTATACTGTCACCATTTGTTGATCTATTTCTCCAATCCATATCTTGAATATAAATTTGGCTCTCCTTATGTATCAATATTTGTCTTATTTAAGATATTGCTTATCATATTGTGTTTTCTAAATTCATTCTGAATCACGATTGGACTCACCAAAATGGTTCTTGCTTTTCCCTTTCCACGGTCTCAGCTGAAGGGCTTCTTACATAACTAGGCGAATAAATGAATGAGCAAACCAACCACCGCTTTAGAAAAAATACCAAAACTCCTGTGAAATTCTGGAAAAAAATGCATATCTACAAATTGCTTAAAACTAAACAGTAATATAAGGTTTGCTGAAAATTGTATCCTAGCTGTTTGTTTTAGATAGCTGTTATATCCTAAATACCTACCAAGTCAAAACTGAGATAATTTACCCAGAAAGTGCACTTCAAATAGCTTGGCTTCCAGGCATAAGTATAGAAATAATTATACACCAATAGAATTGTGTGAGACTATGAGATCAGTTTCAAAAAGTATAAATATCTTCCCCAACGTATGCTTTTTAAAAAACACCATTTCTGTATGTGGGCTAAGTTTATATATTTAGTATATTTTAAATGTGTAAACTTCATTATTTTATAATTAATAAACTCTACATGTATTATATTTTGTTTTGGGGTTTGTCTCATGTTTAGACTCCAGCACTGAGTAGAATTATTTGGGAGAATGTGAGTCCTGGATATCAGGGGCTTTCGCTATCTGCAGGTAGAAAACAGACTTAAATAGTTTGTGGTGGCATTCCTCTCACTTTTATTCCAATTGAAAGATGGAAATAAATTACATGGCATATTAAAACTTGAAATATAATAAAGTATCAATTAAAGAATATTTTTCTCTCTCTTTTCATATTACCCTATGAATCTAACTAGGTAGCTTTTTGTTTTGTTTATTTTTATTTTTTGAGACAGAGTCTTGCTGTCATTCCCGGCTGGAGTGCATTGGTGCAATCTCAGCTCACTGCAACCTCTGCCTCCCAGGTTCAAGTGAATCTTCTCTCTCAGCCTCCTGAGTAGCTGGGACTACAGGCCTGTGCCACCATGCCTGGCTAATTTTTTTATGTTTTATAGAGACGAGGTTTCAACATATTGGCCAGGCTGTCCTCGAACTCCTTACCTTGTGGTTTGTCTGTCTTGGCCTCACAAAGTGCTGGGATTATAGGTGCAAGCCACAGCGCCTGGCTAGCTAGTTTTTAATACAAGTGGCCACTGTGAATCTGCATAGATTATATGTGTGTGTGTGTGTGTGTGTGTGTGTGTGTAGTTTGCCTTTACAGATATAATTTAAACCATATAAGATTCACTTTTAATATGTTATAATTAATCAAATATCCATAAGAAGATGTCCATTTTATGTAAAATTCAAGCTTTTGTATATTACCTAACAATGAAGTTGGAGTCACCTGTCATCCAAAATTTAGCTATATGTGTGTCATTCTTCACTATAGGGTAGTATTTGTAATCATTTCAACATATCACTGCATTTGGGCTTTACTACTTTGTAAAGTGTTTAGAAACTAGAAAAATTACATTCATCTTATTTTTAAAATATTGGCATAAATGGAAAAAAATTAAGATATTATACTTGTAATAAGACACGTAAGTCTCTTAAAAAAAAAAAAGACATTTTATAAAAGGAAACAATACCAAAACCAGGAAGGCTTTAGACCATGTAAGAAAGTCTTTGAGCTTCTGCTATCTGAATGAATATTCATTTGAAAATAATACGCTAGGCATATATTATTGAAGACTATATCTAAAATACAAGGTAGAAGAAGGGACTCTACTTTAATTTTTTTTTTAATTTATTATACCTTAAGTTCTGGGGTACGTGTGCAGATCGTGCAGATTTGTTACATAGGTATACATGTGCATGGTGGTGGTTTGCTGCATTCATCGCCCCGTCATCTACAGTAGGTATTTCTCCTAATGCTACCCCTCCCCAATTCCCCTACTCCCTGCTATTCCTCTCCTAGCTCCCTTGCCCCGATGCCCTGGTGTGTGATATTCCCCTCTCGGAGCAGGGACTTTAAAAAATGCCTTTACCTCTTTCATAACAAGTGTGCAGATAATATGTACACATATATACAAGCACATCTTTGATATTGTATATTCATGTTTTTTTAATTTCTGATTTGCATGTTGTTTAAAAATGGAGGACTTACTGTACTTATATTTTAAGAGTTTTGATTATAATATTAGAAAATCTGTTTAATCATATAGGATCATTCATGACCAAGACCAGTATCCTCCAAAATAAGTGATGTGGAATAGGTGTTCTTTGAATATCATTTATAGTCAAATAATTTTACAAGTGAGTGGGTTAAATGTAAATAGATTAATTTGCTTTAAGTTTGTTAAATATATGCTTATGTAAATCTGATTGTGAATTACCAGGTTAATGCATTGAGGATGAAACTTCTCAACTTCATTCAGTCTAAATAAGTAATTCATGTAACATATGTCAATAAATTCTGATTTAGGATGGGATTTCGTCTCACAGAAGAGGTAGCTGATGAAGTAAAACAGTACTGTATTACACTGTGAGTCAGAGGCCTGGTCTCCAATCCTAGGTCTGCTGCCATTTTTGTGAGAAGCCTTAGATTAGTGGCTAAGAGCACAGCATATTTGGGGTTTAATCCTGCACAGCCTTTTATCTGCTAAGTGACTGTACAGGTCATCTCTTGAAGACTTCATTTATTCAACTGTAAACAAGAAGCCACAGGAGATTTTACTTTTAGTTTAATTAATATAGTCAAAGTGTTTTAAATAAATATGTGATAAATAATAAGTGGTATAAGTATGAGCTATTTTTTTGTCAGTAGTTTTCAAACTATGGACCTTGACTTACAATAATCAACCCACGCTGAGATGCAGTAAAAACATAAGTGCACACAATAACATAGACACCTAAAGTTTAAGTGAAATAAATGCTCTTAACTATGCTCTATAACATACATTCAAATATAATCTAAAATTTTTTGTTCTCTTCTGATTTTTCACATTCCCTTTCTTTGTTTCCTCATGCCTATTCCATTCTATCCTATTTATTCTATTCTATACACTCTATTCTATTCTACTCTCTTCAATTCCATTAAAAGTTGGCCTAATCCTCAGGTTGCAAGACACTAAGTTCGCTGTATGACCATCATTTAAACTCTGCCTTCAGTCCTTCTGTTCAATTCCCTCATAAAATTCATTCGTTATTTCATAAAATTTTTTTTTAAATTCTAAAATTCAATTTCAAACTCCGTCTCTGACATGCTGAATATGGATCTCCTGGTGGTTTTGGCCCCAGAATTTCTCTCTCTCTCTCTTTCATGCATAAGATTCTGTAGACTTCGAATGATCTAGGTTTATTCTAATTCTAAAATTAAAGAAACAAATGACATTTAAAGAGAAGCTCATTGCTTATTTTATTCTCTTTTTAAAGATTTAATTTGTATTTAATATATGCATCACACACCTATATTCTGACACAAATACTGTCTATCTGAAGAAAAAAATTAAATTCAAATAATCACTCTGATATGAACAATTAGTGATTATATTATGCTTCATTTATTTGTAAATAAGCTTTTAACATTTTTAAACTCAAAATTATATAAAATTGAGGTATAAGCTAAAAATCAAGTCATCACTGAGTTTATATAGCTTATATTATCTGCATTTGTTTTTATTTTATGGGCATAAATAAGTGTATCAGGCAATTTAAACAGATACAACATTCTTCTGCTATATCCAGACTTTTAGATTCTACAGAGCCAATGATAAGACTAGCTATAACTGGACCTTCATTTCTCCCAGAATTTGGTGAGACAACAAACAATATCTCAGCACCTCTGATGTAATTATTATACGTGACTATAGAGTATAATATTACTTATATTTTTATAAACTAATAAATATCCATTGCAAACATCCAAAAGTCTATTTTAAGTTTAAAATATCACTCACTATTAGGATTTGTAAAACCTCTAATATATACATACAATTAAAACTGTCTCATAACATATTAAGGTTTTGTTGTTGTTGTTGTTTTGAGGCAGGATCTCACCTGTTGCCCAGGCTGGAGTGCAATGGCACAACCTCGGCTCACTGAAACTTCTGCCCCTAGGTTCAAACAATTCTCATGCCTCAGCCTCCCAAGTAGCTGAGATTTCAGGCATGCGCCACCATGCCTGGCAAATATTTCTATTTTAAGTAGATATTGTGTTTCACCATGTTGGCCAGGCTAGTCTCAAACTCCTGACCTCAAGTGATCTGCCCGCCTTGGCCTCCCAAAGTGCTGGGATTACAGGCATGAGCCACTGCGTCAAGCCAATATTAGATATCTTATATTAAAAGATTATTCATAGTCGGCATTTTGAAATTAGAATAGGTATTTTATAATATGAAATGTTTATGTGAAAGATTTATTTAATTTGATTTGTCAATGTGTACTTCTAATCATAATAGGTACTTTCCGTTAGATTTCCAGTTTATGTGGATACTAGTTAAAAAGGAATCTCACAGTTTTCAATCATCAATGACTGAAAAAGAATTTTATTCATTATTATTTCAATATAAGCATACTTTTCTAAAAAGGAGTAGTAACTGCCTGAGCGCAGTAGCTCAAGCCTGTAATTCCAGCACTTTGAGAGGCCAAGGTGGGCGGATCACCTGAGGTCAGGAGTTTGAGACCATCCTGGCTAACACAGTGAAACTCTGTTTCTACTTAAAATACAAAAATTAGCCTGGCATGGTGGCAGGCACCTGTAATCCCAGCCACTTAGGAGGCTGACGCAGGAGGAGAATCGCTTGAACCCGGGAGGCAGAGTCTGCAGTGAGCCAAGATAACGCCTCTGCACTCCAGCCTGGCTACAGAGCAAGACTCTATCTCAAAAAAACAAAACAAAACAAAGGAATAGTAACTTTATATTTTTAGCTTTTCCATGTCTACACCCTTCTCACATAAATGTGGATGACTTTCATTCCTCTCAGAGTATCTCCAATATCTTGAGATATTTAGCATCTCAATATATTACTTATGACCATGTTCTCTATAATTGTTCAAATACAAGGCTTTCTGGCCAGCTTCAACATTAGTATCTATGCACGTGTGCAGAAACTTCTGAAAACTATACACAACTACATTAATTTCATAAGCAAATGCTTGAGCAGCATTAATTAGAAGAACGTGCAACTTCAATGGATTTTAAAAGAACTTGTAAGGCAGCTGTATTTTCCTCTCACTCTCACAGTCTGATATTATTTATTATCGTTTCATGTGTGGGTTCCACGCTGATCCAACAGATATTGATTTACACCTTTTTTGTACTCTACATTTTAGTTGTTTTGTTATATCTTCAGGAACCTTCAGCGAAAGATACTATGGTTGTCATTTATCTGAAAGGCTCATCCCCCCTCTCTTTGTGCTCCATTCTCTCCAGGAACAGCTGCGTCACAGCTGTCATGCTGAATGGTAAAGATGTCTCTGGCTGATAAGTCTATGCCTGTGGCACACAGAGTGGCTTCAAACAACTAATTAGCAGAAGCTGGGCCACAGCAAGGTTTGGTGCTGTCCATCAAGCCTGCGACCAAAGCTGACACCATCAGCAAATCTGTCAAATGCGGCTCTTCTTGTGAATAAAACCAAGCCCACTTGTTTTGTGGTGAAGAAAGAATTGGCAGAATGTGTTTAATAAAAAGTTAAAGAAGGTGATGACCAATCTTTACACAGTGTTAAGTAATTGAAAAAAATACTGAACTGGTGAAAAATTTGATAACTGATTTATACACGAAATTCAACTAAAAATGTCTCCATGAATTTACAATGAAGCAATTCATAAGGCCACTCACATTGCTCAAGTACATTTATTTAGCTTCGGGAAAACACCACAAATGTATGCTGTCTTTAATAATAAGTGACTTACAAAAATAATAATAATAACAAACCTGCACGTTCTGCACATGTATCTAAGAATTTAAAGTACAATTTAAAAAATAAGAGGCTATTATTGTATAAAAATTGGATATTAGCATTTATATACATACCATATGCCAGATTTATATGATTATAAAATTGTTAAGTATAATAATTTCTATCAAAATCTATTTGTAGGAATGTATCTGTAAATATGCATATCGGCATTTACAATTAAGTGTTTAAAAGTTTTAAAGCTGACTCTGTTTAATGCACATTGAAAAACATTATATAGTCATTGTTCTTAATAACTAAAAGTGTGTTTAGATACTATACTAAGAATATCAAGTTTAATAGCCACTGTAGGTTTGCATTTTGAACCAAGTCTTAGATGGGAGCCAGGAAAGTGGTCTGCATTGAGGACACAACCAGTGGAACTTTCCTCAAAACTTGGATGTCCTCTCCTGACACTTGGCTTTC
This sequence comes from Aotus nancymaae, assembly GCF_030222135.1. Classification (NCBI taxonomy): domain Eukaryota; kingdom Metazoa; phylum Chordata; class Mammalia; order Primates; family Aotidae; genus Aotus; species Aotus nancymaae. The sequence goes on from NW_026988503.1 coordinate 6,518,931, forward strand.
ACACAGGCTGTATATTTAAGGAAAATTATCGTTTTTCTACCAATACACACCACCATGTCACTCCTGAACATTCACTTTGTAAACTCCTTCAAGTCTTATTTTAACAATATAATCCTCCTGCGCTATGTTTAATTGCTCCTATGATGTGTTCTTCTTGCATCTTGAGCATCTCTTATTTTAGCACTGCTTACATTTTATGGTAACATATTCATATGAGTATACTCCCTTGGACTGTGATATCTGTAACACAAAGAACCATGTTTGTATACACAAATGATGTACTTGGCACACATAACATTGCCTCTGGTATACTTGCTAGATAAATATTTATGGAAGGAAGAAAGGAAGGGAGGGAGAGAGGGAAGAAAGGAGAGACAGATTAATATATGACTGATAGATTGAGTTCAGCATAATCACAGAAAAAGAAGTTGGATAATTTGTTTCCCCTCCAAAGAAGTCTCAATTTTGTGTTTGTGAGCAAAAAACAGAGGAAGGGATGTCTAGCACCCTATCCATGTTTACTTAAGGAACATACTTATGGCCCCATTTAAAAAAATTAAATCAATTCACATCAGAAAGCAGAGATATGTAGTATAGGGTTGATCAAATATGCCTCTTCTATTTGCCTACATCCCTCTTAAAATTAGCACAAAATTTTCAAGCATAAATTTAACAGTGTGAAATAAACCAACATTGATGTTTCTGGAAAATTGTATTATACATAGCCATTAGACATGAGATTCTGCAGTATTTCTATACTATAGAATAAGTTCTTTAAATTCTTGGTAACTGGCTTCAAATTTACGTATGCTTACTTAGCAAGTAATAGAAACCTGTCAAATATTTTAATGAATTTTTTGAAAATGTATCTCTCTATAACACAAATTTCATGTAATCTATATTAAGTGCAAAGATTCCCAAATGCTGTTTGGAACTGTAGCCAGAAGCTGTCCTGTGATTTACTAGAAATTATTTTCAAGATCAATCTTACCTAAAATGGCATAAGATCTTTGACTATTCTCAGTTGCACATGTCAAGACTTAACTGTAACAATTCTCCACTCCATGATGTATTTTATTTGTTATTCTTCTGACTTAACAGTTTTGGACACTTCACAGTAAAAAGGTGAAAAACTTCTTTATCTAGTGAGTGAGCCACATTGACATCCAACATGCTTTCTATAACAGTTGCTACATATGCAATGTTTCATAGTGACTAAGATATAAAATATTGCTTATCATATTTCTTAATTTATTGTATTTTGGAGGGCAATGCTATATATACTGAAAATTTAAACATTTTAATATGTTAGAAGTTATTCCCCAAATATGTACTCATGTATGTAAGTATGTATGTAATGTGTATGTGTGTGTATATGAATCTTTTAGTACCCTTGTGGTTTTTCAAAAAGCTGTTCTTATGAAGAAAGAAAATAAAAAACTGGCTTGTGAACTAATGTAGTGTTATTAGTAAATATCCGTTAATTGTAAATAACTTTATTACTCTAAAATATAATGTAAAAAACTTCAGAGAATTATTGCTAAAAGATTTACCTAATTATCTTAATTTGAAAGCTGATATCAATGGCAACACCTATTCTAAGGACTGAATGCATTTATTTGTGTGCTTGTACATAATTATGTGAAGGTATTGGGTAATATGACCACATAATCACAAAGAACAGGAAAACACAGGTATGTGGTATGATAGTCCTAATATTGCAAGAACAGGAAAGTATAGGTGTGTCTTATAATGAATATTGTAATAATGTATAATATTCATACACTAATACACTAAATCGGATTTAGTGCATAAATATATTTTAAAAAGAAAAGACCAAGTAAGACAAAAGCAAAAGTGTTTGGCTTTATATCTTTTCCTTTTTCATTATTTAAAAGTAGTATATAATGTTACCATTTTGCTCCTGCTCCATTTGTTATTATTTCAACAACAGAGTTCTAGGCTGTGTAACACTCTGAGCCCCACTGTCCTCTAGCTATCAGTGTGTCCTTGGTTGGTGATCTAGGCTCAAGATCACCTAGGCACTTACAACTTTATCTTATCGGGGAGGAAAATTAGACTTACCTTGAAGACAATTGTCTTGAATAAGGTAGCAAATGTGAAATACAAGACACGTGATAATAGCTTAATACATTGTAGTTCTCCCCCCATGCACTCTTCTTACTCACCATTTGACATATTTAATGCTATTAAATATTTCGATCACGTGACACAATTGGCAATTTCATGAAACCAATGGTAATTTAACTTCTATGCATTTAATGAACCCAGAAAAACCTGTTATGAATTTACATAAAAGGTCAAAAATATTTTCCTTAATGAAATAGTTTTCTCAATTTCTCAGTGGAGCTTTATAGCAGTGGCCCATCCTGGGATATCTTAATCAACCATCTGCACCCATAAATTTCATACTCACGATAACTGCCACATTTCCAAACTCTAGAGGCTAAAATTCGCACTTATTTTAAAACCTTCTACCAATCTCCCTACCTCTTAGAGCTAAGATTTCTATCTGACATTGATTTTTGGATTTCATCCCTACAAGGGAGAAGTCTTATCTCAAAAATTCATACACTGAACACTAAACCATTTTGTAAAAATTCTTTAGCTCAAGCATCAAAAATAGTGACAGGGAACAGCTACTCATACTGAGATGCAGTCTTGTGTGAATTCCAATAACTATGGACATTTTCCTATAGATTGCAGAATATAGACACTGAAAGCTCTGTTTGCATTATATACCGTTTCATGGGAAAAGGGAATGAAATATAATAGAAAGGAAGTGACAATGAAATATGGATCAAAGATGCTTATTAAAGGCAATATGCACTTACAGCATAAAAACAATGTGCACTTTTTTCATTCCAGTGCTTCAGTTTTAACCATTGCAATGCTCTGAGTATCCAATGACAAAAGGCATGTCAGGAAGAAAAAACAAACATGACGTAAACTGTGTCATTCCACACCATTTTTAAAAACCTAGTTTAAGAAAGAACTTCAAGTATAAACTGTTTTATTTAACATTTGTTTGGAAACTTTGTGTTTGAAGGTAAAGTGAGTAGATTACTCTGGGATCAGTAATTCTAGGATCTAATTCTAGTGCTATCATTAGCTAGCTCTGAGAGGTAGGGCAAGCTACTCAATCATTCTTGTCTTCAAGTTATGTTTCAGTAATTTGCATAGGTAATCTCATAGGTCACTGACAATCAAAGAGCCTGTGAGTTTTTCTGTTTGTTTTTACTTAGATAATACTATGGCACAGTTATCTTTGCAGTTTCTGAAGCCATGTGGCTGTGGCTATCTTCCAGCCCATTCATTCCTGTCTGTGTACATTTGAGAAAATTACATAACCTCTCAGTGTCTCCTTTTCCTATCTGTAGAATAATAATCATACCCACCTAATGGGATTGCTGTCAGAATTAAATAAGCTATATTTCAACAATTCTAATATAAAATTTCTCATATTTTTATATATATATATATATAAACAGCACAAATACTAAAGAAATCAAAAATAAGCATTTGTCAGAGTTAAATTGGCAGCATATTTCTTTAGTGGTTCATCAAATAGAGCATGTTTATACTGTAATGGTAGATTAGAAGAATTACTATAATGCATATGATATGCTTAGAATAGTGTCTGGCACAAATTTTTCACAATAGCTGATGTAACATTTCTCTACAAGTAAGTGAGCCTTCTTATATCTAAGTTAAGAGTGATAGGTTAATAATAAGCTAATAATAATTAAAACTTGCTACTCACATCAGTCTGGGTTTTATTATGTATCTAATGCCATAATACAAATTAAATATTTTCAACCAAATTAGTCAGCATTCATTGATACTGAATATGACTATATTTAACAGTATAGTTTTCTATAGTTAAATATTTTTCTGTACTAAACAGAACAAACATCTTTCTTTTTATTATATTAAGGTGATTAAAAGGGAGGGGAAATATAAATTGTGAAAAAAATAAGAATTCGGAAAATACCTGCACTTACCAGGCTCAGTACATAATTCAATATAATGAAAAATAACATGGAAGATGAAAACTTTGTAGTTTATAATCAACTTTCATTGTTAATTTTCAAGAATAATTAACACTAGATTGATAATCTTTAAAAAAGTGGTTACTAAAACTACTCATTTTATTATTGGTCTACAGACCCTAAGCATTTATACAGAAACCTTGTCTCTTAGAATGCTTTAAAAAACTATGAAGATGGTATCACTTATCTCTTTTCTTCAAGTTTTATTTTATAAGAAATTTCAGATATTCTCTATCTGAATTTAATTTAAAAATGCATATTAAAGAAATTAAATGTATTATGATCAAAAACAGTTTAAATTAACCAAGGTCAAAATGTGAACGATGGGAGAACATACATATAAACTTCTTGAAACAGTCTCTAGCACAGAGTACGAGGTACTATTTAACACAGAATGATATTTAACTGTAGAAAACTATGCTGTTAAATAAGTATAAGTTGTCATTATCATCATCATTATTTAGTATCACAGATCATCAGGGATGGATATGGCCTTACAGATGACCTAGTTAAAAACCATTCAGACAAAATGGGCCTGAAGCCTGATGATTAAATGAGAATCTGTGGGATGAAAGACTTGTAAAAATATTTTGTCTTCTTTGCATATAAATAAAGCATAGTAGATACACTTTCATGTTCTTTGACAAATGGACAATGATATAAATAAACATCATAACTTTAGATGTCACTTTTTTTCTTCAAATTCCCTAGACCTTTAGTTAAACCCTGTACAATCTATGTTCTTATGCTTTGGACCTTATAAAATATCTGAGGGAGAAAAAAATATGATTTATAGAATATTATTTGAATTATGTCTCATTTAAATTCTCTACAAAAAGTAAATAAATCTTCAATAAACCATCTCACCATCTCACCACCTGTGGTAATCACAGGGATTTTCTGAGGAATATGGTTTCTGAGGAGTATGGTTAAGTCAATAAACACAAACATAAAATGTTATAAAAATAAATATAATTCTTAGAAATCTGAAATCCCCTTGGATCTTAATGACTTCCACAACATCTTGGGTAGAGTTTTGTACTATTTATATTAACCTTTACTTACAAAAAAAAATCTTTTTCTCTGCCATCTAATTAGAACTATTGTGTTATTGTTGGTGACTAATGGGAACAATTTTATTATCTTAGATGGTTGAAACATACACAATGAAGATGAAATATTAAAGGATTAAACAACCATGGTTCTTCTCTCAATGTTCAAGTGATTTAGACTTTGGATAAAAAAAGAAAGAAAAAGAAAAATATTAAAAAAATTTTTGCTGAAGTTTAGAAATAGGTTTCTAAGTATTTAAACCATACAAAGAAAAAGAAATAGAAGAAAAATATGTGAAGGAGAATTAGGGGATAGAGCTGTCCAAAATATTACTCAATCCTCTTTCAACCTCAACTAACAATTTATCCAAAAAGAAGTTGCTTTCTAGATTAAGTTTCTGTTAATCAAAGTAGTTTCTTGAATATACATTACCAGTGGGATTTTTGAAAATGATAGATTCCTTTAGATGGCAAAAGCAATAATTATGGCAAAAATGTTTTTACTAATAATGATTAAGAGGTTTTAAGGGAATGGAGGGGACATACGCTCTGTAAGAAAACAGAATACACACACAGGCACACACACACGCACATACGCATACATTACCTCTCTACAATCTATATGTTACAGCTGTAAAATATAGGTGAAATCATATGTATGTTTTAATAATAGTTAACTATTAAACATAATTCTTTAAAAATGGAAGTCTTCTATTTCACAACAATGTAAACATACTTAACACGACTGAACTCTACACTTAAAAATGGCTCAGATAGTAAATTCCATGTTATCTGTTTTTTACCATTACTTTAAAAAATTACATGAAAGATAATAGATTTCTATACTCAGCCATAGTGAAATAATTGACACTAGAATAGCCCTTCCAACATAAAAGAAAAAGAAGAAAACAACTATAGATCTTCTATCTTTTAATGTGGATGAATTCACTTTTTAAAAAAAAGAAAGTAATGGCTTTTAAGTTCAAAAATACAGAGAAAGAAAAGATCAAACTGAGAAGAAGTAATAAAAAAGAAAACGCTTCATTAAAATTGAAATTTAACTGGTTCATATTCAGCAGCAATGTCTTTTTTTATTTTTCTTGAGTATGAGAGATGAATCAAATCAATCTTTCAAAATAGATGTGCCTTTCTTTTAGTTCAATTAATAAACAGGAATCAATCCAGAATATCTCGCTTTAAAAGAAAGTTGCTCATTACTTTCTCTAAAAATAGGTACAAATCAACGCTTTTTATTCAATGTTACAAACATTAGGTTTAAGAGTTGGACCATTACCCAACAGAAAAAAATATATACTGCTGGAATTTTGTTCTAAAGTTATTTACTTAAAATTATTTTCAAAAGCATTAGTATAAAAATGTGACCACAGAAGAGGCGGGCAAAGAAAATAATAATATTAGTTAAGATAGAGCATTTAAAATCATGAGGAAAATGAAAATTGCTCAATACTAACATGGTCTCTATAGATATATGGCATACCTCGTAATGGCTTTCTTCATTCTCCTGAATGTGGAAACCCGCGGAGCTGGGACATTTCTGAGGAGTGACAGGAATATTGTCACTTTTGCTGTGTGAGTTACACTGAAAGAGATTACCAAATAATTGTGACAAACTACTCCACATTTAGAGTGTCCATTGAGAGACATGGCTGTTTGCTATGAGCCTAATAAAGGAATACCATTTGAGCTAACAAGGGTCTATACCCAGAGATACATGCATTAAGATTCAGTCTTTATCACAAAGATTTTTTTAATTGTCCCAGGATAAACCAATTGTTGAAATGTTTTTACTAAAACTAAGGAAGTATAAGATTTAGTAATTTTATTTTTACCTTTTTTTAGGCAATATTTATTTATTACATTTATGATTTCAGTAGCCAAAACTTATATGGTGATATTTGGGTGAGATATTATTTAAGTGTTTGATATTTATTATACACATACTAACCTGTGACATAGAAATTAACTATCTCCACTTATGGAAGAAGAGACTGAAGCACAATTCCTCCCCCCACAAAGTTATGCTGTTGCCTAGCCTTTCTGGAACCATTCCCCATATCCTTATCTACTACATGAACTGCCTTTATAAGTGATACATTTGAAATAGATAAAACTGAAAAAACAGAAGTTTAGTGTCTTAAAATACTAGTTGAATTATTTCTATAGTAAATAGAAAGCATTTTTTTTTTTTAAAAAAGCTAGCCAAAATAATTTACCTGGAAATTGATATGAATTACAGAACATAAGACACTACATTACGGCTTTCCTTTTTCTCTGAAAATATTAAAATGACAGTTTTCCATATTCCTCACACAAGTTTTTCATGTGAAAATAAGACATTTTCCACTTCCTGTTTTCTTCTTTTCTAAATCTTAGTTTCAAAGCAAAGAATATTTATAAGTATTGCTGCTTGGCCATTTATTAAACATAACTTTGTAGGTGTTAAGGTTTCTAGTTTGATAAAAAGATATTGTTGTGTCTCCATTAAAGGTTCATCATTGATATATACCCTTTCTTCTTAAACAAAACTATAATATATGCATAGATTTCATGATATTAGGAGCAAAGAGAACACTCTTTTCAAAACTAGTATGCCATGTTTCCTATTCATCAGTGAACTGTTACTTTCATTATCTCAAAGAAAAATGTTAGAAAATTACCGTTAGACATTTTTAAAAGCAAATGTGTTTTAGAGTTTTAATATATTGTGTCCACTCTATTTTCTTTTCAAAACCACCATTTTATATATTTAAGTATATGTTAAAGTGCTGGCATTACATTTTGAAGATATCAATTATCTCATTTATTTTTATTTGTTTAAAATGAATAGTTATGTGGCAAATAAGAAAGCATGACTTTAAATCCATATACCCATTTCTAAGCCTTTTTGGATGAAAAAATTATTTTACATCTGTTCTCTCTACAATTTAATTTTAACCCTATTTAAAACTTTGCTCCTCTAGGAACTCTTCATGGGTCATTCAACAAATGGTCATTGCCATTTTAACCTGTATTTGCAACCTAAGTAACTTTTATGTGTAATTTGTAAAATGCTACCTAAGAATGTAAATTATTTGAATGTTCCTAAGTTTCACTGTTAACTACAAAGGCATTTCCTCTCCATAGCAGCTATTTGGCATTCAAAAACAAACAAACAAACAAACAAACAAAAAAAGATCACAGACCTTAAAACAGTTATTTTCATCTGTGATGTTCGTAGACATTTTAATCATTCAATTCCTATCCCTAGCCTCTCCACATAGCTAGTCATGCTGATTAATCGCTTTAAAAGATTTAATGTATTAAACAGTTTTTCTCCTAAGAAACATTTCCTAATTTTCTCTGACCCAGCAGTGAGTCTCACCCTGACTGCGTATTAGAAACACCTAGGGAGCTTTCTAAAAATATCAGTGACTAAGCCCCACCTCACATCAGTTACATTGAAGCTCAGACTTAAATATTTTTTAAATACTCAGGAAATTCTAATGTGCAGCCAGAGTTTGGAATCCTTGGGTTAAGGTTAAAACTTCCTTGTCTAGCCCTCAGGAAACTACAGTAAATTTTGGTCTCATTCCTATTTCAATCTGATATCTTCCTCCATAGAATTTTTTTCTTTCTTTTTAAAATTTAACCCATCATATATTGGGTTTTTCTCCTCCATATATTAAAAATGTGTCTTAACCTGAAAAAAAATCCTATATTTGTAAATACTTTGTGCTTTAAATATAAGAACTTACGTATTATCTGCAAGGAACCCCCATAAACTGGTATAAAATATAATCAATCCTTTAACAGATAGGTTCATATATGTTCAGTGCCATTTGCTCAAGGATTTGCCCTGTAAAAGCAGGACCAGTGTTCACTCTATTTTGGGCAATTTCTACTGTGCCATATCTCCCTTAACGGGTCCATCTATTACTCATTCATTCACTTATTCTCTTCTTCTTTTTGTTTGATAATCAGACATTTACTGAGTGCATGTTATGTGTCAGGATTGTACTGGATTATCAAGATATGGCATTTCATATCTGTAATACTCTCACTGTAGCCCTGAAATAATACATAAAAACAAATAACCACCATGATGTGTGAACATGCCACCTGGAAATGTACATAGACTGCTAAAGGACAGAGAAGACATAAATAGACTCCCATGTTTGACACATGAATGGAGAGTCTCAAGAGGTGGACTGATGAGGGAATCATGGTAGCACACATTTGAGACAGAAGAAACTGCATATGCGAAGGCAAGAAGACATGAATTCTCATGAGCCATGAGTAATTTGATAGTTCAAACATGAAGAATGTGAGGATTTATTTCAGAAGAAATAGAAGCTATCAGTGCATTAAATTCAATAGTACAACCAGTAATGAAAAGTTATAGAATTGGACTTAATGTAAGGGCCAACCACCCAGTGGATAGGTGCTTTGTAAATAGTGCCAGTGCCAAGAGTGAGCTTTAAAGACCATTCCTTTTCTTTCAACTTTTCCAAGGAAATATGCAACATAACAAAGTAAGTACATTTGCAATATCATTGTGATGCCCAGTTAAGTCCATCCCTAAAAGATCTCACCCCTAAGTCTCTCCTGTGTTTAATTCTGGAGGAGCTCCTGCTTTTGGAACAGTGAGTGGCATCAAAGGAAAAATTTTAACTTACTGTTATTTCCTTACTTTTAAAAATTGAGTCTTGTCATGTAAATTTCCTCTGCAAATTACGAATATACGATTCAGAGCAAAATAAAAGAAAAAAGTAGCACTGTAAACAATATTTTGAGATTAACTATTATAAATAGCCAAATCTTTAAGAAAAAAAAAAATTCTTAACAGGAAAATATTTAATCACTATGAATCCTTCGCAACAAATTTCTGCTTCCAGGAGAGTTGTAGCATTTTCTAAAAAAAGATTTATTTTAAAAGTCTTGGCCGGACACAGTGGCTCACACCTGTAATTCCAGCACTTTGGGAGGCCAAGGCCAGTGGATCACCGGATGTCAAGTGATCAAGACCAGCCTGGCCAACATGGCAAAACCCTATCTGCTAAAAATATAAAAATTAACTGGGTGTGGTAGTGCACACCTGCAATCCCAGCTAGTTGGGAGGCTGAGGCATGAGAATCTCTTGAACTTGGGAGGTGGAGGTTGCGGTAAGTCAAGAGTGTACTACTGTACTCCAGCCTGGGCAACAAAAAGAGACTCTGTCTCAAAAAAAAAAAAAAAAACAAAGGGAAGTTTCAAGATTCATCCCACCAAAAAATTTTACTGTTTGCCAAATTTAATATGAATGACTGCATACTGAATTACGGGTAAGATGAATTTGCTAAATCAGATTTATATCGGGGTACAAATCAAACTTGAGAGGTCTAGAACTCAGTAACAACAATCATAGTAAATGAACATCACTGAAAGTACATTTGTTTTACACTTTAAAACCAGTTTGTTATTTTCCATCATCTATGATTGTAAGTCTATATTGTAATATGTGAATAAATCTTGCCTCTCCAAAACATCCATTGTAGTTCCTGGGAAAATTATCATTAACTGCCTATAGAAATACCTGCCTAAAGTTTTCACATAATCAGGTATTTTCAGTCTTTCCTTTTTGATACAAATGTTCAAAAAAGCACTTCTAGCCATAAAAAGAAAAAAATAATCAACAGTAACAAAAACAACAAAAGTTTTATGAAAGATTTTTTTATGAAAAACACAGCCGTTTCCTTTGCTAAAAAGGGAGTGCTTTATATTTTCCACCCAACAGTAATGCAGCAATGTGTAATATTATTTTATTACTACTCCTACCTTCTTACAAAATCAGGCTGTTTACTAAAAATCAATAGCACTTTCATAAAAGTTTTGCAATCATTATAGATGCAATAGTCTTGACTTTTGTGCTATAGGTTTCATTAAATAACAACACCATTTATTTTAAAACTCCCACTGAAAATGTTATTCCTTCCAATTTTAATAAACAAAGGATTCTTTTCATAAAGAATTCTAAAACAGAACATTTGTTTAATAATTCCAAAGAAATTCATATTTGTAGAAAAGAATCTACTTTGAATAATTGTCTAAACTTGGTGTCTTCGACATCTCTCTGTCCATTTCTTTAGAGATCCACATGTATTAGGTTTCAAGCACATCCATTCCACTGAAATTGCCCTACTACAATCACCTATGTTTTTCACAAACTGATTCAAATGGAAATTCTCAGTTCTCATCTAATATAACACAACCAATCACTGCCTCTTCTTGTTTCATTTATGTACTGGCCTTCCAGGACACTATACACTCATGGCTTTCTTTCTTCTCGTGTCCTTTCTCTGGAATCATTTAACTGTTTGTATTGTTGTCAAACAATGTACAATGATTTGTATTTACCTAGTTGGTTTTGGCTTTTAATTCTAAGAATGATTACTTATTTTTAACCTTTATTTTGTTCCCAATAGACAAATTTATTACAAAATTAACAGGCTCAAGACCTACAATTTGTATGCAAAATGGTATCACAAAAAAAGGTACATAGGTACCATAGATTGAAAGTATCCATATTACCAACATTAAACAAGGCATTTGGTTTAGTTATCATGCTTTTTTCCTCCCATTTAACCCTTGGCAGTTCATGACAAGGAGTAACTTTGTCACAGTAATACATTAACTAAGTAGGTAAACTTGAATTTATACACTGCATAGATAAACAAATAAGATCATGTTCAACTTCAGGACTCTGACACATGTTCCTACCCACTGAATTTTGCAAAGTTCACCTTTCCAGTTCTTCTAGGGGCAGCAGACCTCCTTCAAACCCACTGCAAGCTGACTGACATCCCTTCAATACTCTCTTGACCCTACAGATAACCCTCATCAATTCCTCTATGTAAATCCTCTTCTATCCTTCTCACAACCCATTCCAGATCTTTCTAACTAGAGACACCCTTTGTTCCTCCTTCTTGATGTCTCAAAGGTTGGAAATGTCCTCTCTTCTCACTCAAAAGCACTTCCTTTCTCCTTTGTTTCAACAAGTCATTTCATTTTTTAACCAGGTTTGCAGACAGACTAGCCAGATGGAATTAGTGACTACTGCTCAATGAACAGTGAGAAGCTGACTGTTGCATGTGGGATTTATGAGAAAACAAAAGCTGATTTTATATAGTCTTCTGGCACAGGTCATTAAGTAGACCAGTTGGCTTCCTTCAATTATAGTTCTAAGTGACCAAGTGAAATTAATAGATAAGACATATTTCTTATTGTGCACTTAGTTGTTGCAAGTGGGTCACTTGTAAAGTGTTTGCATAATATTTACCTCAGTTCACTACCTTATGGTACAATAAATGGAACCAGTGTGTTCCAAAACAGCTACGATATAAGGATGCTTTATGTATTAAAAAAATCCTAACAGATCTAAGTAAAAAGAACATTGGGGGAGAAAAAAGCTAACGATGTTAAAGACTGAAGTAATTCAGTAAGTGGGTTAAGCTGAAGTACCAGATAAAACACGTTTTTTTCCTTTGTTTAGAAATTATCCTTTTATATGCTATTCCAAGATTTAATGGTCTCTATCATAGGCTGGCTGACATTTTTCAAACAATTCTAACAATTTAATAAAATGTGTAGGTGCCGTGTACCGTAACCAAAAAATAGCTTTATCCCAGCATTTTATTGCATAAGTGGTATTTCAGAGCAATCTTTTGCCATAAATATCTTGGTTGTTACTATAAAGTTTTAGAAACTGTGCATTGTCCATTTCCTGAGAATGTGTGTTCCATTGAGTTTCTGTCTATGTGTGACTTTCAAGGCTTTTCTTAAGAAACTTTTGACAAATGCAGAAATAGAGGAGATAGAGATAAAGAGTTATATTCCAAAAATAAATAATCATTTAGTTTTGGAGAAGGCTCCACTAGGCTGAATTTATTCTCCTCTTCTCAGCAAACTTCTTAATGAAAGTGGAAAGAAAGGCAAAAGTAGTTTTTTGTATTCTTATAGAATTTTTGGTAAGGCAATCAAGAATTAAGCAATAGAACTCTATGTCAAACTTATTCAGCAGATTCCCTCGAAATGTGCAATAACAGAACTGACCATTAAATGTGCCAAAGAATTTTCAAGGCAGAGGTGCTAGGGTACTGGGCATGGGGGTGTGAACACAATTCTGCTAAATGAATAAATAAAGACAGGCATAAGACCATATATTTTCCCACATCTTGCTATAAATTCCTTCATAAGTAATTACTATACTTCTATCCACTCTAACTTAATAGAGATAAACTGGATACAATTTCAAGTCATTACTAACCAAGGAGAAACAAAACCAAATCACTTTTATGAGTATCACAAATTGTAGCTGCTTCTTGCACGTTATGCCATTTTTTCTTTAAATGGTTCATGGATGTTATATGAGAGTTTTATGCAACTCTTTTGACCCAGTTGCTATGAGCATGCATTGAAATAAAATTTCTTTAGAAAGTATACTCTAAACACTAATGGTCTACTTTACAATTTTTCCATTGGTCCCCTCCTTTTATTATTACCTGGTTGTAAAGCCATTTCACAAGAGCAATAATGCATTGAAAGGTTTTAAATTACAGGATTACAGGATATATTGCTTGAGCAAAGCTCTATTAGCCAGCTTTGCACATTGCAACTTAATTCTGTATTTTAAATAAGTGGATGCAAGCAATGCAGGACTTTGGAACTTCTTAGACCCTTGAAAGGAAATGCTAAATACTTCTGCTCAAACATATTCCAAGAAATACAACAACAGACATTTTTAGATGCCAGGGTTAATTGGTATTTTATTTAAGACAATTGTTTCACAGTTCATTTCCATTTATTTCATTATTAACTGTGACAAAATCCCTTGGATTTTCCCTATATGAATATATTTAACTGTATTTACACGTTGAAGAAAAACTAAAATGGAAATTTCTGCAACACAGATAAAAAGTAAATTGACTAAACATTTATGAAATTTCAGATATAATGGGAGAGTTCCTGTTTTAAAAGTGTTTGCTAGCAATTTGAGGGGGAACAAATTCTGGATTAAATTGAAAGACTTTGGGGACAGAAAAATAATCGTTTGCCTTTGCTGATTCCACTGTTGCGTTTCATTTTCTCCCTAGGTAATTAGTGTTTCAAAATACACAGTCAATGCCTTTTTTAAACTTTCAAGGAGTTCGGAAATACTGCCAAATACACACTGAAACTAACTTGTTAGGAAACAACGATAATAGTATATAGCATGTTCCATTAACTGCATATATGAGCCTAAGATGGAGATGAACCCAGAGGTACAGCAATGGGCTCTCCAGCCAGAAAATATTTTCCTTCTATACAAAGGTGGTCATTTGTGAATTACAATCATAAGTATGCACACACATACACAAACACACAGACCATGCTTCTGAACACATGTTTTATGTAGGTGATTATCTCATTCATGTAAGTGATTGCATACACTTGTATTCATGGAATATTTATTTTAAAAATCAAGTGCTATATTTTTATAAAATATTTCATTTTAAAATATTTAAATAAATTATACCTTATATAATACAAATATTTACTTATAAATTTATAAAAGTGCTATAAATATACCATATACATTACTAAGTTAATATATATAATACCTAGCATAAAGGCATCCTGGAATTTAGAGTAAAATATTTCTCGCTAAGAATTATAACTACTTTTTGAAATTTCTATGGTTAGAAGAGTTTTAAAAGCCTAAATTGAATATAATTTCTAGTAATGTGGTCATGTTTCTTTATATCATGAAAACTGTTTGACCAAAATAAACCTTCAACATAATGTTAGCCTTGGCTATCTCCATGCCAGTTTTGAGAACCAGTCTGCAAGTCAACCTTCAGCCAATGAAATCAGGTAACAAATGCAGAGATTCAAATCTGGCATGCTTTAAAGTGAGTTTAAAATTCAAGGCTGTGTCAGCTATTTGAATATTGTGTTTTCAAGGCAAATTCTTTAAAAAGTTCACTGGTTTACTATGCGTCTCTTACTGTGTAAAACTTTGTAAAACCAACCCTGAAGCTTGAATTTATATTTGTAAGAGTACATATCAAGAGATAATGCGGGGGGGAGAGAGACAGAGGGAGTGTATAAGCTTTCATTTTTATATAGTACACTAAAAACAAACAAACAAACCCCACACTCTGAATACATTACTTCACATTGTGTTTTTGCAAGTGGAGTGTTTCATGCTTTGATTTTAAATTCATTTATGCAACTTGTACAGTATCTAAATATGAGTAAAAATGTCTCACTTTTTAATTACTGATTCAGAGTAAAAAGGATGTTCCAGAATACCCTGGAAATGTGCCACCGGCTGTGTGTAGGGTATTGGGCTTGAACCTCAGCTCTACCATCATCTGACTTAGTTTCACTGCCATGGTGGCCTTCTCTGTACCATAAGTTTAGACCAAAGGATCTCTTCTGCTTATCCAAGCTGAAAATGTAAGATATTATTAGATGTGTTACCTCAAAACTTAAGGTAGATTTTAATTTGCTTGTCAGACTTTTATAAAATATTGTAAATAAATGATTAGTTGATCTAAATGATTAGTTGTTAAAGGAAATGTATGAAAGATGAAGTTTTACCATGGCTTTAGTTATAATATACATTTGTCTATCTCACTGATACCTTTGAAAATACATGTTACTCTATTAAAACTAAATTATGATTTTTAATTCTCATTTCCATATATGTTTTATAATTCACAAAGAGAAAAACACCACAATCAAAGGTCTGAAGGTCTGATGTTTGTTGGCTGTACCTCCACTTTCTTTCCAGAAAAAGAATTCGTGCTTCAAATACCTTTTGGAATAGTTTAGAATAAACCAGGCCAAATTAAAGAAACTAATTACAGTGATGTTGGATGGGAACTCTTCAACAAGCCTGAAACCTAACTAGCTGTGAACGTTTAAAAGGCCAGAGTGTTTTTTTAAATCTATTTTTAAAATGAAAGTTCTATATATTTTAAAGAACAAAACCAAAGTATGTGAGAAACATGCTTATTTTCAAGGTCTTAAAAATGTGTCTTCTTATAGGTCTGGGCAAAGAATCCCTGAAGGAATATACTTTAGCAAACAAGGAAATGTCTGTAGATGTAGTCACTGTTAATAGAGTCTGTCTTTTGAATTACTTCCTTTGTCTCCAAGCTTCAAACTAATATAACTTCAGCAAAACTACTTTACTGTTTATCTTTTAATCCTCAGGTCACAGACTGTAACACTTAGAAGACTCTCTGGAATACTAACACTTTTCTGATTTATCCTTGTAAAATCGTTTTCTGGACGAAAAGAGGATGTAAAGAAACCAAAAGAGATTACAGAAACTATACAAAAACCTACTTTGAAAATGTATATTAATAAATATGAAGCATAACTAAGAAACACATTTCATTTTTGAAGAAGAAAATGAGAAAAAACTATATGATTCTCTACTCTACCCAGAAGGCACATTAAATGATGTAACTTATATGAAGCTCTCTCAAATAGACACATACATGCATGCATTCATTCAAATACTTTTTAACTTTGTTAAAAATACAAGTAAGAAATAATTTTGCCTTCAAAGAGTTGATAGTATATAAAAGTTCATTTTGATCAATGCTACATCCCACAGATACATTCAGCAACATACATATCATTTTAGAAAATTAAAGATGGTGGTGAAAGAAGAATAAAATTTGAAAACAATAGATAGTGGTATTCTAAAATGTGTGTGTGTGTGTGTGTGTGTGTGTGTGTGTGTGTTCTCCAGTGTTCTTCAGAAGAATACAGAATGATATCTCTTTGTTGGAGAACAATGTATTTTTGTATTAAAATGATATTAAAATGAATACATTTATTTCAAGTAAGGATTATTATTTAAGTTCATAGTAGTTTTCTATGATATGGAAGTGAGGGGCAATATTCAAACATGATTAAACAATATATAGAGAACATTTTATAAAACATTTATTTTAATATTAATGATACTGATAATAGCAACCCACTTTAAACTGAAAATAATAATTCAGGAAAATAATTTTGGAAAAGCAATGTATACATTCTAATGAACTTAGGAAAAGCAATATATAAAGTGTGATTATTTATTGAAGCATGCCTTTTATTAGCATGTTTGTATTAGCATTCTTTTACAATTCTAAGCTCTTCTTTGAAAGGTTTTTATTCAACCTTACATGATAAGGATCTAACAAGACCGAGTGAACTTTTTCACTTCCCTTCAATGAAGTAAAAGAAAACATGTTGCTAGACTACTGGCACAGTATTTTCTTCTTATCATTTGATTACCAGGAGACCTAAGATAAACAGAGAATGAGACCATGAACGCTAATTTATGTTGGTGTTCTTATATCACTATGGTAAGATGCTGTTTAAAGTAATCCTACAATCCAGAATATTTTACAATCACCCAAACAGCTATAGATTATGTAAAACATATATATATAACTTTATTCAGCTTATAAAGAGTAGGAGTTTGTGGGGTGTTTATGTGCATGCAGCAAAATAGAAGAAAGCAGCAGCATAAGGTAGCTGGCTTCCTTGGAAACTCAACATGAAAAGAAACAGGAAATCAGTGTAAATATGATTCATCCTCCTGACACTGAGCTCGGTAGCTCTGAATCCCTCTTTGCCTTTCTTTTAGCTCTAGCTCTTTTTAAGTTCTATTAGGTCTTTTTCTCTCTCCCCTCCGTGGCACAGAAACTCTGAGCTTGGAAACAGGGCTTGAAAATTGTGCTTGCAAGTAAGAATTTGTAGCAATTCCTTTCCCTTTGGGTGACTTCAACAGCTGGTAGATTCATGGAATATTAGAGTTGAAAGAGACTTTACAGATTTTTTTCTCACCTCTAGTATACATGAGAAAATGAAAGCATAAAGACTAACTTATCTGAGATGAAATATTCAGAGATCAATGAATAATGTATTTCATTTTATTTAGATGACATAGGGTAAAAATTATCGGAATTCCCTTTAAGATAATTGAAGCAAAGACAAATTTAGATATATTCTCAACCCTGTATTTTAAATTATATGTTGACATCCTTTTAAAAGGACCTTCTACCTCTGCTCAATATTTCTCACAAGTCACTCAGACCAGTGCTATGCAAAAGGCTAATAATAAATAAAAATAGACTAGATTTAGACCACTAGCTCATTCAATCCAGATGGCCATTAACAGGGAGAAAAAAAATCTCCCTGGATGATACTTTTAACAAAATCCGAAAAAAACTATCTGCTTAACTCAATATTCAAATGGATTCATAAAACACACCTTTCATTTAGGTCAAAATATCTGTTCAGAATCTGTGAGATCAAAAGGGCTAATTGGATATTCTAAAAGATCAGCTAAAAAGGAGGATTTGATGAGTTTAAAATCAAATACTCTGATAAAATGTATCGAAATATAAGTCTGCGTGTAAGAACTGTATAAGTAGTTGTGTTAATGGTTGATTGTGATCAAGGCCCGACTGAACTTGACCAACCTGTACTTTGTGTTTTTAAGCTAATGCCATTGTACATATCTTTTTAAAACTACAGAATATTATTTCCATTCCTGCTTCCTAGTGAGGTCTGTAAAGCATGAAGAAGTATAGAAATTTGTTTATCATCTTATTAAAATAAAGAGTTAAACACAATAAGGGAAGCTTAACTAAGGAAGGAAAACCCATATGCACACATACACCTAATAAAATGTGCATTCAGCAAATATTTACAAATTTTTAAGCAATAGAAAGTACATACAACAGATAAGGAATTTTCTGCTGTTCATTAAACTGAAACTACTTGCAAATGAAGTTTTCTTATAAAATAGTCTTTCCCTATTTTCACTTATTTCAATTGCCTACTTCATACATTGAACATCAGCTACTAAAACACACTTCACTTGTTGAAACCTTTTTCTACTCATTTGATGCTTTATGTTGATTTCAAGTTAGACAAAGGAACAACTTTTGCTCATTTATTCTTTATGTATAAATGAGCATACATTTTTAAATGACCTGCCATGAAACTGGGCCTTTGAGAATATGCCACTTGTAAAATTGGTACACATTTGGCCTTACGTATATTTTACTGATGCTGGATATTAAGAGCTAAAATTGTCCTTTCCATTTTTCCCATCTTTGAGAAGCCTAAGCCAAATGACTCACCATATTCTAGAAACATTTTATGTTTCAAATCCTTTTTGAAACTTAACCACTAATGAGTTATTTGATTATCATAATCAGAAACACTAATCACTAGAGTCTTGATGAAAATTCAGACATTATCTCAAGAGGACACTGTTCGAATAAATGTGTTGACATGCTATTTGTTTTTATGATAGTTATTTGGTGATTCAGTGTAAAATAAGTTTATGGAAAAGAAGTGACAAATACTTGGTGTGAGAATCTGATACAAATAGAACATATGCAAGACAGAATCTGCCATAAGTTTTCTTTTAAATCTACTAAAAGATAAAAGAGATACATGAATATTCCCTTAAAAATGCTTCAGAGTAATAATTCTCCTTATTTATATAAACAGTTCTGCAAGTTTAGGGTGTCATGTTTTCACTTTAACATCATGTGTATGATAAACTATTAAGGACAGCTCACTCTGCTACACCCAATTCCCCTGAAGAGACATCCCTAAGTACAGGACATAATCACCTCTCTCTCATTCCCTCTCCAGTGCAGAACTGGTACATTAGGAAAATGGTGTGGCCCAGATACCCAGATAAGCAAAACTGGGGCTGACTGACCTGTGTCATGAACTATGTATGGCTATGTTTAAAGATGATTGGTTCCTCCCCAGTGATTTTATGAACTTAAATTAAGCAAAGAGAAAAAGAAGAGGGTCTCAACTGGTGATTGATATTGAAATTGAGGGGCTAGAGTATAAAAGGATCCAGCTGCAGCCACATACACATTGTGGAGATACAGTCTAAAGTAAACAGATGTTTCGAGTAATGTACAGGTATAGCAGAGAGAAGATGGGAGAGGGGAGAGGAAAAACGGGAGAGAGAGGCACAGAGAAATTGCCTTACTCGTTTTTCCCCCACTTTAGATAAGGACTCAAATATTCATTTTTTTTTCTACTTGGTTTCCATGAGATCTCTATTTTAATTTAGGTAGTGTAAGTGAACATTTGCTTCTTATAAACAGAAGTGTCTTCATCATTAACTTTTATAATTGTAACATTATACATTATTAAGACTACCTTTTTAAACTGGTAGGAAACTTAGCACTTACTTTTTTTGATGGTAAGAGCAAGAAAAGGGAAACAAACTTTCAAATTCAGTATTACTTAGGCAAAAATAAAATGAATGTATCTTAATTTACCATTTAAACAGCTTTTAAAATCACAGCAGTAATAATTTTTCCTAATTTTTTCCTCTTGCAAAAAAATAGGCAGAGTATGTATTTAAAAATCAAATAGATGACCCACTATTTTTATATTATGATAAGTCTAAGTACTCCCAACATATCAAATGCATTTAAATTGAAGTAATAACACAACTTTATTACTTTTGTAAAAGATTTATGAAGACAGTTTTTAATCATGGCAAAATAAATATACTTATGATTAATTGAACTCTTAGTCAGCTTTCAACCTTTTGTTTTTCACGTATTTCTCTCATCACACACTTTGGAAGGAGTATTCCTCACCTTCTATTTTCAACCTACTTAATTCCCAGTTATGACTCAGCTTTGCTAACACTTCGCAAAAATTACTCTTGGGAAGCCATCATTCCTTTTTCTTCCAGAATGCTAGTTTCTCCTCTCCTGTACATGTCTGTTCATTTCAGTATCCTTTACTGTTCCTTTCCCACTGGAAACATCCTTCATACGGTGTTTCTCAAGTCTGTATTATTGGTTATCTTATCTTCTCACTATTTGATATTTATCTGGGGAACTTCATACAATTCTGTGCATTCAGTTATCTCCTATATACCTCTAAATGACGATGTCCAAAGTTACTGCTTCAGAAACAATTGTTCTATGCTTTATCCCAAACAAACAAAATATTTTTTGCTAAATATTTTAGCTGAGATTTATTCAGGCATCTTAAAACAAACTTGTCCAAGCTCAAGCTTACACTTTCCTTACTTAATCCTCTTTTCCTTTGGCATCCAAAGCAAATATAACTTCTTTAACATTCATTAATCTATATGCTAATTGTGTGCATTTTTGTGTCTATTTCTTCCCTGATGACTGCAGTGCTGTGCACAGTACCTGGCAGGTAACAGATTCTTAAAAATGTTTTTAGATAAGCTCAGTATTTTCAATTTCAAATTCTGCTGTGGAAGCACACATTACATTGCCATTCACAGAACTACAAAAATTTGCTATGGCTAATTGGAAAAACTGAATACTTGGGATGGTTTAGTTCAGAGAGTTTGCATGAAGGCGTAGTCATCAGAGTGTTGTAATGAGAAAAAGCCACTGTATTCACTGTAAAACCATGAGCAAGTGATAAAACACTTAGGCCTCAATCTCCCTATGGGGATAAAAACCGCTCTTCTGCTTGTCAAGGAAGGTGGACAAGAAGCTGAAATAATTCTGCTTGTCAAGGAAGGTGGACAAGAAGAGATAATTCGATGTGAAATAATAATTAGAAAACTATGAGGGACTAAACAAAGTCAGTTTCTATTAATATTAAAATGTAAAATTATATATAATATGTTCTTACTATTCCTTATTAAGTTTTAAAACTATTGTGATGTTCATTTTTCAAAATAGAAGACTACGGGAATGTTTTTTTTTAACATCCTTACACTCTTGAAACCTATCCGTGTAACTGATAACTGATATTGTTCACCCCTACAATAACCTGAATAATATGCTATCGGTTCCCTGTATAGATACTATTCCAAGGATAAGCACTAGCATACTATTGTTCATAAAAACTGATACTTGATATCTAAATACTGTTTGCATTTACATCTAAGAGATATGCCTTAATAAACCCACATATTTTAAGATATGTTCCTTTAACTTTTACTGGGGAATGATAGAATTAGACAGATTTTTCTCACGCATTTTTAAAGAAGATATGCAGAATAAGAATAAAAGAAACCATCCCAAAATGGGTTTCCAGGTAAAAAAGGAAAAAAAAAAACTGTATTCTGATTGTCATTAAACCTCAGGACTCTCATCACAACTTTCTGAAAATTCCTGAACTGTAGCATGAATCCCCTTGAAAGGGAGATACTCAATTTACAGTATATTTTGCATGTCCCTAAACAAGTCTTGAATGATGAATTTCACTGTCTGACTGAGGTGGTTTACCTCAGCACATAATTTCTTATATTAATAACCTTCCTCACAGGAGTGAATGACCTTCTATAAATATAATTCCTCCATTCAATCAAAAAATTAAAGCCCGTAACCACCTCACAATTCATCATCTTTTCACAGGCAATTGTTGAGGCAAAAACAAACACAAATCCCCAATCTGCAAGCCATGTAATATAAAATTATGCAGTTTTCTACACTTATGTAACATGGATATATTGAAAATTCTATATCATTTCATATTCCAAATCAATTATATTGCGTGAATTCCTGTTTCCAGTGAGCTATAATTTTCAGAGACAAAAATGTATTTATATAACTCCTTCCCAAAATCAAAGGTATCCTAAAACAATAACTTCCTGAATGTTTGTATATTTTCAATCCATCTTTTAAAAAATGCTTCCTCCTGTGAATGTCTCTGAAATTATAGTGAAATCAGATTATAGAGTTATCCTTAAAATCTGCAACAATATCATTTACATAAAACTATCTTGGAGTGAATGTCAGAATTTAGGAATGAAGGTTTCTTCCTTGAATGAAGATGATCAATGCTTACACTGAATTTCATAATGCATAAAGATGCTAAAATATATACTTAACCTGATAGAAGTTCTTTTTCCTTCTTGCAAAAATCTCTACCTACGAGACCAAATCTTAGAGCAGATGATTGAGTTGTGTCAGAGAATCCCCTGGTAAATCAGAAGGCTTCAAGACAAAAGATTTCAGATAATTGGTATAGTGTCAAAGTAAATAAATTAGAAATAATTGAATAGCATTTTAAAATGCAATATATTTAACTACTTTTAATTATGGGAACTATGCAAGCAGACATTGTATTTATATGAGAGAATGGGTATTTTTTAAAAACAGAAGCAGCAAAGTTAGATTTAGCATAGCCTCTGTGGAAGTCAGACAATTCAGTCATCTTGAGCATGTTCTGTTGCCTTATCCAGTTGACAAAACTAGAGTGAAGGGTTGTATTTTTTGCATATGGTCCTTTGATAAGCCATCTTTATTTTACCAGGAATACATAAAGTCAAAGCCAATTTCAGCGGAAGTCCTAACAGATCTAAAATTTGCTACATGAATACACACACACATATGTTATGAATATATGCTTGCATAAAGCAGGAAAAAATCACATATTCAAACCTCACTGGGAGAATTAAAAAGACTAATACACAGCATTTATGTCTCAGAATATCAGACCTCAAGGGAGGGCTATGTGTACAAACAGTAATTTAATAAAAGGGGGCTTGTTATCTGAGTGCTTCCTATTTTGAGTACAGTAGAGCTGAGGTGTGAGGTTAGGAAAACATCTGGAAAAAATAATACGAAACAATTCTAAGAGTAATAGTTTTAGCAGTCATTTAAATTGTCCTGAAATGCATTCAAGTCATTGATAGCCAATTTCACATAGCTAATCAATTTGTAGAACAATTAAGGTCAATTTGCTGTCACATAAATATCACTGCTGAGATAACAAAAAACAGTTCATGTAAACTTTATCAACTATTCCCTGAGATGATTTGTGACTTAGGTTAACCTGTCTCATTTGTAAGTAATGTCAATATTTGTTTTCATAAAGGTAAACCACATCATTACATCTTCAATTTATTATACTCAAGTATCACAAAATGCTACTAACTGAAACTGATACTCAATCTTGTGATTGTGAATTGATTAAACAATTGTGCTGGAAACAAATATGATACAAATGTACTTTATCAAAAATTATTAATATTTTACACAAATGTTTGATATTATATAAAATATGTATCTAGCTGTAAATGTCGTGTTCGTTTTGGAATTTTAAAAAATCGATCAGCTATTTCTTCTTCAACAACAGAAGCATTTTCCCGCTTTCTTTGTATGCAAACTTTCCCTCTCTAACCTGAGAATAAGAGAACTATAGTACACTTTGCTTCCAAATGGGCAGGAGAGCTAACTCAAGGAACGTTACTAGACATTTTCCTATCTTTAATTTTTATGATTCTACAGATGTGTAGAAGGAAAGTAATAGGACAAACTTATTCCAACAACTCACCCAGAAATAACTTCCTTATGTTCATAGGCTTCCTGAGCTTTTGGCTTTGAATAACTTTGTTGGTGAACAAACATCGCTACTGCCTCATGCTTGGAAAGTTCTGAATATAATTGTCTGTCAATGATATGATGATTTATAATGCAATCTGTTCCCATTGCTACTACTGCAGATAACTCTAATTTGCTGCTATTATATTAGAAATGAGGAACTTAGTCTTTTTCAGTTTTAGACTTAAGTTTTTATTCAGATGATAAAGCCAATCACAACCTTTACAAAACTTGAAAAAATGATAATGCTACCAAGTTTAGCTATTTTTTCATCTTTAAAAGAAACTCACTATATTATTTTTTTTTAGAAGCCAATACACTTTGGCTTCTAAAAGTGTATTTTTATCACTTTTTATTTATGTCTTATTTAATATTTAGTTATATATTATCACGAGTTTGAAAGAGATGAGAATATTTATACTTAAGTCAAATACTGAGTATATAACATGGTTAACATAGCATGATTCAGATAACTAAAAAATACGTACAATTTGAAAAAAAGTAACTGATGAGTAGATAATCACATAATTGTATGCTCACCATTTGAACAGGGGAAACTGGATACTTTATAATTTAGTAAGTTTCACAGAATTAATTTATTAACTATGCTGTACCTGGATAACGCACATAAACAGATTTACAATTGACACACATTTGATAGCTAATTATATGCTCCAAATATTGACTATCTAGAAAAAGTAAAATGAAAAAAATACAGATCATTTTCTAGTTGTATACATAATTATATGTAAACCCTGTTTCATAACAGAATTATTTCTAAAAATACTGTGTTCAAACACTTTAATTTTGTAGATTGAATTATAAAGACTTTATCTTAAGAAAGTTAATGTATCTAATTTATATAATTAGGGCTTTTTAAATATCCAGTTTAAAATAAAAAACCTATCATCATAGGTAACATTGATTACTATGTGCCAGACATACTTATAGGTAACTCAGATACACTCTTCTTTTTGTTCTTTATAACTACCCAATACAATGTAGGCAGCCAACATCTTAATTTTAATAGATAAGGAAGCATGATTAAGTATTTAGCTCCATGTCACAGAGCCAATTGGTTAAAAAGCCCAATGTGAATTCCCTGGCAGGGTTACAGGGCCCAAGTGTTGCCACTGCACTTTTCTATTACCACTTTATTAATGAGGGTGACATGGTTCCTAGTATGGCAAAAGTTTATTAATGCATCTCCACAATTATTTCCATTTTACTAACTATAACCCATTTTATGAAAATGCTGTCCATTTGCTGTCTAAATATAGTAGTTAACATACTAATGAGGTTTAATACTTTTATGTTTAAAAAAGGTTTAAATTTATAGAATCCTGCTGCCTCATTTATTCCCTGAAGTGAACTTTCAACCTTAGGGATAACTACAGAAGCAGACACTGATGTTGGTACAGATGTAAAGCAAGAAGCATGAGGGCTAAGAAAAGAAAATGATGCTATAGAAATAAAGAGACCATCTCTTCTCAAATCCTGTAACCTAAATAGTGCATCATTTAAAAACTATTTCTGTAATTTGTAAACCAGTCTTCTAAACCCTTATTAAATCAAATTGCTAGTGTTATAGTCAACAACATATCTATTCTTAGAAAGTCTTCAAACACAGATAGCTCAGGATTAATTTTTTTAAAGCATTAACGCTTTCAGGTAATACTGCCTTGAAAATATTTTTAAATATTCCTATTTCAAAGTATTCTTCCTACCACATTATTGTTTTCAAACACATTGCAGAGCTAAGCACCTGCTTTACATAAAAATATAGTGTCTGCACTTTGTACATATTTTCAATCATCTTCTTAAATTAAGTCTGAGCGGTGGTAAGAATTTTGCTTTTCTTAGTAATGCTACTTAAAATTAGATTCTATCAGTATTAAAATGTACTAGAGAAGCTCTTCATGTAAAGAACATATATGAGAAATTTCCTAATGTACTAATGAAAAATAAAACAAACATATAATCTGAAAATGTGTATAATCAGTCTCATACATATTTTGAAGAGTATATTTTTAATACTTATATAAAACTGTACATACATGAGCATAGCTACGTACACACATCAAGTATATACTCACGACATAAATGTAAAACATAATACCTGCAGGTATGCTCACTATTAAAGGAATTTCACTGCTCAGAGTTAGAATGTTCAGAATTTTGAGTTGGCTGGTATAGTTTATTACTATTTCAGTTTGTAGGGATTTGAATTAGTAGAATGCAATATTCCACAGGGCTACCTGGAACACTGGGATGCAGAATATAAGCCCTTAATATTTTTCAATACTGACAAAGTACCAGGAATGCACAAATGAATGGCATAAATATAAACATGATTTTTTTGTAAAAACCATTAAAGATCTCAGCAAATGATCTGAAACTGTCAAATTGGAAATAGAAAGAATAAAAATTACAAAACTAAAAGGCATAAATGGCTTAAAAATAAAATTTAAATCTGTTCACTGTCAATTTGATTCAACTATTAATATTTTATTCTTAAATACTTTTAAATAGACTAGGAAGTATGTGCAAGTGATAGATGATTGTTCACTCAGAGAATTTAAAGTATGATTTCTAAATATTCTTTTGCAAGCCATTTTATTTTTAAAAATCAAGTGGTTTTCAATGGTGAAAATAACTTACTTTCCCATGTTCAGCATCCTAAAAGCCTTCACTTACATTTTTGGCTCTACTGCATCTATAATATACACCTTATAAAATATTTTTTCTCATATGAATTCACTTACTATTTTAAAAATTTTGCATGGATTCTCTTTGTAGTACTATGGGAGAAGCCACAATTCACAGATTTGATTTAACTAAATGACACTAGAATATAAAAGTTTTTCTCCGCACATTATCTTAGTTTTATTTCCTGTTCATTTCTTAGTTCAATGTTGACAGATGTATGTAGTCTTCAATTGTTATTTATTGATCCTCTATTTAAGCTTGTTAAATTATTTTTATACATTTTCTCTTTATTTGTATTGCATATTAAATGCCTCTTTTTTAAAATAGCATATTTGGCCACTTTTTAATGTATATTCCCGTTATCAAAACATTTATACAAACATTTGATAATATAATAATATGTAATAAAATAAATAGATAGTAGCACAAAATACTTTCCTAGCCATATTCTATGATACTTTGTAAAACAAATTTTTGTCTCTGGATATAATTTACTCGTAATTCCTTCATTGCCAAGTATCATTTATTTATTATCTACACATAATCATCTGAATAAAATTGCAATGGCAATAGTCATACCCAAATTACAATGTTATATTTCTAGAGATTATTTTGTTTCCTAAACCATATTTTCTCAGAGAATCTTTATTAACCAAAATTATGAGTTTAAATAGAAAACCAGTCTCCTCACGTATTTTGGATCACATTTGACTGCCCTGCCTTGTCTGAACAATGGCAGAGCATGTATTTTTCAACTGACTTTTCCTGATTACAATTTCTCCTGTTCCCTTTCTTAACTACTATATAGTACCTGGAAAAAAAATGAATATATCTCTTTTTCATGTTGTACCTTTGTTCTTTATATTCATTAAATGATGTTAGAAATACTGTCAAAATAACAGTACCTTGCACTAATTGTTTAAAGCTGCAATACCCTGTGTGGACAGCACTTCATTCACTACCCAACCCACTCACACACACACACCCTGCTGATGCTCATACTATATCACTAAGCTCCTAATCCAAACTTCCTGTTTTCTTCTAATTAATATCACATCACCCTAATTGGGTTTTCACTTGTAAGCTTTGTGGATTAACATTTCTATTGTTATGTTAATTAGCTCTTAGGTACCAAGGACGATCTCTACAACTAAGAACCGAAATTACCATTCTAGAATTTCACTATAATAACATGGGCAGGAGTAGTCTCTCCTGGAGACCATCCAAGCAAATTTAATTATTGAAGTATTTAAGAGATTATGTTATAAAACTGTTTTACCACCAAAGCAGTCAGTTACATAGCATAGGTACTCAGATCAGCATTTTGAAGAGGTTTCAGTCTAATTCCACAAGCATTTTTCATGTACTTACATGCGCTACACACTACAAGTTTATGTGTTAAGTACTTGCTGGTAGAGTTCCTATTTTACATGAGTTTACATTCTTTTATGGGTGACAGATACACAGAAAAAATCAGTGAAGCATGACATGAAGAGTTTTATCAGACAACTGCATATAAGAGTACAAGGTGATTTTAGAGGAGTAGACTAGGAAAGTCTTAGAATAACATTAGTATGACCTTCTAATGAGAGATTTCCGTGTTTCACTGTTTTCCTTTGACTCTCGGACATTTTTCCAAAGAAAATAATAAAGTCCTTTTTTAGGGAAATTATATTTATGTTTCCACTAAAATATAGAATATTTATTCCACTAGAATAACTAGGTTTACATTTCAGCTCTGAATAACAATTTACAATTTCAGAAGAGTGCCGGGTGCCTAGTGCATTCATTTGCTGGGGCTGTCATAATGAAGTCCCACAGATCAAGTGGCTTAAAAGACAAATAAAAATGAATCAGATCATGTCCTTTGCAGGGACATGGATGGAGTGGGAGGCCCTTATCTTTAGCAAACTAACACATGAAGAGAAAACCAAATACTGCATGTTCTCACTCGTAAGTGGGAACTAAAATGATAAGAACACATGGACACATAGAGGGAAACACACACTGGAGCCTATTGGAGGGTGGATAGAAGGAGGAGGAGGAGGGAGAGGTTTATGAAAAATAACTAATGGGTACTAGGCTTAATACCTGGGTGATGAAATAATCTGCACTACAAATCCCCATGACACAAGTTTACCTATGGAACTAACCTGCACATGTACCCCTGAACTCAAAATTTAAGTTAAAAACAAAAACAATGAAAACCCTGGGAATTTATATTCTCATTATGCTAGAGGCTAAAAATCTGAGATTGAGGTGTAGGCAGAACTGGAGTCTTCTGAGGCTTCTTGCCTTGGCTTATAGGTCTGACTGTCTTCTTTCTTTTTCTTCACATGTTCTTCCCTCCACAAGTGTCTGTGTATTAATCTCTTCTTACAAGGACACCAGTCATATTGGATTAGGGCCCACTCCAGTGACCTCAGTGTAGTTTCATTACCTTGTTAAGGATCCTGTCTTCAAATACAGTCAGATTCTGAGGTACTTGGATTATGACTTCCACATATTAATTTTGGGGAAACACAGTTCTGCCCACAACACCTACTGAATACACATTTGTGAGCTGCAAAATAAGTAGCCAAAATAATCACCATTGATCAAATAAAACTAATTTCCTTGAGGTTCTATGTGAATCATAGCTCTCTCACTGCACCCTTGCCACAACCAGAGTAAGGGTGGAAAATTTTAGGAAAGACACGTTTAACTTATTTATTCTCTCCGAAGATAACCATGTGGAAATAACAGTAGACAGGATTTCATTAGCCATGGATTCCTTCCCAGTTCACTACACACTTGCTGTCTGACTTGGCCGGTCAGCTACTGGGGTCTCAATTTTCTTATTTTTAATGCAAAATATGAAAGAAAAATATTCTGGTGCTTCTCCAAGTTAAAGGAGACTTGACTGGCTTTTATCTTAATAATGGGGGGTATCATGATGATGAAGAAGATGATACTAACTTCTAGCATGTATTTAGTAAAAGGTTCAGACACTCTATCCTGTCTGGCTCTTTGTTATGGAATTTCATGTTCTCACAACAACACACAAGGTGGATAGTTTATTCCCACTTTTATGATGTGAAAATGGAAGCTCAGATACTGAGGAAATAATCTAAAACCACATTACACATTGCTATAGTCTGAAGGTTTGTGTTCCCCCAAATTCACATGTTGAAAACTAGTCCCAGTGCAGCAGTGTTAAAAGATGGGACCATTAGGAGGTGATTAGGTCATAAGGGCAGATACCCTATGAATGGGATTAGTGCCCTTATTAAAGAGACCTGAATGGTGCATGTCTGCCTCTTCTACCATGTAAGCACATGGCAAGAAGTCACCATGGCTGATCTAGGAAGCAGGCCCTCACCAGATATTACCGGTGCCTTAAATTTGAACTTCTCAGCCTCCACAACCATGAGAAATAAATTTATGTTTTTTATAAGTTATCCAATCTAAGCAATCTAAGGTACTTTTTTATAGCAGTCTGAACAGACTAAGACAGACATAACGAGAAAAAAAATGGCTTTGTGGTTCCAGTTAATAAACTTTCAATATCAGGGTACAGTAGGACTATACTTTCATAGTCATGACTGGTACAGTTATTTTAAAAGATGTCTTGACTCCATCTTCAATGCTTAAAAATGTTTTTTGGACAGAGAATAACTTTGATACAAAATGCATATGTTACAAAAAAAAATATGCTCTTTTAAATATATTTACTTTTAAGATGATAACTTTTTAGCAAAATAGAAACATGCTTTCATTTTTCCTCTTTAAAATTATACACAAAAACTTAGAAACTTAATGCAATTAAAATTATAAAATATTTCAGTTGATTTCCACAGAATAAATGTTTATGCTTAAAAAAACCCCTATTTACTAAATTTCTTATTTTATTATAATATTCTTTCATGTTTGGTGGCCTTATAACTTGTAACATTAAATTTTTAATTTTTAATTTTTTACATATTTTTTGAGATTTGAGTTTCACTCTTGTTGCCCAGGTTTGAGTGCAATGGTGTGATCTTGGCTCACTGTAACCTCCACCTACTGGGTTCAAGTGATTCACCTGCCTCAGCCTCCTCAGTAGCTGGGATTACAGGCATGTGTCACCACACCCAGCTAATTTTTGTATTTTTAGTAGAGATGGGGTTCCAACATGTGGGTCAGGCTGGTCTTGAACTCCAGACCTCAGGTGATCCACCCACCTCAGCCTCCTAAAGAGCTGAGATTACAAGCATGAGCCACTGCACGTGGCTGACTTATTAAATTTTTAAAAAATTGTGTTATACCATAACAATTTGTATACAAATGCACACATTCTTATGACAAAATATAGTGGTGTCTTTTTTGGAATGCATCTATTACTGCATTGCATATTTTTTAAATCTTATCTAGCCTTCACAAGAAGAAAAATATTGGGATATACTGATGGACACAGTGAGACTGAATTTTCATATAAAGTGTACCATGCAAAGATCTCTAATTCCTGGAAGTAAAATAAATAGAAAACTGAAAGAGATATTGAGCTTTTCCAAGCTCTTCAGTGATGTACAATCTAGTCCTAGTGGCAAAGTGAGACATGTATTCTCATACTACTAATTGGCAGTTATCTGGTGAAATAGATAATTTTGTCTCTGCCTTCTGGTTATCTATATTAATAATAAACCAGTATTCATCCCATAAAATGGAGATGTGGTCTTTTTGTCTGAAAGATATTCCCATGATAGGATCTAGCCCTGCACAGACTTTGAGAGTACTACGTCAAACCAATGTTCTATGCATCTTTATTTTATTAAGGTAATTCTATTTAGCATTCTGCTTTCATTCCAAGATGACAGTCACCCAAAACTGTAACACCAACTGTGACCTTGAAGATCGCTTTGTTTTGTCTAGTTTCTACAAAATGACCAAAATTTATTTCCTCTATTGTTCCTGTTATAAAATATACTCTAGAAGGGTAATTTTGATCTAGTACTTTCCTATGCCCTGTCAGTAACAACAGCGGTGAAAACTTCAACTAAAGATTATTTACAGGTGGAAAATGAAACCTAGAGATGATGCTGCTTGGTTCTCCATTTCAGAGCTCTGTTTGCATTTCACATAGCCTTTGATCTATAAATATAGGATATCTGGTATAAAAGCCATTGAAGAAGTATGAGCATGAAAATTTTATGAAACTATTTTTACAAGATTAGTTCATCTGACTACACATATATTGTAGGGATTATGAACAATTATCTCATTGTCATTCATCTAGTAATGATCATGATCATTAATTCATTCGGAGGGGAGGGAAGAAAGTAAAGCCAAGTCCAGAGACATACAAACATACACTTTGTACATATTAAGAGTAGCTTACATCTGAAAAAAAGCAAGCAATAGCATAATGGCAGCAATGTTACCTCCTTTAATGTATTTTTTTAGGTCTCCACATCCTCTGTACCCACTAAAAAAAATTAAAATGAGAAGGCACACTGAAAACCAAACAAATTTCCTTTTTATTACGATGACCTCCATATAAGAAGCACACATACAAGTGGTAAAAGGAAATGTGATTAAACTGTCTACCAGAAGCCTTTTAAAGTTCTCATAAAAATTGGATGTGCAGGAAATACTTGGACAATGCATTAAGTGGCAGCACACACTGAATGTGCTCAGGGTTTTAAAATTTTCAAAAGGGAAACTTATCTTTTCTGTCCACATCAACTAATGTTTTTCAACTCTGTTTTGTTGACTGCAGCTCACTAAACTACTATCCCACCCTACTGACTTCAAAAAAGGAATCGGCTTAGAGCTTTGTAAAATCTGCATTATTTAGGAATAGAATGCCATGTACTTTTATTTATGAGTTCAATTCCATTTATATATGTCACTTTTTTCTGCCTTGTTCGTTTAACATTCAAAGATCAGCTAGCCATATTACAGTAAAATTAAAAATGTAAATGTATTCTCAGACTACATGGGGTCTCCATTATAAACAATATATTAAGAATAAGAATAAAATGCATTCATCCCTAAGCAACTCAGCCTACTCAGTGATTTATAAATATATGGTTGAGGAGTCTCCAAAAAAAAAAAATTCATTGGCCAATCAGAAGGCTTATGCTGTATCCTCAGGAACGTATAAGTGAATGTGATTGATGTAGGAAAAAAATGTAACCTTTTTAATTTTATTCGAAGTTACTGATGTTTGAGAATGGTGGAAAGAGAATGGAAAGGAAGTCAAAGATACAAATGCTATCACTCACGTAATTTCTAATGCATTGTAGTTCCAGCGTTCTCAAAAGTAGGAAGCAGCAAGCAGCTCTCATGAGTTTTCTGTTCCACAGGTTTATCCCTAGATTGCCTGTGTCCAGTTCTTAATATCTGATATCATCAGCCATCAATTCTCTTAAACTAAGTGTACTCTGGTTAATGTTATTTCAATCCTTACGAAGATTTTCCAGAAGTGACAATATGGTTACCAATATGCACCCCCCCACATACCTAAAACACTTGATTATGCTACAAAGTCCTATGGAGTGGCTGAGAAAATTTATATTCACAGTAACTTAAAATGGATAAGGACTAAAGTGCATATATGCATGTTTATGGGTGTAGGTGTAGGTGTTTACTTCCTTGTGTTCGAATAAAACAGTTATATTAGGAATGAAGTAAATGGTAGATTAGTGAGAAGAAAGTCAGTAGCCAAATGGACACAAATACTAGTACCTGCTATCATAACAAGAAGAAAATTGTACAATCTCTCTTTCTGGATACCTTACAGAATAATTCATGATCCAGCTTACTTGAAAGAGTACCGGGGCACTTTTGGTTCATAGGATGCAGAAGCCTTGGGTAAAAATCTTGGCTCTGCCACTTGCTAGGTGTTTAATATTAAAGTAAATTCACTTAGCTTTCCTGTGTCTCAGTTTTTTTCTCCATAAAATACCAGTCTAAGCCAGGAGCATCCTTCCTGTTGTCTTTCAGCCCTAAATCACTTTTAAGAAATAAGCTTGGGAAGCCCTCCAGAGTTCTTTAATTCCAAAGTGATTTCTGAAGCATTTCTGCCATAACCAATGAATATTTAAAATTTATATCAGCAAAATAAAATAAAATCAAATAGGAAAAAAAAATTCTGAAAACATTACTTCTCCAGAGAAATTGTTTCAAGGCTAGCATATTCTAATTAAATATCCTATTTAACTCTCACTTGTGAGGAAAAAAAGCCAAATCATTCACTTTTAAAAGTTTGGGAAGGAAAAATAACTTTTCATTCCTTTCTAGGCTCAAATGTGTAAATCCTCATACGTGTGTGTGTGTGTGTGTGTGTGTGTATTATACATACAAATGTATTTATATGTCTGTAAATATATAATGGGCTTGTGAAGCTCTTTTAAGTTATATATTATAAATTCACAATATAGTATAATCATAGTATAATAATTGAGGGTAAAAATATATTCACTAAAATAATTCTAGAATATTCAGTAAAGGGCCAAAAATGTACAAAATAGTTGTTTAGAAAAAGTTAACATCATTTTTACATAAATATATAAATACATTATATAACATATTAATATATAGTTAAGATAATTAAATTTACTGAGTTTCTGAGAATCTTATTCTTTGAGCTGTTTAAAGTCCATATTTAAATAATAGAGTAAAAATTTTAGAAGTATTGGACGCTTTATATTTTGACACCCAGAGAACCATAATATTAGTATTACTCAGTGTTGTAGGAAACCAATACAATATATTAGTCTTTCTTTGTCCTACCCTTTGAATCCTGAACATGTGATTTCTTAGTTCTGTTTGAGTCTTTGTCAGAAAGCAAATGCCTTCTTTTAATAAAGAACGTTTTTCTTAATAATCTAGGAACTAAAATGCCTTTTACCTATGACATCAGTATATTTTCAGAGTTGTCAACAAAGACAATATTAAAGAATCAGTTTAGAGGAAATAAATGTCTCAGTTTCTGAGCTGAATAAGGTAAGTAACTGTTTTGTAAAACTCAATAGGAAAGATTAAGATGACTTGTCAACAGTATATACTATCATGTTGTAGTTGGTAGTCTTTCATAATCCAAATTGTACAGTCAAATTTGGCACCCACTGGGATAAACTTCAAACTTGTTATTGCTACAATGGCAAAGCAGATTTATTAGACCCCAGTATCTAAATTGGGAATATAAATGTCCTCATTGGTTCATAGATTAGATTTATAAAAGTACTTTACTCTACCTAGGGTAAGAGATATTTTTAGTTGTTGCTTTTCTGTCAAGACAAAATGTTAAGTTCTCCTGTTTAGATCTTCAGCAATTTCAATGTCAGGCAAACAAGGCAAGGAAAAGTGTCATGAATCAAATATTAGAATCCCGTGAAGTGTCTTGGATTCTGTAAATATTAGTTAGAAAATCTGTATTAATTTGCCTCAGCTCTAATTATATAGTTCAAAACATGATGTTTGTTTTTGTATGAAATACTTAGAATCCAATAATTTTATAAAAACATAAGCTGGCAGAAAAAAAATGGGGCAAAAGGAACATTGGGTTCCAACTCAAAGAAGACAAATATCCACTTACATGTACTCATGCTGAACAAAAGTAATCAACTTTTAAATGTTGGCATTTATATAAATACAGATCATGCTGACAAATACACTCAGCATACCTACAGCATGCCTGCCTACTGCCTGCCTGGCTACTGGACGAACAAATGACCCCCACTAAATGTTGCCCAGTGAATCAGCATTGACCCAGCAGAGTGACTTGACAATATGGCATTGTGGTTATTTAAATAAGTTGACTATTATGCAATCATCTTCACCAATCACTGCCACTTAAGAAAAATGCAAAAACTCCATGAAGCAAAAGAACAAAAAGCAGAATAGTTGTATGCTGAGGAAATTTTAGTGAATATTTTATGAAGATAACATGTCTTTTTGATATTTGTGTTCAATTTTCATGTGTTTGCATTGTTACACTTCACTAATTCATTCATTTTTAAATTAATTATTAATATTTTTTAGAGAGAGGGTCTCACTGTCTCCCAGGCTAAAGTGCAGTGGCGCCATCACAGTTCACTGCAGCCTCGACCTCTGGGGCTCAAGCATTCCTTTCACCTCAGCCTCCTCAGTAGCTGGGACTACAGGCATGCACCACCATGCCTGACTATTTTTTATTTTTTGTAGTGACGAGGTCCTATTGTTTGGCCCAGGCAGGGCTCGAATTCCTGGGCTCATGTGATACTCCCACCTCAGCCTCATAAAATGCTGAGATTATAGGCATGAGTCCCCAGGCCTGGCCTCATTCATTCTTTAAAAAATTGAGCAGTTAAGGTATGCAAAGTAAATTTTAAGTTGCTACTGAGTTTAACCGAAGGGTCTCTGTGTTTCCCTAGCTTTATTGCGGTGAACTAGGTGTAACTTGTAAATATAGAAAAAAAGTGATAAAATGTGCAAATAAAGTGAAGAAATAATCTCTGCCTAGGTTAATAGTTACTGTTAATTTCAGTGCAATAATGCAAAAAAAGAAAATCTGTGTGTAATTATTACATAATAGTTGTTCAAGTAGAAGTGAATTTTTTTATTACAATATAGACCTTAAAAGAGATATCACAAAACAATAAGAATACTTAGCTCAAACTAAAGGAAATAAAAATATGTCTATGGCCACACCACCCTAAATGCGCCCAATCTCGTCTGATCTCGGAAGCTAAGCAGGGTCGGTCCTGGTTAGTACTTGGATGGGAGGAAATAAAAATATATGTTAAATTATCATTAAATAGTTCTACTAGTCACAAAGTTACAGAACAAGCTTTTGCAGTATTGATTATAAAATCTATTTTGCAAAATTAAAATTAATAGGCATTTCCTTGGATCTAAAATGATACCTGGTTTCTCTTAAATATTTTATGCAGGTTATGCTTTGAGGTGTTAGTAGACTCAATCAATCTCATTTGTAACATTTTTTAAGTATAATGGAAGTTACAGCTTAACATCAGGGATCTATACCTTTCAGTTGTAAACATTTTCTAATTTGAAAGCCTGTAACTTTTTTCTGAATTTCAGATTTTTTGTTTGTTTTCCAATTAATATTTTGGGTCCAAAAACTCAATCTAGATCTTTGCAAGGAACAATTAAGGGCTATTTTTTAAAAGCTTTAATTTTTTAAAGGCATATTTAAGGGAATTGCTGGAAGAAAAATGTAATGCAATTATACCATCATACTGGGTGACAAAATTAAAATTCAAAAGAAATACAGATAAGAATTGTATAAATGATAAGTTGAAACTAAAGTGAAGTAAGATGGTGCTTGGAAACAAAATCTCTTTACATAGACATAGGAGACCTGATTTCACACATGGCCGTTTCATGAACTGGCTGCTAAACAAGTCATTGAGAAATACACATCAATTACCTAATAATATAATGATAGAAGTAAGGACATCTTTGGATCCAAAGACACATAAGTTTGAATTGCAATGTTTTATTTATTAATAATAGTGAGCTATCAGTAAGTTCCTTAACCTTCCTGAACTTTAATGGTGCCCTCTGCAAAATTGGGATATTTATTCTTCTAAAAGCAAATCTAAGATTTTTTTAAACAATTGTTTGACATATATCATTAATGTGTCAAATATTAAATAACCTATTGATCAAATTGTATATAAGCCATTTCATAAAACTGTGTGGCACATAATTTGGAAAAGCAGAAAAATTTCCATTCAGGTCATGTACATACATTTTTCTCAAGCAATAAAAAATAAAATATAAGTATGCATGATCATCGTTATGGTTCTCAATATAATTTGTAAAGTTTTATTATCTACCTTTATTTGTCAAATCCATGTAATAACAAATACTGCCCTATCCATTTAGAACGTATATAATGTGCCATACATTTGGCTATGGATTTTACATACATTATCCTATTTGGTAACCACGAGAACCCTATGGGATTTATTATCCTATGGTATAGATAACAATTTTCAGTCTCGGTAATGTTATTTAACTTGCAGAAATTTGCAGAGTTGTAGTATCAACTTTCACATTCAGAAATGCTAACTCTAACCAGCATGTTCTTGGTTATTTGAAGTTGTTATACATAGAGTAGAAAATTGGGATCAGATTTCTCTATCTGCATCACGTATCACTATTTCAAGTTATGTATTTCTTCTTTATTCTTGTCATTGCCTGTCTCCACAATTTGTCTCTAAGCTCCATGAGGGCAGGAACTGTATTGTGAGTTCACTGCTTTATGCTTGTTTAAGCAAACTAAATATGACCTAAGAAGAACTCCACACTTCTATATATGAGTCCTTGTCGATGAATTGTAACCTAGCTTAATAGTCAGACCAAGTTGAAAACCTAACTTAGTAGTATATGCACTTGTAAGGGTAGCTGAGTTTTGGCCAATCCCAGTGGCCATTTTTCAACCACTCATAGATTGCTGAATGTTCAAACTGCCTTCAAGTAGGGCAAACACAGAGCTGTAACCAATGTCACCGTTTCTGTACTTCACATCTGATTCCTGTGCATCACTTTACCTTTTTTGTTGATCAATTTATTCTGGCCACAAGGCACCCATAGAATCTCTGTGAATCTGCTGTGATTCTGGGGGTTGCCCAATTTGCTAATCTTTCATTGCTCAAATAAACTCTTTTAAATTTAACTCAGCTAAAGTTTTTCTTTTATCATGCCTAATGCCTGGCTTGAATAAACACATAATAATCATTCATGTGGATCAGAACTGTGTGTGGATTATACCTCAGTGCTTTATAAGTATAGTTCATTCCCTATGGTTCAGAATAGATTTTAGCAAGCTCTGTAAGTGGCAGACATTTTAGTCTTTCAAACTAAGAAACCGTGGCCTTAACTCCCACAGATAACTGATGGTTGGACTAGAGTTTCTCCAGTACCACAATGACATAATTGGTTACCATTAGGAAAAAAATAAAAGAAGAAAGCATCAACAGGGCTTCTTTAACTAAAATAATTATAGTTACAAAGTTGAGTTTAATAGAATAATTTCCATAACATGATATACAAGAATAAATAAAGTATTGCTTTGAAGAAACAAAGCCACATAATTAGAATACACTGATGTTTGCAAGAGGCAATAAGCCATTAATTTAGCTGTAGCGTTTTAGGTATAGACTTCTACGGTGCTTGCACCATGGTTTTTTTTTTTTTTTTTTTTTGAATGGAGGATGTTGACTGAATTCAGGTGTAAGAAATAAGCTGTGGCAAACCCTGTATACAACAGCAACAGATACAAATCAAAAAGTAATCTTTACATGTGATGGTTATTTAGACTTTGCAATGTTCTCATCAGTAATTCCTATCTTCATGCAGAAACCACTGCCATTGATGTTGTCATAGACGAAGAAAAAGGAAATTTACTTCCTTCTTAGTTCTCACCTTTTCCCCTCCACTCTTTCATCTTAAGCCCATCACTATAACATCACTAGAAGACTGAGGGAAGGCCAGAGAATTATTTTTGTTAAATTAACAGAATCACACTTTGCTTTTGAGTAATATGCACACATTTTTGGTTTGTCTATCTACATGCAAACCTCATATATGTAAATCATTTAAAAAGGAATTATATGTGCATACATATCACAAGTATAATTACTGTAATATAATTATAAAAATTGCATTTACTTTGTATTATGCAATTTAACTTCAGAATTGTCTATCAGTGTATTTATTTGTATTGAGATACATTACTAGAATATTTATATTAAGAGGGCAGATCTATTTATTCAAGTAGTGTATGATTAGTTAACTGCTCTACGATAATGGGTTTTTCTTGTATTTGGGCCCAGTGTTTTTTTTTTTCTTCAAGTTTTCCTGTATTTTAATGTTGAGTCATTAAAAATTTACTTTGAGCAATCTATACTGTATAAGAGTCCATGTAAAACCAAAATATCACCATCAATCACTAAAAACACACACTGCTTAAATGTTATTGCTCTAATTTAAAAATATTATACTTATTAATGAAGAATCATGATTCCAGGATCAAATGAAGTTAAATTTAAAAATCATGAAGGAGTACAGTTTTCTGAACCGTTTATGTGTTCTGAACATGTTTACTTAATGTAAACAAGCAAAAATTCCAAAGGATAATTTTTACTTAATAAATTTCTAAGGAAAGTAAGGTCATTTTAAAATGTGTGTGTGTGTGTGTGTGTGTGTGTGAGAGAGAGAGAGAGAGAGAGAAAGAGAGACAGTCTTGCTTTGTTGCCCAGGTTGGAGTGCCATGGTGTGATCTCTGCTAACTGAAACTTCCATCTGCCTCCCGGGTTCAAACGATTCTCCTGCCTCAGCCTCCCAGGTAGCTGGGATTACAGGTGCCTGCCACCATACCCTGCTAATTTTTGTATTTTGGTAGAGACAGGGCTGGTCTTGAACTCCTGATCTCAAGTAACCCACCCGTCTCATACTCCCAAAATGCTGAGATTACAGGTGTGAGCCACCACCTGGCCTTAAGGTGCATATATCTAAATACATTAAAACTGGAAAACGTACAGGTTAAACATTATGAATAAAAATGACTGACAGAAGATTATACAGGCTCAATGTATAGACACATTTAGTTTGCTGTCAGATAATATTTATTTCTAGAGCTGTGAATAAACATCTTTGGGAATGAGAGACATCTATGTATATTATTTTATAATACTTAGTTCTTCAATTTGATATATAACTCCTTAAAAATTTTTTAGATATTCTGCAAAAACCTATTCATTACATGTTTTAGATTTCAAAAATTGTTTTTTTTTTCATGCAGCATAATATAGATTTGGATATAAGTGGAGAATAAACATGCTTGTAAGGAAGGCAAAATGGGTAAGAAATAATACCATTTGACTTATGCTTCAGTCTGTGTAAAACTTAAATGCTTCATATAAAAGCTTTAATTCCAATTCTTTTCATTCCAGTCCCATTTTCAATTCATTGACCTTCATATTCTAATGAAAACTGGATCGATTTGAAGGCACTTATACAACTGTTTTCTAACACCTTGTTCTAAATCACGTCATGACAAACAAGTCATTTTGTCAGCTGAGTTCTTACTCACAATCACCCTGAACTATAATATTTTGTTGTTGTCGTCGTCATTGCTGTTCAAAAGCATTTTGTGAGTCAGTGTTTTTTTTGGAAAACCAGTAAACCTTTTTTGCATTTATGGAGAGCAATTTGAGGAGATGATTGAATATCATATAAAAAATGTTTTCTCAAGTTTCTGATTATCTTAGTAACTTATTAATCACTATTATTAGGGTGTTGTTCAAATGGATTTGTGTAATCTATATCTCATGTTTAACTTTTGAATAATAAAGAACATCAAAACTGTGATGAAAGAAAATGAAAATCAGTATGTAAAACTCTGAGAAACAAAAATTTTTCTATATACATATCCAAAATAATTTTACTTTTTTGTAAAACACATTGGTCATAATCACCAATTAATTAAAGGTCCATAGTGCATTATGCAAGAGTAAAAATTATTTAAAGAAGTAAAAAATGGCAAATAAAGAGGACAAATAGCAAAATATAGGGAAAAAATTTCAGTCATTAATTTTTCTTGTACTTGTTTTTCTTGTGTGATAATTAGAAGGTAAAAATATTATCTGCTGCTGGGGAGGTGTTTTCACACATTGATTGCTTTTACTCTTAAGGATTCTTAGGAACAAACTGGACAAGTAATGAAGAAATTTTATATTCACAATATATACTTGAAGGGAAGTTTCATGGTTTATATACTTGAAGTTAAAACATATAGAAGGTATACTCTAATTACCAGTGGATACACTACCCCAAAATTCAAATTAAAATACAATTTTACTTTTCAGAGTTCCTGATTATAAAAGTAGAACTTCCAATATTTGTGATATAAAAGTATACTATTATCTGTATTATATATGAGTAGATACAGTATTACTGGGAGATAGAATGTAGTAAGTTACAGATGTTTAAATCATAAAGCAACCAATAAAAATAAAAAAATAAAGTACATGGGTAATAATCCAACAATAGATATAAAAACATATCATAAAATAATCCAAAATAAGTCTGAAGAAACAAACAAACAAAAAATGAACAAAAGGGGCAAAGAGATAACAAACATCAAGATGATAGATTTACATCTAATGTTATAAACAGTAACATATGTAAATAGTCTCAACAACCCTATAAAAAGGCAGAGACACCCATAATGTATAAAAAACAACACCTAACTAATATGCTGTCTATAGAAAATGCACATTAACTATGAAGATGCAGATAGCTAAAAATGAAAAGATAGAAAAGATACATTATACTAGCATCATTCAAAAGAAAGTCAGAGTGGGTATGCTAATAATACATAAAGCAGATTTTAGAACAAAAAATATTTCCAGGAATATGAGGGGCCATGTCATAATGATGTTTATTAAGAGAACATAACAATCCCAAACATGCATGCACCAACTAACAGAGTTTCAATATACATGAATTAAAAACTAATAGAACTGCAAATAAACAGAAAATAAACAGGCATAGAAGACTTTAGCAACATAATCAACTAACTTGATGTAACTAACATTAAGAAACACTTGGCCCAACAATAGCCAAATGTAAATTATTTTCAAGTGCACCTGGGAAGTATACAAAAATAGACCCTACTCAGGCATAAAACAATTCCTAAATTAAGAAAATAACTCACACAAACTATATTCTCTGATCACAATGGGATTAAAAAAATTAATAACAGAAAGACTTCTGAAATTTTTCAAATATTTACAAACTAAGTACCACACTTCAATATAACCCATGGGTCAAAGAAAAAACATAATGGATTATTAGAAGTTACTTTGTATTGAATGAAAATAAAATTACAACATACCAAAATGTGTGGAATGCCGCAAAGCAGTACTTTTAGAAACATTTATACCAGAAAATTCCTGCTGGTAATTTAAAAAGGTCTCAAAACAAGGGCCATAGTTTCCTTCTTAATAGATTAGAAAAAAATAGCAAATTAAACTGGAAATAATCAGAAATAAAGAAATTATATAGATCATAAATAAATAAACAGAAAGCAGAAAAAAATCAGCATAATCGATATTTGGTTCTTTGCCAAATAGATGAATTCACCTATTTGTTT
Source organism: Aotus nancymaae (assembly GCF_030222135.1). Classification (NCBI taxonomy): domain Eukaryota; kingdom Metazoa; phylum Chordata; class Mammalia; order Primates; family Aotidae; genus Aotus; species Aotus nancymaae. The sequence continues at coordinate 6,562,297 of NW_026988503.1, forward strand.
AGATGCATAAAAGTAAAAAAACTCTACCCAGATTGATGAAGAAAAAAACAAATAAATGTTTCCAATAACATAAATAACAAATGACATTGCTACAGATTCTATAGATAATGAAAAAATAAAAAAATATTTACAAAAAAATATAATGCTCTTAAAGAGGTTTATTCTGAATCAAATATGAGTCTCCAAGACCCGAGGCATAGTCTCAAAAGATCCTATTAAAGTTTGTCTAAAATCAACCTTACCCTTTCAATAGGAATGTTAAATCATTCAGAATTGCTCAGCTCAAAGGAATCTAATGAAGATCTATTACTGAAACTGAGTTTCTTAATTTAAATGATGGAATTGTTTTTCTGGTTTAATTCTTAAATGGCTTGAGCCAAGCGTTTGACTATCCATAGAAAAACTGACCACAGATTCTGTGTTAAAAGGTTGAGAAAACAAACTTGAAGAACAGAGGTGGTGCTTGTACTCCCACAGCTTTCCCTGTATGACCTTCAATGTATCACTCTTTTTATTAATATAAAACCTGAACCTTTACTTAACCCTATTTGATAGCCTAATTTGAGAAGCAATATCATGACCCATTTACTTCAATATCATTTCTCATACTGATACATAGTAAAGAGAGTTATTACAACATATCTTCATAGAACATTTGCAAAACAGGAAAAACAATCATGGTAAGCCAGGTTGCTACCTTCATATACAATATTACATTTTATATTACATTATATTTTATATTACAATGGTTTGTAATATATACAATGGTTTATAATATAAAATGTGTATTCCTTCCTTTTGTAATAATTCACTCTATTATTTTTCCATCTACCTTTCACTACTGTGCCTTCAGTGGAATGAATTGTTGGACCCCTTTTGATTTTCGGCACAGTTTTCTGTTTCAAGCAGGACAATGAAAGATTACTAAAATCTATTTGGATTTTTCACCCTAGTTTTCTACGTAGATAACCAAGAATTGTGGAAATCATAGAGGACTGACATTTCTCTAATCCACTATCCCCAGTAATTTTCCTAGTGGTAATTCTAATCCCTCAAAAATTTTGGCTTACTGAACTTAGAAAATTTGAAATTACATGAAAATGGTCTCCATTAGACTGAAACAAAATTAGGTTTTGAAAACTTTTATCAAATTGACTATAGATGTGTCAAGTTACCACTTGTCTCTGGAGACTCTTAGAGATTGATACAGATCTCTATACTCAAAGGATATGTGGATTTATGTTTTACACTTAATAAAACAAATGTCTCAGTGTAATTTTTCTGTCAATCTAGAATTATGAGAAAACTTCAAGCAATTCATCTGTGTGGGTATGGGGAGGAGAACAATGAGACTGCAGATACATGTTGCTTTGGATGGCACCAATGTGGGCCAGAAAGCTTGCTTGAAACAAGATAAAAATGTGATTTGGAGACCAATGAAGTGACTTTTTGAATCCTTGCCTTTCTAAATACAAGCTGCGCAACCCTGGGTATGCTTCTTAAAAATCTATTAATTTATTTTTCTCAGTGGCAGATTTGAATAATAATGATTCTATGTCTATAACTTGATGCTATTGTGAGAATCCAATGAAATAATGATTAATAAATAACTTTGAGTATCATTAAGCAATTTATCAAACATATATTTTGTGCAAGGCATATGTAGGTAATGGTAATTATTATAAACAATTTAGGAATAGTTCAAAACCATAGTGCTTTTCAACAACTCACCCACCTTATTTCTTGCACAAAATATATTTTCAATAAATGTTCTATATTTTTCTAATAAATCTCTTTTTCTTTAATGCAACTATCTCTTTAAACATTTGAAATATTTAGAGAACATATTTAGCATAAAGAGATAAATTATTCTCTAGTTTCTATAACATGAAATTTTTCATAAATATTTTCAGTTTCCTGTCTCATTTCTTAGTTCTTCCTATAAAAAAATGAGTTATTTGTATTGAATTATTTGTGACAGCCACTATGCCAACTATATTTTCTACTTTACCTTATTCAGTTTTTAACTGGAAACTGTGGCCCAGAGAATTACCTAAGCTCTTACCTGAGCTAAGAATTATCTGAGTGTAGAGTTTGGAAGGGGATGTGGTCATGAAAAGTTTTATCCCTCCCCTTCTGTCCTCTTTTCTTAAGCCACCTGACCCTGGAAAACACACTTTATGCTGTGCTTACTTCTTCATGCTCTATATTTGGTGGATGCCCAACCTCACCTGGGATGATTTGAGGCTGTGGACACAGCTCTGCGTGTGACAGAATGGGCAAATGTAATTTTATCATTCATTGTTTGGAAAACTATTTCTGGTTCACATTTAAGGCTCATCTTTTAATCTAGTGCGCACGTGTGTGTGTGTGTGTGTGTGTGTGTGATTTAACTGTATCCCTCCCACACTCCAATTTAAGAAAAACAACACTCCAATTTAAGATAAGCAACCTAAATTCTGAGTTGATTATTCTGTTGTGGCTCAAGACACACTACCCTAAAATCTGACTGCAGTATACCAGAATACACCACCCCAAAATTAACCTCTTTGGCATATTGAATATCTCAAGCCGATTATTTTGAAAAACTGCAGACATAGAAGTAGCTCTGAAAAGCTACCTTTTATAAAATAAATTCACATTTATAATGGAAATTTCTATTAGTAAAAGTATCTATATCAGGAAGGGTGGTGCTTTGAGCCAACTTTTACCATCTGAGACTTTTATCTGCCTAAAAAGGCAACCTTTTTTTTCACAATTCCTCACTTTCCCTTATCCTCCCATAATTTTCTCTACCACGCTCCCCCAGCAGCTCCAAGCCACTAGTTCTTTCTGTAGTGCAGCATACTATATATGTTTTGATCATCTGGCCCTTCTTTGAGTACCATATTTTTGTGGTACTTCTGTGCATACATACACAGTTAAAATGGATTTCCTCCTATTAACCTGTCTTATGTCAACATAATTTATAGCTCAGCCGAAAAACCTAGTAGGGTAAAAGGGAGGCATTTTTTTTCCTATCCTAAAATACCATTACTTACTTTTTCATATAGTTATTTTATGTATAGGTATCCATAAATTTTAATAGTTTTTTTTCTTTTAACTTTATACAGTATAACCATGTTCTATGTAGTTCCTTGAGATATATTTTTTTTTCCTCTGAAAATTATATTGTTAAGATGCAGCCATGCTTTTGAGTATTGTTGTATTTTGGACTCTTGCAAAATATTTCATTCATTAAATATACCACAGTTATTTTCATCTGTTCTCTTATGAGTGAACACTTGTTCTTATCTTCCCATATAAAAGCTTTATATTACTGTTAACAGTGCAGATATCAGTATTCTTGTATGTGTTTCACAGTGTACATGTGTAAGAAATACTCTTGGGTATGTATCTTAGGGCAGAATTGGTAGGTTTTGAGATATGTGAATTACAGCTTCATAATGTAACAAATTGTTTCAAAGAAATAGTACCAATTTACATTTCTACTGATAATATATATTTAAAAACTCCAAAATTTCACATATTTTCCAACATTTGGTATTTTCAGGTATTCTAACATTTCATCATTGACTGACTGAAAACAGCACCAAATTGTGGCCTTGATCTGCTTTAATCTGGTCACTAATGACTTCTTATTTTTATTGACTATATATTTATTTCTCTTGTGAGATGCCTGAGCATGCCATTAGCCTATTTTTATTGAGTGTTTAAAATATTTTAAAATAAACACAAATCAATAAAAAGTTATGAAATCCTACAAAAGGGGATATAATTAATGTGATGAGCAGCTGAGAACAAATACTTTTTAAACATTAGTATAATTATACAATACTGAAAACATAAAAAAACAAAAACTATCAAACCTTTACACTTATGAGCTCATATAGCATCCAAGTTGCATCCTTAAAAATATTTTGCAAGGCTAGTCATGGTGGCTTATGCTTGTAATACCAACACTTTGCAAGACCAAGGCAGGAGGCTCGCTTGAGGCCAAGAGTTCAAGACCAGCCTGGGCAACACAGCGAGATCCCCATCTCAATTTTTTTAAAAAGGTTTACAAAGTATATACAAAAAGGGTATATACTATGGTACTAAATATTTAGTAGTAATCATGGTAAAATAGGAAAACATAGCAAGGGGCATTAATGTGTAATACTAAATTATAACAGCTTTTGAAAACTAGAGAACCCAAGAATTTTGGGCTTCTCAAAGCCCAAAAGTTTTTATGGATTTTATAGTAAAAATATCCTTTCACCTATTTCTGACCATATCACATTTTAGAAACAAAAAATTCTAATAGAATTAGTCCCAAAAGATATAATCTAGAGTTAATACAAATCTTTCAAGAATAGCCCGCAAAATACGACTTTCTTCTCCAAAATGAAGGTACATATGGCTTATACAAAATGCATAGTGAATAAATGTACTATGTTTGTGTTATGAATCTTTCTTCCTTAACACAAATAGGCTCCTTAACTTTAAAACACAGAGAAACGTACTTTAGAAGTCACATTTTAGCAAAAGGATATAAAATGTTAACCAAGCAACTAAACTGTATTGACTTTAGTGCGTAAGATTCAGGTGTGTTCATTTCCATGTTTGTCCTGCCATGAAGCATCTCCTTAATACACAGATACTGCAATACAAGTCAGAAAACTATTGTCTGGAAAAGTAAAGATAAAGCCTAAAGAATTCAAAGAGCAACATCTTGCTACAACCTGTTTTGGTTGGAAGATGGGGGTGTGGTTAGGAAAGTCTTCATTGAGACAGATGTGAATGTAGATTAGAGGACTAGACCAAAGGCATCGAATCAGCATGAGCCCCTGTCCTGTCCACAGTTGGCAAAGTATGAGATCATTTTTGTAGGAAATAATAAATCACTTATGTTTGCTAATAACTTGGTTATGTTAAGGGAATCAGGACAAGATAGGTTGGGGGTGACATTGTACAGGATCATGCATGCACAGGCTAATGAGTTTATGCTTTACTTGGAAAGCAGTAAGGTTAAAGTGCTGATGTAATTAGAGGTACTCTTTTAACAAGGTGCATCTGTCTTCAGTGAGTTGGATGAACTGAAGAGGAAGCATTGGGTGAAGGTAGGAATATCGGGCAGTCATTGGAACGATCTAACCTAGAGGAAAACAGAATATAGCAGAAATAATTTTTTAAATGGCAGGGGGATGATGTGAGAGATGCTACGGAAGTAAAATTGACAAGACATTGTCAAATTACGTGGGTGCAAGGGGCCTAATGTGTTTTTTGAAGATACTTTCATAAATTGAAGTTGTATGACTCAGAGTACAGTGTTGATATTGGCACAAATTAGGACTCTGGAGAAATGGTTGGTTCGTCATATTCATTTGGAAATAGTAGCAGGTTATTCACAAACTTCAAACTGTATAAATGTTAATATATATTTGGACTTCAAAACTAGATGCCATTCATGCCACAAAACCAGATGCCATTCATGCCAGTATAGTTTCTAGAAAACAGTAGGAATTTAATATGATAGCTTCTGATTGATGATTAACCAGTCAACCAAAATAGCAGTTAGGGACTTCTTCAAAACTTCAGTTTGCTAAATGAGCTATTGTAGTTTTGTCTTCCCTTTTCACTTCTCAAAATTGTCATGCTTACTCTTGGGAAGTCAGTTGAAATGCAGAATTTGTTTTTAGGGTCCAGATTTTGATGCTTTTTTTTTTTTTTTTTTTTTTTGCTTCATTCTTATGTACAGTGATACAAAAAAATAATAAACAATAAGTATGGCACTGAAAAGCTTATCTTTATTTGTAAACTCCATGATATAAAAGTATTCTCAGAATGTTAGGAACAATTAATGCTGTAAAACAGGAAATAGGTAAATGCCTAGATAACTTCACATAAAAAAAAAAATGAGTGGCAAATGTTAACATTTGTCAAGAAGGAATCCTGCACTCAGCAGCCTAATACTAGGATATTAATTGACTGACTAAATGAAGACCAAGTTTTTCAGGATGTTTCTGTAACTTTCTTCATTACAAGAATATGTTTGAAAGCCTCCTTAAATTGTTTTCCATTTTTAATGCATTATCATCACATTTAATTACTGAGCCTTTGGGGAAATTATTCAGCATTTTAGATTTGAAACTACCCAGTAGGGTGTCTATTTTTCCATAGAAAATTACTATGTGAGAGCACACGATTTAATCTAGCATACATGCTAAATCAGTGCTTAAAAGGAAAAAAAAATTCCTCTTAATCTTTTCAGTTCTTTCATTTGATAAAACAAGTAGGCGTACGAGCTTGGCTAAATATGCTTTAAAGAGAGAGTTCTGCAGGTGAAGTGACAAAAGCTTTCTGGGTGCTTTATTATGCATTCTTTTCTTTATATCTAAGAGGATTCTAGCATTTATCCAAAATGGTATTTCCCTTTTAGGTGTGCATTATAACACGGCAAAGAAAAGATGGCATTTTCAGACAAGTCTTTCATCCTGTGACAGCTGAATTATTCTCTTCCAAATATGCTAAAACAACAGATTTTCATTTTGTTCAAGGCCTTACATCATCGTTAAAAAGCCTTTTAGAATTTGTTCCAGTCATCAAAAATGTGGAACTACGAGAGAAAATAAACACAGAGGTACCAATATCACACCATCTCTAAGACAGGATTCAAACATTTGAAAAAGCATGTGCAATTACAGGAATCTTCTCACTGTAAACAGCAAAGCCAAGGTCTTACAAATAAATGGAGTAGGCAGCTTACAGGATGTGATTAGGGGGGCAAGCCAGATGCTCCTATCTAAAAATATCTCTCATGCCTGGACCTTTAGAATTCATTCCTCTGCATCTTGGAGGCTTTTTTGATCGGCAAGAGACCCCCATTAAAATGTAAATACTCCTGGGAGATGCACAACCTTGATCTTTTATCAAGGATCATCTCAGTAAACTAGTTGGAATGAAACAAGAAATAGAATAGAGCTTTAGAAAAATGAGTAAAGAAACAAGATAAAGGCGAAAGGATACTGGCAGGAGAGAGAAGACCCTGAAATAGGAACTTCTATATTTCACAGTTTGCCTGATGCCAGTTCTTAGTAAATGGGGTCAATATATAAAAGAAAGAAAAAAAGACACAGAAAGGCTTTTAAAGTCAAAATTAAACTGCTATTCAAGCAACTTACAATAATTTTAATTTGGCAGAAGAATCCAGTGATTAGAAGACCATGTCTTCTAGGTTGGATATTCACTCTGTTTACTTTTAGATTATGATCAGAACATTAATTTATCTCAGTCAACAAGATAATCACAATAAATGAAAAATAATACTGCTTATTAAATGATTTATAAAAAATATTAGATTAGGTGATATATAGTAACAAAAAAGAATAACTGTATTAAAGCAAAATCAGATTCAGCTATAGTTTAAGAATGGTTGTATATGCTCCAATGTGTTCCACCAAATTCCCTGAGAAATTGGTGGTTCTACTTCCTGTGACTGTGACATCATACAGCAACTGAGCAAAATCAGATAGAAGAATATTTGAATCCAGATTCTGCCACTTCATAGGTGTGAGATTTACAGATGTGAAGATTATTCAACCTTTATAAATGCAAATTTCCTCATCTGGAAAATCACGATTGTTATGCTATGCCATACAGGAATCTTTAAAAAGTTTGAGATAATTCAGGTAAATACCAAGGATTGGGAAACATTGCAGGTTCTTTATAAAGGATATATGTGTATGATTTGTTTCTAGTCTTAATATTACCAGTTAAGTTAAAATGTTAGCTTTTGCTCTGAAAAATATTGTTTTCTCTTTGTATATTAGGTCATTGCATATATTTGGTAAGTAAGAGATTGTCTTCTTAATGTTTAAGAATCACAAGTGGCAGAATTGTAAAAAATAAAACAGGTGACCATAGGCATCTATGCACAGAAAATACTTTCCTAGAAAATATCAACTCAGCACTGCCAGGTCCTTGACAAAACAAATAAACATTCCAGACAAGTGATTATGTGAACCTTTTGAAACAATTAAAACTGTGTGAAGAGCTTAAAATTGTCTACTTAACCAAAAACAGCTCTGCTTCCAGAAGCTATCCATCCATCCATCTGTCATATGGCATGGGACAGGTTTTCCCATTGTGTATTTACTTTTTCTCATTACTAAGGACAGCTGGTTGAATGTGAATTTTCTATCAGATACACTTAACCCTTGGCTTATAAGCCAAAAAATATGTATTGAATTTTATCATTTATTTATCTCAATGTTTACTGGATAAAATATCTTCCATCCTACCCTCATCCTTGCTTATCTAGAAAACCAAAGTGTGTGGTGCAATGAACACTTCACTTACTCCATAAAGCCGCCAACAGTGCCACGTACGAATAGATTATTAACAATTCCTTCATAATGATGAAAGGTTTGGGCTTAAGTACTCATTTATTCTTCTCTTTTTTTCACTTTTCTGTGCACAAGAAATATATACCATTTTCTTACAATGATGGCAAATAGTAATATAAATGAGGTGAAGATACACAGAGACACACCCAAGGGTTCAGAGTGAATAAAAGTCTACAAGAGCTGTCTGGATTGAAAGGTGTCTCTGAAATATCAGGAAAACTGAATGTATTTTTCTGACCCACAAGGGTTTGTGTTTTTTGTTTGTTTGTTTGATTTGTTTTTCATATCAGAAAGAGTGAATGCAGACATAATTGGGATCATAACTTCAAATGAGAAATAAGCAGCAGTCACAAAATGAAATTGTCATCAAAGAGCCTACTCTCATAGGCTGAATGATTATTTGAAATGCTGGGGGAGTGAACTGGAGAGAAGAGAGCAAAGATGGGAGTGTCGGAGCAAAATGTTCTCCCACAGCCCATCACTCCCAACGGAGGGACTATCCATGATGGTGCAAATGTCAAAACACCGAAGCTAGGTCTCCTGACAAATATAGACAGATTTGATGGTGCTATCTAGATTTTCCTTACTGAAATTTTTAGAGCATTTGTTCTAACAGAGGGTAGTTTGGAGGTTGCATGTTCCTTTCTTGATAACAACCTAATTTCCTCATTCTTTTTTGTATGTAGATACGGTTTCTATCTCCTAAGTGCCTGCAGGGATCTAGCTGTTAAAAGAAAATTTCAAAGGAGAAGGTGAATTTGTATGTTAATCTGCTCCCTATAAAATAAACATGGGGTGTGTTGTAATTATTTCTTTCATCTGTTACTAGAGATGATTTTAACTAAAGTAGGGGTGAGCACCTGTGCTAAGGTAAGCAAGCTGGCTTTCCCAAAGGCCTGGTAACTGTACAAGTTGTTTCTCTGAATTTTGTTGTATCTTCTACACTTATATTCCTCATATGAACATCGTATATGGTTATGTACAGTCTAGTTTCTTCTTCACGAACTAGCAGGATGCTGACAGTGCACTGTTGGGTACAAATGCTTCTCCAGCAAAAGCACAATGCATTGCAGAAGGCATCTTGGGTAGTAATTGATACAAATTCTGTTTCCCTGTATTTATTGAGTGATGTTCAACCTCCTGCATCTACAGCAACACTGTTCTAATTATTCAAGCTGACATTCCCCACTACAGTGCTATATGACTGCTTCTCAGACATGTCTTAAAATTTGGTGTAAGTTAATGATTTATTTCAAATACATGAACGTACCTAGCATATCACTGGTGCTCTAGAAATGAGTGTTTCTTATTTTTATATTCTATTTTTTCTGATTCTTCTCATCCAAAATAAATTCCTCATCAAAAGAGTGAAATAGTTTACCCCAGAGGGTAAAGAGTAGCATTAAGCCAAATAATTACAAAGTATTAAATGTAAGGTCACTGATTTAACAGATATTAGTTATGTGCTATAACTCCATTACATCTTGGCTACTCATTCCTCAGTGCTATTCATTGCCTCTAACTCTATCCATGGCAGAACCCACCTCTGTCCACCAGGGCACCAGCTCTGTGTAGGTAACCAGATGGCTGTTTTTCCCAAGCCACCATCTTCTATTGACCAGACTAAGTTCTCACACCCAGACAGCAGGGGCACAAGTCTGGGTTCTTAGTATAAACAAGGGAGGAACAAACATACCAGGATCTGGTACTGTACCTGCCACCACCCTCTTACCCTCGGCCTCCTACCTCTTGTTTGGGCTCTGGAGGCTACATATTCTTCCTCTGGTTTTAGAAAAATATGTGTTCTTAACACTATTTAGATTTTCTTTTACTATCATTTCTATTTCGTATATTTTCTTACATCTAACTTATAAAATAGGCTGTGGTATTTTTACCTAATGTAATTAAAGCATATGAATTAAAATATCTCTATAGTCAAAAAAAAAAACCCAGGAAATACAAAAACAGGTTACTAGATATATGATCTTTGAGGGAAAAAATAAATCCAGAACATGTATGCACAACATACATATATAAACACACACTAGAGACACTAGTCCATATATAGTTTTACATGTGAAGAATAGTCTTTCGTATGTGACAATATACTTTTTTAAATTTCCACCTAAAAATGCTAACATTGAAGCTACATGCCAGAGTACTGTAAATATTTATCTCAAGTCAGTTATCTAGCAAGATTTGTTCATCCCTGCATCCCCAGAGCCTACAACACCTGAAACATAGTACATGCTTAAAATGTACTTGCTGAACGATTGATGAGCACTCCACTCCTCTTAACTACAGGGTTAGTCATTTCAATATTTATTTTAAATTTTGTATACATGTACACTTAAACTTGTTACAAAAAAGGCAAGTAATCCAGTGTAAGGTCTTATTGTTATAAAATATTACACAAGTGATTTATAACCGCATCAGTGTCTTCCCTTCTCTCCTGTTTTCCTGCCCTTTCCTCACCACAAGTTTATTCTACACTGAACCCATTAAAATGGTGGGTGGTTTTATGTTAAGTCTTTGTGGCTCCTCATTTACTACTACTTTCTTTTCACCAACAAAAGCAGCATGGGAATATGTGTGAAAAGGCTTTCTTCACAGTAATTATACCTAGTGTATCTACTGTATGTATTTTCTCCTCAGGTTCAAAATTCTACTGGGTGAGCTTACATTAAATAGAGGCCATCACAGAAGACCAACAAAATCACACTCTATTTCCTGCAGAGATACCAGAAGAAATACTAGTCATCTTTAGTTCACCCCTCCGCTTTGCTTCTAATTGGTATAGAGTCGTTCTGTAGCTCAGGAAAACAACTAAAATTTCACGGACATATGACAACCAGGATGCTTCACACTAGGTAGCTAAATTTGTCCAGGGCAAAATATCAAATGAAGAAGGCTCTGATTAGGCAGGGCCATTCATCTAAAACAGTGGGGCTGGGCTATAACATCTACCAAGTATGAGGAGCTGCTGGCACCTTGAAATAACACAATGATCTATTTTTCTTAATGTTCCCCAACTGCTCCTAGCTCATGCCTTATGATCCTATGGCATTTACAACTCTATTTATGTGTGTGTGTGTGTACCATATGTATAAATATATCATTATACATTTGTGTTCCTAACCCATATTTAGATTATTTTCCCTACCATTTCCATTTCATACATTCTCATACATTTAACTTGTAATATAGGGTGTGGTATATATATGAATGAGTATGTATATTGTACTTACATAATCTTACAACAATCCTGCAGGATAAAAACTACTTTCTTCACTTGTCCATAAAACTGGTAATCAGAGAGATTAAATCGTTTGCATAAAACCACTCTGCTAGTGATTTCAGATTTAACCTGGGCCCATGGCTCTGCACTTACTGCATGGACTCCTACAGCTTTTTTAACCTAAATATTGGATAAGCTGAAGCTGACAGAGAGAGTTGTTTCTGGGTTATTGCAAAGGAAACACTGCCTTGAATGATCAGATTTACCAAGGATGCTGGAGTGTATCAGCAAAGGATACTTGGGTTCCTTCCATAGTTTCTTAGACAAAATCTCTGAAACATACACTACTGCAGATCTCAGTCCATGGACCCAGCTATGCTCCGGTCACAAAGTGTAATACCAAAGCAACATACCCTCCTTTTCACAGACTAAGAACACTTGGATTAGGAGCCTTCATTCTAAACTTGCTCTTCCTGAGATAGAACATTTTAAATCATAACGCTCATTACCACCTATCCTGGCTCAAGAGCATGTTGTTGACTATTCACCATCTGATTACTTAAAAACCTCTTGCTGGACTAAAACCATGTGAAAAATCAGAATTCTGTGAGAATTAAAGATTCT